>NC_064627.1:742772185-743376351 GCF_023864275.1 Schistocerca cancellata
ACCGGAAACAACGGTGCGTAGTTATGGTGGCAATGGCCTTTTGCGTTTAGTTTCCAAACTCATTTCCCTGCATTAACCGGGTCAGTCGGTTGAAACGCTCAGAAAATGGGAATTTAAAAATGTAGACGAGAACCGAAAGGTGCATTACTATTCATTACAGTTAAATGAAGCTCTTTTTTGTAGCTCTGAATTCAAGGACTCACCCTGTAAAAGGATGGCTGATGAAGTATGGCAAGTAACGCGCTCTCATCGCTGTGAATCGTTATTATATTGGTATTATCTCTCTAAACGCCAAGGTTTATTTCGGATCTTTTTCGTAACATTAGACTCAGCAGCTCGGCACTGTAACTGACCCTTTCGTGCTATCCGAATTCCGGCTGTGACCTGACTGAAAAGCTTCTGCTGGGTCGTACGATTACTTCCGAGAGGGCCGCAGCCGCCGGATGTGGCTTCTGCGTCCGGAATGCGGTACTTCCGGTTCCTGCTGCATTACGAGCAAGCTTAACCTCCTGCTGTTCACTTCTGTTTACATGCATCTGCTGCGTGTCACTGACAGTATTATACAATGCTAGAAAGAAGTAGAATCAGATGATTTAAATGCAGGTTTTTTCAAATTTTTTATATATTCGAATCAAGCAAGAGGTTTCATTATTCGTTCCGACTTATAAGGAGTTCTCATCAGACGATGTGTTCAAGAAGAAGCAATACAGCAAAATACTAGAAAAGAAAATTACAGATGAAACTAACTTCTATACATAAACGCATGTACTGGAGTAAGCTACACTACCTCGTCAACTAAAGAGCCTCGGAGGGACGCTGACAGTTTAAGCGTATCTGCCCTCTGTTTGTCACAACTGAAAGCCACAGTTGACTATGTAATAATGTAAAGTTAATAACTGTTAAATGAAAAATATATGCTTAAGGAAATTTATAATGTGAAATTGATTTTGAGAGAAAGCCTTCTCGACGTGAAAACTAGTAAAAAACACATAACTACGTAGTACAGCAATTTTGTACTACTTTTCACTTTCTGAAGGCTATTCGGTTTGCGACTTACTATGCAACGTACTCGAGTAGGTATGGTTGCATATAGAATTTAATTCAATTTGTAATTTAGTTTACTACTTTGTTATGTACTAAACATATCACCTCATTATGATATGATAATGAGACGAAACCGCTAATGGAACCACGTGTGTGAGTTGAGGCTGACTGCCCCAAGGCAGCGTGACACTGTCAAAGTCAACTGCTGATGATATTGGCATGCGTATTCAAATACAGAGATATGTAAACAGGCAGAATACGGTGCTGCGGTCAGCAACGCCCAGATAAAAGACAACAAGTGTCTGACGCAGTTGTTATATCGGTAACTGCTGCTACAATGGCAGGCTATCAAGATTTAAATGAGTTTGAACGTGGTATTATAGTCAGGGGACGAGCGAAGGGGCACAGCAGGTGTCGATGAAGTGAGGATTTTGCCGTGCTACCGTTTCGGGAGTGTACCGTGAATATCAGGAATCCGGTAAAACATCAAATCTCCGACATCACTGCGGCCGGAAAAAGAGCCTGCAAGAATGGGACCAACGACAACTGAAGGGAATCGTTCAAAGTGACAGAAGTGCAACCCTTCGGCAAATTGCTGCAGATTTCAATGCTTGGCCATAAGCAAGTGTTTGCGTGGGAACCATTCAATTAAACATCATCGATATGGGCTTTCGGAGCCGAAGATCCACTCGTGTAACCTTGATGACTGCACGACACAATGTTTTACGCCTCGCCTGGGCCCGTCAACAGCGACATTGGAATGTTGATGACTGGAAACATGTTGCCTGGTCCGACGAGTCTCGCTTCAAATTGTATCGAGAGGACGGACATGTAGGGGTGTGTAGACAACCTCATGAATAGATGGACGCTGCAGGTCAACAGGGGACTGTTCAAGCTGGTGGAGGCTTTGTAATGGTGCGGGGTTCGTGCAGTTGGAGTGATATGGGACTCCTGAAACGTCTGTATACGACTGACGGGTGACGCGTACGTTAGCATCCTGTCTGATCACCTTCACCCATTCATGTCCATTGTGAATTCCGACGGACTTGGGCAATTCCAGGAGGACAATGCGACACCCTACACGTCCAGAATTGGTACGGAGTGGCTCCAGGAACACTCTTATGAGTTTAAACACTTCCGCTGGCCACCAAACACCTCAGTTATGAACATTATTGAGCATATCAGGGATGCCTTGCCACGTGCTTTTCAGAAGAGATCTCCAGCCCCTCGTACTCTCACGGATCTGTGGGAGGCCCTGCAGGTCTCATGACGTCAATTCCCTCCAGCACTAATTCAGACATTGCCCGAGTCCATGCCACGTCGTGATGGGGCACTTCTGCATGCTATTGGGGCCCTATACGATATTAGGCAGGTGTACCAGTTTCTTTGGCTCTTCTGTGTATATTGCCAAAATTTGTCAGGCAAGGAGAGGTTGAGGTTTTAAGTTCCTGATCATCAATTCTTGCGTCAATATCGTGGATTAAATTCCACATCTCTCTGAAGTGTCTCATGGAACGAGTGCACGTGACGCTGTTGGTGGTGATCCGTCCGTTGGATGGGGCTGTTAAGCTTGGCCGCCCCTTAGTGCTATTCGAGAGAAGTAGGCTATGTGCCGGCAGTGGAAGTCAACCTCTTTCTTCTCTTCATTCATAACAACGCAAGCCCAACAATACACTTTCCCAGCACCGATCACACGACACACGTACACACTTGACACTTTATAACAGGACGGAGGAAGGCAATGACAAATCACCTCCACTTGGACCTTGCCTTGAGCGGCAGTGTGGGATTCCAACATCTGCTCCCCTACGCTCATTCCAAGAGTATAGGAATACTTTTAATATGTATTTTTCCTTATGTTAAGTGAGCGGCTGTTCGAGTAATGACCCATTGTATAATCAGGTACTTTTCGGCCAATCACCAGGCGAGCTGGTGATTGGAAACATAATACCTGATCAAAAGTATCCGGACACTCATATGTAACGAGAAATTGCTAACTATGTATCACAAGAATTAGACAGTATTGTGTTTTCAGTAGATCGTTGACTTCGAACATGGGGCAGTCATAGGATGTCACCTGACTAACAAAGCCATCAGGGACATTCAGTCTTCCCGAAGCTGCCCAAGTCGACTATTGTTGATATAATTGTGCAATCAATATGGGAAGGAATAATCACAGCTAAACCAATACCAGACAGACCTCATACACATGGACCGTCGAGCACTGCCGAGGGTGGTTGTGAAAAAAAATTATGAAATCAGCGGAAGGAATCACTCGTCAGTTGTGAAGTCTTACCAGCAGTTCAAATAGGGTAAATATTACGCGTAGGGACTTAAAAAATGGAATGCGATGGTCGAGTTAGAGGGTGATGATGATGTTTGGTTTGTGGGGCGCTCAACTGCGTGGTTATCAGCGCCCGTACAATTACCCAATCTTTGCTCAGTCCAATTTCGCCACTTTCCTGGATGATGATGAAATGATGAGGACAACACAAACACCCAGTCATCTCGAGGCAGGTGAAAATCCCTGACCCCGCCGGGAATCGAACCCGGGACCCCGTGCCCGGGAAGCGAGAACGCTACCGCGAGACCACGAGCGGCGGACCGAGTTAGAGGGTGGCAAACTCGTAAAACAGTCTTGATATAACAGATCTGATTTCATTGTATTAGTCATTTACTATTCCTCTGCAAACTTTAAATAAATTTCCGCTGTATTGTATAACCATGAACATTCATTGCATGACCAGCTACAGATAAGCTTTTACTGTGGTTACACACTCGTATTAACACGCAATTATTCTACAGATCTTTTACCAGATAGGTCACGACTTCATGCTGACGAATGTTCTTCATTGACGTGTATTAACATTGCCTACCCCAACGCTCTTCTCAGCAGTGTGAGCAGTGTTGGAAGCACCGTCCCAGCGGTGTGAGCGGTGTTGGAAGCACCGTGGCATACTTGTTGTGACATAGACGTGTCTGTTGGCGAACACCAGTTGCCGCCCGCCAAGCAAAACGTGCCTCAAACGAATGATAATACAAGGCAACCCAAATATTTGCACTAGCACATAATTACATTCCCCGGTGGAGGGGTGAGTGGATTGCCGTAGCCTGTTGTGGGGCTGTGAACCACTGAGGGCTAGGGCGGGGACGAAGCCTCTCCGTCGTTTCTAGGCCCCCGGTTCAATACACAGACATACACACACGCATAATTACATATGTATAAAGATTTACGCCTAGGCATTATCTGAAAGATATAATTTTTAACGTAAAATTAATTAACAACATCTTTACTCATTTATAGTCGAGGTGGGTAGAGGAAACTTCAGATGTGTCTGAATTCCTAAGAGACCAAACTGCAGAGTCGTCGGTCCCTAGACTTACACACTACTTAAAATAACTTATGCTAAGAACAATACACTCACCCATGCCCGAGGGAGGACTCGAACCTCCGGCTGGAGGGGCCGCGCAATCCGTGACAAGGCGCCTCAAACCGCGCGGCCACTCCGCTCGGCGAGGAAACGTCGCACCTCCGAGTGTTAAGCGAAACATCCCAAATTTAGTTCCGCAAAAATTCTCTATCCTCGCACCAGCTGTTTGTCATAAGTCACATACACTGAAGAGCCAAAGCAACTGGTACACCTGCCTAATATCGTGTAGGGCCCCCGCGAGCACGTAGCAGACTAATGTCTGAATTACTGCTAGAGGGAACTGACACCATAAATCCTGCACGGCTGTCCATAAATCCGTAAGAGTACGAGAGGGTGGAGAGGTCTTCTGAGCAGCACGTTGCAAGGCATCCCAGATATGATCAATAATGTTCATGTCTGGAGAGTCTGATGGCAGCGAAAGTGTTTAAACTCAGGATAGTGTTCCTGGAGCCACACTGTAGCAATTTTGGACTTGTGGGATGGTGCAGTGTCCTGTTAGAAATGCATAAGTCCGTTGGAATGGAGCATGGGCATGAATAGATGCAGGTGATCAGACAGAATGTTTACGTACGTATCACCTGTCAGGGTCGTATCGAGACGTATTAGGGGTCCCATATCACTCCAACTGCACTCGCCCCACACCAATACAGAGCTTCCAACATCTTGAACAGTCCCCTACAGACATGCAGGATCCATGGATTCATGAGGTTGTCTCCATACCCGTACACGTCCGTCAGTCGATACAATTTGAAACGAGACTCGTCTGAGTAGGCAACATGTTTCCAGTTGTGCATCTTCATATTTTCGCGGCGCAATGACTGTTCCATAAAATTTCGGGCACGCGTATAAATTTCACTTCTTCACTGAGATTTATGCACGTCCGAAATTTTATGGAACATTTTTCCAGTCATCAACAGTCCACTAACGGTGTTGATGGGCTCAGGCGAGGCGTAAAGCTTTGTGTCCTGTAGTCATCAAGGGTACACGAGTGGGCCTTCGGCTCCGAAAGCCCATATCGATGGTGTTTCGTCGAATGATTCGCACGCTGGTACTTATTGATTGCCCAGCATTGAAATCTGCAGCAATGTGCGGCAGGGTTGCACTCTTGTCACGTTGAACGATTCTCTTCAGTTGTCGTTGGTCCCGTTCTTGCAGGATCTTTTTCCGCCTGCAGCGATCTCGGAGATTTGATGTTTTATCTGATTCCTGATATTCACGATACACTCGTGAAATGGTCGTCCTGGAAAATCCCCACTTCATCACTACCTCGGAGATCATGTGTCCCATCGCTCGTGTGCCAACTACAACACCACGTTCAGACTCACTTAAATCTTGATAGCCTGCCATTGTAGCAGCTGTAACCGATCTAACAGTTACACCAGACACGTGTTGTGTTATGTAGGCGTTGCCGTCTTCTGCCTGTTTGCATATCTCTGTATTTGATACGCATGCCTATACCAGTTTCGTTGGCACTTAAGTGTATATGGAACTATGGTTCGTGATACAGTCAAACACGTGGAGCTACACAGATTGAAATCTGTTGAACCCAAAAGTAGGCGGGACTTTGTCCATTTCACAACAAGAAAGAAACGTTCGCACATACGAAAGGAGTTCAAAAAATTAAGCAAGACTTTTTCTCTCGGCCAATTTCGGTTGGAAAAATGCGGATTTTTTTTTTTTTTGTGGGGCATTGAGACATCGTAGAATTTTCCAGCTACAGTCCCCATAGTTTCATAAAGTTCCCGTAGGTGGCAGGGCTATATGTAGCCTTCACTGTATATCTGTAATCAATGCTAAGCAATGCTTGATGTGGTGTAAAGAGCAACGCACTGGTCGGTGGATGACTGGAAACGAATGATGTGGCGTTATGTGGCAGTAGGATGAAAGGGTTTGAGTCTGCCGAACGCCTGGAGAAGGTTACCTGCGATCATGCATAGTGCGAACAGTGAGGCAAGGAGGAGGTGGTGTTACAGTATTGGGGTGTATTTCGTGGTTAAGGCGTGTTCCCCTTATTGCGCTTAAGAAATCGCGAAGGATACGAACATGTTTTACAGCGTTGGGTACTGCGTACAGCGGAGAAAAAGTTCGGAGATGATGCTTGTCTCTGCATGACAAGGCACCCTATCAGGAAGCTGTGTCTGTGAAGCAATGGGTTGTGGACAGTAACATTCTTGAAATGGCCTGGCCTGCCCAGAGTCCCGACCTAAACAGCTTTGGATTGAGCCAGAACGTCGACTTCTCTCCGGACCCACGTCTGCCATCACTACCCTTTCTGATTTCGCTCTTGTGGCAGAATGGACTGCCATTGGCCCACAGACATACAGACTCGCCATTGGAAGCGCCTTCAGCAGAGTTCAACCCCTCAAAAAGGTGAAGGATGGACACACTCCATAATAAAGCTCAAAAAAGAGGGGTCTGGACACTTTTGATCAGATTATGTGGCAGAAGGTTCCAGTTACGTCATTTACCTTATAACAAGCGAAACGTTTATAAAACCTTCACGAGAACCGCGACGTGAGATCTATTAGTAGTTTAATTCTAGGAAATTATTTACCAGACCAAAATTAAATGTCTAGTCTGTGTGGAAGTGTATTGGTTTGGGTGTACACAGAGTAAAGACGGTGACATGCTCAACATGTTCAGTGTACTTTGTTTCTGATGTGAAGCTCCGTTTTATTTGGACTAATGAAGCATTTATTTAGTCGTAATTGGTTTCGGCCCTGCGAGAAAGTTCGTCTTCAGTCGCTCCACATTCTTGTACTTCTAGTGCGAACAGCTTGTTAAATGACGAATCTCATTGTTTGCAATGTGTTTAGAATTATATTACATCTTCATTTGATGAAATAGTGAATGGTCACAGTGTTTCTCCCAGTTAGAAAGTGTCGCAGATTTCTCCAGATACCATGGCTAATATAACAAAAAACTCTCGTCATAAACTGAAACTTCATTGAATCCATTCTCGGGAATTGTGTTAAACGTTATTCGTTATAATCCTCCCATTTTCTCCACATAAGTATAATTCACCGTCTCATCAGTCAATCATAACTTCATACTTTGAATTTCAGATGTCCTGTGAACAAACCACAGCATGCCATACTGACCAAACTAGAGAATGGTTAAGAATCGAAAACGCAAGTTGAGAACGTTATACAAAGGCTACCGTCCAGCCACAGACTTTTGCCGGGAAAGATGACACTTTCAGGAGAATCACTTCGGAAAATGGTTGTTGCCGTCGTATGATGGGTCGGATATACCACAGTGGAGAGATTAACTCTGATGAAACAACCGCAGTAGTTTCAAGAGATATGAAAATTAAGCGCTGGATTGCATTTGGAGGAATATAAAAGGGACATGAATAAAATTGCACCTTATAAACCGTACTGCAACTACTCTTAACTTCATCAAAGCTTTGAAACCTCCAAATAAAGAACCGAGTTGTAAAAAACAGACACGACCGCCCACTAGCTTCTCAGAATAGAAGAGGAGATATATTTATTGGTGATCAAAATTGCTAAGTGGCTTGTTCTCACATTGCACCGGCGTCGTCCGCAGTGTGGTACTGTTAGCAGATGCGTAACAATGGTAATCGAGGGCTGGTGAAAGTAACCATAGCCACATAGGCGACACATCCCATTTGACTTAGATACAAACAATGTGTTCCTTATTTGAGCATTAATGATTAACAATGAAATATTAGACAACAGTTACTGTAACTGTTGAAGACTATCTCTGTAATCATTTTGGATATGATAGCCTGTTTCTGTCTAGTAAGTGCAATTCTCTTCATTGAGACGATGATTACTTTGCAGCTTGGGAGGAAATTACTTTCAGTTTAATCAAGACACTTTGAGGCCTTCCAGTTTTCTTCCTTATCATTACTCTTGTTTTCAAACTTTCGAATCACAAGCTGCTGAAGCCTGTTTTAGTTCTGAAATATCCAGCTGTAACTTTACTTGTTATACTTCACGGATAGAAAACAATTATAATTTTTTTGGCACCAAGCAACATTAAATATGAATCTAAATCTGCATATTATGCTATTGTCCTTTCTAGTCGTGTCGTGCACAACATGACTTAGATGTGACAGATTGTGTGTAGTGGACTTTCCGAGATCAGTTCGTATTTATGTCTGACAGCAGACCGAGTAATACTAACTTCTGTTACGAGATATGGGAATATGTTAGTATTAGCAAAAACTCTAACACAAGACTATACAGCAAGTCACAACTCTTTACGCGCAAGAAAGAGGTAAAATTTAACATTTATGTACAGCAGCTTGGGATAAAACTGATTCTTTATTTTTCTTTAAGTTTACTGTAGCCACCGCTTAAGGAAAGGCAATGATTTTCATATCAATTTTTCACACATTCCATGTAAACGTTTAATACTAATACTTCAGTATTTATTTATAGGGTCATTAAGTTTTCGAAAGGTCTGAGATGTGTTTGTCGTAAATAAAGGAAATGCTGTGTGGAATATCTAGTGACCTGAGTTGCTGTTAACGTTGTTTGCGTGGACACAAGTACATTCTGAAGACTGGAAAATGAATCACAGTTGGGTTTGTGAAAAACCGTTCCCACAGTAGTCAATCCTTATTATACCTTCCATTTGATCTTCTATTTGAAATATTATAGCTTTATCCCCCTATAGATTCAGGTAGCAGTTGAGATCATATAGCAGAAAAATTATTTCCGTGAGAAAGTCGCTCTTACACGAGAAAAACTGATTCCGTAATACAGTTTTGCGTCTCTTCTCTCGGAAAATGTAATTCGTTAGAACTTTGCCTTTTCATTGCCAATGAATTCTAAATGGCAGGAATAATTGTTGATGTGCAATTTCCATCTTTTTAGGAAAGTATTCAAGTAATAATGAATTAAAATCTGAAGTATCTACATCCTGCGTCTGTACTCCGATACTTGTGGAACCATTATCTGGTTGGGCATCTGTAGAAGGCTTGAAGTGTCCCTGGTTGATTTGTTACTCACATGGCATCCAATGACTAACATACGTTCGAACTCACCGCGCGCTCCTGACCAACCCAGTCTGCTGTTGCTGCTTCTGTACAGACGACACAGTACTCCCCGCCTCCTTTTACACTGGCGGGTCCGCCTCTCGTGACAGCTGGTGGGCCGTTCCACATTACGTAGGGGCGTCCGGATGCTGATCAGATAGTATATGGCGACGCCCGTGTGAATGCCTTGATTTATGGGGGCACCGTATTGGCCAAGCGCCGCCTAATTGTTCTGGAAAATTCGCCGTCCTACCGTTATCTGGAACCCGTCGATTCTTCATGTTCTCTCACCTTAAAGGAAATATTGCCGAGCGAGGTAGCGACATGGTTAGCACGCTGGAATAGAATTCGGGAGACGTGTAGGTTTTCCGTAATTTCCCTAAGATTTTTTTTGAAAGGACACGGCCGACTTATTTCCCCATCCTTGACACAATCCAAGCTTGCACTCAGTCTCTAACGACCCCGATGTCGACGGGACGTTAAATCCGATCTTCCTTCTTTCCTGAAGGAAATTTTGGGTGGCATACATTGCGGAACCACAGTAGACATCCAAATGCATGTGACATGAATGGTCCAATTGACAGCAAAAGAAACCATAGCTGAAAGTTTTCAACAGCTTTATGAATGTTGACAAACGTGTATAGTGGCCAGTGGAATAAAGGCATATTCTGCATATCTTTCTATTACCAGTATTTAATGTTTCAATTAATCGAAATTCTTAGACTCGCTTTTCACGTCCGATGTAGTTAAACTTTATATCATTAAAGAGAAGTTTTCTATCGGAAACGTGTGTATGACGATTCCTATATCCGGCTCCGCTACACAGATGCTAGGTTAAGAGGATCGACTAGGGAGGTACACCACTGGCCATAAAATTGCTACACCAAGAAAAAATGCAGATGATAAATGGGTATTCATTAGACAAATATATTATACTAGAACTGACATGTGATTACATTTTCACGCAATTTGGGTGCATAGATCCTGAGAAATCGGTACCCAGAACAACCATCTCTGGCCGTAATAACGGCCTTGATACCCCTGGGCATTGAGTGAAACGGAGCTTGGATGGCATGTACAGATACAGCTGCCCATACAGCTTCAACACGATACCACGTTTCATCGAGAGTAGTGACTGGCGTATTGTGACGAGTCAGTTGCTCGGCCACCATTGACCAGACGTTTTCAATTGGTGAGAGAATGTGCTGCCCAGGGCAGCAGTCGAACATTTTCTGTATCCAGAAAGGCTCGTACAGGACCTGCAACATGCGGTCGTGCATTATCCTGCTGAAATGTAGGGTTTCGCAGGTATCGAATGAAGGGTAGAGCCACGGGTCCTAACACATCTAAAATGTAACATCCACTGTTCAAAGTGCCGTCAATGCGAACAAGAGGTGATCGAGACGTGTAACCAAAGGCACCCCATACCATCACCCCGGGTGATACGCCAGTATGGCGATGACGAACACACGCTTCCAACGTGCGTTCACCGCGATGTCGCCAAACACGGATGCGACCATCATGATGCAGCGTCAAGGGTAACTGCAGCCATGGTCTCCGAGCTGATAGTCCGTGCTGCTGCAAACGTCGTCGAACTGTTCGTGCAGATGGTTGTTGCCTTGCAAACGTCCCCATCTGTTGACTCAGGGATCGAGACGTGGCTGCACGATTCGTTACAGCTGTGCAGATAAGATGCCTGTCATCTCCACTGCTAGTGGTACGAGGCCGCTGGAATCCAGCACGGCGTTCCGTATTTCCCTCCTGAACCCACCGATTCCATATTCTGCTAACAGTCATTGGAGCTCGACCAACGCGAGAAGCAATGAAACGATACGATAAACCGCAATCGCGATAGGCTACAGTCAGACCTTTATCAAAGTCGGAAAATTGATGGTACGCATTTCTCCTCCTACACGAGGCATCACAACAACGTTTCACCAGGCAACGCCGATCAACTGCTGTTTGTGTATGAGAAATCGGTTGGAAACTTTCGTCATGTCAGCACGTCATAGGTGTCGCCACCGGCGCCAATCTTGTGTGAATGCTCTGAAAAGCTAATCATTTGCATATCACAACATCTTCTTCCTGTCGGTTAAATTTTGCGTCTGCAGCACATCATCTTCGTGGTGCAGCAATTGTAATGGCAAGTAGTGTAATAAGCCCGCCCTGAGCGTTGGTTGCTGTGGCCTGGCGAGTAAATTGCTCCCACGCCGGCTACATGGGAGGAACCTCTCGGCCAGTAAACTACAATTTGGCTGCGGCGCCGAGGAGCTCGATACGGCGGCACGTGCATCACAGTCTGCGCCTTCTGGAAACACGTGGAAGTGGCGGCGGTCAAATCACACCCGGAGTGCGCAGGACACATCTGTTTATGACCCAGGCGACTTCCAGTAAAACTTGTTTGCTTCTGTTAACTCTCATAAACGGAGTAAACCCACGAACCAATAGTCGTACCTACGTATTGGCATGTAGTACTACGAACGTTCAGGCATGTGGGCAATGGGGAGCCATTCTCATCCATTTACATCTTATCTACGTACGTACTTCGCAAGCTACCATACGGTACATGACAGAGGGTACCTTGTTCAATTCCATGTCATTCAACTTCCTGTTTCACTTGCAAATAGAGCGAGATCAAAACGACTATCTAGTGTGTCGCACTTCCGTTAGAACTGCTTGTTTGAAATCCCAGACTGCATCCTATCTCGTGGTGAGTTGTGGCGTTTCGATCCTTGAAGTTTCAACAGCAACTGCACGGGAGGTCGCTGCAGCAGACGTCCTGGTCGCAAACGTAGCATTACGTGTCTGTCATTCTTCGGAAAAGAGCGGTATAGAAGCGAAGCGACATCAACTTTTGTATTAAGTTTTTGTGTTTTTTGGCGACTATTCATCCAATTTAACGGAAATACCGAGAGGCAGGTTCCTGGTAGCCCTCTACAACATCATTCCAGCGCATGGAGTGAAGATCGTGCACGAACTTCTGGCTAGCAAAGGGATCGCAGTCCTGGATCACCCACCCTATACACCGGTTTTGCTCTCAGCCGACTTGTGCTTATTCCCAAAATTGAAGCTGACAATTAAAGGACACCGTTCCGATCCAATTAAGAACACCCAAGAAAATGTTACTGCAGTACTAAATGAAATTCCAAAATAGTTCTACGCTGAAGTAGCCCAATCAGACTGCAGTCTCAACAAACAAATAAAATAAATTTTAAAAAATCCAACTAGCCCAGACGCACTTTGTACTTCTCCCCCTCTCCAGGCAGTTTCATTGTAGTATTAAAATGACGTAGTTAACTGCGTAAAAATAGTGTAAAGTTGCAGTATTTCAGAAAAAACACGCAGAATTCCCTTGAGTTGACCTCATGTTCGAAGGTTCGAAGATATTTACGTAAAACTACATCACTTTCAAAGATATTTGCTTCTGAATTTCGAGCGTACGTACAGTATTTCATGCGTCAAATTCTGCACGTGTTCTCTCCACCTATGCATTTTATAACTCTCTTGTTCTTATACTTAATGTTTATGTCAGCAACTCCATGCTAGGATATTAACTTTATTTTGCAGTACAAATGATTTGCCACATTCTGCTGATAATGCTAAATCATGTTGTCACACAGTGGAAATGCTTGTCTGCTAAATCATGCAGCCAAACAGTGGCTTTGAACTGGATATTTTACAGAAATTTTATACATCAGAGACATTCTACAAACTTCGTACATATTACTAGCACCAGCTATGGGATGTGAGTTACTGGGGATGTAAGTTACTGGGGGTGTAAGCTATTGTATCTCAATGGGCAAACGGCAAACAGCAAGCAACGAATGGGGTTAAACAGATAAACGGTTTGCTAGGTTTTGTCACGATGTACTATCGGGGGAGAGGGGGGGGGGGGAGATGGGAAGAGACAGAATGATTAATTCCTAAATAAGTAATGCAATTACACAGATGTAATCGTGTCCACTAGTACTACCTATCGAGCGAGCTTAGTGTACTGCACATGCCACCGACATTGAACTTGGATTGTCACATACCTTTGTACAAGGCTGTTTGTTGTACTAAGAGCTAAACTATGAAATTGCATTGGTAACAGAAATAATGATAATTGAAATACATCAGAGTTACTTTGCATACGTAAGTAACAAGAAGATACAATTATTCATCGACTCGACACGTGGAAATTACATACCCTAACGCCTCACGAAGCTGCACTATAAATTTCCACAACGGGTTTGAAGACTTTTGGAGAAAACTCTCTATTGCTGCGTGACACCTACAATGATAAATACCAAGCAATATCTTGCGAATTAATGGCTAACTACCTACTCGTAGACTAATATAGCGACACACATACATTGTGTTTGTTTTATATTCTAATCTTACACACTCTATGCCACTGATAAATTGTATCTGCTCCATCACTTAAAATCTAGACTTGCTTACATGTCGATGACATTAACAGCTTTCAATCGTGAACGAGTAAGTCTTAACTGAAATTACTCGAAGTAACTGCGAGCATTTTTTTAAAAAAAATCTGATAGATCAGTAGTGGCACGTTCATAATATGTCCACATTCGCAAAAAAATAATGTTTGTTGTCTACAGTTTAACCGCACAGTAACTTCTCGTTTCAGAAATTATGAGCTCAACTAAGTGTCAGCGATTCTCTCGTCACAATAAGACTAATTTTCGATCGAAAATTCTCGCAGAACGAATGCAGCATATCTTTCTTTGGTACTGAGACAATTGATTATGAAACTGAAAAGTTCAGAATTGCATCGCAGAACGGATAGAGTGGCGGCACATCTTTTGTGATAACGAGACGTAGCAGCTGGGCGGGCGCTCGTCTGTGCGGAGTGTGTTGTAGACGCCACAACCATGCGGTAGCTGAGATTTTTGCTGATAGTTGGCCTTTAAAAGCCTGCCGCCATTGCGTAGCGTCTACTGGGGCTACCTGAGGAGCGCACTTCAAAGTGATTAAAAAGAAAAATCAGCTTCCTGGATCACTAACTCAGCATAAATCTACATAAACTGTGGAAAATCATACGGACTGCTTATTTTTCGCTGTATACTTAGTCTACAGATACCAAATATTATCCTTCGAATGTAAAATAGAGAAAGAAAATTATAGATAAATTATTTATCAAAACCGTTTAAAAGTAGTTTACAGGGTGCGAGGCAATGATGGTTAATTGACAAGGTGATACAAAGACTATACTTCGTACTATATTTCTTCTCCGAAATAAAATGTATTACTTTCACTTTTCACATACTAGAAAGCCGTTTTGAAAAATCACTACTTCAAACTTTTTGGTATGGATACTCGAGAATACAATTAAGTCTAGTATAGCACCAGCTAATTGGCTGCATCTGAGCTGTAACACTTACCACAAACAGGTGAAATATCCATCCATTTACTACTTCAAAATTTTGATCATTTATTTATCATAATATGGATGTAGGGTAATTATATAACCGATGCTTGACGAAAATAATGATTTATGTTTCTATAAACCGATACATTTCGTTATGTGGTTTAACATTCTGTCAATATATCTGTCTCTCGATTTGGCGTAATATGACACACACACGCCAATTAGGCAACAGCAAAACTGAACTCGCTGACTGATGTTGCGCTAGCCCCAATTTGTCTCGCGTCCGTGAAATCTGAGACCGATGCATTGGCAAGCCTGAATTCACAGACTATGCATTTTGCATGACCCACCATCTCAGGACTTGTAGAGGCGGTGAAATATAAAATTGCATTAATGCTCATGTACAGACGTCAGCAATGGCAAACTCAGTTGGAAGGCACTATACAAATGGGAGCAACCATTTGAGGATGTCATTGATGTAACATTGTAGCCGACAGTATCGTTTTTCTTCTTCTTGGAGCACACAAGCATCTCTCCAAAAAAAAAAAAAAAAATGTACATCAGACATGTATGTTACTACCATCAATCTTATATCTTTTCACCTACTCATTATTTGTTGTAGTTCAGCATGCTTTTCCTCATTCACTGTTGCAGAATCTGCAAAGGTGCTGGGACGTGAAAGATCCGTGATTGTCAGGAATTGTCCAAAATTGATTGTTTTTCTTTCTGAAACGTTTCTGCTGTTGCAGATAGTTCACAGAGCTTCTCCCAGCCTTCTCTTTTGTCCCGTTATACACAATTCAGACCTTGCAACATCTATGAGAACACCTACGTTGTCTTTCCTAAAGTATGCTTTTTTACTCGCTCAGGGCTGTAGAATCTGCAAGCAGTAGTAACACTCGGAAATACAGTTGACCGACTGTTGAAGAGTGAAGAATTTGTAGGAGTGTATTACGAGATCGGCAAAGAAGAAGAACAGCTATGGGGTAGTCTCTTGTTAGGTTGAACATCGATGCTGACTTTGAGACATTATTGTATCAGCAATATTGGGTGAATATGCACCAAAACGCATTAAATTATGATGTCTTGAATGGCTGGTGAGTCTCCATTTAGTAATCGAATATGTACAGTTTTGATAGCTAATAGGTTTGAGTTTAAAGGGCCTAGGCATTTCTTGGAAGCATGTTTTCATGTTGTCGAGAACAGAGTTTATCAAATTAACCAACCTCTTAAAATCAGTTTTTTGCTATTGTGCAACTTTCTCTTGCTACAGTCAGGTAAAGTGAAACAAATGTACAGTCGTGCTCAAAAGTATCCGAACGACCTGAATTGCATTTCGCCTGATTCGCATGCAACCCACATAACGCAGCTGTCTAGCAGGTCCTCTAATCGCTCCTTGGTACAGTCGTTTGACTATTGAAAATGGCTCCAACAAGTCACCCCTAGAAAACCCGGCTCTGTAACGCAATAACTCAAAATGTAAAGTAATATCACGATACTACAAATATCAGGGGACACCTTAGCACAGATATGACTATCCTTAAGGCTTGTAAGCTCACATTTATTGCAATAAATGACATACCTGAAATGTTACCACTCTCATTATTACGTCAGATAGGTAATGCACCTAGTAAGTTCGTCGTATTCATTTCTTCTTCAAAGTAACATACCGTACTTGTTATTTAACACAAAATGACATTAAAATTTAAGTTATTCACGAGCAGCTAGTTGAGAATATGTATGAACTTCAAATGACACGACGAACCGTCTCGTTCTGCATATGGATTCAAACCCAGGTCATGCAGACTAATATTTCGTGACAGACGGAATCTAACAGTGATTCCTGACTTGGCGTACAGAGAGTGATATACCTCGATTTTAGACAGTATCAGTTAGCAAATATCAACTTAAAATTACATAACGTAAACATTTTTAACGGACGCGAATTCCTACTCAGCATCTATTATCCCTGTTAACGAACTACGAGAGATGTTAAATATTGCTTCTTCACAGGTAACTGACTTGTAATGCCATGAGGTAAAGCTTTGCGTTGGACAGAGATTCGAACCCAGAACTAATCGGATTGTTATCGAGCCGGCCGGAGTGGCCGAGCGGTTCTAGGCGCTACAGTCTGGAACCGCGCGACGCTACGGTCGCAGGTTCGAATCCTGCCTCGGGCATGGATGTGTGTGCTGTCCTTAGGTTAGTTAGGTTTAAGTAGTTCTAAGTTCTAGGAGACTGATGACCTCAGAAGTTAAGTCCCATAGTGCTCAGAGCCATTTGAACCATTTTTGATTGTTATCGAAGCACAATCAACTGTGACATATCGGATTTTCTCGGCAGTAGCTAGATGCTTTAACTGAAATGACGAGACGAAACATTAATTTTTTGCTTCCCAGGACTCCAACCCGGAACCTATCGGTGTTATATTCTAGAGAAAACGGACGTTAAATATGGGTTTGTTACATCAGCAGCGACATGTAAGCATGTTTGAACTAGAAATAATATGACGAAGAGTTCAGTGCTGACTGGGAATCTAACCCCACACATACGGTTGTTGACTACACACAAAGAGACGTCAGCTACCGAGTTTTTCTCCACCAGCAGCTCGGAAAAACATCCTTCAACTTACAGTGATCTCTCGAATAGTCCTGTGTCTCACTGGAAGTCAAATCCGTTAGATATCGTTAGTGTTGACAACGAATGAAAATGCATTTAAAATCAAAATTATCATCCACCAGCAGACAGGTGTTCTCATGCTAGAGCTTGATAATACATAATGAAAACTTTAGTGCCAGGCCAGCATTCGAACCCATTCACGCGCAATATGTAGAGATGTTGAGGAATCTGAAGTTTCGAACAAACAACAAATTGTAGTCGAGCTGTATTGTCACGAAGGGATCAAATTCCGCGTTAAGGGCGGTCTGAGTTGCATTCTAAGTTCAGAACTAATTTTATCGACATAAAGAAGTTCAAATGAAAGATAGAATAAGGGTCCTGTGACCCTACAAAGCGTTTGTTTCGTCACTAGAAATAAATAACTAGTGTAAGAAAGGTTACTGGTGATGGAGTTCCCACATTTCGCCACTCCTGACTTTATTGTGGTTCAAACTTACGTCTACTTGGTAGAGAAGGAATATCATGTTTCATGTGAATTTCAGACCACAATGCCATTATACTTTCTTAACTTGCCGTAGCCAGAAGAGATTAGAATCTGTCTCTCCCTGTTAAAAATCATCGGCAGAAGTTGGAATCGAACCCAACCCATCATCATAGGAATCAAGCACCAATCAAACAGACCACCAACGCCTCTTCTGTATGGCTCATTTTCTATCATAAAACCGTTGCGGCACACTCGATAAGAATTCTGACACACAAGCTCCCTGTAGTGGTTTGCAGCATGTTCAGTACATTCATTTACTTGGTTGACCGAATCGCCATGAACTAGCTGCCTCGACTACCCAGTACATACATTCGACTCTGATTTGTAATCACGGAAATGATATTACGTAACTGCCACCTACACAGAACTTCCAACAATGTAGCATGCAGAAATTTAAATAGGAATTGTTCCTTTCCAG
This sequence comes from Schistocerca cancellata, assembly GCF_023864275.1. NCBI lineage: Eukaryota > Metazoa > Arthropoda > Insecta > Orthoptera > Acrididae > Schistocerca > Schistocerca cancellata. The sequence goes on from NC_064627.1 coordinate 742,790,627, forward strand.
TTTATGTACTCTATTGCGCTATCCGTTGAAAACGTCCTGTAGTGCAAAAGAAAAGCTGTAACTGTCTGTCTCTCAGAGGTCTAGATCCGGCCATATGGATTATATCACAGTACTGTGGAATTCGGATGTTCTGGAGGAACTGTTGTCGACTTCTGGAGGGGCTTTAGCAAGATGGCAGCTAGTAGCGTCACGGTAAGTGTCGCGCACCGTAGGTAAGACGTCGCGAGTTCTACTGCATTCGCTGCTACATTATTTACAACGCAATTCTGCTGTCTGCTGAAGTTACCAATTTATTGGAACTTTGAACATAATTCCCTTTACTTCTCAACCCAAAATAGCCGCATGTGGAAAAAGGGCTAACTTCTGCAACATTTTGTTATTTTCAGGTTTAATAGACGGCCAGGCAGCAGATGCATCTCGAAGCTTTTGTATTATGTATGGGGAGAGCGCATCGTAGCAAAATAGTCAGGAAAGTATTTTCTACAATAGCTGTCGTCTGGTAGTGGCATTTTATTCTTCTTCAAACCGTTTTTGACAGCTTTAACTCAGAACAAGTTTTCTACATGCATGTAATCAATAAACTGCATGTGCATTGTCAGACTGTCGTAGATAACATCAGGGAATTCGCATATATCGTTGATGATTAATTTCTCTCTCATGATTAGTATTGTTTTAGCAACACTTAAAGAAACCTTACGAAAATTGTGCACTGCATTATAAGAAATGAAATAAAACTACCCACGATAACCTTACATAACCTTACGACGATAGTCTCTTTGATAAAACTGAGTATCTGTACACAAGCGTGCATCTATCGGCACGAATTAGTAAAATACTACTCACTTAGATTTCGATTGGGTCTGTGTTTAATTGGTATGCCATGTTATAAAAAATGGGTCAAATGGCTCTTATCAGTATGGGACTTAACATCTATGGTCATCAGTCCCCTAGAACTTAGAACCACTTAAACGTAACTAACCTAAGGACATCACACAACACCCAGTTATCACGAGGCAGAGAAAATCCCTGACCCCGCCGGGAATCGAACCTGGGCGCGCGAAGCGAGAACGCTACCGCACGACCACGAGCTGCGGACGGCTATGTCATTTCAACAGGCATGCTAATGTGGCATTTCATAAATAAAGTTATGTATTCCTAGAGGCCCAAAATTTGCGTGTCAGCAGCGGAACGAGGCGATACCTGTTGTGGAGCATTGTAAGTTTTTCACCATTGCACTATGAGCTGAAAGTTTTTTCTTGCGATTTCCTTATCGATGTTTGATCTGACTGCTTGTAGCTCTTTCACAGAAGGGATAAAAACGCTACGTTCAGCAGGAAAGAAACCGCGAACGATAACAGACGCATTTTCAGAGGCCAGCACGTCACCACAGAGCTAGCGAAGATATATGTGTTATGCAGTCCTCTTACGAGGCCAATAGTGGCTAGAACTCGTAAACTGCTAATTAAAGGACGAGTTTAGTTGCGATTTCCACGTGCAGCGACTTTCCTGGGCTGAAAACCGTAAATTTACAATCTTTTGTTACACCTCAAGCGATAATAACTCTGATTTTTCAATGGAAATGACAGGAAAAATCAAGGGAACTTTGAGGCTTAATTCCGTGCACACCAGGAAGTAACTCGTCATCACAGAGTTGCCAAATATACCTTGCCTTGTTGCCCAATCTCAGTTACAATACTAGCAGGAAGAAGACGAACCGATGTGATCCAACAGCGGGCTGGGAAGTGACCATAGCTGGCGTCTCGAAGACGCAGCTGCTACGGCCTAGAATACTTAATGGGTCTGATTCGCATTTCTGTAACCAGGTTTAGGGACTGGAGCGTAGTTACTAATAATACTCAGAACTGACTGCAAACTAAGCATCATAAATCAGTAACTCTCATAGTTGTTTTTATATTTCTTTCTTAACTGTACAAAAACTAAGAAACTCATTCACGGACGTTTTCGTGCCTCGCCGATAGTCGGGCACACCAAACAAACAAAAATAAAAAAGTATGTGTGTGTGTGTGTGTGTGAGAGAGAGAGAGAGAGAGAGAAAAGAATGAGAGAGACAGTAAAAAAAAACATGTAAAGAAATTGAATACCGGTATGTAAAGAAATATTTCATTAAAATAACACATTGTACATCATTACGAAATGTCGTAATCATGTTCTATGGAACAATTAATAATCTCATATAATCTAATCATATCATATTGCTTACTAGCGGTGAAAAGTCATGAATTACCTAAATTTTCGCCAATATCAGCAACCAAGTCTAAACTTGAAAAATAAGACGACAGTTTTTGTAATAAACCGGGACTCCTATCGAGACCCTTTCATCCCTATCAACTAACCACGAAAGATGTGTAATATACCTCCATTCAGAAGTAACAATGTGTGTATGCATGTAAAGATGAAGTGCATGATGTGAAGTTCTGTGACGGAGGTACGAACCCAACACGTAATCGGATTGTTAACTAAGAAAATCAAATGTTAAGCATCGGTTTTTCTTACCAGATGCTAGGTGTTCGAATCTAAAATGAGGACACAAATTTTTGTGCCTCAGCGACAATCGAACCGCACTCCTATCGTTCTTCGTTATCGTCCACGAATATAGCTTAAGTATCAATTGCTTACTCACCAACAGTAAGACGTGTGCGTGTTTGACCAGAAATTGTTGGCAACACATGAACAGACATTAAAAATACACGTTAATTTTCACTAGCGGGCCGGTGTGCACGTGATAGGGCTTGATATGAAATTATGAGTATTTTTGTACTGGATCTGGAATCGGACCCACATAAATACCTTTGGAGGAGACCTATAGAAGGTTGCAGTCTTGGACAAAGGAACGAAATTATTGAACTATACTGTTCCGAGAGATTCAGATCCTCGAAAGAGGAGATACGAATTCGAATCACAGTCCAACACCAAATTTTTCAACGTTTCTAGTTCAATCAAGTACAAGTAATATAAGAGCCGCGTTCATTTAAATGGCTATCGGTTCATCAAATAAAATAAGATTTTGCAATGTAATTAAGTTTACTGGCGACAGTATTTCTGTTTACAATGACCTCCGCCTATGTCATTTCCTAAAGCAAACCAGCTCTGTCCAGATGGGAATGAAGGAATGTGATGTTTAATGCGGATTCTGGATTATAACGTCTTTCTAGAGGTTACCAGAGGTATAGTAAATCTGTTTGTGCCTCTTAAAAGTAAATGCCTAAATCCACGCTTTGCACTTGTGATAGTTCGTTCCACCAGACCATAGTGGCCACATAGACTATTAAATGGTTAAGTAGAAGCATGCTTCTGACGCGGAGATTACGCTATTCTCACGATAGCAGGATGTAAAGACTCTTCTAGGCATCATAGCCACGATGTGAAGGCATTTTGAAATTTTCACTAATTCAGGATACTTTTTAGTTCGAGAAAATCCACGGTGAAGTGTGAAGTTACCGGATAAATCAATTATTACCGTCATTATTACCATCATTTTCTTCTTACCTCTGCTGGAACATACGTGCTTGAAGATCATTTAAGGCCTTTTGGTCATTATAGAGGTAGTTGCCCAAGAACAGGTTCTTTCCCTGTCTACTGAATCCTTTTCATGTTAATATCAAACATCAGCAATTACTCGTAGATTACAGTAAAACTAAAGTAATTGACGAAGACGTTACTTGATATCAAAAACGCGCTGCCTTTCTTCATTTACTAGCGCCTAGAAATGGCTGTCAAATACTGCCAAACCAAAAGCCAAGGGGTCTTACTGCCTTCTGATATACGTCGCTGTCAGTTCTTCCATGCGATTTGGTCGACGTGACCTGTTTCAAGTTGTGTATGACAGAGAATGTTTTAGAAAATAAATTGTTTTCCTTTGCAATAAAGAGAAAGATTTTCATTCTAAGTTATCCAAGTTCAAAATTTTCGCATTATAGTTCAAATTTCATATTCGCTTCTACAATATAGGGAAGTATTTCACAGTTGCAAAAGCCGCATCGGACTCATTGTCGCTGACCATAAATTCTAGCCCAGAGTGACAGCAGTTTAAGTAACCTAATGTAACGAAGACTGTTTCCTAGTGCTATTTCTCACCGGGAAATATGCAATTCACTCATTGGGCTCCATTAGCATACTGTATCAGTAATTTCTGTGTGTATGCAATGCATACGGATTGTAGAATTCAGTGGTGCTCTCTCTTTCACTTCTGTATACAACATGCCTGACCTAAATGGGCCCATTATCATTACAGGCCCTGGGCGGTCTAACATCATACTGACAACAGTAATGTGCTTATACTGACAACCTCACTGTTCGTTTTACCTGATTTTGTAATCATTTAAATAAAACAACATGACCTTCCAGTGGGAGACATTTCGTCCCCCTTTTCCTCGTGTGGAGTTTGTCAGTAAGCTTTATGCCTTCCAACCAGCGAAATGCGGCAGAGTAACGGTGGTAAATGATTCACAAACCACGATTTAGCACCGTTAAGACTATTTCTTTAAACATTGGCGTAACTGAAGGAATTTAGTTTATTCTTAAATCGCCTTATGCAGCAACGTTCACAGATATCTCATATAGGAAAAGCTCTTTATCCTGGTACGAAGATTGTAAAACAAACTTCCCACAGTTTGCTTCAGGTTGGTCTTTTTGTCTGATAGCACTGCATAAGTATTTTGTCTGAGAGGTATCACAAGTAGTGTTCCTGTAGCTGTGGGAATCATTGGTTGAAAACGAGTTTAACAACCTAAGTCTGAGTTCATCCATAAACTGAGGCATATTTATAATACTGAAGCTAGACTGTGTATCCTTGTCTTCCTTGAGTAGGCACTGGAAGGCGTTGACTCACACGTATACAATACAATGAATACTTCGAAGGCTATCGTTAACGTTGCTCTCATAAACTAATTTTGTTTTTTTTTAATTCTTCTGTTTCTTATGCATGCAATATGTGTTGTAGATACAGTCTTAGACACAAAAAAATTGTCCACCGAGTCGTTCACGTAAGGTGGACATTACAATTGTGCTCCCCTCTGAAATCTATATTCGGCAATATTCTCGACCTGGCAACATAGTAGACTGCTACACTTCCCGAAGGAACTCTTGACTGCAGTCAGAGTACATCACTCTTGTTTACAACCGTAGTCTTGGAGTAAAACGCGAGACTAGCTAATACGACGTCTGGTAACCAAAAGCACATCTTGACAAAATTTTTATCACGCCTTTCTCTCGGTGCTGAAGCTATGTGTATGATTCAAGCGAATCTACAATATATTTCGCTTTCTGTCACATTGGTAATAACGGTTTGGTTCAACAATATTTTAGGGAGAGATTTCTTGGCCGACCATCTGCCTCTGAACACCGCATGTGTCTGAGTTCTTTGGGACCCGTTTGCTGCCTACCGGCGGGGGCTGAGGCACTGCGCTGCCTCGCCTTCTTCCGACAACGTCTGCTGCACTCCTCACTCTCGATGGGGTAAAATGTTTTAATGTTGTTTGTGGTGACCCATAAAATTTGTCTCCAATTTGTGTTTCACACTCGATAGCATCGGAGGCACAAAACCGTTTTTATTTGTTGAGTATTTTATTACACTAGTATGCAATACATCAATGTGGCATGGAATTAATTTTATTGTTTCTGATCCAGTGCACTATAATTAAAGAGTCACATCCTGTTCTTTTACCTTTCACGGGAGATTCTTCAAATAAGTTAATTTTGCCATTGATTCATATCTGTTAATCAAGGCACAGAGAGTAAGAGTAATGTAATGTGTTTGGTTTCTTTCTTTGATTCCCTATGGTAAATGGATGCGAAACATTGTGTCAATACCTTTCAGAACCTGCTCTATAGCTACTAAGGCAAATTGCTTGTTTTGAGGTCCATACATTAAATAATGGAGAAGAGAATGCTGTTGATATTTAAAATATTCAATTGGATTCAAGACGACAAAATTGACCATATTTGAAGCTACCCAGAGAAAAAGTAAGTTTCTAGAGCAGCCTGCTAGCAAATGTCTGCAGAGAGTTCCTAATTTCTACTGCGGAAATTTAGCACAGATGCCCTGTAGTAACCAAGAGGTTTCTTTCCATCGTACTTATCACCCTGGCATGTAAGTCTTAAGTGAAGAACAATATTGAATTTTTTATCGTTGACAGTCGATTCGAATTTCTTCAGAAACGCTTGTATTGTGAAGCACCTTGGAAGTCAGAAAGGCGAGATCTGTGACCATTAACACAACTTACTGTCATCTTCAACTTTTGTGATTCTGTTTTCCTCAGTTGCATGTAATATTAAGGTATATTGATAATTTTTACTTATGGACCGTCTGATACAAAGAAAATATCAGATGTTGGAAGTATGAAACAAACTATTCCACATTTGCAGAATATTTTAAACACCATAACCTTCATCCTACAAAAATGGAACAAGAAATGAAAATAATGAGAATAAGCAACCATAACAAACATCTTATACAAAGAAAGAAAATTTTCACATTCAGAAAGCCATAGCAGAAAACAAACACGTGATAAATGAACAAACACACATCAGCACAGGCTCCCTACTGCACTTAATAAAGGAAATGATAAGATAAAACAAAAAAACTCTTCCCCCTTCACCTTCTGGACACACACACACACACACACACACACACACACACACACACACACACATAAGCAGAGCCCACAAAAAAATTATACATATACCACACCAAAACACACACACACACACACACACACACACACACACACAGCACAAAAAGTTATATCACACCCAAACACACACACACACACACACACACACACACACAAACGCACACACAAATGCATACACAACAGATCACAGATACTTCAATAATTACACTCGACAGTTTGGCAATAACATTCGATCTTTGGCAAAAACATTTGACAGTCGGCAACAGAAACTAAAACATTGCGTTGAAACAAGCGTTCAGTTCATAGTGCTGTGGAATGTGGGAAAAAAACGCAAATTGGCATTCATAAGAAGAAGAAGAAGAACAACACCAAAAATGCAACAGGAGCGTAATATGTAAGAAACTGTCCACGCAGCCTGTAACTACAGTTCAAAACATTACTACTTAATAGGAAATACCAGCCACCAGTGCCTATAGATACAGTGACAAAAATGTAAATTAAATAGCAAACATATGTACACATTCCAGGCCACTGATGATGCCTTGCAGAAAATAAAGGCGAAACGCGTATTGCACTAAAATTGTGTTTTATTCAGTTGTTGTCAGACGTTCCATAAGTAAAAATTATCAAAATGCTGTAATACAACTTACTGTGTCGAGCTACCAAGAGGATTTGATGTGTAAAGGTTTTCTCCTGATTTCTTTACAGAACTTTTCTGCAAATTCGCAGCCCCATAGAATTAAATAAAAAAAACAACTCACACACGCTGGCCCCGACCACGGTTAGAACCAACGACTCATGGTGCCGTTGCGACATGAAACATGGGCGGTACCAAGGGGCTACGGACACACTGCTGTCAGCATGCCACTCTCATCATGGTCTTGGTCACTCAGCCTCGTAATGCATCGTGTAAGATAATAAAAGTTGTCACTTATGTGAAGAACAGCATTTCTTTAGCCAAAAAATTGAATTTTCTGTCTCAGTGTCTTAGATTACATGAGGATTATATAGCACGAGTCATTCAAATGGAAAGGGAATATGAAGTAAATTTAGCGAGTCAATTCACTACAATACACGGAAGTGATTGCAATGTCACAGTGTTGTCAAATGTTTGTGACGATGTTGCCAATTCTCAGCTGTGCTAAGAACAGCTCTGTAGAGTTATGATAGGAGAATCCCGTGCTCGTGTCATGGGAGGATACGGAGAGGAGGCGCGGGGTTTGGTTAATATGCAGCGTTTTCTCCTACCAACTGTGTCAAACATTCAGATGTGCAATCTTCCATCACAATTACAGTTGCCCAAAAAATATATACGAATAAAACACTTACCTTGTTACTTTGTGACAAAAGATTATTTCAGTACAATAAAAAGTCTTTGGAAATCAAGTTAGCCCACCTGTCACGAAAAGTAAGATAACAAACACTTTGCACCTCGAAATCGATTGCATCTATGTGCAGTCTTGTGATCATACAAGTAGAATTTCAAGAATTGCACGAGAATTTAGAAAAATGTTGGTGCGAATGGAAGCTATAAGAAACACAGTTAACTAACTATTCTGTACCACATAATAATCAATTCATTTGAAAATTCAGAAGAGAATAAACTAAAAAATACGCCCTTTAAGACAGAAACTAAAGTGCAGATTCGGGCACTGTGCAGATCTGCACTTTTTCATCTCCAGATCTATACAAATAATGTATACTAACCAGGGTATTCATTGCTTTCTTAATGTTTCCCTCTTGTTTAGTCTTCTAGTGATGAACTGGATCCACACCCATGAGTCTGATTATTTCTTTGTATCCTTCCTTCTACTATCTTTGTGTGTTATTGCTCGATGTTCAAAAAGGAAAATATTATGCCTGCTCCCACGAGGTATTAAAACGAGGTCGCAAGAAGGCTAACGAATTACAATCAAAATACAGTGAGACGCCGATTTGTCTGTCGTCATGGTATTAAGTCGACAGAAATAGTTAGGTGTTATTGCCTGCATCACCGGCATCCCGTTGTCGTCTTCTGTTATTGAGATTTTCATATTACCCTGAACACAAATGTGTATATTCTCCGTGAAGAAACATCCCATATTCCATTCATCCTGATCGGTTCGTTACATGCATCGGCAGCAATGAGTGATAGGGAATCTGTTGTGAGGTGACGAATAACAATAAAAATGATAATAATAACGAATCAGTAATCAAGGATGTTACTGCACTACAGACCATTAACAAAATAACCAGGAAAAGCTGAGTGTTTAATTCTACCACTGCATAGCTGTTCTTACCACTTTGTTACTGAATTCTGTTCTGGTTGTTTGTAGAGAGAAAAGAAAGAACCCTTTAGCCATACATATCGCTAGTACAACGAGATATTACCTATGAATTATCCTTGCTTTACATCACGAGACGAACATGGCGTCACCGAGCTGATATTTGAAATACATTTCTGTTTTCTCTCTCTGTCTCTCTCTTTTTATTTTTATTTTTATTTTTTGAGGAAAGCATCGAGAAGCGCGAATAATAAGCAAGTAGCAAACCTGTTTGCTGTTATTTTCATTGGGACACATAATGCAAAAATACAGCTTTTAAGTGTATTATTGCGTAATTCCAGTTATTGACAGTCTATTCGTGAGCTTGCTTGCATTCAGTGTGGTGAAACCTATCACAGAAGCAAGCAAAACACAAATATTTCTTGCACCATGCGCATCATGCAAACGAAATCTCGCTGCACTGACGTGTTGTCCGATATATTGTAGGGAAAACATATCTGATTCATGTTGCTAAATACAGCTCTATCAGATATCAATTTGGATGCGTACCAAGTGTATAAAAGTATATCTTGAAATACGCACTAAGTCACATGGAGGTATTCGACTGAAACTTAGGCATGATCAAGACTGTAACTGGGGTCGACAGCATCGTCGTCTACCACCTTGACAACTCGAACGGTGACAGTGCTCAGCCGGTTACTTACGTTTACTGGTATCAAAGCTACAGCACGAAATCACAAAAATGTTAATAACCCGAAGATCATTAACTTTGGAACCCATAGAAAGTAAAGCAGTAATCAGTCGGAAGAGTGGTTTGAACACCACAGTGCTTTAATAGGCACGGTCTTGTTGGAGGTGGTATGCCGTTGCTTTCCTCCGACCTTTGAGTTGACTCACCTAGCCAGTTAATAGGGGAACCTACAGTTTAACGTGTCTTTCGGACCACAGTGCAACTCGGCATTTTTCACATCAACAAACACTGTCTGACGCGAAATAAGTGTAAAATGGCACATATAAATCGTGGGCCTAACGAGAGATTGAACCTGAGACCTTCGTATTTGTTCTCTTGCTCTTTATCACTTTGCCACTATGCAGCTACTAATGTGGTCTGTGCTTAGCATTAAAATTAAGGACCTCTCATTTGTGCCTGCGTTGGCACATGCGTGTCCCTTAGGAGACCTTACTTTTAGTTTACCCTCGTGTAAGTGTGTGTAAACGCCTTCCGATGCTCACTCACGGAAGACAAGGATACACAGTCGAGCTTCAATATTATAAATACACCTCAGTTTGTGGATGAACTCAGACTTAGGTTTATAATCATTTTGAATATTTAGCAGCTCTGTACCCACTGGTGTTAAACTCGTTTTCAACCAGTGATTCCCACAGCTACAGGAACACTACTTGTGATACCTCTTAGACAAAATACTTACCCAGTGCTATCAGACGAAAAGATCAACCTGACACAAACGATGGGAAGTTTTATTTACAATCTTAGTACCTGGATAAAGAACTTTTCCTATTTGAGATATCTGTGAACGTTTCTGCATACGGCGATTTAAGAAAAAACTAAATTCCTTTAGCTACGCCAGTGGTTAAAGAAATCGTCTTAACGGCACTAAATCGTGGTTTTTGAATCGTTTACCGGCCTTACTCTGCCGAATTTCGCTGGTTGGAAGGCAGAAAGTTCACTGACAAATTTCACACGAGGAAAATGGGGACGGACGAAATGTCTCCTACTGGGAGGTCATGTTATTTATTTAAATGATTACAAAATCAGGTAAAACGAACAGTGAGGTTGTCAGTATAAACACATTACTGTTGTCAGTATGATGTTGCAACGCCCAGGGCTTCTAAATGATGAAGGGCCCGTTTAAGTCAGGCATATTGTATACAGAAGTGGAAGAGACAGCACCACTAAATTCTACAATCCGTATGCATTGCATACACACAGAAATTACTGTTACAGTGTACTTATGGAGCCCAAAGAGTGAATTGCATATTTCCCGGTGAGAAAGAGCACTGGGAAACAGTCTTCGCTACATTAGGTTACTAAAACTGGTGTCACTCTGAGCTAGAATTTATGGTCAGCGACTAAGTGTAAGCCCGCCGGAGTGGCCGAGCGGTTCTAGGAGCTAAAGTCTGGAACCGCGCGACCGCTACGGTCGTAGGTTCAAATCCTGTCTCGGGCATGGATGTGTTTGATGTCCTTAGTTAGGTTTAAGTAGTTCTAAGTTCTAGGGGACTGATGACCTCAGCAGTTAAGTCCCATAGTGCTCAGAGCCATTTGAACCATTTTGAACTAAGTGTAAGGACAATGAGTCGGATGCGGGTTTTGCAACTGTGAAATACTTTCTTACGTTATAGAAGCGAATATTAAATTTGAACTAATATTGCGAAAATTTTGAACTTGGATAGCTTAGAATGAAAATCTTTCTGTTTACTGCACAGGAAAACAACTGATTTTCTAAAACATTCACTGTCATACACAACTTGAAACAGGTCACGTCGACCAAATGATATGGAAGAACTGACAGCGACGTATATCGGAAGGCAGCAAGATCCCTTGGCTTTTGGTTTGGCAGTATTCGACAGCCATTTCTAGGCGCAAGTAAATAAAGAAAGGCAGCGCGTTTTTGATATCAAGTAACGTCTTCGTCAATTACTTCAGTTTTAATGTAATCTACGAGTAATTGCTGATGTTTGATATTAACATGAAAAGGATTCAGTAGACAGGGAAAGAACCTGTTCTTGGGCAACTACCTCTATAATGACCAAAAGGCCTTAAATGACCTTCAAGCACAAGTGTTCCAGCAGCGGTATGAAGAAAATGACAGTAATAATGACGGTAATAATTGATTTATCCGGTAACGTCACACTTCACCGTGGATTTTCTCGCACTAAGAAATTTCCTGAATTAGCGAAAATTTCAAAATGCCTTCACATCGAGTCTATGATGCCTAGAAGAGTCTTTACAGCCTGCTATCGTGAGAATAGCATAATCTCCGCGTCAGAAGCTTGCTTCTACTTAAACATTTAATAGACTCGCATTTTTCCGCCGTGACTAATTTTGTAAGCTAAGAACATCATCCGTTACAGCACACTCCTGGGGCTGGGAAATGTGGCCACAATGGTCTGGCGGAACGAACTATCACAAGTGCAAAGCGTGGGTTTAGGCATTTACTTTTAAGAGGCACAAACAGATTTACTATACCTCTGGTAACCTCGAGAAAGACGTTATAATCCAGAATTCGCATTAAAAATCACGTTCCTTCATTCCCATCTGGACAGAGCCGGTTTGCTTTAGGAAATGACATAGGTGGAGGTCATTGTAAACAGAAATACTGTCGCCAGTAAACTTAATTACATTGCAAAATCTTATTTTATTTGATGAACCGATAGCCACTTAAATTAACAGGGCGCTTATTTTACTAGTACTTAATTGAACTAGAAACGTTGAAAAATTTGGTGTTGGACTGTGATTCGAATTCGTATCTCCTCTTTCGAGGATCTGATTCGCTCGGAACAGTATAGTTCAATCATTTCGTTCCTTTTTCCAACTCTGCAATCTTTTCTAGGTCTCCTCCAATGGTGAGTATGTTTGTCCGATTCCTGATCCAGTACAAAAATACACATAATTTCATTTCAAGCCACTCCGTACGCCTAGTCAGGAATGACTGTTAGTTTCCGTCAGTCACGAAATATTAGCCTGCATGACCTGGGTTTGAATCCATATGCAGAACGAGACGGTTCGTCGTGTCATTTGAAGTTCATACATATTCTCAACTAGCTGCTCGTGAATAACTTAAATTTTTAATGTCATTTTGTGTTAAATAACAAGTACGGTATGTTACTTTGAAGAAGAAATCATGAATACGACGAACTTACTATCTTACCTATCTGACGTAATAATGAGAGTGGTAACATTTCAGGTATGTCATTTATTGCAGTAAATGTAAGATTACAATCCTTAAGGACAGTCATATCTGTGATAAGGTGTTCCCTGATATTTGTAGTATCGTGGTATTACTTTACATTTTGAGTTATTGCGTTACAGAGCCGAGTTTTCTAGGGGTGACTTGTTGGAGCCATTTTCAATAGTCAAACGACTGTACCAAGGAGCGATTAGAGGACTTGCTAGACAGCTGCGTTATGTGGGTTGCATGCGATTTAGGCGAAATGCAATTCAGGTCGTTCGGATACTTTTGAGCACGACTGTACTTCAGTACAAAGAAAACGTTTTCAATGCCACCCGAAATTCGTTATGATTCGTGCTCGACTAATGTTGTTAATAAGGAGTTAAAGAAATTTGAAACTTTTCAAGAGATAGGTTCCAGCTGGACGTAGAAGGAAATAGTTCAACTGTACTGCAGCTATGTATCAATGTGAATAACAGTAAAGTGTTTGAGGCGGTACTATACACGCAACTGCCTAATGAACGCACAGGCAAATGCTAAATCAAAGGATAATATTTTTTAAGTGGTCAATCCTAGCAAATTTATATTCTGCAAATCAGCAAGGATACCGTAAGTTTTAATATTGGCCACATGTAGAGAAATCAAACGTTGTCAACATACCGTTTCCTGCAGAACTGAAACATGTTCACATTTTCGAAAAAAGACAAAGACTTCTCTGTAGACATCTGCGGCATCCACTACTCACATTATAAATGGATTATTGAGGAAGACGACAGAAATGACAAAGAATTCTGAGTTGTAGCTCTGCATATTGCAAAAAAAGTCGCGAAAACACGTGAACTAATTCAAGTTGCAGTTTGGTAATACAGAAACAGGTTACTTCCATTGCAAAAAAATTTGTGAGCGCGGAATAGTATTACTGTTCATTGTAGATCCATCAAAGTACGGGAACGTTATCGCTGCTAATTTCATTCCAGGAACACCCAGTGGTAAGAATGAGTGTGTAAAATTTGGCAAGTTCAGCGACAAACTGAAACTAAGGTTTGTAATTTATTCTGATAACAGTAGCAGCCGTAGCAGGGTCTCTGGTTTGTATTCCGATCAGACACATTTGCATAAACCATTCAGTATTGCTTACTACACACACTGCAACTACGATGAGCGATATTTCGAATTTAGATTGTGCAAAGGCAGCGATTCGTTGAAATTATTCAGTGCACAAATGTAGGCAGTCGCTGAGTCTGTAAATCGGTTTTAGTTGCAAATCAAAATGATGGACATGACCCCTGAAGAAATACTAGAATGTCGCTCAGCTGAGATTTGTTATATTTGCGAGGAACCATTTAAGGAAGAACGTGTGAAACAGACACGAGTGTCATTTCACCATTTTATACGGAGGCGCAGCACATCCAAGCTGCAGTGTGAACTACAGGCCTCGCTATGCGGTGCTCGTCGTATTCCACAACCTTAGCAATTATGGTGGGCATCTCTTGATCACGACCATTGGTGAACAGAAGACTTCACATGGCGACGAAAGAGTTAAAAATAAATCCATATCATAGTTCTATTCTGGTGTAGAATATTGATAAATATAAATCTTTTACGAAAAGTTTTGCAGTATGGCACCCATGCCAGTACTGCAATGTAAATTTCAGATTTATCGATTCGCTAATATCCTTGACATGCTCCCCTGAAAGAGTTCATCGTACCAGACATCCAATGAACTCAAGATTATGATGAAACATTCTCCTAATGATGGAGAGCGTAATCTAGTTAATCGGGACAACGAATTAATTTTACTGGAAGATCGCCTATCATGAGTCGAATAGTTTAAAAGTTTGCTAATAGGTGAGATGATATCAGAAGCTGAGTACCATAGAGTTTGCAGTGCATAGAAAGAATTCAAATGCAAAACGCTTGGTAGATCATTCTGATACATAATTGAAAATTGAAGTAATGCTCCTTCCAGATGTATTCGAAAACTTGCGCTTCAGTCCTGAGACTGGTTTGATGCAGGTCTCCATGCTACTTTATCCTGTGCAAGCTTCTTCATCTCCCAGTACCTACTGCAACCTACATCCTTCTGAATCTGCTTAGTGTATTCATCTCTTAGTCTCCCTCTACGATTTTTACCCTCCACACTGCCCTCCAATACTAAATTGGTGATCCCTTGATGCCTCAGGACATGTCCTACCAGCCGATCCCTTCTTCTGATCAAGTTGTGCCACAAACTTTTCTTCTCCCCAATCTGCTAAAAGTTACTAAAGTGAGATTGAAACTTATTAACCGATACTGAGCAATTACAAATTGTTGAGCATAGAATCAAGAATGGTATTGTTCACTGCTCACATACACATGTAGTTGTAAAGAATAGCTGCAAGACTGACTACGAAGAAAATAAAGATGAGTCTTACGTCACATACCTTCATGTTAACAGTCTACACAGTTGGGCAACGACGCAACACGATCTTGTCTCTAATTCTACGTGGGTGTTTGTCGAAGGTTTTGCTGTAATCAGCATACTTGATGATTCAAACGTAGGTATATTTTAGAAGTGGATCTTGAGTACGCAGAAAATTTAGATGAAGCTCTCTTTGATCTACCATTATCTCCAGAAGGAATTACACCACGTAGCATTTACAAGCTGGGAGTTCCAAAGAAAGTCTTTTCCATGTTATACGATAAGAAAACTAGGAGAGTCGCTATAGAAGCTTACAGCAATTTCTTAAGAATAATCTTAGTCTACACAACCTTCACAGGACATTGTTATTGCGTCAGGTAGCCTGGTTGGATATTAATGCTGAGAAACGTATACATGCGAATAAAGATTTCGAAAAAAATTTCTTCAATCTCATTAATTATAACATTTTCAGCAAAAGCACACAAAATGCGCCAAAAATGAGTGATGTGAAAGTGGTAACGAGATAGGAAGGTAGATCTAAGATGCTGCCCTGATTGCAAGGCCTAATTTTAAATGCAGTATTGTATTTAATGACAATTTAATTGAAACTGAACTAAAAAAAATTAATCTAGTGTTTGATAAGGCAATACAGCGGGAATGGCTATTTAGGATACTTCCAACAAACAGCTAGCAGATTTTCAGTATGACTATATGTTGAAAATATTTGGGTCAAAAAACTTACAAACTTGTTGCACCTACACGGATAGCCCAATATAACATGTAAGCACCGCAAATATTTATGGCGATATTAAAAACGATATGCATAGGCAATCTGACACTTCGTCTTATCCTGATGATTACTTTTATACCGTCCCACGTGGCAATAAAAAGCAAGTGGATGTAGGCCTAATGAAAGATGAATTGGCAGGAAAGATCATTACTGAATCCATAGGACTGAGAAAAAATTTGCTTTCTCGAGACTGAGGCGTAATGTGTAAAGCGTGAAGCGACAAGTGTAAAACGTTCATCAGCGAAAGAACTTAGCATTGATGAACATCGCGAATGTGTGTTAAATAATAATGAAGTTTCTGTTGTGCAGTGTAATTAGTTCTAGGCTGCACACAGTTTCGGCCCTAACACAATGCAAATTAGCACTATTGGCAAACGATGATTAGCGTTTCATACTTAGCGATAAATGAGCACTTTTGTTTGGTGCCACTACCGCCTGAAGAAAAATGATTGATTTTATTGTAAATACTTGAAAAATATAAATATTGTAGCGTAAATATCTAAAAATTTGTAAATTATACATTGTAATTGTAACGGATGTAACTTCACATACTCTTAACTCGTTATCTTGGGTTAGACGTTTTGGTAGTAATTTAGTTATAAATCGTAATTACTCAGGTAACGAGATAATATTGTACCATTTGAACTCTGAATGTGCCTAGAATGCAATGCTAAAATGTGAAAACAATGTCTGTAACATGGAATTTATGTTTTTAGAGTTGCTGAAATGTAAAAACATTGAATACACTAAAATCTTATATATAAAATAATGAATGTAAAAAAATTGTGCTTAGTAAAATTATAATAAATTTCATATCTATAATACGTTTTGTTTGAGATTTTTCCTACCCATCCCCACAGTTTACGCTTCATGTGACATAGCATTAGCGAGCTGACATGCGTCGTGTCTCTGTGCTGTAAGTGTGTGTGTGTGTGTGTGTGTGTGTGTGTGTGTGTGTGTGTGTGTGTATTTGTATTATCAGACACCTGAGACGAGGGGAGATAACTTACGCTTCATGTGACATAGCATTAGCGCACTGGACTTTCTCACAGAATTACAGGAGAGAGATAACATATGCAGAATTTCACGTATGGAATACGTGTTCTAACAGTATTAACGACATTACCTATAATTGTCTTATCTAACTTCTTTATCTGTTTTTACTGAAAGTAACTTCTGTATCACCAAGCTCTTTGATGTAACGTCTGTGCAAAAGTAAATGTTTTATTCATTAATTATGACCATTTATGTAATGGTAATTAATCCATGAACGTAATTTCGAAAGAAATATATTGTACTACAATGAAAATATTAAAACTTTACTTGTAATACTGGTTCACGCACAGGGAAAGTAGGTTTGTAATGATGCAAAACATGGAGGGAAGCTCCTCTGCAACAAAACAAGCTTGGCGGGAACAAGAAATGGGGATCTGGCGGTCGAACTGCAAAACTCCTTTGTGGCATGAAGCAGTCTGTGACGACCAGCAAAGTGTGCGCATCTTAGGAACCGAATGAGGTGAGAAGAACTGCAAGATTACATATAAGAATATAGCCTCGGACGTTGACACAATTTGTCTTAGTATTCGTGTCATACTTTGGCTGGCTCTGTACTACGAAATTCCGACCCTAAGAAGAAGATTTTCAGAGCCAGTTTCAGAGCTAGTTTCACAGAAGAGCCATGGATACTTTCTCCGCCTTTCTTGAATAGCACAGGAGATCAACATATACACTACCTCCATCTAAAATTACCAGTTGAGTACTGTATAACTGCACGGACCAGTTACGCGGTTTCTTTTTTAATAATAAGTTTGACTTCTGTAAACTTTTTGTTGAGCACCCGCATTTTATCCTTAGTCGTTCACCTAGACAGGATCCTATCCCCAGCGCTACTATATTTCTGAGTATCCTATTTAACTGCACTGAAAAGTCATTTCAATAAACTTTCACTGCAGTTAATAAACTTTGTGAAGTAGTAAATTTCATAACTATTCAGTTCGCATAAGTTTTGAAGTAATTTTCATAAAAGGATAGTTAATGTTTAATCGAAGTACAATGACTAAGCGAAGATTTAAAGCATTCAGTTGAAAGATCACTCTTATTGAAATAACAGTGTTTATAATTTCATGTGTTATGTAGCTTACAGTGTTTCTGATATTGTGTTGTGAATAAATGTTCAGCTTAGACCCGAATCTACTGATAGACTAGTTTTGGGTTCCCCTGCTAATAACTGCGCCAGATTTAAATTTCATATTACAGTAACAGTACTCAAGAAGTACAGTTTTTATTCCTAGAACTTATGTGTATTATAGTAAACAAAGAGCTACAACTATTCAAATTATAATAGATTCAGGTATCACATGTCCCATCTGAGGGAAATAATATAAGGAAGTTAATGCTCTTTGAGAATGCAAATAAAAATCAGCACAGGAGAAACAATTGCTTGAAAACTATTTCAGTGGTAGAAATTTTCAATAAATAAACTGTCAAAAGAACCTCTTGTTCAAGTTAGTAGTGCTCCAGCATTAGTAATCACTTACGGATAATGATCGTTAGCTTCCTGCTCTAATACACAGAAGGTAAGTGTTATTGAGAGCCAGTTGTTGTCTAAACGTATTAATGTTCATGCCAAACCACTGGTACATTAATTACTTGCTAAACTGCTTCGTATGTTACAAGTAAAACAGACTTTCAGTATGAAGTAAAGTCAATCCCAATAATTAACATTCTTTACGAACGGTGCTAATATTTGGTACAACTTTGCCGAATTAGGCTGACGACAGTTTCCTTTCACTTAATTACATTTTACTTTATTAGTAATAAAACCTTGGTTCGATTCTAGTTTGTTTTGCTATTGTTCTCTCTCAGTAGGAATCTTTCTAAAGAAGAAAAAAAAAAGTCAGATACCTTTCCATTACACAGAGTCACGGTCACAAAATAAAAATCCTTTCATAGGAGTAACATTATCGGTGTATTGCTAGCTTAGCAGTAGCCGGCAGTGTTATAGCGTGCACTTAATTCGGAGGCAAATATCTTTGGCAATAATGTCATCTTACTTAAATATCTTTGAACATGAGATTATTTCAAGGGAAGCTTGCGTAATTTCTTCGAAAATGCTACAACTTGATACCACTTTTACGCAATTGATTACCTCATGTAAACACTGAACTGAGATTGGTTGGAGACGGGAAGTCGTGCAAAGCACAACTGGGCTAGTTTTTTTTTTTAATTTATTTATTGAAACTACATTTTGACTGGGCTGCCGACTTTTAATACTTCGCTGCACTTGGCTGGAGAGGAGGAGCTTGTCACGTGATGGCGTCGCAGAGGGTGTGGCTTCGTCAAAAATGTAAGCAAAGCGATCCAGAACATACACAGACAATACTACTCATTGTGAGGCGTCCGACCATTTGTTGAACAGTCACCGCGTAACATAATACTATCTGCTCTATTGGCTAAAACATGTTTTAGATAATTATATTCCTCAGAAGTGACTTAGTGTCAGTTAACATAATTACAAGAAAAACTGCTTCCCTCATCCATATCCGTTTCTTTCACAACGGCTGTCGATTTCCATTAAGGTGAAAAGTGGCATCACGAACAAGTATTAGACATGACTTCACTTCATGTACTGAGAGGCAGCACAGCATCGTGGAACAGCGAGAAGACGTGTCACACGAAGGGAACTATCCATACGGAATGTGATGTTCCTGTTGAGGCCTGACGTTCAACGTCTACATGCTTGCATAATGCCTACAACGAATATGTGGGTATTTGAGTAGGCACTGCCGTATTTTCAGAAGATATTTTTCAATTCTTGTTGCTCTACGTCTCAAAATTACGAAAAAGAACTACAACGATATTCTGAAGGTTCTTTACTGTTTGTCGTAGATGAACAGTTTGCTAAATAGCATTTTGTGTATCAATATGACGCAAGTACATAGTTGTTTCTGCTCGACACAAACAAGGTTCGTTATGGAGTTATTTGTTCTGAATTCTGGTATGATCCCGATTGAATATCCTTGCGATATTTTGGAACGCTAGTAACGCATTTATCCGCAACGATTTCTGCTAAAATTGCAGCTCCTAACGAATAATCGACCATAATCCTCTGGAGTACATTTCTCTGCGTGAGAGAGTGTAAATTTGTGAGTGCGAAGTGGAAACTGCTATGAAGGTCAATTTTGTGTTATACTTATATCCAGAAGGCGGGGCATGACACGGGCTAGTTTTCAAATGCTATCTGTAATTTCATATGGCGAGGAGTATTCTTTAGTCATTTAGTATATCAGCTCTACAGTTCAATAAACATGGTCCCTGACTCAATCTATAGGAAAAGAGACTGACATTCGGATGTCATATACAAGAGTTTGCAGCTTTCCAAAGAGAGAAATGTTGCCAACGTACGAATAATTTGTGTTGTCTATTAGAAGCTACTTTTGACAGATGTAAATTATGACAGATATTCGTTTTGAAAAATGTTAATTACGGTGAGTATTAATTGTATCAAAAGTCTCTAGAGGCGTTGAACCGAAATCGAAGAGGCGGTGGTCCACAGCTACTACTTTCCTGTAAAAACAAGACGGGAAAGTCAACATTTTACTAAACATTACGAAAGTGCTATTATCTTCTGGTTGACATAATCGACTAACACTGGTTCGCCAGTATATGACGAAATGGCTTTTCGTAGCAAGTCAGTACGATCTGATTACGTCGACCAGAAAACAGCGTTATCGAAACCAGTCTTTGATTGAATCAAATCATGGTACAGCTTCTCGGCAGTCATGTTCTTTTTGTTTCAAATAATTATCACGATAATATCACTTGGTTTTTGAACAAAAGAAACATACGAGTAGACAATATTACCCTAATTAAGTACTTGGAAGCATGATAACGAAATTTTAAACATGGAGAGATACGAAACGGAGTACCAAGAATGTCAGAGGCTTCATCCGCAATACGAGCTCGTTTCTGAGCGATAACAATCTGTAGATGTATTCAGAGATTTATCAAATAATCTTGAAGAGACAATAACAAATAATGATGTCAGCAAATGAGTTTGTACTCTTAAGAAAATCGTAAACCGACAAAAATTAGAAAAATAACGAACTTGGATCATATACCGAGAGGTAAAGAACGCTATCTGCTACAGCCCATACCGTAATGATAAATGCTGTGCTTGTCTATAAAGCAAGTTTCTCCCAACGCCAAAAGACGGCAGGACACGCCTAGAAAAATTGGCGACATGGCTATCAGAAACTATAGTTTGTACTTAGCGCGTGTAATATGATAAACGATAATGATGTAGGCCGAAGCAGTGAATTAAAATTTGCGAACCCAGGTCTCTCGTTTACTCGGCTGATGCACTAGCTGCTACGCCACACTGACTTTGCGGCTACCAGCGCCACATCATTTACCCTAGTACGTCTGCTTCACCTGATACAAACTCACGCTTCAGCCCATTGCTATTACACTTCTAAACTCGCAGCAGTGTCTCCAAGGCTCTCCAACATTGCGATAGCAATTTAGCAACATGGGGAGGAGCCTGTACCCAGACGTATGTGACAAATTATTGCAGTATTGTTGTTAATCAGGCGGAAAATGGGAGCGCAATTACCTCGTCCCACCAACTGCGATGGTAGATCACCGACAAAGTTTACGGTGCACAAAATGTCGACTGAAATTCATCTTAACACTGTCTAGCGTATAAACCAGAAGATATATGCAATCATACAGTGCGTTATTAGATCATGCAATTTTCTGAGTTTCCCAAATGACCATGACGTAGAGCGCAATCTGCTAGTTCTCAACAATAACGACCTAGAGAAGCAGAAACGGCAGCACATTATAGAGAACGGTCAGTCTGCCATTTTCGGATGAGAGTAAGCGTTCCCCTCACACGTTTGCATGGAAATACACTGAAGAGCCAAAGAAACTGGTACACTTGCCTAATATCATGTAAATCCCCCGCGAGCAAGCAGAAGTGTCGCAACACGACGTGGCATGGACTCGACTAATGTCTGAAGTAGTGATGGAGTGAATTGACGCCATGAATCCTGCAGGGCTCCCCATATCCGAACGAGTACGAGGGGGTGGAGACCTCGTCTGAACAGCACGTTGCAAGGCGTCCCAGATATGTTCAATAACGGTCATGTCTGGGGATTTGGTGGCCAGAGGAAATTTTTAAATTCAGAAGAGCGTTCCTGGAGCCACTCCGTAGCAATTCTGGACGTGTGGGGTGTCACGCTGTTCTGCTGGAGTTTGCCCAAGTCCGTTTGAATGGATAACGGACATGTATGGATGCAGGTGATCAGATAGGATGCTTACGTACGTGTCACTTGTCAGAGTAGACGTATCAGAGGTTACATATCAGTGCAGCTGCACACCCCCGACACCATTATAGAGCCTTCACCAAGTTAAACAGTCCCCTTCTGACATGCAGGGTCCATGGATTCATGAGGTTATCTCCACATGCCCATCCGCTCGATACAATTTGAAACGAGACTCGTTGGACCTGGCAACGTGTTTCCAGTCACCAACATTACTATGTCAGTGTGGACGGTCACAGCCGAGGCGTAAAGCTTTGTGTCGCGCAGTCATCAAGAGTACACGAGTGGGCCTTCGGATCCGAAAGCCCATACCGATGTTGTTTCAGTGAATGGTTCGCACTCTGACACTTGTTGATGGCCCAGCACTGAAATCTGCAGAAATTTGCGGAAGGGTTGCACTTCCGTCACATTGAACGATCCTCTTCAGTCGTCGTTGGTTCCGTTCTTCCAGGATCTTTTTCCGGCCGCAGCGATGCCGGAGATTCGATGTGTTATCGGATTTCTGATGTTCACGGTACATTCATGAAATGGTCGTACGGGATAATCCCCACTTCATCGTTACCTCGAAAATGCTGTGTCCCATCGCTCGAACGCCGATTACGACATCACGCTCAAACTCACTTAAATCTTGATAACCTGCCATTGTAGCAGCAGTAACCAGTCTAACAACTGCACCAGAAACTTGTGGTCTTACGAGTATATAGTCGTTGCCGACTGCAGCGCCATATTCTACCTGTTTACATACACTATGTGATCAAAAGTATCTGGACACCCCCAAAAACACACGTTTTTCATATTTCACATAAGCAGCATATATAAATTGAAGTTTGTGTTGGGGGGGGGGGGGGCACTCAACTCGGGTACTTCGTGCAGCAATGTTAGCCGTAGTGCTGTGATGGTGTAATGGTTAGCATTTCTGCGTAGCAAGAAAGAAGACACGGGGTTGAGTCCTGGTCGCAGCACAAATTTTAATCCATTTCTTCTGCTTCGCCGGTCGGGGTGGCCGAGCAGTTCTAGGCGCTACAGTCTGGAACCGCGCTACCGCTACGGTCGCAGGTTCCAATCCTGCCTCGGGCATGGATGTGTGTGATGTCCTTAGATTAGTTAGGTTTAAGTAGTTCTAAGTTCTAGGGGACAGATGACCTCAGAAGTTAAGTCCCATAGTGCTCAGCGCCATTTGCACCATTTTGAACCATTGTTCTGCTTCAATCACTATCGCAGATATTAGGTGCATTGTGCTGCCACCTACTGCTGCAGAGTACTCCACATCAGAGACCTCAATGGTCATTAGACATCGTGAGAGAAAAGAATGGGGCGCTCCGTGTAACTCAGGACTTCGAACGTTGTCAGGTGATTGGGTGTCACTTGTGTCATAGGTCTGTACGCGAGATTTCCACACTCCTAAACATCCCTAGGTCCATTGTTTCCGATGTGATAGTGAAGTGGAAACGTGAAGGGACACGTGCAGCACAAAGGCGTACAGGTCGACCTCGTCTGTTGACTGACAGAGAGCGACGACAGTTGGTCGTAATGTGTACTAAACATACATCTATCCAGACCATCACACAGGTTTTCCAAACTGCATCAGGATTCACTGCAAGTAGTATGACAATTAGGCGTGAGGTGAGAAAACTTGGATTTCATGGTTGAGCGGCTGCTCATAACCCACAAACCACGCCGGTAAATGCCAAACGACGCCTCGCTTGGTGTAAGTAGCGTAAACACTGGACGATTGAATTGTGGAAAAACATTGTGTGGAGTGGCTAATCATAGCTATCCTATGGCAGGGTGTGGGTATGACGAATGCCCGGTGAACGTCATCTGCCAGCGTGTCTAGTGCTAAAGGTAAAATTCGAAGGCGGTGGTGTTATGGTGTGGTCGTGTTTTTCATGGAGGAGGCTTGCACCCCTTGTTGTTTTGCGTGGCACTATCACAGCACAGGCCTACATTGATGTTATTAAGCACCTTCTTACTTCTCACTGTTGAAGAGCAATGCGGGTATGGCGATTGCATCTTTCAACACGATAGAACACCTGTTCATAATGCACGGCCCGTGGCAGAGTGGTTACACGACAATAAAATCTCCGTAATGGACTGTTCTACACAGAGTCCTGACCTGAATCCTATAGAACGCCCTTGGGATGTTTTGGAACGCCCACTTCGTGCCAGGCCTGACCGACCGATATCGATAACTCTCCTCAGTGCAAGAATGAGCTACCATTCCGGCTGTATCATGATTACTGCGACGAGTGCAGTCAGCGTCATCACAGGCGATGCAATATGAATTGTTCACTTGATGCCAGAACTCAACCACAAATCGCCGCACTGGCGTCAGTGTAAACCTCCACGCTAGACAAACGTGACGTGGACTAACTAGCCAAGGAATCGGCTGTAGACGGAACAGAAACTGCACCGAGCGAGGTGGTGAAGTAGTTAGCACACTAGGCTCGCATTCGGAAGAACGGCAGTTGAAACCCCCGTCTGGCCATCCACAGTTAGGTTTTCCAAGATTTGCCTAAATCGCTTCAGGCAAATGTTGGGATGGTTCCTTTGAAGCGGCACGGCCGACTTCCCTCCTCATACTTCCCTAATCCGATGGGACCGATGACCTCGCGTTTGGAGGGGAGGAGGGGTAGGATAAGAGAGGATGTGAAATGTCACAAACTGTCTATACCAGTGGCCGTTAAGCTACGGCCGTGGGCTGCGTGAGGCCCGAATCAAGTATTCGTGCACCCGGTGATTGTCATTCTTATTTTATAATAACATGGATCATAACAGCCGAATCCAAAAATGCAACTAACATTGAATTTCTGCATGGAGGAGAACACTGTTCTTTCCCGCAAATCACATACAGCAGTTACTATTGTCTTTTTTTGACAGGTGGTGTAGAGTTATGAGTGCAGGTGTTTTACTGATTCATGACAGTGAATTTCAAACTTACAGTTCAGCACTTTTTTGCTGTTGGAGCTGCAGTGCAAGATCTTTGCCCATCCATCCTGAAGTTTTAAGCTTCTCTCCCACATATTTCAGATTTTATTCACACCCGATTAAATTCCTAGCCAGTAGCCGTTTCAAAGAGGTACAGACACGAGACGCACGTGGAGACCATTTGAAGGTGGCGGAATGCTATAAGGCAATGTGCCAGTTCCCTTCTCGTGGTCACTGTGATAGAAAATGATGACCTATAGCGTAACTGTTCCATTCACGTTCGTAAAGTCAGCTGGCAGCCAGTTTTCACACGGTGGTGGTGATTGTCAACATTTAGTAAAGATATTAGAACGTCATGTCTTTCGTATTTAAAAAAGAGTTGATGTTGTCACTACAAAAATAAGTGTGAACAACAACGACAACTACTGCTTATTAAATGAATTAAATGTACTGAAATGAAATGAACGAGTCAATGTCAGTTAAACCAATGAAGATGTATGATATGAAATAAAATCGCTGCAAACAGTACGAGTGCCGATCTGACAAAAATTTTCAGTTGCCACTACATATTCGAGAACTGCTTCTCTTGTATCTTGACCGAAACAGACGACAATATGATTTTCGTGTTACACACTCCATTTGGATTAGGCCTACTGATTTCGAAGGCCGGTTACGGCTGCAATACATTTTTGAGAATACTGGATACGTCTGAATGTAGGTGCCTCTTGCGTGTTTGGAGCTTTTAGGAATAGCTATGGGAATCTCGTAACGCTGTCCATATACGGGACTTACGACACGACTGCAAAAGTTAATTCCTCCAAATGTCAAGCGCCTCAATTGCAGTAGGAAGCGTGTTGAGAAGTAGCTTAATTATTTCTTTTTCTGTCTCAAAAAATACAGGCAGTTAACCATATTCACTCTCTTACCACTCTAAAAAAACCTTACATTCCAAATGAAGCAGGAGAGAACTTGATAGATCTCACACACTGTGGCCCCAGAACTTCAGTGGACAAGCATGCAGGAAAGTGAGAAAGTCTGACGGCTGACAGCGGACGGAGAAATGGGCGGCGAACGCAGGTCTGATAGTAGCATCTGAATAACAAAAACAGTTATGATAATCAGTAAACGCCGATGCTGAGTATTCGTAAAATGGATTTTGGTTAGCTATTCGATCGCTGTTGAGAAAATGACGTATCATTAGTTGCTGCACTGTAGCGACGTCTTTGAGAGTTTATTCAAGAAAACGCCGGATTCTATGCTTTGTCCATGATCAAACCGCTACTTCTGTTAGTTAAATTGTTCACCACACGGATTTCTGCTGCTTCCTTTACCACCGAGTCCCAAACAGACCACGCCGACGCTAGACTTCCGGTACTTTCAAACCACATGAAAAGACCAGTGCCTATGCAATGCTTCGCCAAAGCTGATTTATTGGGCTGTAAGAGCCTAGCGTACATTGGGTGTTCCCTGCATCTTTCATGGACCACACAACCCGCTGCCCAATGTATGCGAGGCCACACTCGTTGGGGATCTTGTAAACCCCAGCCTTGCGGAGCATCAAGTCACATTTGACAGAACCAATATGGTTGCTCTCTTCGGTGTAGGGCGAAAGATTACTGTCACTTTGTGCTTAGTGAGGATCCGACAGATTTTTGACGACAGGCTTCCCAGTCATGCAGGAAAGACATAGATTTGATCTCTCTGTATCAGCTTCATCATTCCTTAACTTCACCTTCGGTTTTATCCGAAGCTCCTCACGTACCTGTGGTGTAAACTGTCCTTTAGGTGCTATAGCTCATTCTGCAGACTGCTCACGTTAGTGATTCCTTGTGCTCTCTAAACCGAAGTTCTGGCAACACTGATCTTCTGGGAAGGGCAGCTATTTGCAAGTGAATACAAGTACGTATAAGTGGGTTTTGGGTAAAATGCTTGTCCAAAGGTTCTCTTGTCTTTGCGTTGAACCAGAACACCCAAGAACGGAAGGTATCGTCGTCATTCATTTACCACTGTAAATATACTAAGTTTAAAAAAAAAATCATTTATGTTATTCTCACTAGGGGCCACACTACAAATGTGTCGACAACGTCTCTCCAAAATATTTTGGGTTTCAGTTTGTCCAGCACCTTTTCCTCGAAGAGCTCCGTAAACAAACTGGCTACCGGGGGCGACACAGGACTGCACAAGGCTCAAGGTAGTTCAAAAAATTCGTTGTTAAATTTAAACGAAAAAGAAAACATGTGTGTTTTGGGGAGGGGAGGAGGGGAGGAGAGGGGTATGATTAGAGAGGATGTGAAATGCCAGATACTATCTGTATCAGTGGGCGTCAAGCTACGGCCGTGGGCTGCGTGGGGCCCGAATCAAGTATTCGTACGGCCAGTGGTTGTCATCCTTATTTTATAGTAGCATGGATTATAACAGCCGAATCCAAAAATGTCAACTAATGTTTAGAGCTTCTTAAAGAACTCAGTAACAAACGAAAATACAGAGACAGCAATATTTTAACACGTGCTTAATTTTAATTAACATTGGTACATTTGGAGGTGAACTAAGAAAAGTTAGTAGCGTACCTTGGTGGCAGACGAGTAAGTGGCTTCGCTACTGCGGAGTTACAGAATCTGACAGGGGGACATGTCTTATTCTTGTCTTCCAGTGCTGACAACTCAGGGCGTGTGTGCCTCCTGCCAATCAGCTATACTACTGGCCATTAAAATTGCTACACCAAGAAGAAATGCAGTTGATAAACGGGTATTCATTGGACAAATGTATTATACTAGAACTGACATGTGATTACATATTCACGCAATTTGGGTGCATAGATCCTGAGAAATCAGTACCCAGAACAACCACCTCTGGCCGTAATAACGGCCTTGATACACCTGGGCATTAAGTCAAACAGAGCTTGGATGGCGTGTACAGGTACAGCTGCCCATGCACCTCCAACACGATACCACAGTTCATCAAGAGTAGTGATTGGCGTATTGCGACGAGCCAGTTGCTCGGCCACCATTGACTAGACGTTTTCCATTGGTGAGAGATCTGGAGAATGTGCTTGGCCGGGGCAGCAGTCGAACATTTTCTGTATCCAGAAAGGCCCGTACAGGACCTGCAACATGCGGTTGTGCATTATCCTGCTGAAATGTAGGGTTTCGCAGGTATCGAATTAAGGGTAGAGCCACGGCCCGTAATACATCTGAAATGTAACGTTGTAACCTCCCCCTCACTTATCGACCTTAATGACAGAAAAATTAAACCGCGTGCACCTAATGGAAATTTGGGAAAAGCAATCGTCACCGAAGTTAATTTGTCGATAAAGAGGGAGGAAAGGGTTACATCTAAATGAAAGGAAAAATGCAAATGAAATTGGTGGAAATTAATTTTGGAAAGGGGTAAAGTTAATAAAGGAAGTAAATGTGCGGTCGTTACGTTACCAACTAATTGGCGTTAATTAGATATTTGAGATTTGGGGAAATTACGGTCGCCAGTCCCATGGACAAGTACTATAATAACTGAAAATGAAAGATTAATGCACATATATTTAGCACTAAAACCGTGGCAACTGAAGGTTGGCACGTGTTGTGTGAAAACTGAATGTTTGTCAGAAGTAACAAATTCCGCTTCACTCTGACTTAATTTAGCAAAGGAATTTATAAAACCGGAAAATTGAAAGTTAATTTAGTGACTGAAATTAATAGTGAACTTTGTTTCTGAAGCACTACGAAATTCAATAAAATAAGGTTAGTCTTGGGCTACCTCAACAATCATTTCAAAAGCTACTTGAATCTACGCAATTTAGAAATAAGAGATTTAACTTTGAACTTGAATTAAATGATTCTGAACAATTAACAATAGTAAAATTTAGTACGCACCAAGCTGAGCTGCAGTCACAGGTAAGCTAAAATATGGTAACAAAACTCGCACTCTTAATTTGTGCTTGTGTAATCTAAATATTGTAGCCAGCTATGAATACTTTAACTGAACTTTGAAATTAAAGTAGTGAAATGGAATGATATTACTTTAATGCTGGCGTTTGAATTTCAACGACACTCGGGTTCATTTCGGAAAATGGACCCTGCTTGGTAATGCAATTGGAGTCCGCCCCCGGTAGCTGAGCGGCCCAGTCTGCTTTAGGCGGTGGCGCGGCACGGACCTGCTGTCCCGGCCGCGGGCGCGCGTGGACGAGGAAGTGTTTACACCGTCGGTACTCGCGCGTGTTGTTGTCTGACTCGATCGCCATGGCACACAATTTTCGAAAGACTACGCTCCAATTTACGTTCGACAACGAATTTGCCAGACCCAAAGCTTTCGAAATAGAGCGTTTTTTGAGGGAAGAAGTTCGTTTACCTGCTACGGACATCATTGGAATACACCTGTCCATTGTAAGCAGTACAATGTACGTAAAGATGACCGATGAAGCTGCGTGTGAAAGAACTCTCTCCGCTGCTCAAAGAGGATTTAAATTTCGACACTCTGATGGCCATATCAGCGATGTAACAGTAGCTCCTTCAGGATTGGGTGTGAGGATGATTCGGATCTTTGAACTGCCGTTTGAGGTGCCAGAATCGATGGTTACTGAATCGCTGCGACCATATGGAACGGTACTTAGTCATACGCCTGAACGCTGGGCAAGTTTTAGTACCTATCCTGTGCTAAACGGCGTGCGACAGGTGCGGATCGTCCTTACTAAACATATCCCGTCTTATTTATACATTGGCGGGTGTCGAGCTATTGTGATCTACGATGGCCAGCCACGCACTTGTTCTGGCTGTGGTGGAGAAGGACATATCCGCTCGGAGTGCATACAACGCCGCGTCGTGCAACTGCCACATGGAGACGCGTCACAGCGAGAAGTTCCCACGCAACTGCCGATGACGTACGTGTCGGTGGCTCGCCGGGAGGTGTTGCCCAGTTCGGAGCGTGACAAGGACGTGTTTATGCAAGAGCCGACCGAGTTACGGGAGCCTGGAGGTGACTCGGAGAATGTCCCTACGCCCACGTCACGTCGGTTGAGGGAGGAGCCTTCCGACAACTCACATGAAGCACGCGACTTGGAAGTAGAGGTCGAGACAGTGGCGCCGGCAACGGACCAACGAACGATCGACGAACACACTGAGGCAGCAGAGGGCAGGGCACGCAAACAGCGATCGCCGAAGCGTCGCAAAAAGCGTCGCCATAATTCAGGTGACACGTCCCCCCCTCGCCTAGGGGATACGGAAGTTATCATAGCCGCAGAACTGTCTGACACAGAACACGTGCCTTTAGAGGACGCTGACAGGATTCCGTCAGATGGAGACCGGATGTCCTGCCTTTCAGATGGTCCCTCTTCATTGACACCGACTGACCCAGAGCTGCCGACGAAGGAGTCAGGGATACCAATGTCCCAGCAGCCTCGTCGAAATACATCAGAGGACGTTTCTCGGATGGATGACCACTGCGACTGGGCGGAACCAGTCGAGGACATACAGGAATTGCCACCCCCTAATGATGACCACTCACCTACAGGATGCACACCACGGAACGACAACAAAGGAGGGCAGCCCGTTGGCGGGCACCCCTCTGAGCACGAATAGTGGACTAACGCCCTTGGAGTTCTCAGTGACATGACACGAGCATGACAACGACAACGAACCAAGCATATAAGGTGGGCACAGTGAACATTAACACCGCACGTTCGCTTGCAAAGATGCAACTTCTCCGGGACATGATTTACGCCACTGACATTGATATTCTGCTGATGCAGGAAACCTGCAATGCTGCTTTTCCCGACGTGCACGGATACAACACTTACCTAGCGCCGACTCCAGATGGAGGACGTGGCACAGCGATACTAGTCCGGGAAGGGATTCCGATGTGTGACCTCGTTTACCTTCCTTCGGCTCGGGGTTTGGCTATGACCGTGAACGGCATTCGTATCGTCAACATCTATGCACCCTCCGGATCTGACAATCGACAGGCGCGTGCACGATTCTACTCGGAGGAGATTGCCCCCCTATTCCATGGACGGTATGACCACATCTTGGTAGGGGGGGATTTTAACTGTGTACTCGCCCCGAAGGATCAAACTCCTAATTTCAGCTCATGCCACGCATTGAACACGATCTGCCGGGACATGGCCCTTACGGACACGTGGGAAAAGATCCATGGGCAGCGAGAGGGCTACACGTATTTTACTAGCCATTCGGCGAGCAGGCTGGATCGGATTTATGTTTCTGACGGATTAAGAGATCACGTGTTGGCTGCTGAACGTTGGCCCACAGCTTTTACGGATCACCTTGCATATTTATGCACGTTAACCCTCCCACGGCAGAGGGTCTGGCGGAGTCGTAGTTCCTGGAAACTCAATTCATCCTTATTGGTGGATCTCGAATGTCGCCAGCGGATCGAAGAAACATGGCAGACTTGCACTCGCCGTCTGCCGCTGCACCGTACGGTTCTTTCGTGGTGGCTGCAGTGTGCAAAACCGGCGATACGAAGAGCTCTCATCACGTATGGCAAGGAAAAAGCGAAATGGCTCCGAGATACACTTGACTATTTCTACATGGTGCTCCGCGACCTGTCCTCCATGGCCCCATCGCTCGAGCGTCAAGCGGAAGTCCATCGCATTCAGGCCTGTATTTTATCGATCACGAGACGTCGACTGGAGGGACTTTCGATCCGTGCTCGGTGCTTGGACAACGTCGATGGAGAACGTATCGGCATGCATCATGTGGCCAAGGGAAATGCGCGTACTCGCCGATCCCTAATCACGGTCCTCCATGATGACGATGGTCGGCCCTTGACGTCACAACGGGACATTGCTGCTGAGTTTCTGGAGCATTATCGCCTCCTTTTCACTGGGACGCCGACGGACAATCGGACAGGAGAAGAACTTTTGCGACAGATGCAAACGGAGGTGGATGGTTCAGATGCAGAGGCGCTATTGGAACCCCTAACGGAAGATGACATCCGGGGCGCACTCGCGAAGGGTGCGGTGCATAAATCCCCTGGGCCAGATGGGTTGACACTCGAATTTTACCGCGCATTTGCGGATTTAATGATGTCCCAGTTGGTATTGATGTATAATGAGTTATTGAGCCCTGACACGGACGTTCCGTCGCAGTTCATGGCGGGACTGCTTATACCAATACCGAAATCGACAGCGAGTGTCAGCGCCCATCAATTTCGACCGCTCACGATGCTCAATACTGATTATAAGCTCTTTGCGCGAATGTTGGCGGCAAGGCTCAAGACTGTAATATCCAAGACAATACCACCAGACCAGGCTTGTCTAGGGGTTCGGAGCAACATACATACTATCCTCGGCGAATACCGTGACGTAATTTCACTGACGGAAGCTTGTCGCATGCGAGCGGCGTTCGTATCGGTGGACTTTGATCGTGCCTTTGACAGGATCAACCATGATTTCCTTGACTCGACAATGCGACGCATGGCGATACCACAGGATTTTATTACCGTCCTCATGCGCCTCCTTCGCGGCGCTTCTTCGACGGTGAGAGTCAATGGCAGGGAGGTAGGACCGATTCCTGTTTGCAGCTCAGTTAGGCAGGGATGTCCCTTGTCGATGTTACTGTTTACAATAGCGCTCGAACCATTGATGCAGACTCTTAGACGGACTCTAACAGGCATCCGACTCCGTGCGAGCTCCTTCACGTGTCGTGCATATGCCGACGACTTGATGATACTCGTCCGGTCGGAGAACGAAGTAAGTCAGGTGGTAACCCTTCTTACTACGTACGGAGTAGCTGCGGGAAGCAGGGTCAACATGAATAAAACCAAGATCATGCACATCGGTCGAGGGCTGGACGATCTGCACAGTCCGTTTACGACGGTGGACATCTTGCGATGCTTAGGTGTATCGTTCACCCGATCGCTACGGCAATCAGCGGCGGCGAGCTATCGACGTCTCCTCCAGAACGTCCGACTGCACATACGCAACAATTCACTCCGAACGCACGACCTGCTCCAAAGGGTGGACTACACTAATGTTCACCTGGCCTCGCGACTGCCGCACCTGGCACAGGTACTGCCAATGCCACATGGTATTGCTGACAGATTAATGGCGGCCTTTGGATACTATGTCAGCCAAGGAATGTCGTTTAAGGTCAAATACAAGACTTTAACTCTCCCACACCATGCTGGAGGACTTAACCTCACGGATGTGCGGAACAAGGCTCTAGCTCTATACCTGCGAGCGACGCTACGCACTTGGAACCAACGGCAACACGCCATCACGTCGGCCATCCTGGATGTGCTTCATCCCACGTCCTTTGAACCACCGGTCGCTGTAGGCACCATCTCGCCCTCTTTTTCTCACGTCGCGCGATTTTTTGTTGATTTTAGTTATGTTCAGTTACAGATACCTTCTACAAGAATCCCCACTACCCGTGAGATATATCGATACTTGCGGCGTCATCATGGCAGCAATGTTGTCGAACTTAAATACCCAACACGAAACTGGCGACAGATTTGGCGAGCTGTCCATACACCTCTCCTCACCACAGCAGCGCGATCGTCATGGTATACACTAATCAACCGCAAGACAGTCAACCGCCAACGTTTATACGACATTCGCATGGTAGATTCCCCGCTCTGCCTTATATGTGGCATTCAGGACACCGACGAACATTCTCTGCAGTGCGGTGAGGCAAAGGATGTTTGGCGGCTGACGCAACGCATCATGGCCCTCCTCAGACGCACCGATGAATCAACGATCACGACGGACGCTTTATTTTTCCCTGACGCTGTATTTTTCCCTTCACAAAAAACTTCGGCAATCCGATGGATTTGTGGACACGCATCGCACTACGTGCTCTCGCGGACATTGATATCGGGCATGGACTATTGGCATTATCTACTAGAACAACACGAAATCATCCGACGCCACTCTAAATATAAAACGAATTTTGCGAACTTTCTAGGCAGCATGTTTCATAACCCCCCGAAGCGGTGGGGAGTCCCAGGTTTACGTTGTTTCGAGGGATAGAATGTACTCCCAGTGAAGTGACGAGGATGTCACTTCAGTCCTATATTTCTTTTCCTTCTTGTTTATATATGATTTTTCTTTTGGGACACTAAAATAAAATAAAAAAAAAAAAAAAAAAAGTAAAATAGATGAGGCAATGCCACAGGGAGTGGATCCATAGACTTACCTGAGTTGCATTACACCAATTTTATTTTCTTTTATTTTATTTTATTTAAATTCAAGCATCAGAAAAAAAAGGGGTAGCGTAAAAAAAAAAAAAAAAAAAGTGGCTAACGCAGCAAAAAAAAAGAAAAAAAAAAAAAAAGCGGTCAACGTGACAGACTGTCAATCCAAAGGACCCGGGTTCGATTCCCGGCTGGGGCGGAGATTTTCTCCGCTCAGGGACTGGGTGTTGTGTTGTCCTAATCATCATCATTTCATCCCCCAAGTGGCCGAAGTGGCGTCAAATCGAAAGACCTGCACCAGGCGAACGGTCTACCCGACGGGAGGCCGTAGCCACACGACATTTCATTTTTCAATGCAATTGGGACAATGAGCAACAAAGGTTCATGCTAAGTTGCTGTAATTTTGTGATGCAACAATTTTAAAAGCTATGGTCTGACATACAGTTCTAAAACTTTACGTGCTTCCAGTCTTCCTTGTTGGTTGATTGAAGGTTTGCAGCCGTCGATCGGGGAGGTGGCGACTGTCACTCATTGTCGGCCGTCGCTGTTGCAGAAGCTGGATATTGGCGCGCCTTCTTCTCGACACGGTCACCGGGCGAAACGGGTTCTTGATGTGCGCCAGCTAATTTTTCCCGTCCGCGACACCGAGTCAGAAACTATCATAGCAAGTCGAGCGCAATTACATGCTGCCAAACGCCGAAAGCGCGGCAACTCGCGGGAGCGTCACACAACACACCTGCTCCACTGCTCTACTCCAGCCAGACCCTCCTCTGCCCGCGCTCCACACGACAGAGTTAACACTACCAAAGATCCTAAACACTTTAGTTGTCCACACGACCTATCGATGTAATCTTTCGATAGCATAGTTTTCCCTAGACAAGACCCAGCGTAAAAATACAAATAATATTTACAAAACAAGCCAATTATACATCGACGTAAATGCATATATAAATAGTAAACAATTACAATATATAAAGGCACAGAAATGCCATATCTTCAGGTAACAAAATAAGGAAACAATTTATAGTACAATAGATGGAAATAGGAGGATATGCATTTCCGGCGTTACAACGTCCACTGTTCAAAGTGCCGTCAATGCGAACAAGAGGTGACTGAGACGTGTAACCAATGGCACCCCATACCATCACGCCGGGTGATACGCCAGTATGGCGATGACGAATAGACGCGTTCACCGCGATGTCGCCAAACACGGATGCGACCATCATGATGCTGTAAACAGAACCTGGATTCATCGGAAAAAAATGACGTTTTGCCGTTCGTGCACCCAGGTTCGTCGTTGAGTACACCATCGCAGGCGCTTCTGTCTGTGATGCAGCGTCAAGGGTAACCGCAGCCATGGTCTCTGAGCTGATAGTCCATGCTGCTGCAAACGTCGTCGAACTGTTCGTGCAGATGGTTGTTGTCTTGCAAACGTCCCCATCTGTTGACTCAGGGATCGAGACGTGGCTGCACGATCGGTTACAGCCATGCGGATAAGATGCCTGTCATCTCGACAGCTAGTGATACGAGGCCGTTGGGATCCAGCACAGCGTTCCGTATTTCCCTCCTGAACCCACCGATTCCATATTCTGCTAACAGTCAATGGATCTCGACCAAAGCGAACAGCTATGTCGCGATACGATAAACCGCAATCGCGATAGCCTACAATCCGACCTTTATCAAAGTCAGAAACGTAATGGTACGCATTTCTCCTCCTTACACGAGGTATCACAACAACGTTTCACCAGGCAAGGCCGGTCAACTGCTGTTTGTGTATGAGAAATCGGTTGGAAATGTTCCTCATGTCAGTACGTTGTAGGTGTCGCCACCGGCGCCAACCTTGTGTGAATTCTCTGAAAAGCTAATCATTTATATATCACAGCATCTTCTTCCTGACGGTTAAATTTCGCGTCTGTAGGACGTCATCTTCGTGGTGTAGCAATTTTAATGGCCAGTAGTGTATTAGGGTATAAATTTCAAACGGAAGTAACGTAGATTCGTGTAGGCGTGTAATATAGTTGGTCATTTTGGAATGAGTTATGCATTCGTAGCGAGGAATGTGAAATTAAATTAAGGGGACACGCCCCTGAACGGGCTGCATTTTTAGCATTATCTTCATCCTCATAATGCAACTAAGCGATAAATGAGAGATAGCTCAAAATTCTTATACACAATTAGGATCATTATTCAAAGCATTTCCCAAAAAAACATTTAGATACTTATTATAATTTGGTACTGACAACAATATGTATAATAGTATAAAAAACGGAACACTATTTCACTGTGGTACAATTTCTTCGGAACCACTAACTGCACAGTTTGGAAAAAGAGTCAGAGTACAGACAATATTCACATATGTGTTTTATGCCTCCAATTTCCTTCC
Source organism: Schistocerca cancellata (assembly GCF_023864275.1). Lineage (NCBI taxonomy): Eukaryota > Metazoa > Arthropoda > Insecta > Orthoptera > Acrididae > Schistocerca > Schistocerca cancellata. The sequence goes on from NC_064627.1 coordinate 742,827,430, forward strand.
CTGATGCTGATCTGTGAAAAGGACTAGTAATTTATTTTACTACAACAAAAATATTCAAAAAGTAGCTCAAATATCACTGACATCAGCATCATATAAATTTTTCATGAAATAGTAAGCAAGGAAGGTAGAGGAGGTCATTCTAAATACCCGTACCAATTTTTGTAAGTTTAACTTCTGTCATTTCGGAGAAAAGTGTACCTGAATGATGAAAATTCAAGTTTTCGGTAAATCGCAAAAAATATTTACAGATTTACGTATTAACTTACCACTATGCTTGTTTAGAACATTCCAGCTGCATACTCCAGTTGTCCTCCTGTTTCCTTATCCTCCATACTCTTTCTCTTCACTCTGTTCTTTATCCTTGACTCCTTGGTAGCAGCTTCTGCAGCTGTCTCTGTTTCGGTTACCCACCGCTTGTCAATAGCAGTTAGAGCTGGAGCCATATTCCTTCCCGTCTGGATGTTCAATTTCTTCATAACATTGATCCTTGAAATTGCACCATCATTGAATGTTATTATTGTATCCATTCGATCATTCTTCGGCACTGTCAGCCCAAAAAAACAGTTTTGGGTATGCTCTCCCATGTACAACTCTTGAAGGTTTCATTTGCATTCTTAGAGAGACCATGCATACATTTCCTTAGAAGATTTTTATTTACCAGATCCCTACATATAGTCAAAATTACCTCCTTTACAGCAAGTGGTAAGGAATGCTTGTGGGTATATTGTGTGGCTGTAGCATTGCTCAACCAGTACTTTCACCACGAATCTTCCCCTTTTCGACACGAACCATGCTGTGGGATTTCATTTGTTGACACTCTGTGAAAGCATCTTGCCCAAACAGCTCGTCTCACGTTCTCCAAATCTCTTACATTTCTCCTTATTGCCAGTCCACAATATTGAGTCAAAGAATCAATATCACTTTTTGCAGGACGACCTGGACCACCTATGCGTTTTTCGTTTGACAGTTTTTTTCACTGAAGTCTTTACATTATTTTCTCAGCTGAACTCCCATTCTTTTTTGTACATGCCCAACACATTCAGACTTTTCTATCAGAGTGCCTCCATATGGTCCTTCATTAACAACAGTAGTGTGTCCTTTACAGTCTCCATCCCCAAGGTAGCCTACATACCTCACACCATGACTAATCCCTGGTCTTCTAAAAATATTTAGAACTCCTTCAGTGTTCAAATGTGTGTGAATTCCTAAGGGACCAAATTGCTTAGGTCATCGGTCCCTAGACTTACACACTGCTTAAACTAACTTACGCTAAGAGCAACACACACACACACCCATGCCCGAGTGAGGACTCGAATCTCCGGTGAGATGGACCGCGCAGTTCGTGACATGACTTCTTTCGTTTCCATGTTTCCACTTGGGCCATCTAAGTTCTTTACACAAACATGGGTGCCAATAAATTTACTTGAACAATACTGGCAGTCCTTTGTTAGACATTCATAATCTAGTATCTTACCAGTTTCAATAAATGTGGCAGTGTCAACCCCATTCAGAAAAGTATAACCTCTCTTCTGCCAAAATCCGTCAATGCTGCTACAATGTCTGTATTCTCAGACAAGGCTACTGCTTCTACTGCTGCTCTTTTCATTAAATGTTCACTTACACCACATAAAGCATTATGTATTAATTTATTGTATCTTTCAAATCTCAGAGGAGGTGGAGGCAAATCCATCACTGCACAAAACGTCTGGGCAGCTCTCCTTCCCCTTCCAATACATCGCATTGCATAAGCAAGCTGAATACTTACATTGTAACGTCGACTATCAGTTACTGTCGATGTCACAGTATCAATGTGCATCTTACACGAGTTACAGGCAATCACTAACCGACTTGAAAGACCCTTCTTTGCTGAAATGTCCTCAGAAACGTCAATATTATCTTTACAACTGCATTACTTACATTTCACAGCACTCTTCAAAAGTCTTGACAGCATATTTTGGTTCACAATAACATTTCCGTCGTTGCTGCTGCTCACAATACAACTAGGCTTGTTCTTATTACATTCAGAAAGCGAAAGTTTACGTCTAGAAGCACTGCCTGTTGACACAGTTTCCGCAGGCGAGTTTTGAAGCAACTGATGTGTATTATTCGAAACATTCGCTTGTGGCTAAATTTATTTTCTCTCGGCATTTGTAGCACAGGAAACACACACACACACACACACACAGAAACAAAACAACACTCAATATCTACAAAACCACACGTGTATGAAATTCCGAAATCATATATTCTCAAATCTTTGTTTACATTTGAACCATAGCCTTCTAGATATGCCAGTACTTTGGTTCTGGGAGTCAGTGCCTTCTACAATACACCTGTGTTAACGATCCGTAACTAACGACGGAAAAAAAGTAAGAACAAAATAATGCATCACATATTCTGACGCACTTCAAACTGACAGATGGGCGTGGCCCCTGTGCAACATTACGTTCAAACTCAATTTTAGAACGAACGGAAAATGATAAAGCCCATAAACTATATATTTTTAAAATCAGCATCAAATGCTCTTTACTATAGACCAAGAATGTTTTTTTTTAAATTTTTTGTCATTTTCACGAGCATGTCCCCTTTAGCCTGTTGTAATACAATGAGGTGACAAAAGCCATGTGACAGCAGAATGAACTTGACAGATAGCTGTAGTATCGCAGACACAAGGTATAAAAGTGCAGTGCATTGTCGGAGTTATCATTTGTACTCATGTGATACATCTGAAAAGATTCCGACATGGTTATGGCCGCACGATGAGAATTCACACTCTCAATGTGGAATGTCTACATCTACATCTACAACGATACTCCGCAATCCACCTTAGGGCGCGTGGCGGAGGGTGCCACCTACCACTAATAGCCACTTCCTTTCCTGTTCCACTCGCAAATAGAACGAGGGAAAAACGATTGCCCGTATGCCTCCATATGAGTCCTAATTTATCGTCTCTTATCTGCGTGATACTTACGCGAAATGTATGTTGGAGGTAACAGAATCGTACTGCAGTCAGCTTCAAGTGCCCGATCTCTAAATTGTCTCAGTAATTTTCCTCGGAAAGAACGTCGTCTTTCCTCTAGGAAGTCCCTTTTGAGTTCCAGAAACATTTTCGCAACACACTCGTGTTGTTGGAATCTACCAGTAACAAATCTAGCAGCTCACCTCTGGATTGCTGCCATGTCCTGTTTTAATCTGACCTCTTACGGATCCCAAACACTCGAGCAGTACTCACGAACAGTACTTAATACTAGCGTCTTACATGCGGTCTCCTTTACAGATGAACCACACTTTCCTAGAATTCTCCCAATAAACCAAAGTCGACCATTCGCCTTTCCAACTACAATCCTCACATGCTCATTCCATTCCATATCGCTTTGCAAAGTTACGCTCAGATATTTGACGACGTGACTGTGTCAGGCAGGTCACTACTAATGCTGTATCCGAATATTACGGGTGTGCTTTTTCTATTCATCTGTATTAACTTACAGTTTCCTACATTTACAGATAGAGTGGTAATTGGAACTAGACGAATGGACAAAGCACGTCGCAAATAGTTTAGGATTGCAGTATTACGAGAGTAATATTATCAAGAGCGTGACGAATACAAATTTTCAGGCATTACCTCTCACCACGGACATCGCAGAGGCTGACAGCCTTCACCTAACAACCGAGAACAGCGGCGTTAGCGTAGAGTTGTCAGTACTAACAGACAAGCAACACAGCTTGAAATAACTGTGAAACTCATTTGTCAGTGTGGAAGGTACGACGAACGTATCCGTTCGGACAGTGCGGCGAACTTTGGCGTTAATGGGCTATGCCAGGAGACAACCGACGTGAATGCCTTTGCTAACAGCACGACGTCACGTGCAGCGCCTCTCCTGGACTGTGACCATATAGGTTGGATCCCATTTCAGATGGTAAGAGCTGATGGTAGGGTTACCGTGTGGCACAGACTCTACGAATCCATGGACCCAGGAACCAAGTTGTCAACACGGCACTCTGTGCATGCTGATGGTGGCCCATAATGGTGAGGGCTGTTTTTACATGGAATTGACTGGATCCTCTGGTGCAACTGAAGCGAACAATGACTAGAAATTATTATTTTCGGCTATCTGGTGAAAATTGTCAGCCATTCATGGACTTCATGTTCCCAAACAACAAGGGAAATTTCTATGGATGATAATGCGCCCTGTCACGGGGTCACAATTGTGCGCGATTGTTCTGAGGAATATTCTGGACAGTCAGAGCGAATGATTTGGAAACTCATCGAACATTAATGGGACGTAATCGAGAGATCAGTTCGTGTACAAAATCGTGCACTGGCAACACTTTCGCAATTATGGAGGGTTTTGGAGGCAACATGGCTCAATATTTCTGCAGGGGACTTTCAACGCCTTTTTGAGTCGAGGAGGGGAGGGAGGAGAAAGGTCCGCCACTATATTAGGAGGTACCCTATACGTTTTGTCACCGCAGTGTAGAACGCAATGAGCTGAAGAAAACTTACATTCAAGAGATTTAATGAATGTTTCTGTTGGTGTCACATATTCCATAAGGCATTTAAATACAAGTACAGTTACTGTTAGTAATCAGTTAATCATCCGCTCACACAGGCAACACAACACCACTCCGTCAGGCAAGTACAGTGTGACTGGTTCAGGGTCGCTGAGGATGTTAGCAATATGAAACAGAGAACACGCGATGCCGACTTGTGACGATTACTACTTGGGAGGTGGGGGACAATTTATCGCTAATCTGTTGGGAGCTCATACGCTATGTGATCAAAAGTATCCGGACACTCCCAAAAACATACGTTTTTCATATTAGGTGCATTGTGCTGCCACCTACTGCCAGGTACTCCATATCAGCGACCTCAGTAGTCAGTAGACATCGTGAGAGAGCAGAATGGGGTGCACCGCGGAAGTCACGGACATCGAACGTGGTCGGGTGATTGGGTGTCACTTGTGTCATACGTCTGTACGCGAGATTTCCAAACTCCTAAACATCCCTAGGTCCACTGTTTCCGATGTGATGGTGAAGTGGAAACGTGAAGGGGCACGTATAGCGCAAATAGCGTACAGCCCGACCTCGTCAGACGGGCCGCTGTGGCCGAGCGTTTCTAGGCGCTTCCGTCCGGAACCGCGCTGCTGCTACGGTCGTAGGTTCGAATCCTGCCTCGGGCTTGGATGTGTATGATGTCCTTAGGTTAGTTAGGTTTAAGTAATTCTAAGGCTAGGGGACTGATGACCTCAGATGTTAAGCTCCATAGTGCTTGGAGCCGACCTGATCTGTTGGTTGACAGAGATCACCAAAAGTTGAAGAGGGTCGTAATCTGTAATAGGCAGACCATCACACAGGAATTCGAAACCGCATCAGGAACCACTGCAAGTACTGTGACAGTTAGGCGTGAGGTGAGAAAACTTGGATTTCATGGTGGAGCGGCTACTCATAAGACACACACCATGCCGGTAAAGGCCGAACGAAGCGTCGCTTGGTGTAAAGAGCGCAAACGTTGGATGATTGAACAGTAGAAAAACGTTGTGTGAAGTGACGATTCACGGTTCAGAATGTGGCGATACGATGGCGGGGTATGGGAATGGTGAATGCCCGGTGAACGTCATCTGCCAGCGTTTGTAGTGCCAATGGTAAAATTCGAAGGCGCTGGTGTTATGGTGTGATCGCATTTTTCATGGAGGGAGCTTTCACCCCTCGTTGTTTTGCGTGGCACTATCACAGCACAGGCCTACATCGATGTTTTAAGAAACTTCTTGCTTCCCAGTACTGAAGAGCAATTCGGGTATGGCGATTGCATCTTCCAACACGATCGAACACCTGTCAATAATGCACGGCGCGTGGCGGAGTGGTTCCACGACAATAACATTCCTGTAATGGACTGGCCTGCACAGAGTCCTCACCTGAATCCTATAGAACGCCTTTGGGATGTTTTGGAACGCCCACTTCGTGACAGGCCTCACCGACCGAAATGGTTCAAATGGCTCTGAGCACTATGGGAGTTAACATATGAGGTCATCAGTTCCCTAGAACTTAGAACTACTTAAACCTAACTAACCTAAGGACATCACACACCTCCATGCCCGAGGCAGGATTCGAATCTGCGACAGTAGCAGTCACGCGGTTCCAGACTGAAGCGCGTAGAACCGTTCGGTCACCGACCGACATCGATACCTCTCCTCAGTGGCCATTCCCCCAGAAACCTTCCAGCACCTGACTGAACGAATGCCTGCGAGAGTGGAAGTTGCCATCAAGGCTGAGGGTGGGCCAACACCATACTGAATTCGAGCATTACCAATGGAGAGCGCTACGAACTTCTAGGTCATTTTCAGCCAGGTGTCCGGTTACTTTTGATCACATAGTGTAGCAAGCTCATTTGTGTAAGTTACCAGTTAATGATAAGATCGATATATGCGGCCCGAAGTGCCGCCTCAGAATGTCGGTATTGGCTTTTCAGCAAAAACGTTTGACGACCACTGTCCGTATCACACAAGAAATGGTTAACATAGACGTCAAAATAACTAGATGTAACCAGAATGGGGCTAACGGTTAAGTCGTGAGCCGAGGCACTGCCTGGCGCACGTACCGCCGGTTCACAACAGCGCCGAGGGAGGGGATCGGCGCGTGAGCGGACTGCCGGCCGCGGCCGGCGCGATTTGCGGGCTCTGCGTAGTCAGCTTCCAGCGAGACCGTAAATTGCGTCTGCAGTGCTCGCAGCGAGCGCAGCTCGTAAATCGCGCTTTATAGCGGATAATTCCACGTGCACGCCACCGGATGCTCGCTACTGATGTGCTTATCTTCTGCTTCCCCCTTTTTGTTTTTCTTTAGAGGCCACCGCGGTTTTCGATATTACTCTCTTCCTTGATACACAGACCCGTCAGCAGACAGGTCTTAGTCTGACTGCCAAGTCAAAGAGGTAGAGAATAGTCTTTTGTTCATTTCATCCAAATGACGTTGCATCGTCCAGGCAGGTTACACGCATCTGGCAAAGCTGTTTTTGCCACGTCATTAAGAGAAAGGAGGAAGAAAACTGGTGACAGATTTCATGGTCGCAAGTATGGTGGTATCTCCCTTAGCATAGATTCACACCTGCCGCTGCTTTTAGGAAATAGAGAATATGCTTTGCGGCATATATCTCAAAATGAGTCTTGCCTTCGTCGGAAACTAAAATGATATATATTCTTTTCCAAGTATACCTCCTCCTCTTGTGATTCTTTAACAGAGTATTCGCTATTAGTTGTTGTTGTTGTGGTCTTCAGTCCTGAGACTCGTTTGATGCAGCTCTCCATGCTGCTCTATCCTGTGCAAGCTTCTTCATCTCCAAGTACTTACTGCAACCTACACCTTTCTGAATCTGCTTAGTGTATTCATCTCTTGATCTCCCTCTACGATTTTTACCCTCCACGCTGCACTCCAATGCTAAATTTGTGATCCCTTGATGCGTCAGAACATGTCCTACCAACCGATCCCTTCTTCTTGTCAAGTTGTGCCACGAACTCCTCTTCTCCCCAATTCTATTCAATACCTCCTCATTAGTTATGTGATCTACCTATCTAGTTTTCAGCATTCTTCTGTAGCACCACATTTCGAAAGCTTCTATTCTCTTCTTGTCCAAACTATTTATCGTCCATGTTTCACTTCCATATATGGCTACACTCCATACAAATACTTTCAGAAACGACTTCCTGACACTTAAATTTATACTTGATGTTAACAAACTTCTCTTCTTCAGAAACGCTTTCCATGCCATCATCAGTTATTTTGGTCCCCAAATAGCAAAACTCCTTTACTACTTTAAGTGTCTCATTTCCTAATCTAATTCCCTCAGCATCACCCGACTTAATTCGACTACATCCCATTATCCTCGTTTTGCTTTTGTTGATGTTCATCTTATATCCTCCTTTCAAGACACTGTCCATTCCGTTCAACTGCTTTTCCAAGTCCTTTGCTGTCTCTGACAGAATTACAATGTCCTCGGCGAACCTCAGAGTTTTTATTTCTTCTCCATGGATTTTAATACCTACTCCGAATTTTTCTTTTGTTTCCTTTACGGCTTGCTCAATGTACAAATTAAATAATATCGGGGTAGGCTACAACCCTGTCTCACTCCCTTCCCAACCACTGCTTCCCTTTCATGCTCCTCGACTCTTATAACTGCCATCTGGTTTCTGTACAAATTGTAAATAGCCTTTCGCTCTCTGTATTTTAATCCTGCCACCTTTATAATTTGAAAGAGAGTATTGCAGTCAACATTGTCAAAAGCTTTCTCTAAGTCTACAAATGCTATAAATGTAGGTTTGCCTTTCCTTAATCTTTCTTCTAAGATAAGTCGTAGTGTCAGTATTGCCTCACGTGTTCCAATATTTCTGCTGAATCCAAACCGATCTTCTCCGAGGTCGGCTTCTACCAGTTTTTCCATTCGTCTGTAAAGAATTCGCGTTAGTATTTTGCAGCTGTGACTTATTAAACTGATAGGTCGGTAATTTTCACATCTGCCAACACCTGCTTTCCTTCGGATTGGAATTATTATATTCTTCTTGAAGTTTGAATGAAGGTATTTCGCCTGTCTCTTACATCTTGCTCACCAGATGGTAGAGTTTTGTCAGAACTGGCTCTCCTAACGCCGTCAGTAGTTCTAGTGAAATGTTGTCTACTCCCGGGGCCTTGTTTCGACTCAGGTCTTTCAGTGCTCTGTCAAACTCTTCACGCAGTATCGTATCTCCCATTTCATCTTCATCTACATCCTCTTCTATTTCCATAATATTGTCCTCAAGTACATCGCTTTTGTATAGACCCTCTATATATTCCTTCCACCTTTCTGCTTTCCCTTCTTTGCTTAGAACTGGGTTTCTATCTGAGCTCTTGATATTTCGCTATTAGTAGCTGAAGTTTATTACAGAATACAGTTAGTTCTTCTCCTCTCTCATTCCTTGTCCCAAGGCTATATTCTCCTGTAACATTTTATTCTGCTCCTTCTGCTGCAACTGCATTCCAGTCCCCACATGACTATTGGATTTTCATCTTCCTTTACGTACTGTATTACTCTTTCAGTATCCTCATATACTTTCTCTATCTCTCCATTTCAGCTTGCGACGTCGGCATGTATAAGTGAAATATTGTTGTCGGTTTTGGTTTGCTGTCGATTCTGATAAGAGCAACTCTACCACTGAACTGTTTATAGTAACTGACTTTCTGCCCAGCCTTCCTATTCATAATTACTCCCACTCTCGTTATACCATTTTCTGTTGCTGTTGATATTACCCTATACTCATCTGTTAACCTATACTGATCTCTTTCAGATGTTTGTTGTTGTTGTGGTCTTCAGTCCTGAGACTGGTTTGATGCAGCTCTCCATGCTACTCTATCCTGTGCAAGCTTCTTCATCTCCCAGTACCTACTGCAACCTACATCCTTCTGAATCTGCTTAGTGTATTCATCGCTTGGTCTCCCCCTACGATTTTTACCCTCCACACTGCCCTCCAATACTAAATTGGTGATCCCTTGATGCCTCTTTCGGATAAGAAGTCAAAATGATCGCTAACCGGAATTTGAAATGTGATTTCTGAAGTTTTCTGTTTTTGCTTATTACTCTTTATATGTTTCCGGTTCACGATCTCTCTTTTCCTCTTCAACCTATCTAATTAAAGATACGTTATTTTAATTTCCTATTGTACCTCGTGAGCACAAATCTTTCTGCTTCGTTTCACGATTTTCAGGTCTCGACTGATTAATCTGCAATTCCATGGGAGAGCTGCATCTGATACTTTACTGGCCCTCTGCTGCAGTTATCCCAAATAAACACCAAACTGCAGTCCTGACATGTTTCTGCCATACTAACTAACCTGCAACAACATCCAAATTAGTCAAACATGAAGCTGCTTATACAGTCAACTAACAAACGTTTCTGCTGTAACTGAGATCTGATGCGCCAGCCGTAATGCAAACGCCTGTTGTGCTCTAGAATGAATCTGTCACTCTGTTGAGGACAGTACATTGTTTTGAGATGTCTTGCTAGCCTAAAATCGTGTGCTGGGCCGCGACTGTAACCCGAGAAATTGCCTTTCTCGGGCAACGCCAGTCCAATGAACCACTCCCACAGCTTCACTGCTGCCATTAAGTTCCTCCTATACTCCAAATTTCATGAAAGTTTTCGAGTACATATGCTACACTAGCACTTCTGGAACAAACTGAATTTCAAATGGTGCCGTTCACTTCTTTGTCTAGAACTGCTGAGTTCTGAAATGATTTGCTAGCAGATACCTAACTATTTTGGATGTTTTAAGTAGTCTATCAAACAGAAAGAATTATAAGAGCAAAACAACGAAGGATGACAATCTTTCTAAGGATGAGGTTAAATTTCAGTGTAGGTAAGGATAAACTACGACTGACCACAGTCTTATTATTTTCGTCATTCTACCCTTATTATTTGAAAATCAGTAAAAATAGCTGCATAACTGCCACGAATCAGACACGATATGTTAGTTTATTTCCATAAACTAGTTTTTGATTCTTTTCAGTCTGATTTTCAGATGGAGCATGCACAAATTACATATATATTTTCGCTCTGTGTTGCTGGGTATCCTGTTTTCATATCACAAAGGAGATACTCAGCATTACGCTGCAAAAATGATTCTGAAAATGACACACCAGGAACCGCGGTGTTGGCCGTCGAATGGCGCTAGCTGCGCAGCATTTGTGCACCGCCGCCGTCAGTGTGAGCCAGTTTGCCGTGGCATACGGAGCTCCATCGCAGTCTTTAACACTGGTAGCATGCCGCGACAGCGTGGACGTGAACCGTATGTGCAGTTGACGGACTTTGAGCGAGGGCGTATAGTGCGCATGCGGGAGACCGGGTGGACGTACCGCCGAATTGCTCAACACGTGGGGCGTGAGGTCTCCACAGTACATCGATGTTGTCGCCAGTGGTCGGCGGAAGGTGCACGTGCCCGTCGACCTGGGACCGGACCACAGCGACGCACGACACTGTTGCTCCTGGGGTATCGGCGAGGACCATTCGCAACCGTCTCCATGAAGCTGGGCTACGGTCCCGCACACCGTTAGGCCGTCTTCCGCTCACGCCCCAACATCGTGCAGCCCGCCTCCAGTGGTGTCGCGACAGGTGTGAATGGAGGGACGAATGGAGACGTGTCGTCTTCAGCGATGAGAGTCGCTTCTGCGTTGGTGCCAATGATGGTCGTATGCGTGTTTGGCGCCGTGCAGGCGAGCGCCACAATCAGGACTGCATACGACCGAGGCACACAGGGCCAACACCCGGCATCATGGTGTGGGGAGCGATCTCCTACACTGGCCGTACACCACTGGTGATCGTCGAGGGGACACTGAATAGTGCACGGTACATCCAAACCGTCATCGAACCCATCGTTCTACCATTCCTAGACCGGCAAGGGAACTTGCTGTTCCAACAGGACAATGCACGTCCGCATGTATCCCGTGCCACCCAACGTGCTCTAGAAGGTGTAAGTCAACTACCGTGGCCAGCAAGATCTCCGGATCTGTCCCCCATTGAGCATGTTTGGGACTGGATGAAGCGTCGTCTCACGCGGTCTGCACGTCCAGCACGAACGCTGGTCCAACTGAGGCGCCAAGTGGAAATGGCATGGCAAGCCGTTCCACAGGACTACATCCAGCATCTCTACGATCGTCTCCATGGGAGAATAGCAGCCTGCATTGCTGCGAAAGGTGGATATACACTGTACTAGTGCCGACATTGTGCATGCTCTGTTGCCTGTGTCTATGTGCCTGTGGTTCTGTCAGTGTGATCATGTGATGTATCTGACCCCAGGAATGTGTCAATAAAGTTTCCCCTTCCTGGGACAATGAATTCACGGTGTTCTTATTTCAATTTCCAGGAGTGTATTACTCGGTCGACGGTAATTGCAACCCCTGCCGCCAGAGAACTTTGAATTGTAGCGTGCAATGTGGCGGTGTGTATTATAACGATGTCGGTGCACGAGAGACCCTCAGAAAACTGAAAGCACGATGTCTAAGAGTACGTCCACACGTGGAGCAGCCGCACATTCAGCATGACAACACCACACCACACACGAGCGCTGTGACGTCTGCAACAATCCGACTCCTTGGCTTCACTGTCATCGACCATCCTCCATCTAGTCGCGACTTAGCTTTCCTATTTTCATCTGTTTCCCAAACTCAAAGAATGCCTTCAAGGACGCCACGTTGATAACGATGAAGCTGTGCAAGCAGGCGTGACGACGTGGCTCCGCCAGTAACGCCAAACATTCTACACTTACTGGTCTGTCGTTGGAAGAAAAGTATTCGCGGCCTGACTGACTATGCTGAGAAACTAATATGTAGCCATGAAGAATAAAGATGTAGAATGTCAATAAAGTTAGTTTTATTTTAAAAGATTTAAGAGTTTCCACATAAAATATTCGAAGGCACAACTTTTCAGCCTGCCTTTGTATTTTAAATATATACAGGGTATGTCAAAAAAATGTATACACACTTTGAACTGTAATAGACAATTTATTTCCCGTTCTACAAGGTTAAATATCTGTGAGAAAGTAATGTTATGTTTCTTCAACAGGTGGCACCAGTGGCAAGGAAGTAACTGCAACATGGCGGACGTGCGTTTGAGCTTTGAAGCGCCGAAGCAGATAATTAAGTGGTACTGGAAGTTTGAGAATGTAGCTGCGGTTCGAAGACAGTGGAGAAGTGAGTATGGTACAGAACCACCTTCAAGGTTAACAATTACACCTCTACGAGACCAATTTGAAATTCATGCAACAGTGTGTGATGTGCATAAAGGTCGATCAGGGCGACCTCGTACAGCTACAAGTGATGATTCCACAACTGCGGTCTTGGAACTGTTTCAGCGTTCGCCTCAAAAATCTTCAAGGCAAGCGGCACGTGAGAGAAATGTAATTGCTAGTAGTGTGCTACGCATTCTGAAGAAAGGCGAGTTTCGTGTGTACAGTCCAAGGCTCGTGAACTAAGTGACGACGATCCAGATCGAAGGTTAGAATTTTGTGAATGGGTTCAGGAGATGGTGAGACGTGAACCAGGATTTATGGGTAGCATAATTTGGTCGGATGAAGCCCAATTCAAACACAATGGAACCGTCAATAGGCACAATTGTGTGTACTGGGCTGCAGATAATCCTCACATTACAGTTGAAAAGGCTGTGAATTTGCATGGTGTAAATGTGTGGTGTGGTTTGTCTGCAAGGGGACTCATTGGGCCTTTCCGCTTTGAAGGTACTGTTACTGGAGAAACGTACCTAACAATGCTTGCTGACTCAATATTCCCTGCCATTCGTGCATTATACGGTAATGATGAGTTTTACTTCCAATAAGATGGCGCCCCGCCGCACTATCATAGGGACGTACGAGCATACCAGGATCACAATGTGCCAGGCCAGTGGATAGGACGCAGGGGACCAATCGAGTTTCCTGCACACTCTCCAGACCTCACGCCGCTGATTTCTTCTTATGGGGCACAGTAAAAGATGAGGTCTACAAACGTAAACCACGTAACCTGGCCACACTTTGGAATGAGATTCAGGCGGTGTGCGCCGAAATTTCATTGGACACTTTGGTACGATGTACAGAATCAGTGGTGACTCGTACTCAGACACGTATTGATGCTGAAGGTCACCAGTTTGAAGATTAATCACATTTGCAAACTCCATTTATTTTTCCAATTGGACTTTCAGCTTTCCATTTCCAGAAACTTAACATTGTATAACGGGAAATAAATGTTCTATGACGCTTCAAAGTGTGTATACATTTTTTGCCGCACCCCGTATATATATTCCACAATATCCATAACGATTAATCACTATTTATTCTGAAAATAGCCCCTATTCTTTGTGCATTCTTTGTGTAAGTATGTGTGTGTGTGTGTGTGTGTGTGTGCGTGTGCGTGTGCGTGTGCGAGTGTATTCTCTATAATATTAATCAGCTGGTTCCCACCAGCCTTTGGACACACGGTGAGAGGTAAGTCATCTGCCGAAACATAACCCTCGTACCCTATGCCGTAGAAACTTCCACGTAGGCACAGGACGCACCAGTCCTGGGGATGACCGCGGCATTTAACATTTCGCAGTTCATAATGTCATGACATTTCCTGCTATTTGCGTATAAACGTAATCTAAGGCATCCGTAATGTCATTAGAGCGTTAATGTGCAATAATCCTTATGCGAGTCTCTGATTAAAATATTGCAGAATATTATTAGTCTCCCGTACCACATGAAAGGAATACGTACTACAAAATTAATTGAATAGACGGTAACATATATTAGAGTGAATCATAATGTAGAACCTTTTTCTGTCCAAGCACTCTATTATAATACAATTAAGTTACTTATGAATTCGTAATAAGTATGAAATACGTATTCAGTAACGTAACAGTAATTTACAAAAAAGATGCTATCGGCCGGCCGCGGTGGACAAGCGGTTCTAGGTGCTTCAGTCCGGAACCGGGCGACTGCTACGGTTGGCCGGCCGGGGTGGCCGAGCGGTTCTAGGCGCTACAGTCTGGAACCACACGACCGCTACGGTCGCAGGTTCGAATCCTGCCTCGTGCATGGGTGTGTGTGATGTCCTTAGGTTAGTTAGGTTTAAGTAGTTCTAAGTTCTAGGGGACTGATGACCTCAGAAGTTAAGTCCCATAGTGCTCAGAGCCATTTGAACCATTTTTTTGCTACGGTTGCAGGTTCGAATCCTGCCTCGGGCATGGATGTGTGTGATGTCCTTAGGTTAGTTAGGTTTAAGTGGTTCTAAGTTTTAGAGGACTGATGACCTCAGATGTTAAGTCCCATAGTACTCAGAGCCATTTCAACCATTTGATGCTATCGATTTTAAAGTTCTCTGAACATTAATTTTTTCCGAAGAGCAGAAAACTTTTCCTTTTTTCCTTTTCACTTAAAAGGAAATCATCAGGGACGGATAATTTGCTCAGTATTACAAGCGGTCTGAAGGAAACGACCGTTGCTTGGCACCGTAAACCGACGTCGAAGCCTCCGAGAGTGCTTAAGCGGAATTCTGGGAATTCTGAAAAGACGAAGTCACGAGATCGCATACTGGATACACAAAGAAAAGTTTAAGTTTAACGTCTTGTCATTTGAGAACCACTATCTCGTTTGTAGGAGGAAGCTTGAGGAATCATCACGGAATTTGCCTTGATTTATTGAGCCGGCGGAAAACTTGGATCAGTAAGACCGGATTGAATCTGAAACCATCTCTTGCCAGTTATAAATGCATTCTTGAAAACAGTGCAGAGACGGCAATCCCAATGGTAATTCGGGCTTCTTCTCTTGCTTGTCCTTTGAGACTGTTTGGTTGTTTTTATACGAGGAGGTTTAATTAACTCCTAAGGCACTGACAGAAAAAAATCGCAACACCAAGAAAGTGTCGCGTGACATAAATTAAACTTGATAGGCTTGTTTCTACTTCTGAAAGATGATGTCTATTCAAATTTCGAGTCAGTGAGTTAATGTTAGTCAAGAATATCTTTAAGATGACAAACCATTATCAACACCTCACTAAGTTTGAACGAGATCGTATAACAGGGCTAGAGAAGCTTCGGCGATATTGCAGAAAGACTTGGCAGGAATATAGCCAGCCTCTGTACGTAACTGTTGGCAGTGGCGAGCCACATAAATGCACGGTCGCGAGAATACAGGGCTCCGGACGCCCACATGGGCCTTCCGAAAGGAAAGATCGTCGAGTGCAGCATATAAGCTCAGGAGCATCGTGCTGCACTTGCAGCAATTTGAGCATCATTTGTCACCACAGTGACACAACGAACTGTTACAGATCGGTTACTTCAACGACAGCTCTGAGCCAGACGCCCTGCAGTGTTGTGCATTCCGCTGACCCCAAAACACTGCCATTTGCAACTTCAGTGGTGTTAAGCGAGACTTCATTGGAGGAGATAGTGGGAGTTGATATGTTTTCTGCCACGGTGTCAGTGATGTCCGTATGTCGGTTAGGAGGAGGCCAGTTGAGAACATGCAACCATCTTGTCTGCGTGCCAGAGACGCTGGACCTACAACTGCAGTTATGGTCTGTGGAGCGATTTCGTATGACGGAAACAGCACTCTCGAGGTTACCCCACGTACCCTGACTGCTAGTGTGTACATCAGTCTGTTGATTCGACCTGTTATGCTGCCATTCATGAACTGCATTCCAGGGGCTGTTTTCCAAGTGGATAACGCTTGCCCAAATACTGCTGTTATAACTCCACATGCTCTACAGAGTGTCGACATTTTGCCACGGCCTGCTCGATCACCAGATCTGTCGAGTAGATGCGAGACATCATCGGGCGACAAGTCCAGCGTCATCCACAAACGGCATGTATCAATAGACCAAGTGCAGCAGCCATGGAACTCCGTCCCAGAAACTGACTTCCAGCACCTGTACAATGCAATGCATGCAACTTTGCACGCTTGAATTCCACATTTTGAGGATTACACCGGTTATTAATGCACCAGTGTTACGTATTTGCAATGATTATCTTGCAATATTAATCACTTAAGTATTTTACCTAGACAAATGTGTTCCTGAAATTTCACTACTCTACATTAATTCTTTTTTGATGTTGCGACTTTTTTCCCGTCAATGTCTATTGTTTATTTCATATCTCACGTGATGCGGCGTAGTGACAGTAAGATGGTTCAAATGGCTCTGAGCACTATGGGACTTAACATCCATTGTCATCAGTCCCCTAGAACTTAGAAATACTTAAACGTAACTAACCTAAGGACATCACACAACACCCAGTCATCACGAGGCAGAGAAAATCCCTCACCCCGCCGGGAATCGAACCCGGGAACCCGGGCGCGGGAAGCGAGAACGCTACCGCACGACCACGAGCTGCGGACAGTGACAGTAAGATATTGCAGCGATGAACGAAATATTTTTTTTATGAATTCAGCGACAGACCACAAATGTTCATCAATTAGGTTATTCATTTCGGTCAAGTATGACCATCTTCAGACCTGAGTAGATGCAGTACACTGCACACGTCATTACATATATATATAATTAGACATACAAGCTTTGTCATAATGTTGTAAATTTTAAATACCATGAACACCATTACAGCATAGATGTTGACACCAATTTGAGGAAACAAGTTATACTGCCGTCAGTACATCTTATTTCCTCGAATTCTCAACATATGTGTCGTAATGGTATTAATGGAACTCAAACTTTGTAACTTTGTGTCGCAGAAGTCGTTCTAGAAAGTGGCAAGCGTATTCAACAATTCTTCTGTCATCGGTTGGAAAAGCAGATTTCTGGAACACCGTCTCAGTATCGCACAGGACGCGACTGCTGCGAGGCCGAAGCGAACATCACGGAAACAGACGAAAATACTGCATTATATAATGAGGGACTAGACATCAGCGCCCGTCGGAGTCGGTAGGGCGACTACATGGGGTGACTGTCATTAGGCACACTGTCATCATTCCATGAAGACTGGCAGAATATCTGAAGTCATTATGGGACGTAACAACCAAAAGATTATTCAAATTAGTATGCAGAAACCATGAGATCGGAGGGAGTCCATCGCCCCATAGATAGTATGTTATCCTCACTATCCTGAAGATACAGGGAGCGCATAAATTTATGAGCTATAGCAGAATCAGCAGCTCGTGCATCCACACTACTAATAAAAATAATGTACAGAATAACGGAAAATAAAATGGTTCAAATGGCTCTGAGCACTATGGGACTTAACTGCTGTGGTCATTAGTCCCCTATAACTTAGAACTACTTAAACATAACTAACCTAAGGACATCACACACACCCATGCCCGAGGCAGGATTCGAACCTGCGACCTCAGCGGTCACGCGGTTAAAGACTGTAGCGCCTAGAACCGCTCGGCCACCCCGGCCGGCAAAAACGGAAAAGAAGACAGGCGATCAATAGATGCAGATCAGTTTGGTTTCAGGATAGGTGTAGCAAGAAGAAAGGGAGGTCTTACATTAAGCGTGAGACTAAAAAGTAAAAAGAGAAAAAACACGCTTTCATAGGATTTATTGATCTAGCAAAAGCTTCTTAAATTGTCAAGTGGTGCAATATGTTAATAATACGCTATATAGATAGACGATTAAATGCAATATGTATAGGAACCTTGAGGGAACAATAAGAATGAAAGGACAAGAGAGAAGTGCGTTGGTTAACAAGACGTACTGCAGGGATGGTAATCAGTCCACTGCTTGTATATCGAAATGGCAACGGAGAAAATGAAAGAAAGATACTGAAGTTGTACCAAAATTCGGATTGAAAGGATATCAGTGACAAGATTCACGGAAAACACAAGAAAGAAGACCCCCCCCCCCCGGATATGGTAAAGTTAAAATTTATTAAAAAATGATACAGCGATAACGACAGAATCAAAGACCGACTGTAAGCTTCGGGAAAGACATTAGCTATGAATGTGCAGTAAAGCGTAGACAAATGACCATGAAATATAATTCACTTTTTTGTACATGATTTTGTTTTACTCTCTCGTATGCAGAAGTTTTGTTAAGCTGTACTGCTCGGAATATGACGGACTACGAGTGTTTTGTATCATATGTGTTTCTGAATAAGAGAAGACTTGATATCAGTATTAAGTATTTTTATGAAAGTGAAATAGAACCAAGTTAAGAAGTCCTTCAAATTTTATATCGTCTTGAGAGGCACTGGTGTTCTCTGGAGTCGGCTGCCTGCATCTACAATGGAAATGGAGGAAAAGAAGTCCACGGTCATATTTTCGTAAAATTAACAGAAGGAGAAGCTTTCAGAACACGACAAATATAATTAAAATATTTATAGTCATGTACCCAGAAAAAGAAACGACGGAAGGTAAAGTGAATGAACAATAGTACAATTTTGTAGACGCAGAACATTTCATAATAATGCAATTGTACTAATATTCTCTTTTCGCTGCAAGCGAAAGGACGATTACAAATCAATTACGTCACATTCTTTCCGTTTAATTATATTTTTTATTGCTATTATAATTCATAGTTCAATGGGATGATCACAGAATATGGATTGTGAGTGAACTAAAGCAATATGCAAGTAATGAGGAGTAGCAGCAATGAGACTAGCGATAAGCTTTACATCAAAACAGCGGAAGAAGCACTGGGCGACGTAAAGGACTCTGCTACATCGAAAGAAAAACAGCGCATGATGGAAGAAGCCAAGAGTAAATAACAAGCAGACTAGCTATTTCCTCAGTTCTCTTGTACATTCTTCTGTATGTCACTGTGGTCAGCAAATTCGATGAACGGGATGTTAAGCTAATTGTGAAACAGTTCTGTCTTTGACGTCTTCGCAATTGTGTGGGTATTATTCTTCCGAAAAACAGATGGTATACCTCCAGTCACATGTAATATAAACATTAATATAATCGAATGAAACAAGAAGTTTACTGTTACCGTTCAATAATTATTTATTTCCACGACGCGATTCGGAGGTTCAAAGCTCCACCGTCAGGTGGATTAGTGTGGATTAATATGGCACGTATGTGTTGTGTTACGACTTTGGAGAAACATGTGGCATTGCCTCCAGTAGTCACAGGCTCCTTTTCCGGTCGTGTTAAATCATACACACCACCACACTTAGTCAACATTCTGTTTAAAAATGTGATGGTGTACATGATGTAACACAGCAAGAAAGGGAGTGTGTGGCCACCGAAGACAGTGGCACAGGTTACACCAGAAGCGTAACACAACATACACACGTCATATTAATTCACATAAATCTACGAGATGATGTAGCTTTAAACCTCCGAGTTACATCATGGAAATAAATACTGACTGGTAAGAGTAAACTTGTTTCATTCGATATCAATAACAATCGCGGCTAAGCCTACCGAAAGTGTTCGCATTTCAAACAGATACATTCGTATGGTTGCCACTTCCCCCAAAGATTTGAGAAATTCCAGTTTTATTACTTTTTTTTTTTTAACTGCAAGCGTTCGAGAAGGTCTCAATTTGAGAAAGAACTTTCTCAGAAAATACGTCTGGAGCACAGTACTGTATGTGAGAGACTCATTGACTGCAGACAAGAGAATCAGAATGCTTGAAATGTGATGCTATAGAAGAATGTTGAAGATTAAGTGAGCTCATAAGTAATGCAAAACTTCTCTACAGGCGAAGAAAGGTATAGATGGAAAAACAGCAACAAGAAAAAGGTACATGGCGACAGGACACGTGTTAACAGCAGCAGTTGTAACTGAATACTCACTCTATTGATAATCTGCCCTTCGGAGTTATTATAAGGTTCAAATGGTGCAAATGGCTCTGAGCACTATGGGACTCAACATCTTAGGTCATAAGTCCCCTAGAACTTAGAACTACTTAAACCTAAGTAACCTAAGGACATCACACACACCCATGCCCGAGGCAGGATTCGAACCTGCGACCGTAGCAGTCCCGCGGTTCCGGACTGCAGCGCCAGAAGCGCTAGACCACCGCGGCCGGCTATTATAAGGGCCTATCAGTAAAATCAGTAAATTTCCGTTGCTGCAGCGTATATGCAACGTAGCGTGACTCCATCGAAGGTATATAAACACCAATATCTAGGCAAGGAATTAGTGTGGCATTCGCGTCTTCCCGACGTGTGTGTAATAAACGCGGAAACGGGAACTATGGAGAAGTTATTACCAAACGCTTCCAAGCAGGACCAACGTGCAGTTATTCTGTTCTTAGTTGCAGAAGGACAAACGTCACTAGACAACCATCGGAGAATGAAGAATGTGTATGTGGCAACATGTCTGTCGCCAACCACGTGAGGGAAAACTACGACAAGAGGTGCTGCTGCTTCAAGATAACGCTACAAAAATCATCCTCAAATGGCTCGAAAACTAGTTTATGAAAATAAATAATTACGAGGAAGTGCTGAAAAACTAATGCCTCTGAATTTTTTGTTGTGTTCTCAATGTCGGTTGAGGTTGAGCCGTGGCGCCATTGAATTACTAGCGGTAGAATGTTCTGTCTGGCGCCATTGGCTCAGGTGTAGTATCAACTATCCCTCTTGCGGCCCCATTGCCATTACCTATGAGGAAGAGTTGGTATCTGTGGGTTATGTCTGTAGAAGATCTTTGTTTGCCGATATATATACAGGGTTCGCTGGCCCGCCGGCCCTTGTGGCCGAGCGGTTCTAGGTGCTTCAGTCGGGAACCGCGCTGCTGCTACGGTCGCAGGTTCGAATCCTGCCTCCCGTTTCCGCGTTTATTACACACACGTCGGGAAGACGCGAATGCCACACTAATTCCTTGCCTAGATATTGGTGTCCTTAGGTTAGTTAGGTTTAAGTTGTTCTAAGTTCTAGGGGACTGATGACCTCAGATGTTAAGTCCCATAGTGCTCAGAGCCATTTTTTGTTCGCTGGCCCGAGAGGGAGGCACGAAGTTTGCGGACCGGCGTAGCGTCGCGACAAGAGGTGGTCACGTGGTCCGAGCAGCCGCAGCCACGAGCTGCGCAAGGAGGGGCTGCGGAGTGCTCGGCGTCGACTACAAGCAGCAGGCCGACATCCCGTCGGTTGGTTGGCTACATTCGTGTCGGACGACCGCTCGTGACCTGGCTGCCCCCTTCTGCCTGGCTTTCATCGGCACCACTCAGTAACCGCTGCGAAACACCGTGGATCCATGGAACTGCTTGCTGATAAAGGGGAGTAACATTCTGTAATCCTCGTGGTTATTTGTTTCATTGTCTACCTGCCCTCCTTATTATTTTATGGTTTGTACCCGATCCTCAGAGTTTTCCTCGGTCGGCTCTTTTGTCGCAAATGTAGTTAGTAGTATTTTACTAAGACACTAATTGTCGTTTGAAAATTTGTCCCGCTATTATATTGAATTTCCTTTCTGATTTGTACCCGATAATCAATGTTCTAACTAATCGGCTCTTGGTGGTAAACACAGCCGGAACAATTGTACTAAGGCACACGTTTCCGTTAAACAAAAGAGGGACCTTGTGATTAGATATAGCTGTTAAACGGGTCAGTTCATTGATCGTAATTGCTTTCTCAGTCATTAGTTATGATCTGAACAACCTGTTGTACTATGCTGTTCGTTTCTGTGTTTGAAAGACCGGGTCATTATAGGTGTAGTTTAGCTGGGTCTTGTGGTTCCGCCGAGTGAATTCTCTTGTAATAAGTGTCCACAAGTAATGTTTTAGGACGTTCTTTCAGAGCGGTCTTAATAACTGACAATCAGTTTAACATTGAAAATATTAACAGCCAACTGTCACCAAGGCTTTACTCAAAATAAAATTGTGGGAAAGGACGGGTTGGGATTCAGTCGCGCCTTGGTTGCCGATTGAAATTAAGAGGTTGGTTGCTTTGAAGTAACCCATATCATTCTCATATTGTTTACTAATCTGTTTAACTTTTAAACACAGCTGCGCGTCTTAACCCGGAACCTTTCGACATATAGCTTTCAAATTAAAAGTTAAGTCATCTGTTTTGAGTAATTGAATCACTCTTGTCATCAATGGTGCTTATATAGAATAAAAAATGGCTCTAAGCACTATGGGACTGAACATCTGAGGTCATCAGTCCCATAGAACTTAGAACTACTTAAACCTAACCAACCTAAGGACATCACACACATCCATGCCCGAGGCAGGATTCGAACCTGCCACCACAGCAGCCGCGTGGTTCCGGACTGAAACGCCTAGAACCGCTCGGCCGCAGAGCCCAGCGGAGCTTATATAGTTTCCACGCGTTGCAGAAGGGCATTTAATAAGACAGACTGTGTCCAGCGCTGTTTCACCCGATAATGGGAGGGCTGCAGGTCCGGCCGTCTTGTAATTATTGTCATATTGTTTGCTGTTTTGCAATACAGCACTTCAGATTTCTTTTGCAAAGATTAAAAGCTTATTAAACTTAAGTTTTAAGGTCAAAAGAATTTTGCGAATTTGCTCATTTTATTAAAGAAAATTTTTGGTTAAATGCTTCGATTATCTGTAGAACACATTTTATATATTGTTAAAACAGGTTATGTAAAACGATATTTATATTGGTGGGTCCCCCCTTCCACGTTTTTCTTAATTCCAGTACGTACCACGAGGTATTACATATCGTAACGCAAGAGCTACGTCAACTCAAGTGGAAGACACTAGAGCACCGCCCTGTAGCCCTGACCTCTCCCCAGGTGGTTATCAAGCCTTCGGTCCCTTAAGAAAGGCATTGAGGGTCGACGTTTCCGGCCGGACGACGATGTGCAGCAGGTGGTTACGTAGTTCTTCACGCAGAAGGAGATCGTGTGTTACCAACGGGTATCTTCGACACGGTGTGTCGAAGGGATGATTGCCTCCATGCTCAGGGCATTTTGCCTGATTGGCATACCGGTTCTGGGCTGTACGATCTTCGAACAGAAAACTAAGGGACGAAAGAAAACAGAAACAATGTATATGCAACGAGTCATTGAAACGTTGGGTGTGGGCTATTGTGAAATGCAAAGATTAGCACAGGAGAGGGAATTGACATCAAGTCAGAGAGAGAGAGAGAGAGAGAGAGAGACGAAGGACGGGCAAGTGCTAGTAGGACTTGCGTTCTGAGGATTGCCTACAAACTAATAATTTTGTGTGGCTCAATGGCCTAATGCAAGTCTCTCTATTGAATGCCACCTCAGCGACTTGAGTGTCCCTAACCTACCCGATTTATCCGACCAGGAAATCCAAACCTGTGTCGTTCCTGGAGAGCCTTCACGTCGTTAGAGGTGAAGGCTAGGTTAAAACGAAGACTGAAAAATCCCTTTGCTATCAGAGATTCGATGCCTCGTCCTCTCGGTTTCTATGCATGCGCTTTACACCTAGACCTTCAGGCCCGACATTTATACAGGGTGAAGAAAAAATGCCGCCCTTGGAGGTCGGCATGCAATTTCTCATCCAGATTCAAGACAAAATTTCATCTAGCAAAATCAGATCGGGTGTATTTTGTAAACACATGTATGAAAACGAGAGATGACAACAATTTTATATCGTGCAGCGCATGTGAATGTACTATTGGTCGGAACACAACCCACATGTCACCCGTGAACATGGCTTTCAGGCACGTTTTGGCATATACCTGTGAGCTGCAATCATTGGAGGAGTGCTTTTGGGCCCTTACCTATTGCAAGACACGTTTCGTTGGCATAATGTGCCTGACGTATTAGAAATCGTTCCACTTCGTGTTCGGCGGCCGCTATGCTTTCAGCATGATGGTTTACCACCACACTTTGGAATGAATGTGCGTAATTCTTTAAATGTAGCGTTTCCAGGGAAATGGATTGGTCGTGGAGGTGCAGTGTCCAGATGTCCACGTTCCCTGGATTTTAATCCACTAGATTTTTATTTGTGGGGAAACTTAAAGGAACAGGTTTGTAGTACTCCGCCATGGATGTACACGACCTAACAGATCGCAAACAAGCTGTTTCGGCAAAGGTGGATGCAGCTGTGTTGCATAGGACCCAGCAAAATATGATCCAGCGAGTGGCGAAGTGTTTGTAAATGCAAGGTGGTCGCTCTCTGAAGACAAGCCTGGATGTCAAACATACAGAATGGAATTATTGTGTTTAGCATAACGTGTAATCTAGTGCAGCCTACATGTTGTGTTTTTTGTGCCTTATCCACTATTATTTTCTATTGCCCTTATTCGCGTCGTGAAGGAAATGAGTGGTTGTTTACGTGTGTAAGAAGTTCATGTTATGTCTTAATGTTTAAATAAACGTAACAGTAACAGAAAGAAATTCACAAGATTCCACATTTTGGAGGTATTAACTGGACAAAATTTGATTCGTTAACTGGAAAAAAAAAGTTTGGCACCGACGCGACTCGAACATCGCCCAGTCCGCATATCCGTTACCCACAGTACCGCTTCGCCTCACTTTTTTTGTTGTTGAAACATTTATTTAAGGAACAATGTTATACATTCCAAATACATATTAAGTACATGTACTAACCATGCTCACGTATTATACATGAAATGATTTAAACAAAAACAGCCTGATCATTGCAATTTTTCTGATGTTAAAGAAATACATCAGAAGATTGTATTACGACTAAATTACTATAAAGAATTAATTTGAACATCAAGAAAGTTTTTTAAAGACATTCAAACTTCTTCAAACATGAATAAACAAGAAACTGTACTTTGCTCCATTCATTACAGAAGCATAAATAGCACTTTATGAAGAATATCAGCAAGTTTTTGGGATAATTTTTAATATATTAATGTACGCAAGGAAATCGTCTGCGTGAGAGACAGGTTAAGGGAAGAAACTGATCTTTAACCTTCTCAGCTCAGTCAGACTAGCTATGCGCATTTCACGCAGTTGTATGGAAGTCACTAAAACTTATACAGAATATGGAATAGAGTATTGAAGATTTATGCCCATCACACATAAAAACAATTTAATAATCATATTAGACAATCTCTTTTAAATACTTGAGAATGGCGGAAAAGAGATGTTATAAAGTTGACTAGCCTTCCAATTACACCTTCTGGACATCAATGAAATGTTAAGTATCTGAAGTGATCAGACCTATGTAATAAGTCTTTCACTGGAAAACTGACGTACACAACACAGTGCAAAAATGAAAAGGGCAATTTGCCAGCCATTGAACATTACATTTTATCAGATACAATCTTATGGTTTTAACCAATCGATAAAGACATTTCGATAAAAACTGTCAGCTTTCATATTTATACTATAAATCAATAATGCAGCTTTAATGTTTAGTGTTTTGACACTATTAAACACACAATCTGACTGTCACATAAGTTCTGTACACTAGCTTATAAAATTACAAAAACTACTTTCTGAAGTAGAAAAAGCACACATCAAAAATTTACACTAAAAATTTAAATAATATCCTTAAGGTAACTACAATACATCCATCACTCTTTTTTATTTTAAAAAATGCCCATTCTTCAAAAATAATTTTTAACGTATTACCGAACTTTTTCTTGTGATTCGAGTACTTTCTAATTTTGTAGTATTCACACAGCATGTGTGCCTTGAACTCTATGGTGCTGTCGGATCCTAGTTTGTTGATGACGTAATTAACAAAATTTCCCAGCAAACAGTACGCAGCGTTATTTTTTGCCTCTGGGAAATAGCGTGCTTCAGGCCTGTGTATCAATGACAGCGATATACTCTCAGGGGATGTCCTTGTAATCAGAGCTATTTGCTCTCGGATCCACTTCCAACTATTCATGTGACCGCTGCAAGTATATCTATGAAGTATTGTGTCAACTAGACGGCACTGTTGACATAAATTTGTTTCACAGAGTCCGATTGCGTACAGTCTTTGATTGCTGCTAACTATGTTGTTAACTGTCTTGTACCGTGACGTTTTTATGTTAGACGTGAGCACATTAGAACTAATGTTTTTTCCCAATATCTGTCCAATCAGTGTTTGGAAACTGTCGTTCTATTTTGTTCCTTCCTTTGCTTTTCTTTCGTTCCCGCATTATGGCTCTTGATGTTAAGTGTCGTGACTGTCTGATTTCGGCACTTCCGTAACTGAACTCAGCATTGAAAACCTCACATGCTGTAAACGACTGTTGATATTCTGCACTTCAATCAGGCAAGCAGGCTTCGAGGTTTAATGATCTCGAACAGTTGGCTGGTTATGCTTTCTCGCGAGTCTCTTTTTAAATTAACTTGCCTTTTCATAAAAAGTGCAGAGGCTTTATCCGTTATATCAATTAATCCTACTCCACCATTTTTAGGATCTAAAGTGGCTACTTTAGCAGATACTCTGAAAATTTCACCTTTCCACAAAAAGTTTGTGATTTTGGTCATTATTCTCCAAGCTATCATTCTCGGCGTTGGAAAGAGCTGGGCAGTATAATAAACTTTAGCAAGGATGCATGAGTTGATATACTTTGTTCTTTGAACTTGGCTCAAATATCGAGCTAAATTCTCTATAATGGCTCCTTACACTTTAACTGCTGCAACTTTCCAATTTTAAAGCCGTCATATCCATGGGGCATTCTGTCAGCGTGATCCCAAGTGTTTTATGTTGTCGGACTAATTTTGCCTACTTGACGCTGTTATTATCAAAACCTCTGAGTTTTAACATCTTACTTTTTTTTGTTTGCATTGGCTCCAGATGCTCTACAGTACGTATCAGTCACTGTTGCTAGCGTGGTTACCTCTTCATTATTCCTTATAATGACCCCTATATCGTCAGCATAGGCTCTTATAACTGTTTGATTTCCTGATAATGTTCAGCCTTTTAATCTAGCATGGACATGTCGTAGGAAAGGTTCCAGTGAAATGGCGAAGAGCGACATTGATAGAGGACTTCCTTGAGGATCACCTCGTTTTATTTGTATCGGCCTGGATTGTTGAAAATTCACCGCTGGTTTTCCATTTATTCCAATTACTATGTTCTTTATCAACTGTACGACCCTATCGTTGAAACCTATTTTCTTCAACGTCTGTTGAAGATATTCGTGCTTGACTACATCGAAGGCTTTATAAAAATCTAAAAAAAATAAAGCACACTTTATGTTCGTTACAGAAGTTATGATAGCCCGGAATTCTGCTAGATTTTGAAAAATTGTTCTGCCTTGCACACAGTTCTGATGTTTACTAATAATTTTACCTGTAAGGCACGAAATTCTCTTGTTTACTATTCTAGCTATTAATTTATAATCAGAATTCAGCAGTGAAATTGGACGAAAATTATTTAAATCTTTGTTTCCCTTATTTTTTGGCACAAGAACAATTTTACTCTCCTTAAACTCAGCCCGAATCATTTTACTCTGAATAACATCGTTTATAATGTCCATGATTTTCGCACCCACTATTGACCAGTAACGGATGTAAAACTCTGCTGGCAGACCATTCGGTCCTGGGGATTTTTTTGGTGTTGAGGCGCACAGAGTCTCATACACGTCCTCTTCGCTGACAACCTAGAGAAAATTTTCGTTATCATCTTCTGTCAGCTGTGGGGCTAGGATGTCAAGGAATTCTTCCAAGGTTGCATCACTATTTTGATTTACAGAATATAGCTCGCGAAAGCAGCGATAAATCTCTACCATGATATCCTGATTGGTTCTGAGAATCGTATCGGTTTTTTTTTTTTTTTTTGTTCGAAATTCATCAATAAAAGTCCTTCTTTCGTTTCTCCTAACGGTGCGGGGAGGTAATTTCGTCTACTGACACCGAATTTGGATTTGACTTTTTTGATGTCTGCTATCCGAAGTGAGGAACCTTCTGAGACCTGAGCATATAAATCTCTTAAAACGGAATACCAATATTCTATAGTGCGTTTCATTACTCTTGCGCTCTGGGCACTGTATTGAATAAGAACCTTCCTCAACTTTGGCTTCGCCATTTTAGCCCACCAGTCGGTAGCAGTGGCATAGCTACTACGAGCACGCAGGCATGTCGCTCATTCTTCTTTAATCAGGTCTTCTATATCATGATTTACTAGCAAGGAAATGTTCAAATGGCTCTGAGCACTATGGGACTCAACATCTTAGGTCATAAGTCCCCTAGAACTTAGAACTACTTAAACCTAACTAACCTAAGGACATCACACACACCCATGCCCGAGGCAGGATTCGAACCTGCGACCGTAGCAGTCCCGCGGTTCCGGACTGCAGCGCCAGAACCGCTAGACCACCGCGGCCGGCAAAGGAAATGTTCAAATTCCACTGATTCTTGAATAGGCGAACTGGCTGTCTTGTTAGATTTATGCAAGCTAAGACACTTGAAAGGTCTGTAAAGTATGTAGGAATGGTTTCTAATTTTGTCACGGAAGTTTCAAGATTTTTATAAATACAAGATCTATTAATCCTGCTACGAGATGTTACCGTGACATAAGTGAACTCAACAATAGAGGGTATTTGATTTCCCACACATCCTTTAATTCTCACTTGAGAAATTAAAATTAGATAACTGATATTTTCGATTTAAAACACAATTAAAAACACCTCCAAATAATAACTGTCTTGGATTTTTCCTAAACAAGTATATCAGTTCATCTTTGAAGAAACGTGCCCTGTCAGCTCGGTGAAAACTTCCTGAAGGGGCATACAAGTTGATGATAATCATAGATATTTAATCCTATTCCCCTTCCGGATTCCAGTCGTACCACCTCACTTTCTGGAATCCCTTCCCTCACCAAAACAGCTGTTCCAACACTTGTTTCGTGAGACACATTTATTTAACTGACAAAACCGGGAATTAGTAAATCCGACAATAGAAATTCTTGTAACAGGGCAATATCAGTAGCAGAGTCGTACAAAAATTCCTTAAGTTCCGATAATTTCAAAATGGACGTAATTTTATTTATGTTTATGGTGGTGACAGAATAAGATTGCGTCACTACGCTGTCACAATGTAGTTGATTGATGAGCTAATTTAGTTTCCTGTTGTTCAGGGTTCAGTTAAACTATTAACAGTTTTCTCGCAAGGCTGAACATGGAATAACACTTCAATCAGTTTATTAATTACTGTCCCGTTTTTTTCTACTTCTGAGGTTTTCTCTTGTACCGCTAGCAGACTGATTTCCTTGTAAACTTTCTGGTTTTTCGTACCGAAGATTCATTGGGCTTGGGTCGCCCTTTCCGGATTTTCCCTTCCCTTGGTTTTGAGCTACATTCACATTTTGTTCCTTTTACTTTGCGGCTCATCTGGAGCAGCAGGAGCCGCTTTCGCATTTTCTGTTGCTGGTGTCTGCCCTGCGGAGTTGACCGTGATTTCATTTTGGCCAACACTTCCTTGTTCTTTATTAATATCACTTACTTCCTGATCGAGGGAAACAAATTGAGACGGCAGTTTTTCAACCTCTCCCTGAATTTGTTTACTAACAGATAGCTGCTGTTCTTTGCAGTCAGCTACTTCATCTGTTTATTTCTTGCAAATTAGTACTGACTACATCCCCTTCATTTTCGGGTACCGTATGTTTATTATCTTTCTGTTCATCAGTTTACCTTCGCGTTCTGCCTTCCGGTTCCTCTGCCTCCTCATCGCACTGTTTTTGCTTGCGAACTGAGGGGGCTGTACAGGACAGCTCGTCCTCTGAACAGCTGTCATTTGGCTCCAGAAATCGTTTCCTCGATTGCATTTCAGTTTCACGAGTAGTGGTAACAGGGTTTCCCCTTGTTGTTAACGGGGGGAATTGACTGTTATCGTGAAGGGGAACATCAGCTTGGCCCGCTGAGTTAACATCCTCAACCAGTTGATCCGGCCTATTCTTTGGTAACAGATCATTTAAGGTAAGTTTCTGACACTGTATCAAATTACTTTTAAGAACAACAGTTCGCCGCGGACATTACTGTCTGAAGTGGCCGGTTTCGTTGCGTATGTGACATGTAGCTTCCAGACCTGTATAAACAATTTGTGCCTTATACCAACAAACAGTTATGTGAGACGGAATATTTGTCTAAACGTCCATCGCTACACAGCGGACGCCCTTGACACATAGCAGTTTAAAGCGAGGCGACCATATTTCATTTGTAACTGATTTAACGTTCCCGTAGTTTGAAAGAGCTTCCTTAAACTTGTCATTTTAAATTTCAATGCGAAGATTCAAGACACGAACGGTTTTCTACTCATTGTCAGCTCTATAGATGAAACCTTACTTTTATAACCATTTCTATGCACAAAATGTACTTCATGGCCCCACTTTCGTAACACTTTATCAACAGCCGCAGTACTGAATAACTTGACAAAAACAGTATTTTTTCTGATCTAGTTGCAAGTTATGGACGGTTTCAGAATTGAAACCAATTACCTATGTAATCCAGTCATTTATTTCCAGGGATGTCGGCTGAACAGGACGGGATTCCTTTACAAAAACAAATACCAGAGGTTTGTAGCCATGGTTAATCCAGCGACGAAATTTCGGTTAAACAACCGAAATTCCAATTAGCAGCAGCACGACCAGAAGGAGTGACCAGATCACAAGGAATATGAACGAACACTGAGGTTAACGGACGGACAGCACTCGGAGAAGCACAAGTACAGCGATGTAAACACGGAGGTGCAGCGCAGCAGTAAACGTCCACGCGCTAGCGCGGCTGAAACGGAACTAATAACGTGCAATCTACTGCAGCCTACCTGTTGTGTTTTTTGTACCTTATTGGATATAGACGATGTTACTCTATCCACTATTATTTTATATTGCCCTTATTCGTGTCGTGAACGAAGCAGAGTGGTTGTTTACATCCGTAAAAAGTTCGTGTTATTTCTTAATGTTTAAATAAACGTAGCAGTAACAGAAAGAAATACCCAAGATACCACATTTTGGAGGTATTAACTGAACACAATTTGATTCTTTAACTGGAATAAAACTTTGGCGCGGACGCGACTCGAACATCGGCGAGTCCCACCCATATCTGTTACCCACAGTACTGCTTCGCCGCGCTTTTTTTAAATCTCATTTTGTTCGTTTTAGTTCGTTACATCTGTTCGCGGCGGACGTCGCAAGACACCCGTCTCAGTTCGTCGTCGATCTATTAACTCAGTTTTTTTTATTACAGAGGGCAACTAACCCTCAGCCCGAACACGCTGAGCTACCGTGTCGGTTAGCTAGTCGGACAGCTCCAGCTGAGCGCCGACTTTGTGCAACCTGTTCTTGGCCACGGTGCACGCAGTTAACAGCGTTGACAGAGCGTAATTTTTTAAATCGCATTACTATTAAACCTATTGGCGGAACTAGGGTTTGCTAGATATATTTCTAACTGAGATGAGGAATCGTATGCCGAGGCCAAATGCGCCATTTGTTCTTTACCCTCTATGATAATGCATATACAGGTTGTGTGTGTCAGTTTGCGAGTATGAAAGAACGTGACATATATGACCATATCCTTTGATTGCATTGACTTAGAAGTTTAAATTATTTACAGCTCCAAGGGACCGTAGACCTTAATACAGGGTGTTTCAAAAATGACCGGTATATTTGAAACGGCAATAAAAACTAAACGAGCAGCGATAGAAATACACCGTTTGTTGCAATATGCTTGGGACAACAGTACATTTTCAGGCAGACAAACTTTCGAAATTACAGTAGTTACAATTGTCAACAACAGATGGCGCTGCGGTCTGGGAAACTCTATAGTACGATATTTTCCACATATCCACCATGCGTAGCAATAATATGGCGTAGTCTCTGAATGAAATTACCAGAAACCTTTGACAACGTGTCTGGCGGAATGGCTTCACATGCAGATGAGATGTACTGCTTCAGCTGTTCAATTGTTTCTGGATTCTGGCGGTACACCTGGTCTTTCAAGTGTCCCCACAGAAAGAAGTCACAGGGGTTCATGTCTGGCGAATAGGGAGGCCAATCCACGCCGCCTCCTGTATGTTTCGGATAGCCCAAAGCAATCACACGATCATCGAAATATTCATTCAGGAAATTAAAGACGTCGGCCGTGCGATGTGGCCGGGCACCATCTTGCATAAACCACGAGGAGTTCGCAGTGTCGTCTAAGGCAGTTTGTACCGCCACAAATTCACGAAGAAAGTCCAGATAGCGTGATGCAGTAATCGTTTCGGATCTGAAAAATGGGCCAATGATTCCTTTGGAAGAAATGGCGGCCCAGACCAGTCCTTTTTGAGGATGCAGGGACGATGGGACTGCAACATGGGGCTTTTCGGTTCCCCATATGCGCCAGTTCTGTTTATTGACGAAGCCGTCCAGGTAAAAATAAGCTTCGTCAGTAAACCAAATGCTACCCACATGCATATCGCCGTCATCAATCCTGTGCACTATATCGTTAGCGAATGTCTCTCGTGCAGCAATGGTAGCGGCGCTGAGGGGTTGCCGCGTTTGAATTTTGTATGGATAGAGGTGTAAACTCTGGCGCATGAGACGATACGTGGACGTTGGCGTCATTTGGACCGCAGCTGCAACACGGCGAACGGAAACCCGAGGCCGCTGTTGGATCACGTGCTGCACTAGCTGCGCGTTGCCCTCTGTGGTTGCCGTACGCGGTCGCCCTACCTTTCCAGCACGTTCATCCGTCACGTTCCCAGTCCGCCCAGTCCGTTGAAATTTTTCAAACAGATCCTTTATTGTATCGCTTTTCGGTCCTTTGGTTACATTAAACCTCCGTTGAAAACTTCGTCTTGTTGCAACAACACTGTGTTCTAGGCGGTGGAATTCCTACACCAGAAAAATCCTCTGTTCTAAGGAATAAACCATGTTGTCTACAGCACACTTGCATGTTGTGAACAGCACACGCTTACAGCAGAAAGACGACGTACAGAATGGCGCACCCACAGACTGCGTTGTCTTCTATATCTTTCACATCACTTGCAGCGCCATCTGTTGTTGAAAATTGTAACTACTGTAATTTCGAAAGTTTGTCCGCCTGAAAATGTACTGTTGTCCCAAGCATATTGCAACAAACGGTGTACTTCTATCGCTGCTCGTTTAGTTTTTATTGCCGTTTCAAATATACCGGTCATTTTTGAAACACCCTGTATGTTACATAAATTTCAATTTGCTATCTCTACCCGTTCGTGACGAAAAAGGATCTCAACTTTCGGATAGACAAATACGTAGATAAAAAGACAGACAACAAAGCAAGCCTAGACTTACACCTCTTCTCAGTTATGTAAAGCCTATTCTATAAACAGAATGGTTTAAGAGGTCCTCGCTCTCGAATGTAGCCATTTCATTCTTGTCACTATGCACCATGTTTCGAGATGACTATAATCGACTAGTAATAACAAGACATTTCTCGCAGCGAGTAGTGGTTACGCCTTTAAGTGGCCGCCGATTCCAAGACGGCGGACAGTGCGCGCCATGGACAAGCCGATGCCTGCTGCACGTGGCGCCAAGCGCCGCCGATCGATACAACGACTGCGATCACGAAAGCAGATGCGGTGTCAGCCCGAACCCTACCGCCTTTCTGCTCGGCTGCGCCGCGCCAGGTGCGCCGACAAAACCTTGCGATCGCATTCTTTCCGCTGTAGCGTTAGTCGCTGTCAGGTGTTCGCTTTCAGTGGCTCTAGGAACCCAGTCGTGAGCTATGCACTGTCTTGTTTAGAAGTAAGGATTCTTTTTAGTTTGAGGCGGAGCAGAGCACGTGCAGTGTAATGAAGTGCCAATGAGAAATATACCTCGTCACAGGTTCGTCGACATGCGACGTGTGGGAGTGTAAGGGAATGACGCTGTAAGCTCCGGAAGTACGTACAATGAAAAAATTTGACAACAGACGTTACGAAATACTTGGCTCCCCAGCTCGTGCTACAGATTGTTGAGGTATGCGACCTTGAAGGTCCATTACAAAGATACTGACATTGGAACATAGATGAATATTTCACCTACAAGACAGTGACAGTTGCCGTTCTCTGTTCGTAAGGAAAACAGTTTACGTATCGAGGACATTGGTTATTCACGTATACTAGAAATAATTTATTTATATTTTTTGAATCCGTGAGGTCTCTACATGCTCCAAGAGTGTTCCAGTGGAATTTATCAGACGAAGTATTCATGTGATGCAGCTATTGTTGTACCAGAACAAACACTCGTACTGCATTTGTATGTATGGAGGACAATGAACCACTGTACTCTGGACAGCAGTCACTCTAGTGAAGATTGAGTGGTTACAAATAGTGGATCCGGAAACAGTCCAGTTTTCTTTGATATTAAATGTTCAATAAATTGTGCTGAAAGGCATTAGATGCAGTGTTTTGTGGGCTGGAATTACTGTTTGAATTCTTAGGCCACGTGTTTCAAGAAGACTCAATAAACACATTACTGCCTGAACTTCGTGCGACGACAATGAAGGCGCAAATTTTGGGCTTTTCCCTCAACCGAAGCAGTAGACTGCTGAGTACAAATGGTTCAAATGGCTCTAAGCACTATGGGACTTAACATCTGAAGTCATCAGTCCCCTAGGCTTAGAACTACTTAAACCTAACTAACCTACGGACATCACACACGTCAATGATCGAGGCAGGATTCGAACCTACGACCGTAGCAGCACCGCGGTTCCGGACTAAAGCGTCTAGAACCGCTCGGCCACAGCGGCCTTCTGAGTACGAGTACAGATGTAGGTACAGTTGCAAAACAGTCTGTCAGGGACCAAAGAGGAGCTTATTCGAGTAAGGTCGCGAAAATCACGAAACTCATTACACACACTTTCTCACAGTTGTGCGTGTGCGACGGGAAACCTCGGGGTGTTGGTAATCCGAGTTCTTGCCACTATATGAGCACATGCTGCGAGTGAAACAGACGATGACAAACGTTATCGTACGAACTGATAGGGAACTGAAATTTGAGAATTCTGCAGCATATAGAGCACACATTGTAACGAGAGCAGAAGCTACTTACCGACCGGCGTTGGTTCGCGAGCCCTTGTAGTGCAAGGCGCCCGCGGTTACGAGAGTGTTAAGACGCTGCGCCTGTTACACTGAGCGTTCGGCTACCCGCTGCACTGTACTGCGCGCTGTGCTGCCGCTGAGGAAGGCGCTCGGCTGACTGCGCTGGGGCTCCTGCTACGGCTGTGGCGACACGCAAAGCTGGCAGCGGGCTAAGACTGGCCTCCCTCACGCGACGCTGGCTCGCACTGCTGGCCGGCCTAATTGCGATTTGCTATATAGGATTGCTGCCGGAAGCCACACAAGCTGCTGCCTGCAGCGCGTCACGGGCCACTGGGCGGACGCTCGTCTAGTCTTCCGCGTTGTCGTCAATAAAGCGCACAGACAAGGATGACTCTCTTCACGATATCCCTGGGGTAACAATCCAAACATTTTGCCAATGTCTTGGATTAAATTTCAAAATTCTCTGCAGTGTCTCATGAAGTAAGGGCATGTGACGCTTTTGGTGGTTATACGTCCATCACATGCGGACGTTAAGCATGCAAGTCATTGATGCCATTCGAGAAGAGTTTGCTATAAGCGTAAACATGCAACAAGTTACTTGGAGTTGCATGTTGACGAAAATTAAAATTTTGGCAATCGCAAGCGTACAGGGCAGGAAAATAAGAACCGAACACCGCCACAAAGGGCGCATGAAGTTGGTCTATTGAAAAGTAATCGTCAAACACGTTAAGTCATTAATCGCATAGGGAGACGCGACAGTCAATTTCTGTTTTGTAGAACGCAGTCGGGCGCTGACGGATTCACAACCGCACCCACTCCTGCACTTCCTCGTCCGGCTGAAACTGACGTCCACATAATTCTTTCTTCAGGTCAACAAAGATGGGAAAATCATCGGGTGAAGGATCCGGGCTATACGGAGGATTTTGCAGTGTTTCCCAACTAAATAGCTGAAGCGTAGCCTTTGTCCGATGACAGCAATAGGATGATTCCATCCAACAGCAATCCTGGGTGTTCTGGCTTTATGACGCTTCACAGTTTCAGCAAAGTGTCTTCATAGCACGGCGCATTGACTGTGGTTCCACTTTCGAGGAACTCAACAAGCAGAGGACCCCTGA
The DNA here is from genome assembly GCF_023864275.1 of Schistocerca cancellata. NCBI lineage: Eukaryota > Metazoa > Arthropoda > Insecta > Orthoptera > Acrididae > Schistocerca > Schistocerca cancellata. Next base: position 742,863,824 of record NC_064627.1, read on the forward strand.
AGTCGAAGAAGAAGGTCATCATGCCCTTACCGGAACTTTTGTGAACAGCTTCGGAATTCTTTGGTGGAGGAGATGTGGCTTTATCGTTTGACCTCAGGATATCGGAATGCTGTCAGGTGGAATCATCCTCTTGCACGATAAAGCCCATCCCCACACTGCCAACTGGACGAAGGCCACGCTTCAGCGAATTGGTTGGGGAGCACAGCAACATCCTCCATATAGCTCGGATCCTTCATCGGGCGATTTTCACATCTTTGGTAACCTGAATAAAGGCATGGTTTCAGTCGAATGAGGAACAGCAAGAGAGGGTGCTTTGGTGGATCAGTCAGTGATCGACCGTGTTCTACGAAACAGGAATTGATCGTCTCGGCTCCCAGAGGGATAAAGGTCTTAAAGTGTGTGGTGGCCACTTCTGAACCATTCCATGGTTCCGTTGTGGCGACTGTTGTATTTTTATTTGACTACACCTCATAAATTGTATACCAAAGAGCTGAAAATTGTTTAATTACATTGTCGTCATTGGTCAATGTAAGCTACAGCTGCCTATATACCTGATCAGAGTGTATCACGATGCTATACTTGCTTCTATAGGAGTTTACACTGCACTTATATTACCGCTAAATCTAAAGTAGCTATCCTCATAGTGCAGAGAAGAATATTACTGAGATTTACAAATGCATACAGAACACATTTACGGAAGCTCTTTTTATATAATTTAGGGACATTTCCTCTAAACATTGTAATCAGAAAGAAGGGAGCCCGAAGTAACGCAGAAAAAAGACAAAAGAGCAAACACCGAACAGAAAATCACTTCATGCACAATGCGAGAATGGCAGGATGACTGCGATGCAGGAACAACAGTGTGAGCTTCCGATCGTAAGGAACAGACCTCAAATGATGTACAATGTACATTCGAGGGATATTATTACCTTAGCCAATGAATCTGTATAGTGACTCTCACTCCGTAGAAACTGGAACCACGGACCGTATTTTTCGGCAACGTGTTGTTTTAATAGACCTCTTCCAGTCCGAAAGAGCTGAAATAAGTGATGAAGTAGTACATATAATCAAAGCGGCGTAACTCCATTTTCTCTTGGTATGAATCCTGTGTATCTTGCCTCATCTGTGAATAAAATGCAGCCTTTGATCTACATATCTTCAGCAATCTGTTGTGCAAACTAATGCCAAAATCGTAATTAGTTGGTTGCTGATCAGTGTCCTGCAGATTTTTATGTGAAAATACTTAAAGCTTTTTAAATGAAACAAATGTTATCAACGTTCTACATCTTTATTCCTCATGTCTACACATTTGCGGCCCTTGCCTCTAGAAGGCTCCGAATTTTAACGTATAACATGGCGGTGTGATATGTAACTATGTCGACGAGTGAGAAACAGCGTGCTGTGATCGACTTTCGACTTCGAAGAGTTCGTCCACACACGTAGCACCGTCTCCTTCAGCATGATAACACCAGACCAGCCTGCGCTGTCTGCAATGATCCGATGCCTTTGATTCACTGCCATCGATCATCCTCTATAGAATACCGACTTGGGCCCATCCTCTTTTTAGCTGTTTCCAAAACTTAAAAAACACCTTCGAGGACTGCAATTTGAAAACGATGAAGCGTTGCAAGCACCGATGATGTCGTGATTCCAACAAAGTAAAACATTCTACAGTGACGGCATCGACAAATTGGTCTCTCGTTGGGAGAAATGTGTTCGTCGCTAGAGTGACTATGCTGAGAAATAAATATGTAGACATGAAGAATAAAGATATAGAATGTTAACAACATTTCTTTCTTTTAAATACCTTTAAGGGTTTTCACAGAAGAAAATCGAAGGATTTACTTTTTGGAACGCTCTCGTACAACTATTCAGACAGGCACAAAGAACTAGAAAAACCAGACAGCCTACACGACAGAATAGTACACAATATTTGTCACAAGTAAAAAGATCCATATCTCAACAGATAATTCTTTCCGAACGTATCATTATAGGAACTTTTGTTCCACTTTCGTGTAGGAATAGATGATAGAGCTTTAAACACCCTTCAGACGTAAATGGCTTATTGGTTAATGGTGAAAGTTTCACGGAGCTGTTCGCGAAGACGCTGTCGTATATAGAGAAGCTGTAATGCTCAAAAATTGCAACGAAATAGAGGAAGACCTGTAAAGGATGAACGGTTGGTGTAGCGAATGGCAACATAAACAAATGTATCGTAATATGCTTAAATATGCGGATAGAGCCGTTTTTGTTCGATTATACTATTTCCAAACAATCTCTGAGAACATTCACATCTATTAAACATCTGACAGTATGCGTACAGGACTATTTGAAGCAGAACCACCACATAATCGTCCAAGCACGTAACTTATGAAACACTCGCCGACTTTTCTGAAGGGCAATAACCTGCCACACTGGCTGTCGCAATTTGGATTGAAGTATCTACTTATTTTGTCATCTTCACTACGGTATGATCTGCTGTGTGGTCATTCTTAAGAATGTAGTATATCCCGTCAAAAGGACATATTTGGAGTAGACCCTTTGTGACTATTTCTATTGTACTCTCGAAAACGGCTCTATAGCAAACAATACTGTAGTGAAAACTACAAAACTAATAGGCATTTTATCCAAGTAACGACAGCCAGTGCGGTAGGTTATTGCCACGCAGAAAACTTGTTATGGCACTGAACACCGTTGCATCAAAAATACTGATCGATACCCTCACCAGACAGCACTAATAGAGGAAATGTCTTCTGACTGGTTTGATGCGGCCCGCCACGGGCTACTCTCTAGTGCCAATCTCTTCATTGCAAAGTAGCACTTGCAACCTACGTCCTCAGTTATTTGTTGGATAATTCCAATCTCTGTTTTCCCCTACAGTTTCTCCCTCGACAGCTCACTCTAGAACCATGGAAGCTATACCGCGATGTCTTAAATATATGCTACCATCCTGTCCCTCCTTCTAATCTGTATTGTTCATATATTCCTTTCCTCACCGATTCTGTGGATAACCTTCTCATTCTTTTCAGTCCACGTAATTTTCAACATTCTTTTGTAGCACCACATCTCTAATGCTTCGATTCTCTTCTCTTCCGCTTTTCCCACGATCCATGTTTCACTACCATACAGTGCTATTGGTTCAAATGGCTCTGAGCACTATGGGACTTATCATCTGAGGTCATCAGTCCCCTAGAACTTAGAAATACTTAAATATATCTAACTTAAGGACGTCACACACATCCATGCCCGAGGCAGGATTCGAGCCTGCGACCGTAGCAGTAGCGCGGTTCCGGACTGAAGCGCCTAGAACCGCTCGGCCACAGTGGCCGCCTCACAGTGCTATTGTCCAAACGTATATTCTCTGAAGTTTCTTCCTCAGATTAATGCCTATGTTTAATACCAGTAAATTTCTCTTGGCCAGGAATGCCCTTTTCTGCCATTGCTGTTCTGCGTTTGATGTCCTCCTTGCCCCGTCCGTCATTGGTTATTTTGCTGCCTAGGAAACAGAATTCCTTAACTTCATTTACTTGGTTATCAACAGTTCGTAAGTTAATTTTCTCGTTGATCTCATTTCTGCAACTTCCCATACTTTCGTCTTTCTTCAATTTGCTCTCAATCCGTATTCTAGACTCATGAGACTGCGAGTTACTTTAAATAGATCCTGCAATTCTCTAATTCTTCTTCACATTCATTGAGGATAGTTATGCCATTAGCAAATCTTATCACTGATATCCTTGCACCCTGAGTTGTAATCTCACTCTTGAACCGTTCTTTTATTTTCATCGTTACTTCTTCCATATACGCATTGAACAGTAAGGGCCATAGACTCCACCCGAGTCTCATATCATTTTTAATCTGAGTACTTCTTTCTTATCTTCAAATATTATTGTTCCCTCTTGCTTCTTGTACGTATTGTATGTCACTCGGCTTTTACCATAACTTACTACTATTCTTCTCAAAATTTCGAACATCTTGCATCGTTTCACATTGCGTAACACTTTTCCTGAGTCGACAAATGCTTTGAGTGTGTCTTGATTTTTCTTCAGTCTTGTTTTCATTATCAAGGAAAACGCCAGAACTAATTCTCTTGTGCCTTTCCTATCCTAGAGCCAAACTGATCGTCATCAAACTGATTTTCGATTTTCTTGCCTATTCTTCTGTATCTTATTCTTGTCACAAGTTTGGATGTATGGGATGCTAAGTTGGTTATGCGATGGTTTTGGTATCTATGTGTCCTTGCCATCTTCGGAATTGTCTGGATGCAATTTTTCTGATAGTCTGATGATACATCGCCAGTCTAGTAGGTTCTATACACCAACCTGAATAGTCAATTGGTTGCCACTTTCACAAACGATTGTAGAAAGTCCAACAGAGTGTTACCTATCACTTCTGTTTTATTATATCTCAAGCATTCCAGAACTCTTTTAAATTCTGATTCTGTCTGACTACGTATTCGATATCGACTCTATTTTTTTTCCTTTTCCCACGTCATAAGACAAGTCCTCCCCCTCATAGATGGCACCATTGTACTCTTTCCATCTGTCTTCTCTTTCCTCTTCGTTTAACAGTGGAATTCCCCTTCCACTCTTGACTTTACCACCCTTGCTTCTAATTTCACTGAAGATTGTTTTGACTTTTCAGTTTTCCTTATTCAGAAACAGTCCTCGTGATGATCATTTCATTTTCGAATTCTTCACATCTTTCCAGCAGCTATTTCGCACTGGCTGCCCTACACATCCCGTCTATTTCAATGTCTTTCCGTGAACGTTTTTGTACTGCCTCCTTTCATCGATCATTTGTATTTCTTCGGATACCCAAAGTTTCTTCGGAGTTCTCTTCCTTGAACGTATGTCTGACTGTCAAACATATGCGACTATCCTTGTAAGAGATATCTACTCCTTTTCATTTAAACTGCCTACTGTGATATTACTTATCGAAGTACCCATTTCCTTAGAGAACTTCAAGCACGTCTCATCATTCCTCAGGACTTCAGTATCCCACTTCCTTCCAAACTGGTTCTTCCGTACGATTATCTTAAGCTTCAGTCCGCTCTTCATCACTACTAAATAGTGATTTGAATTTGTATCTGCTCCTGGGTACGCCTTGCAAACCAATATCTGATTTCGGAACGTCTGTCTGACCATGACGAATTTTTTTTTTTTGGTCATCAGTCTACTGAGTGGTTTGATGCGGCCCGCCACAAATTCCTTTCCTGTGCTAACCTCTTCATCTCAGAGTAGCACTTGCAACCTACGCCCTCAATTATTTGCTTGACGTATTCCAATCTCTGTCTTCCTCTACAGTTTTTGCCCTCTACAGCTCCCTCTAGTACCATGGAAGTCATTCCCTCATGTCTTAGCAGATGTCCTATCATCCTGTCCCTTCTCCTTATCAGTGTTTTCCACATATTCCTTTCCTCTCCGATTCTGCGTAGAACCTCCTCATTCCTTACCTGATCAGTCCACCTAATTTTCAACATTCGTCTATAGCACCACATCTAAAATGCTTCGATTCTCTTCTGTTCCGGTTTTCCCACAGTCCATGTTTCACTACCATACAATGCTGTGCTCCAGACGTACATCCTCATAAATTTCTTCCTCAAATTAAGGCCGGTATTTGATATTAGTAGACTTCTCTTGGCCAGAAATGCCTTTTTTGCCACAGCGAGTCTGCTTTTGATGTCCTCCTTGCTCCGTCCGTCATTGGTTATTTTACTGCCTAGGTAGCAGAATTCCTTAACTTCATTGACTTCGTGACCATCAATCCTGATGTTAAGTTTCTCGCTGTTCTCATTTCTACTACTTCTCATTACCTTCGTCTTTCCCCGATTTACTCTCAAACCATACTGTGTACTCATTAGACTGTTCATTCCGTTCAGCACATCATTTAATTCTTCTTCACTTTCACTCAGGATAGCAATGTCATCAGCGAATCGTATCATTGATATCCTTTATTCTGTATATTATTCTTGTAAGCAGCTTCGATGCATGAGCTGTTAAGCTGATTGTGCGATAATTCTCGCACTTATCAGCTCTTGCCGTCTTGGGAATTGTTTGGATGATGCTTTTCCGAAAGTCAGATGGTATATCGCCGGACTCATATATTCTACACACCAACGTGAATAGTCGTTTTGTTGCCACTTCCCCCAATGATTTTAGAAATTCTGATGGAATGTTATCTATCCCTTCTGCCTTATTTGACCGTAAGTCCTCCAAAGCTCTTTTAAATTCCGATTCTAATACTGGATCCCCTATCTCTTCTAAATCGACTCCTGTTTCTTCTTCTATCACATCAGACAAATCTTCACCCTCATAGAGGCTTTCAATGTATTCTTTAAAAAAAAAATGGTTCAAATGGCTCTGAGCACGATGGGACTTAACTTCTCAGGTCATCAGTCCCCTAGAACTTAGAACTACTTAAACCTAACTAACCTAAGGACATCACACACATCCATGCCCGAGGGAGGATTCGAACCTGCGACCGTAGCGGTAGCGCGGTTCCAGACTGCAGCGCCTAGAACCGCTCGGCCACTCAGACCGGCTATTCTTTCCACCTATCTGCTCTATCCTCTGCATTTAACAGTGGAATTCCCGTTGCACTCTTAATGTTACCACCGTTGCTTTTAATGTCACCAAAGGTTGTTTTGGCTTTCCTGTTTGCTGAGTCTGTCCTTCCGACAATCATATCTTTTTCGATGTCTTCACATTTTTCCTGCAGCCATTTCGTCTTAACTTCTCTGCACTTCCTATTTATTTCATTCCTCAGCGACTTGTATTTCTGCATTCCTGATTTTCCCGGAACATGTTTGTACTTCCTCCTTTCATCAATCAACTGAAGTATTTCTTCCCTTATCCATGGTTTCTTCGCAGCTACCTTCTTTGTACCTATGTTTTCCTTCCCAACTTCTGTGATGACCCTTTTTAGAGATGTCCATTCCTCTTCAACTGTACTGCCTACTGCGCTATTCCTTATTGCTGTATCTATATCGTTAGAGAACTTCATACGTATCTCGTCATTCCTTAGTACTTCCGTATGCCACTTCTTTGCGTATTGATTCTTCCTGACTAATGTCTTGAACTTCAGCCTACTCTTCCTCACTACTATATTGTGATCTGAGTCTATATCTGCTCCTGGGTGCGCCTTACAATCCAGTATCTGATTTCGGAATCTCTGTCTGACCATGATGTAATCTAATTGAAATCTTCCCGTATCTCCCGGCCTTTTCCACGTATACCTCCTCCTCTTGTGATTCTTGAACAGGGTATTCGCTATTACTAGCTGAAACTTGTTACAGAACTCAATTAGTCTTTCTCCTCTTTCATTCCTTGTCCCAAGCCCATATTCTCCTGTAACCTTTTCTTCTACTCCTTCCCCTACAACTGCATTCCAGTCGCCCATGACTATTAGATTTTCGTCCCCCTTTACATACTGCATTACCCTTTCAATATCCTCATACACTTTCTCTATCTGTTCATCTTCAGCTTGCGACGTCGGCATGTATACCTGAACTATCGTTTTCGGTGTTGGTCTGCTGTCGATTCTGATTAGAACAACCCGGTCACTGAATTGTTCACAGTAACACACCCTCTGCCCTACCTTCCTATTCATAACGAATCCTACACCTGTTATACCATTTTCTGCTGCTGTTGATATTACCCGATACTCATCTGACCAGAAATCCTTGTCTTCCTTCCACTTCACTTCAGTGACCCCTACTACATCTAGATTGAGCCTTTGCATTTCCCTTTTCAGATTTTCTAGTTTCCCTACCACGTTCAAGCTTCTGACATTCCACGCCCCGACTCGTAGAACTTTATCCTTTCGTAGATTATTCAATCTTTTTCTCATGGTAACCTCCCCCTTGGCAGTCCCCTCCCGGAGATCCAAATGGGGGACTATTCCGAAATCTTTTGCCAATGGAGAGATCATCATGACACTTCTTCAGTTACAGGCCACATGTCCTGTGGATACACGTTACGTGTCTTTAATGCAGTGGTTTCCATTGCCTTCTGTATCCTCATGTTGATCATTGCTGATTCTTCCGCCTTTAGGGGCAATTTCCCACCCCAAGGACAAGAGAGTGCCCTGAACCACTATCCGCTCCTCCGCCCTCTTTGACAAGGCCGTTGGAAGAATGAGGCTGACTTCTTATGCCGGAAGTCTTCGGCCGCCAATGCTGATTATTTATCAAAATTTAGGCAGTGGCGGGGATCGAACACGGAACCGAAGACGTTTTGATTATGAATCAAAGACGCTACCCCTAGGCCACTTTTTTTTTATTTATACACTACCCAGTCCACGCGCGGAGAAAATCTCCAACCCTGCCGGGAATCGAACCCTGGCTCGCTTGTACGGGAGTCAGACACGTTACCACTCAGCTTTTTTATGCTTTTTTATGCTTTTTTATGCTTTTTCCCTAGACCACCTTTTTTGGCAAGTGCTCTACCAACTTTTTTTTCTCCCTAGACCATTTTTTTTAACCCTTAGACCACTTTTTTTAAGACGCTACCCCTAGACCACTTTTTTTTTTAGTGCGCGACGCTTACCGTTACGTAACTTTTCTTTTCTTCATAAGGCAGGAAAGTAAACATTTGCTCCAATTTGTAATAAGAACAGAATGAACAAAGTGTATCATTTCTAGGCTGCCGTAGCGCAATATAAGAAATGAAATGTCTTCTTGAGTTTTTTTTTTTTTTTAAGCCAAGTAGTAAACAGATATTTTTATGGTGCACAAAAGACTATCACTTCATAATTAAAGGAAAGTTGCTCCGCTGCTCTGCGCGAGAAGGGAAATGTGAAAACGAGAATGGGAAAGAAAAAATGCCTTCTGCATTGGTGAGTATCTGAATAGTATCGTAAATTTCCGACAAGTACTAAAGTCCCAGGAAGCAAATGGGATTCATACATACAGGTCACTGGCAACCTCTGCTATCCGAAATATTGTATTTGAAGCATTTAACCGTTAATTATTATGTTCAGCATATTTCCAAATATCCTCCTGTAGTTACAATGTTGTCTCATTTTAAAGCGTTCAATTTCTATGTAAGAATAATAGTCGAGGAAAGTAGCATGCCTATTCTGCATAATAAACGATGCTGTGTGGCCCATGATCCACGTTACAGCGTTGTTTTTTGCTCGTGGATATCTCAGTTTTTGTGGCTGAATGATCTCTAAAAGATCTACACCACAGGGCGTCGTACGGTCTATCACCGACAATCGTTGACGAAGAAATGTAGTAATTTCTTGTGCATGTCCGCACATGAGCCTATGAAGAAGCGTATCGACCCTTCCGCATGCGTCACAGTTGGGCGTTGGATGAAGGCCACTTTTATGTAGCTTTTCATTCGTTGCTACTTTATCGTTGACTGTTAGATACCAGTCGGCTATGACGCGTGACGGTAACACGTCGCTGTGCACATTCCGCCATACTATACTCCAATGTGTATGTGGATGTTTTTCTTCGAGACGATTCCTGTGGTTTGTTGTCATGAGAAGGCCATAATGCTTCCTGTTCGTCAGGCTTCCGTTATCGACGATGTTGTGTCGAATGTAGCTCATTTCCATGTAGTACAGTCGCACATGTCGGTAAGAAAGTGGAATGCCGGTGATATTAACGGGTGGGTCAAGGCTATGAGGCTTCCACCGCTGAATGAGATTTGTGATGATACTGGTCCTCCGGGTACGGAACTCCTTCCTGATGCGATTTAGGAGCAGGGTGACACATTTTTTGTGTGCTTTAATGAGGTTAAGGCCACCTTTGAACGAAGGTAGGGTTAAGGTATCGAATTGAACTTTGAAAATGTGCCCCCTAAAAAGAAACCAACATAACGCTTGTTGTATACTCTTGGCTAGATGGTCGGAGATTGGAAGAATTTGCGCCAAATAATTCATCTTGCTCGTAATGGCGATCTCGATGGTCTTAACTTTCTGTAGTATGTTCAAGTCACGGTCGGAGTGAAGTATCAAAGCAGCACGTAATTTATTAAGCATGTGTGACCAGTTCTTCGTCAGGAATTTGTCTGGTTTGGCCTCAAAGGTAACACCGAGGGTTGTGTGAGAATCCTTGACCTTGCACCAGGTAACATGGGATATGTCTCCGATACCGCCACCGATCTGAAAAGCTGTGGTTTTAGTTCGATTGAGTATTGCTCCTGAAAGTACCGCGAATGTTTGTAAAAGAGTTTCCGCTGACAGAAGTTGTTGCGATGATGACACAGTTACGCATACATCGTCAGCATACGCAATGCATGGGATAGTGACAGACTCGACGCTAAGTCCGATCCCGCTATGCGCCAAGTTGTTCAGTAGCGGCTCCACTGCAATGGCGTACAAAATCATTGACAGAGGTCATCCTTGGCGGATGGATTGCTCAACGGAAACTTCTTTTGTAAAATGGCCATTAATGAGAATCCGTGAAGACGCGTTTGTAGTAAGTGTGCGAATTAATTCTATGGGATAAAGTCCAAATCCTAGTTTCTTCATGCTTTTCAAAAATGGTTCAAATGGCTCTGAGCACTATGGGACTCAACTGCTGTGGTCATAAGTCCCCAGAACTTGGAACTACTTAAACCTAACTAACCTAAGGACATCACACACATCCATGCCCGAGGCAGGATTCGAACCTGCGACCGTAGCGGTCGTGCGGTTCCAGACTGTAGCGCCTTTAACCGCTCGGCCACTCCGGCCGGCTTCATGCTTTTAAAGAGGAAGTCATGACTTACACGGTCATAAGCCTTCTCAAAATCTAGAAAGATCAGAGCACCCTGTCCTTTGGTTTCGGCATATGAACAGATGATGTCCCTCAAATCGCAGGCAGCTGAGATTGCACTTCGGCCTTGCACTGCACTGTACTGATAACTGCCCAAAACCTTGTACATAACGGTTTGCATCCTTAGCTTAATCGATCTGGTGATGATTTTGAAATCGGCATTCAGGAGTGTGATGGGTCGCATGTTTTCGACCTTCCTGCTTTTCCCTTTTTTCGGTAAGGGCAGGATGATACCTTCCGTAAATGCCTTGGGTATAACTTCCAGGTGCCAGAGTTCATTCGCTATCTCGAGGAGTGTCGGACCGAGGAGGTTCCAGTAACGCTGGTAAAATTCAGCGCTGAGACCGTCGGGTCCTGGTGACTTCCCTTTCTTTGCACTGTGGACCGCCAGTCGGATTTCGTCCTCTGTGAAAAGATATTCCAGATTTGCATTATCCTGTTGTGACAAGCGACAGCTCAAGGTCCTAAGAAAATCGTCGCACGAGTGTGCATCAACGGCTTTCTTCTTGTAAAGTTGACTATAATAGTCGTAGACGTGCGAGATGATGTCACGTTGCTTCGTGATGGCATTCTCAGCGTCATCAACGACGGCTTCAATCAACATGGCTTTACACCGTTTCCTCGTTCTCAGGATGTGGTACAGAGAGGCCCGTTCTTCGGCGGCAACGTCCTTGGGGTGGGCTCGCACGATGATGCCTTGCATGCGTTGGCGTTGTATCGCAGTGATTTTCGCTTTATATCGTTTGATCTTTACGTCGATATCGCGAGAAGGATTGTTAGTGCGACTGTACAGTTCTCTCAAACAGCGATAATAAAACTCAATAGTCTGTTTCTACCAAAAACTTTTTTGTCGGGCGTAACTCATGAGGGTGAGGCGTAATTTAGACTTAGCACACTGAATCCACCACTGGAGAACGCTATCGTAACGACGTCGTTGCCGCTGGAGCTGTTGCCACGTTATGTTCACCTCCTATTCAAGTTGGGCATCCTGCAGAAGGGTGACATTCAATTTCCAGGAGCCTTTCCCGCGGTATATTTGCTGGCGGTGTAGGTTAAGGTAACACTGATACGCACAATGGTCGGAGATGTTGACAGGAGCTATGGCACGTGTCGCTGGAGGACTTCGGACACATAGATCCTATCCAGCAGACTGGCAGAATGACTGGTTACGAAGGTGTACGCTACCCGTTCACCGTGCAGTTGTTGCCATGTATCGTGAAGACGCATGCCATGAATTAAATGTTCAAGTTCGATACATCTGTTCGTGTTAGGAGTATGGTCTCTGTCGTTAAGCACACAATTGAAGTCACCACCGAGGATGAGATGTGCACGATAAGCGCTAAGAAGAATAGGAACCTCGTTTTTATAAAATGTTGAGCGATCTCTCTTATGAGTGCTACCTGAGGGGGCGTACACGTTAACAATCTGCACGCCATTCACTCGAAGAGAAATGCCACGACCACTAGGCAGCCGCTGCACATCCGTAAATGGTATACCGTCGCGCAGAAGTATGGCAGTGCCTACAGCATCCTGGAGATTGATGTTATCAATGAGAACGTAACCGGGCACTTCTAAGACTGTGACTACCTCCTGTAGGAGGGCAATGTCAACGCTGGTACCATACAAGAAATCAGTTAGCGAACGGAGTTTCACCGCACTTTGAATTCTATTGACGTTAAGTGTGATAACGTTGTAGGTTTGGCTATCGCACATGATGGTTGAGGACAATGAGCTCTGTGTTGGATCGTCCTTCTCGACGGCTTTGAATCAAACTCGTTGGGAACGTCTGGAGTACGAAACGAAATGTCAAAACCAATAACGAGTCAGAGAGTGGAAATGTCGCAGCGCGCTGGTCATGCGCGAGAGCAGCTACTGCTGCATCTCCTCGTCCTGCTGCCACCACGGCTCACTGCTGTCGGGGTGCTTCGCGGTGCGCGCGCCGCCCTGCCGCCACCGCCGGCTGAGTCTGTCAGCGTGGTCGCATCCGCCTGACCACCACGCGGGGCTGCGACTGACGTCAGCGAGTTCCTGCGGGAGCGCTGCTGCAGCTGCTCGCTACTCTGTTCGCTCTTCCTCTTAGCCGTTACGGTGCTCTGTTCCCTCTCAGCGCTCAGTAGTGGCTTCAGGTGTTTGGTTTGTTCACGAATGCGTTCTTGCCTCGCTGTGTCCTCGCAGCGCACGGAGCAAGAAGATTGAGGTTCAGTCTCACTGCCACTTTCTGACACGTGTACGGGTCTCAAATCATCCGACTTTTCCTCTTTGCTACTAGTCCCTTTGCTTCTCCTTCGACGGCCTTTCTTCGTTTCTGCTGCAGTCTCTACCGATAGGGGTGGTTCAGGCAAACTGATCTGCACCCGCTCCTGTATCTCACACTGCTTAGTTTCAGAGGTGGCTGGCGCATCGTTGCTATCCAGCGGTAACTGCCCCGGTGAGGATGACCGTGCCGGATCGACGTCCGTCCTACCGCGAATGTCTTTGGCACTGCATTCCACCTGAACTGGCATCTCCGCCTCGCTAACACGTTCCGGCTGCCGAGATGGTAGTACAGTCCCCGCGACTACCTCACTCAATAGCGGAACAAGCTTTTCACTACCGTCTGCAGGACGTTCCCGTGGAAGTTGAAATGGACGTAGACGTGTACAGTTCATCCGCAGATGTTCTGTTGAATGGCAGATCGAACAGGTAGGGGGTTGTCCAATGTAAGTTACCTGTGCACGACAGCCGCCAATGGCAACATGCGAAGGTATATGCTTTTTTAAGTCTACACGTACACTTCGCACCCCGCTGTTAACTTGGTAGCGATATGCACTCGACCATTTTTCATTGGTAACTGACAAAACAGCGCAGTACAGTGACAGAGAACGTGCTATCAGGTCATTAGGGCACTCAGGTGGTACATTAAATACCCTGACGGTTCTCACTCCGTATCCCGAAGGCACGATTTGGACATTACTAATACTGCCATCATTATGACGAAATGGTCTCACACCAGCATGCTCCTCAACGAATTTCTCATAAGTGTCACTCGAAATAAATTTGATAAATAACGAGTATTGCACAAAGTCCAACTGGAACGTGTCGACTATATATTCCGGCAGTTTCAGATCCTCAAAAATCCACTCATGGATTTCAAAAGCCGTCGGTCGCAAGGCAGCACGATCGAAAACGCACTGAACGCTGTTCGCTCTGTTAATTGTCGGCATCTTACTTACAACAGTTATACAGAAACAAACGTTAACAGCGCTCGCACACGCTGCTCAGCTCTCCACCGCAGCACTGCTCGCGACGTAAACACTGGCCCGCGCTACCGCCCGTCACCGCGCGATGTGCACTGGCCGAGTGATTGAGCACGACTGTGAGACCACGGGTACCCTCCGTGATGAATACAGCTGGAATATTCCCGTGCCTGCGGATCTTTTCCAAGTACACCTCGTACACTTACGATTCTTGGACACAGTATTTACCATTACCAACTGTCATTTATAGCACAACTCAATCAGTCTTTCTTTTCTCTCATTACTACGCCTAGCCCATATTCCCTGTAATCCTTTCTTCTATTCGTTCCCTAACAATACCCCACGTATTGAATTACTCTTCCATATCCTCATATCCTTCCTTTATCTCTTCATATACTGCCTGCGACGTCGGCGTGTATACCTGAACTATCGTTACCGGCGTTCGTTTACTGTCGAACCTGATGAGAATATAACCAATCACTGAACTATTCACAGTAGCTTAGTCTGTGCTTCACTGTCCTTTTCGTAACGAATCTTGTTCCCCTTATATCATTTGCTGGTACTGTTGATACGACCCTGTATTCGTCTAACCATAAATCTTGTTTCCATTTCACTTCACTGACCCCTAGTATACCTAGACTGAGCCTCTTCATTTCCCTTTTCAGCTTTTCTAGCCTGCCTATTATCTTCAAAATTCCTACATTTGATGTTCGAAATCGCAGAATGTTATCGAGTCGTTGGGTATTCAGTCTTTTTCTCATGGTAGCTCCCCATTGGCAGTTCCCTCCCGTAAATCCGAATGGGGAATTAATCTGGAATGTTTTGCAAGTGGAGAGATTATCATGACAGTTTCTCAGTTACAGGCCACATATCCTGTGTATACACATTATGTGTCTTTAATGTAGTGGTTCCCATTGCTTCTGCATCTTCTTGCCGTTGATCTCTGTTGACACTTCCGCGTTTTAGGGACAGTTTCCCACGCCAAAGGCTACAGAGTGCCCTGAACCTCTATCCGCTCCTCCGCTCTCTTTGTCAGGATTGATGGCAGACTGAGGGTACCGTTTTATACCGGAAGTCCTCGGCCGCCATTGCAGATCATTTTTAATCAAAATTTCAGCACTGGGTGGTTTCGAAGCCGGAAGCCAGGACGTTTTGGTTACTAGTCAAAAGTGGTCCCCTAGTCAAGGGTCTATTAACCGCTTCAGTAATCGCAAAAGCGTCAGAGACGGTCGAAAATGGTTCAAATGGCTCTGAGCACTACGGGACTTAACATCTGAGGTCATAAGTCCCCTAGAACTTAGAGCTACTTAAATCTAACTAACCTAAGAACATCTCACACATCCATACCCGAGGCAGGAATCGAACCTGCGACTGCAGCAGTCGCGCGGTTCCGGACTGAAGCGCCTAGAACCGCTCGACCACCGCGGCCTGCAGAGGTGGTCGTTCAAAACCAGTAGCTGACGCTACAAGACAGCCTTTGTTAGACGGACTCATTAAGTGATCAAACTGCGAGAGCGAATGTTCTGCATCTAGAAGTACTATATCTAGTTATGCACTCTGCAAACCACTTTGAAGTGCACGGCGGAGGGTAACTGGAGTGGTACCAAATGTTGAGCTTATTCTGGTACTAATCACGTAAGGATAGCCGGGAGAATTCCTACTTAAATGCAGTTAACGTGCTGCTAATTGTTGTAATCTTGGCGTTACGATCAATAGGAGAGCAATACATAGGGGGCTGAAGAGCGGCTCCATAGCCTTTACTTCATTAGGGTTCTTGAAAGTTTGTCCGCATATGAACGTATTAATGAAACAAAAATTCGTATCTCTTGTAAGGTAATTGTATTTTTATTGCACGACCGGTCTCGGAAGCTTCAAGCCCAATTATCAGGTGCTACCAATGTAAGTAGGCTGTTTATGTTTTCTTATTGGCAACGTTACGTAGCGCTCTGTATGAAAATCACTGGCTGTGCTGTGTGCAGCCTGTGGCTAGTTTGCATTGTTGTCTGCCATTGTAGTGTTAGGCAGCGGCAGCTGGATGCGTTCTGTATGAAAATCACTGGCTGTGCTGTGTGCAGCCTGTGGCTAGTTTGCATTGTTGTCTGCCATTGTAGTGTTAGGCAGCGGCAGCTGGATGTGAACAGCGCGTAGCGTTGCGCAGTTAGAGGTGAGCCGCCAGCAGTGGTGGATGTGAGGAGAGAGATGGTGGAGTTTTGAAATTACATATATTATGACTTTTGATGATATTAAGGTAAATACAGTGTTTGTTCTCTATTAAAATCTTTCATTTGCTAACTATCCCTATTAGTAGTTAGTGCCTTCAGTAGTTTGAATCTTTTATTTAGCTGGGAGTAGCGGCGCTCGCCGTATTGCAGTAGTTCGAGTAACGAAGATTTTTGTGAGGTAAGTGATTTGTGAAAGGTATAGGTTAAAGTTAGTCAGGGCCATTGTTTTGTAGGGATTATTGAAAGTCAGATTGTGTTGCGCTAAAAAATATTGTGTGTCACTTTAGTGAATGTTTGAGTACGTTCAGTTTTGCTCAGCTGTTTGAAAAGCAAATAGTGTAAGAGGTTTATCAGCACAGTCGTGTATAAATTTTTCTAAGGGGACGTTTCATATGGCGACCCTGCCAGGATACCTCACTGGAATCTTCTGATTTTTTTCTTGTAGTTTGTGTATTTAGTGTAGCTTTTGTTTATTGCTAGCGCGTAATTGTAGAGAGAATCTCCTTTGTAGTTGCAGTCTTTCATTGTTGTACTGTAATACAGTTGTGGCATGCATGTAGATTTGCACCAAGTATTTCGCAGCTGCGCTTGTAATTAACTACATATTATTTTCAGTGCTATGTTAATGTGTTCTCTTATTTTTGCTCTTCAAATTGTGTTTTTCTGTGTTATCGTGTGAAATATTGTCACAATAATGGCGTGTGAAAAACGTAACACTAGGCTCCAAAGTAAACTGAGAAATAATAGTGAAGACGAGCGTAGCTTATCAGCACCACTGTGTAGTGAATTAACAGACATTCCAAGTAGTAATTTGGTAATTGTGCATAGGGAAATGGATCGGGCGGCAAACAATGGCGTAGGCAGTGAAATAATTAGTGAACATGGAAGCATTATCGATCGATCGCTTGGCAACAGCTCGCCTCAGGAATCCGAAATGATAGGACACAATTTTGCAAATACTGGAGATTCAGGTTTTGCGTCCTCACCGTTTTCTCAAATAAGTCAAGACACATTTTCTGCTTGTCAAAATGTGAATGTTGCTGGTGCAAATGCACTGCCGAAAAGCGTAGAGGAACAGATTCCAGACACTAATGCATTGTTATTACAATTAATGCAACAAATGGGACAAAATCTTCAAAAGTTAGACACAATGGAACAGAATCTTCAAAAGTTAGACACAATGGAACAAAATCAGAGACAAACACAGCAAAAGCTGCAAAAGTTAGACACAATGGAACAAAATCTTCGGAAGTTAGACACCACACTTGAACAAACACGTGAAGATTTAATCACTGAGTTACATAACATTGAATCGAAATGTCAGAAAGTCTGTAATGACGTAAAAACACAAATTTGTGAGCATTTTCAGCCTATTTTTTCGCGGCATGAAAATGCATTACAGAATCACGAAGCAGCCATAAAAGAGCTGCAAACCATTGTTCATGAAAATCATGAGATCTTGTGGGCTAAAATTGACTCAGTTGCATCTACCGATTCAGATACGCAACTGGCAAAAACTCAGGAAAACTTAAAGAACACAGTAGATTCGATTTCAACACAAATGGACACTCTGAAACTTGGTTCAGAAAAACACACTGAGGAAATGTGTTCACTATCGGAGAAAGTAGCTGAACTTTCGGATCAGGTCACTAACTTATCTACAAAGGTAGATGATGATCTGAATGACACAAGACCCGTAGCCTTCACTGACACAGAAGAGTATGAACAAATAAGAAAATTCAAACAAAATCAAAATCAAATCAATACACAGTACAAAAGAGAAATCCGGGAAGTACAAGATCAGTTGACACAGGTAATACAAGAATTATGTATTTCAGAGGACACTCGCGCCCCAATATGGGAAGAGGGACATAGAAATACGGAAAAGCCACAAAATAATAACACAGGGCATTTCGGTAATTATGAAAGGAATTGGCAAGGTACACCGAATTTTGAGATGGAACCGCCGACTCGACGTAACAATGACCGATATGTGACTCGCCGACATGATGATTTTGACTATAAGCTGTTCATTACTACACGTAAATTCAAAACATTTAAGAACTCTGCCAACGACATTCAACCACAAGCATGGCTCCATCAATTCTCTCATTGTTTTCCTCCCAACTGGTCATTGGAGCACAGGTTAGAATTTATGTGTGGCTACTTGGAGAATGAACCAGCTGTAAGAATGTGATCGGTCATTCACGATTGCCACAGTGAAGGAGAATTTTACCATGCCTTCCTCTCAGCATATTGGTCTCAAGCCACACAAGACCGAGTAAAACATGGCATCATAATGATGAAACATTTCGAACAATCTGAATTTTCCAGTCTTGTGAAATATTTTGAAGATATGTTGCATAAGAATCAAAACCCATACAGCCCCTCAGAACTCATCCGCATTTGTTTAATCAAACTGCCTGAACATTTGAGACATATTATTTTAGCAGGACGTTGCAAAGACGACATTGAAGCTTTTCAGGGACTCTGACAAGAATTAGAAATTGACACAGACAGTCGCGGGATGCGAAAACGGGAAAACAATCACTACAGGGCACATCCGTCACAATTTTGTGACGACAGAAACAATAACTGGACACGACAAGTCTATTCTTACAGCGCAAATCGTGACCAAAACAGACACCACCCGTATGACAACCGTTGGCAGAGTAGTAATAATTACAGGGAAAGATCACCTCTCCGTGGTAATGACTATCACAGAGACAATCAGAGAAACAGACAATATGGGAACCAAAACAATTATTATCAAGGGAGACAGAATAACTTTAGACGCAACGGTCCAGCGCGCAGTTATGATTCAGGGAGAAATTCTCCACCACGTGACCGACAAGAAAGAAACTATCGAATCTACCGACATGACGACAGACGATATGATTGCAACGACAGACCTGAACTGCGTCAGAACTGGCGGGATTCTCGTCACGGTGAATTTGTAGAAGTTAGGTCTCCAAATCCCAATAACGACGCGCGCCAACAAAGAGACAATAGGCAATGACTCACTCCGCTGGCAGCCACAAAACGTACTTATGAAACTGACAACGCAGCTGCCGTAGCTAGTAATTACATAAAAATGGAAGACATTAGGGACATCTTACTCCAGGAACACGACGTAAAACATAACAACATTGCATATCCCGTGATTCACATTACTGTAAATGACGTAAAATTTACGGCAGTACTTGACTCTGGCAGTCCCATTTCAGTAATTAATGAAACAGTTTTTAGCAAATGCAACAAACCGAACGATTGCCCCACACTTCCGTTACGTAAGATTAAATTACAAGGTGCAATCTTTGGAAAAAGTGTAGATGTACGCCAACAAACCAATTTAGAATTCTTTTGCCAAAGCCACAGCTTCTCTATGAACTTTCTTATTGTTCCATTATTGTCGACGGAAATTATACTGGGAGTAGACTTTTTGAATGAATACAAAGCAATCTTAAGCTTTCACGATGCTGAAATAAGTTTAGAGAAAGAAGGTAAGTCAATAGCTTTGAAATTTGAAGACTGGCTCTCAAACCATGATGAGGAAATTAATCGGCTTTACGTTCTGTTAGACAACAGTTCGGAATTTTCTACGGAACTAGACACTAACAATCACTCTGCAAGTACTGACAGCGATGATATCAACGGCATATTTGAAATTAATGAGTTAATTCAGAATAAAATTCAAACAATTGAGAATTGTAATGACACTGATAGGCAGGACCTTTTTGAGATTCTACAAGCACATTCCACAGTTTTTACTCACAAAACAGGAACAATCAAGGGATTTCAATACCAATTTCGTGTTCGTGAGCATACTAAATTTTGCGTTAGACCATACGTAATTCCAGCACATTATAGGGAATACAATCTATGCTTGACGAGGGCATTATTGAGCCTGCAGTAAGCTCATACAACAATCCGTTACATGTTGTTGAGAAGAAAAATGGATCGATCAGGCTTGTCTTAGATTCGAGACAAATCAATACTATCATTATTCCTGAAACAGACAGGCCGCAGACGATGGAAGAACTTCTTCAAAATTTTAATGGTGTAAAAGTGTTGTCTTCCATTGATCTCAGATCCAGCTTTTATCAGATCGAACTTCATCCAGAATGCAGAAAATACACAGCTTTCCTTTGTTTCGGCGTTTGTTATCAGTTTCGGAAACTTCCTTTTGGTTTGAACATTTCTTCGGCAGCATTCATTCGCGGGTTAAATTCCATATTACCTGAGTTCTTAAAACGTCACATCACCTTCTATGTGGACGATATTCTAATAGCAGAAGCTTCATGGGAACAACATAACCGCATCCTCAACAGTTTGTTACGTATTTTTGCAGAATCTGGAATTACAGTTAACTTGGAAAAGTCTGAATTCGGTAGGTCAAAGGTGAAGTTTTTGGGACATATTATTTCTTCTGAAGGCATTCAGCTGGATCCTGAAAAGTTAGAAGCAATCAGAGCCATTCCAGTTCCATCCACAAAAAGACAAGTCCGCAGTTTTCTAGGTCTCGTAAATTTTTACCGTCGTTTTCTGAATATGCAAATTCTAGTTACACCAAAACTTTGTTCTCTCACTGGAAAAAATACTATTTGGAACTGGGACGAACAAGCACAGTTGGAATTCAATTCTTTGAAAGAATCGCTACTTAACGCGCCAATACTAGCTCATCCAGATCTGTCACAAGATTTCTACCTTAGCACGGATTCTTCTAAAGTCGGTCTTGGTGACCACTTATTTCAAGAAGCCATAGAAAATGACACTACTGTTCAGAAAACCATTGCTTTTGCTAGCCGAGTGCTAACAAAATCTGAAAAAAATTATTCCGTTACTGAATTAGAAGCTTTAGCTATCGTTTGGGCATTTAACAAATTCCGTTTCTTTCTTTCTGGTAAGCACGTAAAAGTATACAGTGATCATCGTGCATTACAATTTCTTATGTCTTCAAAATTAAATCATGATAGCTTAAACGTTGGGCATTGTTTGTGCAAGAATTCCGCTTCACAATAGTCTACATTCCCGGCAAGGAGAACATTGTTGCGGACGCGCTGTCACGCGCACCGGCCGGGCTTGATAAAAGTAACACAGAAGGCAACCTTGAGAAAAATTTCAGTATTCTTTACATTCAGAAAGTCGCCTTTGAAAACTTCATCACCACATCTTTAAAGGACATTGCTCATGAACAAGATAAAGATCCGATTTGGAAAGACATCAAAAGTAAATGGCATGAAAAGACACACACTCAGATTCGGCATTATTACCTGGTTAGAAACAACATACTCTTCAAACGCTGCACTGTTGATGACAAGCTATGGGTACTTTGCATTCCAGACGATTTTGTTAATTAGCTCATTTGGTACATTCATTTCAGCTACGCACATTTTGGTCCACGAAAATGTTATCATAATCTTCGAACGACTTGTTATTTTAACAATATAGAAAAGAGAATTCGAAGAGTCTTGTCTATTTGTAAACTTTGTCAAAAGGCGAAACCATCTACTATCTCACATCGTGCTCCGTTGTTTCCTATTATTCCTTCTAAATTAAAAGAATTTGCTGCTGTTGATCTCTTGAGACCCCTTGTCAGAACATCGAATGGATTTTCGTACGTTCTAAGCGCTGTTGAAGTTACTTCAAAATTTGTTTCTTTCACTCTGTTACGTAAAGCCACTGGACGGTCTGTATCCAACGCCTTTGTTAAAAATTTCTTACATGAAGTTGGACACGTTAGTAAAGTCATTTCAGATAACGGACCGCAATTCAGATCTGCTGTTTGGTCACGCATGCTTCGGAATCATAAAATCAAACCTGTTTTTATTTCATTGTATTCACCACATTGTAACCCCTCCGAACGGATTATGAAAGAAATCAATAAGCTTTGCAGACTTTATTGTCACAGAAAGCATCAGCATGGGGACAGATATTTACACTTATTTCAAAACGTGCTGAATGAAATGCCTCATGACTCCACTGCTTTACCACCTACTCTTGTACTGAAGAATGTAGAACCTCCGAACAGAATCAGAGAGCTTGTACCACTCCCGAATACACGTAAACTTCGACACAAAGACATAATTGATTTGGCTCTTAAAAATATAAAATCTGCAGCAGACAAAAGGAGAAAACTACACGTTTCACCAAGTAATTATAAAGTCATGGAGATGTGTCGGTCGGGCCAGTCAGTCACAAGGGATTAACCCAAGCCAAACAGCGTATCGAAGCATAGGAACAGCAGCTGGGGCTCAGTGCAGCCTGTTGCTAAGCCAAATGCAAACGGCGGCGCAAGCGTCTAACGTAAACTGAAGAGCCAAAGAAACTGGTACACCTGCCAAGTATCTCGAAAGGCCCCAGAGAGCACGCAGAACTGCCGCAACACGACGTGCCATGGACTCGACTAATGTCTGAAGTAGTGTTGGAGGGAACTGACACCATGAATTCTGCAGGGCTGTCCGTAAATCCGTAAGAGTTCGAGAGGGCGGAGATCACTTCTGAACAGCACGTTGCAAGGCATCCCAGATATGCTCAATAATGCTCATGTCTGGTTTGTCTGGCGGCCAGCGGAAGTGTTTAAACTCAGAAGAGTGTTCCTGGAGCCACTATGTAGATATTCTGGACGTGCGGGGTGTCGCATTGTCCTGCTAGAATTGCCCAAGTTCGTCGGAATGCACAATAGATGTGAATGGATGCAGGTGATCAGACAGGATGTGTCACTTGAAAGAGTCGTAGCTAGTTATATCGGGGGTCCTATATCACTCCAGCTGCACACGCCCCACGCCATTACAAGGATTCCACCAGCTTCAACAGTCCCCTGCTGACATGCAGGGTCCATGGATTCATAAGGTTGTCTCCATACCAGTACAGGTCCATTCGCTCAATAAAATTTGAAACGAGACTCTACCGGCCAGGCAACATGTTTCTAGTCATCAACAGTCCAATGTCGGTGTTAACGGGCTCTGGCGAGGCGTAAAGCTTGCAGGCATCAAGGGTACACGAGTGGGCCTTTGGATACGAAAGTCCATATCGATTATGTTTCGTTGAATGGTTCCCACGCTGACTTGTTGATGGTCCAGGACTGAAATCTGCACCAATTTGCGGAAGGCTTGCATTTTGTCACGTTGAACGATTCTCTTCAGTCGTCGTTGATCCCGTTCTTGCAGGATCTTTCTCCGGCCGCAACGATGTCGGAGATTTGATGTTTTACCGGGTTCGTGATATTCACGATACACCCGTGAAATGGTTGTAGGAGAAAATCCCCACACCATTGCTACCTCGGAGATGCTATGCCCTGTCGCTCGTGCGCCGACTATAACACCACTTTAAAACTCACTTAAATATTGATAAACTGCCACTGAAGCGGCAATAATCGATCTGACAACTGCACCAGACACTTGTTGCCTTACATAGGCGTTGCCGAGCCGTAGCGCCGTGTTCTGCCTGTTTATATATGTCTGTATTTCAATACGCACGTCTATACAAGTTTCTTAAGCGCTTCAGAGTATATAATTGGAGTCTATCATCAGAGGTTCGCCAATTCAGGTTTTTCAGCACGTCCGCGGCGTTGTTCTGCGACTAGGACAACCGTGTGGGCATTCGTGCTGCTCTACTTTGTATACTCTCAATGTCCCCGGATAGTCCTACGTGATATGAACCTCACATTTTTGAGCCATGTACTCAAACTGAACGCACAAGTGTTTCGTCGGCCGTCTCCTTTGTAGCCTAAGGCGCATTTTCGTAGTATCTTGGCAATGAACCGAAATGTACCACCTGTCTTGCCTACGACTGGATCTATGTGATCGTTCAATTTCATATCCCTTCCGATTATTACAACCAAACATATTTGTATTGTGGCGCAGGATTTGGATGAGAGTGGAGGTTGGCGGCGGTTGTGCAAGCGTGGGCTTTTAATCAGTGATCGTTTTAGTAAACTAGAATTTAAAATACCAGAATGCATACGAGTACGGTAACTCCTTGCGCTCCACTACTTGCTATGATTACTTCCAGATAATAAAAGAGAAATATAAAAAAAAATTACTCGCCTTTCAGTAATAAAATAATCTGATGTTCGAAGTGGACAACAACGATATGCAGTCAAAATTTATCGTGAGTTACAAGTAAACATTTTGTAGATAAAAGAATACAGTTTCTATCAGTAAATGAGGTTATAAGAGTGCTACAAAATAAAATAGCAGCAAGTGGAACGGATCACTATGAAGATCTACAGTCCACCACCAACATCTGCACCATCTCTCAGACAGGCAGTAGATACGACAACAGGGTATACAGCCTACTATGGAATCTTCAAGGAAAATTCATAAATAAGCAAAAGCTGAAATGAGTATCACTAATACAAAGTGGTTTCACAACGGCCTCGCTTTGTTTTCAAATTCAAAACAATAATAGTTCACTCAGTTAGCAACACAGTCACGCCGTGACGATACAGTTGAATACGTTTATTGCTCAATCAAATTCCTCATGGCCTCGCCGTGCTTCATTACAACAACAAACAATATCAGGCCGACTTCAGCGATCCCGGCGTACACCCACATGCTGTACTTTGGTTAATTAAAATTCTGATACGGTACACGCAAAAGCACCAGTGACTTCATGCCCTGCACTGTATTGCCATAATCTAAACTCTCCACCGTCTTTTCCTGTCTATGACCTGTCATCTCTTTCTGGACGCCAGCGAGAAGACACCGTCTGCTGTCACAGCACGAGAATGTCCGTGCTACAGCTGGCCACTCTCCACGCTGCCCGCTGCAGTCCGCGCCTGCTGCTTCCACGCTGCCGTCTGCTCCACGGCACTGTGCTCCCCCAGGGTCTGCTTTCCTTCGTGGACGTCAACAAGCTGCGCGCCAGCTCTGCCCAGCCTCCTGACACCGGCCACAGAGGCGCTCACTGCGGTTCCTGCGGCCTGCTGGCGACCTCTTGCGTAGTTCGCTACTCCAACGAGGAAATCTAAAACGCTTCTCCAGTGGTGGGATGTGTCCATGGAGGTAGAATAAGGGGAGATGGCGCTACAAACTTACGCTGTACGTTGTTTTGAAGCCAGTGGGCGGGGCCTGCCGCCATCTTGGATCCCCCATAACATTAGCAGACGAGTGTTTACAATTGCTTCTTGTTCGTTATTTCTGTCGTGTACACGCGATATTCGTTTTATATAGTAAATGTTACACTGGTTTAGTGAACAACGAAGCATAAGGAACGCAACTTCAAACGTTTTTCTGGTCTTAAATGCGTATTCGATACAGTAAAGGACACGAAAATATGACGCTTCGGGCCTCAGTACAGTAATTCCTTTTTGTTTATACACTTCGAATAACCGAGAAGAGAAGTATGTGTTATGAAAAGCGTGCTTTCGTAATCCATTTCTACTCACTTGCATTGTGTTTGTGTCGATAATTGATAAAGCCAGAACTCCAAAAGCAATGATTGATAGTTTACAGGCACCGATTTGTATTCGTTGTATTTTCAAGTCAAATGCAAATTTTAAATGTTCCAGTTTGTAAAAAAATTTACCTCGTTTCCTTTGGTGTCCCTTAGATGTATGCAGGCATGGAATAAACAAGCTGTCATGTCAACAAAGTGAAAGATTCGTTAAATTACGAAGAAAAGAAGTGAATTAAGATTGTCAGGCCCATTGTAGTTTACACATCTGCTTCGTTTTTAAATTGTACCTACCAAATGACATTCAGTGTGGCAAATAACAGCAATTTACAGGGTAACACGACAACACAGTGATTAGTGTAATTATCTGAGACTGGTCTTAGATAGGGAACTTTGCTTTAACAAATATGTAACCCTTTATAATTTAACCACTGTAACAGGGGTTCCACACATTTTACTGAAGATTTAATTAACTAAATGTAGTATATTAAATTATTTCATTTTAAAACCTTAGTCCTCATTTCCAGGATATTTCTAGCCAGGACTTTTCAGTTACTTGGGAATAACCAAACGATGAAAACCAAGTGTATTGCTCACCTTCAGAGAGCTCTTCGCGTTGGATTGATAGGAAATCTAAAGTCAAATCACAGAAATAAGACCATACTGTAAAACTTTACAGTGCATCAGAATTTCAAGTATATATAAGAAAATATCGCTTAAATAAGCCCACTTACGAATGAAATGTGATTTGTTTAAACTTTAGACTACAATCACAACGATTAGAACACCAGTAAGCGACGCAAGCCGGCATTTTTTATCAAAACACTTCACGACTACACGGAATCAAACCACCAGAAGCGAATGTTTTGGGGTAGCTAACGTGGCGGATCTTCACTTGGGTCGGCTTCAAGTTTGTGACGTCATGACAACTCCTCTTATTTTTACCTCCATGGATGTGTCGCAATACACGGCGCACTGTGAGTTCACTGATTCCAATTTTAACTCACTGATGTTATATCCAAAGGATTCATTTAGAACGGTAAAGTACCACGCCATGGCAAACCACGCGAATCACTCGAGCAGCTAGGGCAAGGGCACCGATTCCAAAATGACTTTATTTCGGATCCTATAATCCCCAAGTGCGCTATACCCTGCGCGATTAGCCTTGCGAACCAGGCGCATTGACGATGCATGCTGCAAGATCGATAGCCTAATCACTCCGTCACGTAACATCTGGTCAGTCAACCGGCGCAGGATATTGATTTTTGGCGTTGACAGCCGATAAACGAAGTGGCGCGCTGATGTCTCGTCTGACAGTTTTATCCAAATGGTTCAAATGGCCCTGAGCACTATGGGACTTAACATCTGAGGTCATCCGTCCCCTAGAACTTAGAACTACTTAAACCTAGCTAACCTAAGGACGCCACACACATCCACTCCCGAGGCAGGATTCGAACCTGCGACCGTAGCGGCCGCGCGGTTCCACACTGAAGCGCCTAGAACCAATCGGCCACAACGGCCGGCTTGCTTTATTCAATAGTTTTTGTCCGTTACCCCTAGCTTTTCAGACAAAACATTGGGAAACTCCACGAGCAACTAGAATATAGCTGCGTCTCACCGAGTTATAAATGACCAGGTTCAAATTCGGTAGCCTTTCTGGACACTTTATACACCCCTTGAACACCACTATGTTCACACAGCTTATTGGGCCAGAATTTAAAGCAAAACTATCAGCATATTCTAAAACCAATCCACTGACCTGAATAAAATCACAGCCCAGTAACAATTCTGTATCCAGTTCCGTAGCCAAGAATAAGCTTACTGGCCACGACAGGCCATCAATTTTACAATAGGCTCGTACGCACTCAACTAACACTAGTAACTGACCATTCATTGCGCGACAATCCTGGTTGACAACTTGCGCGAAAACAGAAACCTGCATACGTCACGATTTCTTAAATACTAGGTATGATCGAGAATAGAGACGCTGCTACCTGACTCCAAAGAGGCACAAATAGGTTCTCGGTTGAGCAACGCACACACAAAGGAAAATCTATCTTGGAACCACCTTCCCCTTATTATGGCCTCTCGGTCGGACTCCAGATTGACGACGCCCTGCCGGCCGCCGTGCCCGAGCGGTTCTAGGCGCTTCAGTCCGGAACCGCGCAACTGCTACGGTCACAGGTTCGAACCCTGTCTCGAGCATGGATGTGTGTGCTGTCCTTAGGTTAGTTAGGTTTAAGTAGTTCTAAGTTCTAGGGGACTGATGACCTCAGATCTTAAGTCGCATAGTGCTCAGAGCCATTTTACCGCTTTTTTTTTAAATATATATTTCGTCCTGAACGGCAGTCGCTTGCAAAATCCCGTACCCACCACAGCGGTAACAATCTCCTCTGGCCGATGTAGCAGTCTCATTAGGTTTATGCACTCCTGGGTCCCGCGCTCGACCGCACCCGAGCGAATTCTATCATCATGTCTTTCATCATCAAACCTGGTGCTTTCTATGCTAGCAATTATCTTATCCAAAACAGAAAAAGTTATTGGTTTCTCAGAAAATAATATTCACGGACTGTCACACTGCAATGCCCACCCCCCAGAAAAATATTTAAAATAATCTTTCGTAATAAACGAACTCCTAATAAACCCAGTACAAGCGTAATGCAACTACGTTGAAACTTGCAAGAAACAGTGCTGATGACAGAAGGCTGATCAAACAGAACTAAGCAAAGGTACCACATCGGCTATAACGAGCTACAGTGTTCATATCACAAAAATCATAAAACCAGACGCAGTCACTGTGCAAGAGAAGACCAGCTGTACCACTCCAATCTACTCTACCCATCCACCTTGGTACTCAAAGTAATAAATGAGCAATTCAAACATTAAGACACAAAAACATTTTATTCCGACCTGCGATAACAAAAAAAAAAAAAAATTAATGGACGGAAGCCATTTAATACGAAACAATAAATAATCCACTCCTATTGAATAACAAACATCAAGTAAAAATAATCGACTGCAACTCAGTGGGCAGTTAACACTAAACAGACTGGACAGTATGCTGAGATCAGCTCGACGGTACAAGTTCACAGCAGTGAGCAATGTTCTGAAATATGCTCACTAAGTTCAATTCTTTTCGGTTGAACAGCGCCTGTCCCAAGAGGCAACTGGTACACTAATCTTCATGTGGCGGCTCTCCGCAACCCGACGATTCCTCCACGCGATGTGCAGCTGCCCACTTTGCCTCCTGTCCTCAGGCTCTCATTGCTCCCGACGCACTCGGCCACACACTGCTCCGAAGGAACGCGCCAGTCTTGTCCACTCGGAATGGAGACCGCGCTCATCTTGGCAGCTGGAACCTTCCTTCTTGACTGCCAGGCAGAGACTACTGCACGCGAGTCCGGTACGCCTCTAAGAAAGGAACAGATCTCGCCGTACACGCCCTCTGGGGCGCCACGCTTGTAGCTGTGGCTGGGAAACAGTCAAAGAGCGTAACCAAGTGCAAAATCTGTAAGATCTCAAAGGCTGAAAGTGATGTGCTGTGGTCAACAGAATTTGGCATTTGGAAGGGTTACGGGGCGCTATGTATTGCATGAAACTGTTAGCAGACAATTGCATAATGCCAACCTCTATTCCCCACGACCAGGAGAACACCACGCCCTACACCAGGACACCATAGGTTCCGTTACAGATGGGCAAAGAAATCGTGCAGAACGGGCGCTCCAAGATTGGCGTCAGGTGTTGTTTACGGACTATACCCAGACAATCGAAGAACACGTGATTGGGTGCATTCCAGTAAAATCGAACGGTTCCAACACTGCGTCCCATATGAGCTACAGGCCTGTGGTGAAGTTACGTTCTGCGTTGCTATTACATGGAAACACCTTACGCCTTTCGTGATTGATTAGGGAGATCTCACTGCCATACAGTAGGTGATCAATAGCGGGGCCATATCGCCACCATTTTTGTGTCAAATTCATCTTGATGGGCGACAACACACGTGCTCATCGTACTGTTCTCGTCAACACATTCCTTCAGAATGAAGTGACCTGCCTATTCTCCGGTCATGAACCCAATGGAACACTTTTGAGATCGACTGAAACGAGATGTTTCCGACTTCAAGTACGACCACGTAGTCTGCGAAACTTACGTAGAATCGCCACTGAAGAGTGGAAAAATTTGGACCAGGTGATCTCATCCGTGGTATGTCACGATGGATTCAAAACTGAATCATTCACATACTGATATTGGTTATGCTTGCTGTGAGCACCTGCCCCCCTCCCCTCCTCGCTACCCCTCCCCCTGGTAAACGGACGATTTTGCCTTACACAAAAATTTATTTTTCTTATTTGATGATATGGACACAGTGCGCAAGAATACTCGTATATACGCCAAGTTTTGTTTCCTGTACCATGAATTTCGAAATAAAGGGGTGATGGAAAACTTTTGTTGATATTTGTTGACAATTGCTTTATCTGTAGAAGTGTCAGGTTACTATTAATATTGTCATTAATATATAACATGAACAACAACGGTCCTAAAACGTTTCTCTGGGGGAGCTCCTGAACTGTCGATGGCTCTCCATGGCTCTGAGCACTATGGGACTTAACTGCTAAGTTCATCCTTCCCCTAGAACTCAGAACTACTTAAACCTAACTAACCTAAGGACATCACACACATCCATGCCCGACGCAGGATTCGAACCTGCGACCGTAGCGGTCGCGCGGTTCCAGACTGTAGCGCCTAGAACCGCTCGGCCACCCCGGCCGGCTGATGTATCTCCATCCAAGACAACATGCTGCGTCTATTAAGAAATCTTCAAGAATCTTTATTTTCTTCCCCGAACATACACTCCTGGAAATTGAAATAATAACACCGTGAATTCATTGTCCCAGGAAGGGGAAACTTTATTGACACATTCCTGGGGTCAGATACATCACATGATCACACTGACAGAACCACAGGCACATAGACACAGGCAACAGAGCATGCACAATGTCGGCACTAGTACAGTGTACATCCACCTTTCGCAGCAATGCAGGCTGCTATTCTCCCATGGAGACGATCGTAGAGATGCTGGATGTAGTCCTGTGGAACGGCTTGCCATGCCATTTCCACCTGGCGCCTCAGTTGGACCAGCGTTCGTGCTGGACGTGCAGACCGCGTGAGACGACGCTTCATCCAGTCCCAAACATGCTCAATGGGGGACAGATCCGGAGATCTTGCTGGCCAGGGTAGTTGACTTACACCTTCTAGAGCACGTT
This sequence comes from Schistocerca cancellata, assembly GCF_023864275.1. Taxonomy (NCBI): domain Eukaryota; kingdom Metazoa; phylum Arthropoda; class Insecta; order Orthoptera; family Acrididae; genus Schistocerca; species Schistocerca cancellata. The sequence continues at coordinate 742,894,713 of NC_064627.1, forward strand.
GGGTGGCACGGGATACATGCGGACGTGCATTGTCCTGTTGGAACAGCAAGTTCCCTTGCCGGTCTAGGAATGGTAGAACGATGGGTTCGATGACGGTTTGGATGTACCGTGCACTATTCAGTGTCCCCTCGACGATCACCAGTGGTGTACGGCCAGTGTAGGAGATCGCTCCCCACACCATGATGCCGGGTGTTGGCCCTGTGTGCCTCGGTCGTATGCAGTCCTGATTGTGGCGCTCACCTGCACGGCGCCAAACACGCATACGACTATCATTGGCACCAAGGCAGAAGCGACTCTCATCGCTGAAGACGACACGTCTCCATTCGTCCCTCCATTCACGCCTGTCGCGACACCACTGGAGGCGGGCTGCACGATGTTGGGGCGTGAGCGGAAGACGGCCTAACGGTGTGCGGGACCGTAGCCCAGCTTCATGGAGACGGTTGCGAATGGTCCTCGCCGATACCCCAGGAGCAACAGTGTCCCTAATTTGCTGGGAAGTGGCGGTGCGGTCCCCTACGGCACTGCGTAGGATCCTACGGTCTTGGCGTGCATCCGTGCGTCGCTGCGGTCCGGTCCCAGGTCGACGGGCACGTGCACCTTCCGCCGACCACTGGCGACAACATCGATGTACTGTGGAGACCTCACGCCCCACGTGTTGAGCAATTCGGCGGTACGTCCACCCGGCCTCCCGCATGCCCACTATACGCCCTCGCTCAAAGTCCGTCAACTGCACATACGGTTCACGTCCACGCTGTCGCGGCATGCTACCAGTGTTAAAGACTGCGATGGAGCTCCGTATGCCACGGCAAACTGGCTGACACTGACGGCGGCGGTGCACAAATGCTGCGCAGCTAGCGCCATTCGACGGCCAACACCGCGGTTCCTGGTGTGTCCGCTGTGCCGTGCGTGTGATCATTGCTTGTACAGCCCTCTCGCAGTGTCCGGAGCAAGTATGGTGGGTCTGACACACCGGTGTCAATGTGTTCTTTTTTCCATTTCAAGGAGTGTATATCTTACGAAATGACCACGAAGCAAAATCAGAGATATTCGAACTCATACGGAGGCTTACCAACAGCTGCGTACAGTTCGCTCCTTGAAAAATAATGTAACATCCGTACACGAAGCATCGTTCGGCACATAACATAAGGTGGCTTGTGAAGTAAAAATATAAATGTATATGTAAAGGTACCGTAGCTGTACTTGTGGATGTGGATGAGACTGCCTTCGTTCTCTGCGACACTCAGTTACGACTCCCGGAGAAGAATTGGCTGCTGAGAGTGGATGGAGGCTGCAGCTGGCAGCTGGGAGGCTTTCTGGCGACGAGCGGCGTCCTCACTTGATTTCCTGGGGGAATGAGACGCCGTCCCGGAGGCTGAGCTGCTGTTGGAAACGGGGAATCTCTGCGAGAGCATTTCCCTCTCAGCTCTCAACGCACAGCGCGGGAGTGAGGCAGGCAGTGTGGCTATTAGAACACGATTACTCGAGGTAATCGCGAGTCATAGCATTCGTGCTGTTTTCACCCCGTCAAATACACTCTGCGCAGCAAATTCGTTAACCTCTCCTGAAATGCTCATATTAGATTTTTCAGGGAATCAGAATCACTTATGTCAACATTATTTGGTAAGAAAAAGAAATTGAAAAGTATAATGTTACCATCTTGAGCTGATGATAAAATTCTTTATTTTTACAACCAGTTGCGATCGACTGACCATCATCAGGTTCAGAAGAGTATTCATGGCATCATGTTTGGCGAAATATAAAATCATTAACGTCAGATGATAAAACTATGATTTGGACACGGAAAGTAAACAAACGTATGGCATAAAAGAGTGACATATCTCATTACGAACAACATATACCATAAAAACGTATATGCATCGCGTTTGTGCAGAGTTACTTGCTATCGTATTGTAATATAAATTAAATCGTTACTTTATAAAAACTGTTACGTAATGCGCTTATTCATGTTATAACTGCAAACGGGGTTAACACTGTAAACAAATTCATACCACATAGGGATGACTGCACCGTTGATCACTGTTTACTGGCCGAACCATAGATGGTCATAGTCGACTTCATATATCGATAGTGACTAGTATCTTATATCAGCAAGCGGTGTTCGTGTACTTGATAAGAAGATTTGACAGTCGTAACAGAAGTTCTGTATGTTCTGATAGCAACTTACGCGTATTATAATGACAGTTGCGTTGGCAGAAAACGAAATATATGGAAGTAACGGCACACAGGCACTCACAGGCGCTAGTGTGAAACAAGCTACAGCCACATTGATATATATGCACTGCTTCCGTCGTTCACTATCATTTATGAGTCGGGCCATACAGATATATAAAATCTATGCCTACCCGAATTCTCTAATTGTGTTACAGTATAACAGATGTATTCATACATAAGTAACTGTATCAATACCACACATAACAAACTAAAGCGATAGTTGTGTGTTAAGCATTATCAAGATTTTCCACAGAATTGGATCTGTACGGCCTGACTCACAGAAGTTATTATACGATGGAAGCAGTGCACATATGAATGTGGTTGTAATTTGCTTCACACAAGTGCATATGAGTGCATGTAAGCCGTTACTTCTGTGTATTTTGTTTTCCCTCACTGCAACTGTGATTATAATACGTGTAAGTTACTATTAGTTGTAACATCCAGAAAATCTATTACGAATGTCATGTGCACTTATCGTAGCAGACAGCACACAGCTTGTTGATATAAGATACTAGCCATTATCGATATATGAAGACTTCTATGACCACCTTTGTTTCTGCCACTATATAATGATCATCGGTGCAGTCAGCCCTGTATGGTAAATATCTTGAAAGGTAAACACTGTTTGGACTATATAAAAATGATTGAGAATGTATACAAAAGTATGCAAAATATAGTTTACTAACAACATTTATTTTCCCAAAACAGACAGACATAAATTATGCTGAACAAGTTTTTATTGTATACCGTAAACAACTAACAGTTGGTTTAAAACTGCAGTGGACAAGGAACCTGGGTGGCAGAAGTGAGTCAAGTACTCTGGCCCTAAAAATGTGGATAACGCAATCTGAATTGATCTGACACTGAGCAGACTTTGATAATCTACAGAAGTTTCTCAATATAAGTACAGCTGAGAGCAAGTGACGATTGAGATCTGTATGCTCTGCAGAGGCCAGAGCGGCAGTACATTACCCTCTTTGCTTCGTACAGTGATGTAACTTGCAGCTGGTGAAATGTGTGTGGTGGAGGCGAGCCCGTGACGCGGCACCTTTGAATTGATCACGGCCACGAAAGAAATGCAAAAATCCCACGGTCTAACGATCAGGCAGATGGTTCACAATTTACTCTCTACCAGAGCCCGGAAACCGTGGTAGATTTCAGTGTGTAACACACCCATTCACTGGTCGTACCAAGGACGAATCTCACTTATATGACAGAGCACACAAGGATACCAAACGTCAAGACTGGTAAACCAAAGATGAATAAGTGTGCCCTCAGCAAACGAGTAGTCAAAGGCGTTTGAAGTCACACTGTTGGTACAGTAAGAACTTCACCACAGGCTCCCCAGTCTAAATTACTCACAAGTGAAGTCAGTCTCAGAACAGGTCACAAGCACCAACCACACATGCCAGAGCATCGACCAGAAGTTCTCTCTTACCAGACCAAAGTCCAGTATCCAAGTGCCTCGCCCCTCTTCAGAAAAAAATCCGTTTTCCCGCAAAGTATACAAACGACACCGCCTTCATGCCGTCTTGAGCCAGTCACAGTGCTCTAGAGGCGCTAAATCCTCCCTACCACACGACAGCACAAGCTTCTGTCGAACCAGGGCAAGAGTTAAGAAACGTGCATCTCTGGAAAAAGAAGAAACAGCCAATTACTGACTTTTTTAAAGTTTTTGCTGAGGGGAAAGATGTTTTTCTCTGAAGTCTTATCGCAACAAGCAAACAGATACAATCTTAACGATCTTTATCTAAGTCACCCGTGCCTTGGAGCTTGTTAGTCCTAGCTATGAGGTGTAGTAAAGATTCTATCTCTAAACATTTCGCAGACGCTGGAGTTTCTTATACAACCGAGGCAGATAATGGAAGTGCGTCATAGGCCTATTTGCAGTATTGGCGAACACGAAAACTTGTGAATTTTTACTGCGCTTGACTCTGCACACAATGCCCAGTTTACAGCTCCACTGTGTAGACGTATCCCTTCAGTCCGTCGGCCCCAGCCCAGCCTTTGGCTGGCGCCAATGCAGGTATAGTGGCATTGTTCTGCTGGAGACCTGTCTCAACAATGGGCTGCTCTGTGTGCCCTCTACGGCTGTGGGCCTGTCCGGCAAGATTTACTGAGGGATGTGCTCCCTGCCAATTGCTTCCAACTCCCAACATGCTGTTTCTACAAACTAAGAACCATAAAAATGCCTCATGCCTTTAGCGCCCTACCGGGCTCCATCAATGTCTGCTCAGGCCGTTAATTTTCTAGAGTCTCGCTCAAGGTGTGTCAGGTTGTAATAAAATCTTTAATAATTTTCTGTATACGAAAAATAGGCGAGAGAGTAACTTGTCCAATCTCAATTTGTTCACAGTTTTAAACCGATTGCAGTTATAAAATGAGTGAGTGCACTATGCGACAGTTTTTATAGACTGACGATGTAATTTATATTACGATCTCAACAGGTATCTCGCATTTACGTTTTTGTGATTGTGTTGCAGAGTGGCCGAGTGGTTCTAGGCGCTACAGTCGGGAACCGCGCGACCTCTACGCTCGCAGGTTCGAATCCTGCCTCGGGCATGGACGCATATGATGTCCTTAGGTTAGTTGGGATTAAGTAGTTCTAAGTTCTAGGGGACTGATGACCTCAGAAGTTAAGTACAATAGTGCTCAGAGCCATTTTGACTTTGTTGTTCTTAATGAGTCACATCACTGTTTATGCTGTACTTTTACTTTCAATGTCTAATTCATGGTTTTTCATCTGACGTTAATAATTTTATGTTTCGCCTCACATGCTGCTGTGAATACTTTTCCGTGAATATGTGACATTTTCTTACTTGTGTGTTGTCATTAACATTTATATCTTGTAACAGATTCATGACAGTTTAATCCTTTAATATTACTTATGTATTATTTTAATTGGTTGGTTGGTTGGTTTGGGGAAGGAGACCAGACAGCGTGGTCATCGGTCTCATCGGATTAGGGAAGAATTGGGAAGGAAGTCGGCCGTGCCCTTTCAGAGGAACCATCCCGGCATTTGCCTGGAGGGATTTAGGGAAATCACGGAAAACCTAAATCAGGATGGCCGGACGCGGGATTGAACCGTCGTCCTCCCGAATGCGAGTCCAGTGTCTAACCACTGCGCCACCCCGCTCGGTTTATTTTAATTGGTTTACAAGAACCTAATGACGTCAATCGCGCGAACTGGTCGTTTAAATAACGAACTTTATCAGCAGCTTGAGGTGGTAAAATGACATTTTTCAAACATTTACGAGCTGTGGGGCACCGCCTCCTGAAAACATATTGTTTGATAAGGTTAAATCTTGAAGTTGTGACCTGAAATACCCCTACAGAGTTGTAAAGTTTTCTTTTGTGTTCGTTGGTATTATACTGCTTGTTAATTTCACTTCTCACGACTTCATTTTACCAGGAACCATATCACTCATTGTGTTTAATCTAACTGAAAGTACCACATTGGCTAGCAACCATTTTGTAACCATATGTCAACTAACCCTAGGCGTCAACGATTTCGATAAACAGACAGTCGGCTACGAGGCTGTGACTGAACAATAATGGCAATGAATAGAAAGTATCTGCATGCTAATTAGGTATCAGGTGCTGAGAAAAAGTAAGTCGTTCTCTGCTGCCATGAAACATGTTGCATCACCTCACTTCTCTAGTACCTGCTGTGTACGAAGAGAGCGAGGATTTTTGTATGATCTTTCCACTAATTAACTGTTTTCTACATTGCGAATTAATGTACACACCAATGACAGAGGAGACTACGTCAATGCACTGCCGGTCGCTCTAAGCGGTAGGCTATCACATGGTAACATGTTGCACCCACGAATCAGTACTCTAACAAAATGGTTCAAATGGCTCTGAGCACTATAGGACTTAATATCTGAGGTCATCAGTCTCCTGGAACTTAGAACTACTTAAACGTAACTAACCTAAGGACATCACACACATCCATGCCCGAGGCAGGATTCGAACCTGCGACCGTAGCAGTCGCGCGGTTCCCGACTGAAGTGCCTAGAACCGCTCGGCCACAGCGGGCGGCAGTACTCTAACTTGCTGCTTACTAATGTTAGACATACAGGCCCCCATTTCTTTTCGTTTCTCTGAATTTATGGAAGTTTCGTGTGACCATTTTCTATTTAATTTTCGAGTCAGACTCCATTACTAAATTTGGTCTCCTTGACATTCGACAGCAGATTTTAACCTGCAAAACATTTGCGGAGGCAAATGGGGACTTAGATCATATTTTTTTGACTGTGAACTGCAGATTAAAACTGAAAATATGGCAGGGAGTTAGGAAATAAAGGAAATGGAAACTAGGTAACTTGAAAAGCCAGAGCTTCTTGAAAGTTTCAAAGAGAGCATTAGGCAAATATTGACTGGAACAGTCAAGACAAATGGGTGGCTTTGAGAGATATGGTGAGGGCAGCAGAGGATAAAATAAGACAAGGCTTACTGTAAATCCGTAGATAACACATGAGATACTGAATTTAACCGATGAAAGGAGAAAGTATAAAAACACTGCAAATGAAACAAGCAAAGAGGAATACACACATCTAAAAATAGAGATTGATAGGAAATGCGAAATGGCGAACCGGGAATGGCTGGAATGAATGAAAAGAGGTCAGGTGGCAGTCGAGTACTAATTAAGGGAGAGCTGAAATATGGGATGAATATACTGAGGACATTGATTTGGCGCCTCGTGGAGAATGGAGTGGGGGAGTGGTTCCACGCTCGTGGTAGGTGGAAGTGTAGACAATGAATGCAGCGCCGGCCAGTGTGGCTGAGCGGTTCTAGGCGCTTCAGTCTGGAACTGCGTGACCGCTACGGTCGCAGGTTCGAATCCTGCCTCGGGCATGGATGTGTGTGATGTCCTTAGGTTAGTTAGGTTTAAGTAGTTCTAGGTTCTAGGGGACTGATGACCACAAATGTTAAGTCCCATAGTGCTCAGAGCCATTTGAGCCAAGCCAATAAAGGCAGCCAAATATTGTCAAAGTTCCTCATTGTTAACCACAAACGGAAGTAGTGCAGAGTGCCTCCAGGAAGCAGGTGACAGGTCTTGAGCCCTTAACACAGACGTGCTGGTGTAGGCGTGCCATTGTTAGCATTTCTCGAAGGGGCAGCTGGTGGTGAGAGGCCTTGGTACCATCAAATACCAAGTCAACGGTTTTTGACAGCTGTTGCTGGTCTAACAGCGTCCCAGTTCGGCTGAAAGAAGCAGGCCGGTGGCAGACCTAGCGGAAGATGGTGGTCACGTCAGGGAGATGAGCCTTGGACCAAAGGCTGCAGCACTGCGTCCGGAGGCATCGAAGCCCAGCTCTGAGGAACTGCGAGGATCTCAGTCTATACGTCGGAGAATGAGGTGGGGAAAGATTCTCAACATGTGGATTCATGGAGATGGCGGCAGAGTGAGGTGCAGGCTCTCAGGTAACGGTGATTTGTTCAAAGCCTCGCTGCGATGATGATAACTGCATCATAAGAATGTTGTGTACCCCCCAGCGGAGACCGGCTTACGACGGGTGTCGTTACATAGCCCACTTGTGTCGATCACCTGCCTGGCTGGCCTGGGGGTATATATACAACCGAAATGGGGGAAGACATGTACTGCCGCATACTTCAATGGTGTCGAAACATCCTAAAGGTTCGCTATTGACCAGAGAACTGGGTCGCTGTTGATAAAGCTGCTGGTATGGCGAAACGCTGCATCAGCTGGCTGTGTCTCACGCCTAGAATGCGGCACCTGGTTCCTGCCGGAGGTCATACTGTTACATCTTCTCCCTCCCAGAAATAATCCAGCCCACTAAATCATTGCATCAGAAGCTCACTCTAACGTCAGCTCTAATGTATCTACAATTGTGTTACACCCTACATTCTCCCACTCGAGTGTGCAGAAATCAGTCTTGAGTTATCTACACTTTTTTTCCTTCCAATATTTAAACACATTCACTGTCCCACTCCTATGAGTCACATACACAGTGTTTCAGGTCCTGTTTTACTGTATCTTGCTTCAATTCTCTCTTTTTAGTTCGGTGAGCAGCGGTCGTTCCAACTCATAGGAAGAAGGATGGGGATCGGAGGGTCATCCTATCACCGTAACCTGCTAAACTTACCCACTTTTGTTGTATCTTCCTCGCCAGTACTGATTTCAAGTAATTGATAAGAAGATATGATTAACATGTACATCCAGTAGGGTCACACCCTGTGCTAGCGTAAGTAAACAATACTGAAAGATATCTGTCGGTGAAGGATCCGGTTGGGGATCAGTTGGGGATCATAAAAATGATGTATCTATTAACATGGAAGATGGGGAGACGCTATGTGAATATACATGAAAGAAAAACCTTTGGTGGTCAGATGAAATGAGTGGCCGGATCTGTACATTTATGGTAGTTAAATAAATATTAAATAAATAACTTGGCCATATTTATGTGTTGCGCAACTGATAGCAGGAGGACGTAAAATGGAAGTTTGCGAGGGAATACGTAAGCATGCGCTCTGGTAAAAATACCATGTTTATTCAAGAACAGCTGAACAAACTAATAAGGTAAACAACTAATAAACGGGTGATGGTTGCTGTTCTTCATAACACCCTCGGCTGGGTTACAAAATTTCATTTACAACTGCGTCTTGGAGACCCCAGCACGATGTATCATTAATTATCAACTATGGAATAGTAGAGAAATCTTTCAATGGCGACATTCGCGCACATACTCATATAATAGCTATTCAGGACAAATGTAAGAATAAAGAAAAACATCACCACTACGCATGCCGTTGGCAAACGGTCGTTCCCTTGGTTTGAGTGCACGAAGCAAGTGAACAAGAAATCAACGATAAGAATAAGCTGTTAATAGTTGCAGCATAGAAGAAATTCTGAAACTAATTTGAAAGTTTTACCCTGAGAATCAGTAACTGTGACATATAACGATTCTCACAATTCGCCAACACGTGGTCGTCGCAAACAAAAATTCTGCATATAATGAGTGGTAAAATGCAGAATAGCTGACTAAACTGGATGGGATACTTTACTGTAAGTCACGATCTGCGAACTTAAGGCCTGAGATCCGTACTTAACACATGTTGAGACAACAAAGACACGTGGAAACTAGATTCCGAAATGAAATTGAAATTAGCGACGTTTCAGAAATCTCTTCAATTATAGTACACTCATGAGATCACCAACAAATAGATCAGACTGAATTGGAACATACATCACGAGTCCATATGTTTCGACGGAGGTGGAGCAGGACAGTGGCTTGTGTACATGGCGAAGTGCAACTTGTTATAATGCACCGAAATTAACCAGAAAAATTCTGTATACCACTCAACGAGCAAAGAGCGATGAGAGCAAGACATTAATTTTGGCCGGAGCTGAAATCTACAAAAATAAGATTGACCCGTCTCGCTTCTCCCAGAAGACTGCCGAGCGAACACTTTTGGAACCAACATGTCCTATTCCTTCGGAAGTGCCCAGAGAGCTCCCTATTGTATGGTACCAACCTGTACAAGAGCTTCGTCCAAGGCGAACAGAAACCTCTTTGTTACCTGGTACGTGCTTTATAGGGCTGGGTATTCTGCCACAGTAGCAGACTACGTTTACTCTCACAGATCTAGACACTGAAATTTGTCTTGTACACTCTTATTCATGCTTTTCACTCATCAGGTGAGAGGAGGAAAGGATGTATATACTGACTTATTGTACACAGAGGTATTGAATGTGCGTGTGGGGTCCGATAATGAGCAAAAACCTTAGTAAAATGTGAAGTGAAATAAAGATAATATACGTTATGGCCACTATAGACACACTCAGTTACTAAGTTTCTTTTTATGTAGTTTACAGTTTACACCCAGAATTGAGGTGTCAGAGGTAGGTATATTAAGTTAAATGTTGAGCAAAATGATGAAGAGGCTCATGTAAAAACCTTTCAATACTAGGCTATCTTCTAGCAATGAGGACCAAACCAGGCCATTCTAGGCCTACACGAACGTATCTGTATGCCTTATCACCTTATCATTATGTCATAGAAAATAAGGTTATTATTTACAAAGGGAATGAGCCCTTGTTAGTATTGCTATGGTCGCCTTCCCAGATATAATGACCGGGCAGCTATCAAAGCCCTCCATGTTCTACGACTTAATGAAGTCCATCAAGCAGGCCATCAGGCCGCAGTCAGTTGCGCCGATGGTAGCTGCGTCCGGAGACCGCCATTGACCATGCAGCAGAGACTGACGCATGGCGGGTGTCGATGCGTAGCGCAGCTGCTTGCCTAACCCAGCGAATGTATATGGCCAAAGTGTATCTTTTAATGCGGAAGACAAGTACTGCCACTTACTTAAATACCGTCGCAACTTCCTGAAGGCTGGTCATTGCCCTAGCTCGTTTTGCTGCCGCTTGTGACGGACCAGTAGAGCAACTATGTTTTTGCGTAGTTTAATTCTTGCATTCTGTGAGTGTTATTATGTTTACGTGATGAAAGCTCACATTTTAATAACCGTAAGGCGTAGATTCGCACAGTCTGTAGCACAACTATTGCTTCTTTTGAATGGTCAGGTACACAGCTCAGTAAGGCGTCAGCCTCTGATGTGAAACATCAGGCGGGTAGGCAGTTACGTTATAAGCTTTTTCTGTGGGCTTTTATAATTAATTCTTAGTTGTAGGATGAATAGGATGTGTGCATGCTATGTACGGGCACAAGGCGATATGCGCAGAGTTCGTGAACAGCTGAAGAAGCTTTTGGCCACAGTTAAGCTCTTCAGGCTGCTGCGTCGGGGTGTACCGGAGACAGAGAATGTGGCTCGTTGCATGGGACCTGAGGTGTCATTTGTTACGCCTACGGGCTCTGCTGTCGAGGCACTTTGCACTAAACCCGATCGGTGGATCCATCCTCACTGCAGGGGGACTGGCGGGTGGTAATACGTGTGCGTAGTTCGAGACAGAGTGTCAGTGCGGAGACTGACCATCTGGCCTCGCCCATTCACCCTGTGAGTGGCCAGGGTTGCGTACACACTAAAGACACTTGGACGGTCAAAATGTTACAAGTAAGTTGTCGAACTACTTTAACAAAATTCCCGAATTTACTACTAGTTGTCGGAAACTCCAAAGTTAGGTGTGGTGTGGAGTCCCTTAGGGAAATATCTGCCAGGGCCGGGAAGGAATCCAACGTGCAGTCGCTGTGTGTGCCAGGGGGGCCTCATCCAACATGTGGAGGAGGCCCTGCCTACAGTTATTGGGTGTGCAGGGTACAGTCGTCTGCAAGTCATGGCTCACGTTGGCATCAAGGACGCCTGCACTTGGGTTCTGAGGCCAACCTCAGCTCATATGGGCAACTGGCAGAAGTGGTGAAGATCGCCGGCCTTACGAGCGAGGTACAAGCAGATCACCATTTGCAGTATCGTTCCCAGAATTGATCGGGGTCCTTTGGTTTGGAGCCGAGTGGAGCGTTTCAGCCAAAGGTTCCGTCGATTCTGAGACGGTATTGGCTGCAGGTTTCTGGACCTGGACTATGGGTTCGAGAATTGTAGAACTGATGGGCCAGGGCTGCACTGCACACAGGAAGTGGCTGTTCGGGTTTCATATTACGTCCCTACTTGTGGAAAGCACATGGTTTTTTCAGACATAGTGAAAGCAGAACGGGTACAACAAAAAGACACTTCGACGGTCAAAATTTTATCAGTAAATTGTAGATAGTCGTTTTTCCTTCGCTCTATTTGCGAGTGGAACAGGAAAGGGAATGACTAATAGTGATACAGGGTATTCTGCGCTACGCATAGTATGGTGACATGCGGAGTATATATGTATATGTAGAGAACTAGGTCGGAATTGAGGAACCTGTTGATACGGCGAAATGTTGCGTCGGCTGTCTGCGAACTCAAGCCCTGAATACGGCAGAAGGATTCCGGCTGGCCACGTACCGTTAGCATATGCATAGAGGACACAAAATTGACAATATTACAAGAATATGATATCCATATCCGGTCCTCAGCTGGATGTTGATACGATATTGGGCGGTACAAAAATGGTTCAAATGGCTCTGAGCACTATGGGACTCAACATCTTTGGTCATAAGTCCCTTAGAACTTAGAACTACTTAAACCTAACTAACCTAAGGACTTCACACACACCCATGCCCGAGGCAGGATTCGAACCTGCGACCGTAGCAGTCCCGCGGTTCCGGACTGCAGCGCCAGAACCGCACGGCCACCACGGTCGGCTTGGGCGGTACACCTGGCCACCATTTTCAGGTGAGTAAACAGTGGCATTAACTCGCCGGAACGGAAATCAGACCGCAGCGATGGCTCCTTTACACGCCAGCTGAAAGTTCACCCCGCCAGCCGGCCGCTGTGGTCGAGTGGTTCCAGGCGCTTCAGTCCGGAACCGCGCTGTGCTACGGTCGCAGGTTCGAATCCTGCCTCGGGCATGGATGTGTGTGATGTCCTTAGGTTAGTTAGGTTTAAGTAGTTCTAAGTCTAGGGGACTGATGACCTCAGATGTTAAATCCCATAGTGTTTAGAGCCATTTGAACCATTTGAACCACTATCTAGCGCAAAGCTTGACAGTTCACCAGTGGTGAAAATTCGCGGAAACGATAAATCGATTTCAAACACTGTTGGCATCTTTTGATGAACGAAACAGACACCGTTGTCTTCAATATGAAACAAAACAGGGTTCCTATTCTTACTTAAAGGGTACCCCGGATTTCAATAGCTGCTATCATTACACAGTCCCAATAACGCAACGCAGCGGCAGCCATTTGTGTCCCATCGTACAACATTTTATGTCCAGCAGGAAGACAATGTTACGCAACCGCACACTTTTCTGGCTGAAACTAACGCGTGTGGCGATGGTTCTCCACGCATCGATCCTGGACCGTACGAATCGTTTGTCCAATATAGGGTTTCCTACAACGGCAGGGAATTTTGAAGACATCGGGCTCCCTTAAACCCAAATCATCCTTTACTGAGACCAGCAGCGCTCTAGTCTTAGCTGGCGGATGGAATACACTTTTAATATAAAATCTCTTTAAAGTTCTTCCTATTTTTGAAGATATTCTTCCCGCAAAGGGTAAGAATGTCACCTATTTATTTGCATCTTCTGTTGGTTGCCGCGAGGGTTCAATCTGTAGAGCACGACGTATTTGATTGTCGGTACAACCATACTGCTTGAACACTGGTTTTAGATTATCCAGTTCTTGTGGCAAACTATCTGCATCTGATATCGCCTAAGCTCTTTTTACCAATGTACTCAGGACCCCGTTGTGTGATGGATGACAACTTGATGCACGAAGATATCGATCTGTGTACATGGGGCACCCCTGCGAAGTAACATCTCATCACTTGAAAGAGCCACGTTCCGGTCCATCAGAGAAAACCAGGATTTAATAATTCTATCAGAGGACAACGGCAATGCAACGGTTATTTTTTCGTAGCACGATTATTTGAGTAAAACGGATCTTTTACGTGCAGACTCGGCATACTGAAGATTACAGAACGATCCAACTGAAAGTATAAAACGCAAGACGCTTTCACTTTTGAAGAAGAGTTCATTATCTGTCAATGTTCTTAAAAAACTTCGGTCTGGTGCTGCAGTCCCACCCAGATTATACTGTTTGCCTAAGGTACAGAGCAAGGGACTCCACTTCGACCTTTTGTTAGCAATTTGGGTGATCCTACGTACAATTTGACGAAGTATTTAGCATCCATTCTCAGTCCCCACGTAGGAAAATGCGAATATCATATTTCAATCCTCAGGTTTTTGTTCGGCGTTTGAAGTCTTTGTGTCTCAGTCCGACGGATTTGCTAGTTAGTTTTGGGGTTGTGTCACTTTTTTCCAGAATTCCTCTGGAAGATTTTTTGCACTTAATTGACTTGAAATTTTGACTCAACGTTGCGTTCACAAATGCGCGTGTTTTCGTACACGTGTTTTTTAATGTCTGTAATATGTAGACGAATATGTAAGATATAAAGAGGAAAGATTACAGTATCTGCATTTGCAATAGCAATAAACGAGTCTTAAGGCCAGAGAGAAGGAGCAAGAGGAGATGAACATACGGGTGGGAGGTAATGAACGTAGAGAGCGCGAAAGGAAGATATGGACATAGATAGAGGACAGGATGAGAGGAAGGGGAAGGAAAAGATGGACAGAGAAAGGGGTAGGAGTTGGTGGACAGAGAGAAAAGGGCAGTCAGGAGGCAAGAGGAGATAGGGGGTACGAGAAGATGTGAGGTGAGAGAAAGGTGATGGACAGAGAGAGGGGGAAGGAAGATAAGGACAACAGCAGGGGGTGGAGATACTGGACAAAGAGGACATAGGCAGAGACAGGGGACAGGAGTAGATTAAAACTAATATCCATTTTCCATACATATTTATCAACTTTTCATTTAACGAGGCTGAGCCATAGCAACGCATGGCTGTGTACAGCTAGTGTATGTACAGACATGCCTCTCTCCAACAGATCAGGGAATGTGAGACTACGAAAACAAAGTATGAATATGTACTTCATGCTAGAAGTAAGCTGCCTGGTGTCAAACAATATTTTAACTTATGATACTTTTAACACAGGAGAAATTGTCACTTGCATATTAAATTAATTGGAATGTAAACTAATATGGCACCAACAATATTTGAGGTATCTATTCCATCCACAAGTTTTCCCGCCGTCTTAGCAAAATAAAATACACGTAATTTTTAGAAATTTAAATGATTGTGGAAAGTGTCGCATCTTAAAGCATTTCTTGTTATGATTCCAAAACTTGTATTAGACTTCCTGTAATCGCCATATTTTCAAAATTATGGGTAATAAAAGATTGAGATTAATGTGTCTGAACATTTTTTTTACTGTTAATTCACCTGATGTGTTTGTGATCCAGTTGTAGGTGTGCAACATAATATTTTGTTCTCTAATGTTCTCTGAATGAGCTATATATTTTGAAAACATTGTTTAATTAAATTTTGATATTGTAAAGATGATTCCTCTCTCCATACGTGACATGGTTTTGCAAATAGCCAAAATAGTTGGTCTCCCATGAAAGTTATTATCCTACTGCGATATTTAGTTTTTATAGATCCTCAGGTTATGGAAACAAAATAGGTGATAGACTTATCTGATTATAACTTTCGAAATATGGATTTCTCACAGAGATCTGAGACTGCAAATTTAGAGGGGTTGTTTGGTATCTACGAAATCAACAAATAGTCAACAATGCTTTGTTGACTTTAGAAACATGTTTTGTGTATAATAAAAGTAGAATTTATGAAACGTCAGTTTAGGTTAAAAGCAAAGGGACTGTTCCAAGGTGTTACGATCGACTTTGCCTCCTTTATCTATAAGTACGTATATCAAAGCCGACCCCAGGGATGATCAGTTTGGGTTCCGGATAAATGAAAAAACACATGGAACAATACTGACCATACAACTTATCTTAGAGAGTAGAGTGAGAAGACAAACGTATGTTTATAGCATATGTAGGTACAGAAAAAGCTTTTGAAAATGTTGACTTGAATACGCTCTTTGACATTCTGAAGTTAATAGGGGTAAAATATAGGGAGCGAAAAGTTATCAACAAGTTACGAGTCCAGCGGCTTGAAAGGGAAACAGTAGTTGAAGATGGAACGAGTGAATGTTATACCTGTCCCCAAAGTTATTGCACCTGTACACTGAGATAGCTGTAAAGGAAAGGGAGGAGCAATTTGAGAAGTGAATTATTGTTCAAGGAGAAGGCATAAGAACTGCAGTTTGCCGATGACATCGTAGTTCTGTTAGACACGACAAAGGACTTGGAAGACCAGCTGATCGGAATGAAGAAATTGATAACAGGTTATAAGATGAGTACTAATAAAAGTAAATTGAATGTAGTCGAATTAAATAGGGCGATGTCGATCGAATTAGATATTTAATGAGACACTAAAAGAAATCGATGGGTTTTGCTATTTAGATAAACTATAACACGATGACCGAGACAGATAGGATATAAAATGTAAGTTGGCAATAATAAGAACAGCGTTTCTAAGAATGAGAACTTTTCTA
Organism: Schistocerca cancellata; assembly: GCF_023864275.1. Classification (NCBI taxonomy): domain Eukaryota; kingdom Metazoa; phylum Arthropoda; class Insecta; order Orthoptera; family Acrididae; genus Schistocerca; species Schistocerca cancellata. The sequence continues at coordinate 742,910,971 of NC_064627.1, forward strand.
ACTCGAAATATAAATTTGAGAGTCAGGAAGTCTTTTCTGAAGGTATTTCGAGTATACCCTTGTGTAGCAGTGAAACGTGGACGATAAGAAGTTCAGACAAGAACAAAATGGAACCGCTTGAAATAAGGAACTACAGAATAATGCCGAAGATTAGATGGGTAGAGCGAATATCTAATGAAGAGATATTGAATTGAACTGGAGAGAAAAGTAATTTGTGCCACAACTTGACAAAAGAACTGATCGCTTTATGTGAAATATCCTAAGGCATTCAGAAACCATGAATTTGGTAACGGAAGAAAGTGTGGCAGACAAAAATTGTAGCAGAAGACCAAGGTGTGACTGCAGTTAGCAGGTTCAGATGAATGAAGGCTGCAGTACGCAGAGCAGAAGAGGCTTAGACCAGAGCAGAGAGTTGCATTAAACAAACAGACAGACAGACGGACAGAAGATCACAACTAAGACAGCATTCCACTGTCGACGACTACCATTCATTCTCTTGTAACAAATGGACTTTACCTACGTATCTGAACAAAATAGGACAACTATTTATCAGTAATTTTGACAGTGGAAAAGCTGAAACACCGTAGCATGCTGTTGCGCAATGTATTTATTTCAGAATATCTCCGCACATAAAATAGTTGACACAGTAAATGTAACAAAGTAGCCAAAAAAGCGCCCAGGAGAGAACTGGAGATTCACCTTCCAATAGAAGAGAAGAGAATGTCTCAGTCACCGAAAAGAATTGATGATACAGTGACAGAAATGGAAAGTGTTACACCAAGAAAGAAGAATCCGATGTTTATCACACTTCGAGGAAATGTTCAACACATGACGGACTTTAAATGATTAAACTTTCGTGTAATTCAGAACTGATATCCACATCAACATCAATATGATGTGCACCCTCCATGGGCTCAAATACAATAGACAGAGTTCGAATGTCATATTGAGTAATTTCTTTCCCTGCGTGAAAGATATGCCGCGGCGTTTCACAAATTTTGGTGGTTGGAGTCTGGTACGAAAATACATGTCTTCTTATCAGACACCAGACACGCTATGTGAGCCAAAAATCAGGGAACCGTTCAGGACTGTCAAGACTCCACACATTCCTTAAGGGGTTTGTCGTTTGAATTGCAATGGATGTTCGTTTGGCACTTTGCCTGTAATCTCCACACGATTTTCATCTGTTGTCATCCGTCTCTTCGTCAGAGCGAGTAGAACAGCCTTGCGATCTTCACGTAACATAGTGGAAGGAACGCCATTGCACAGCAGCCAACCGTCCGTGCGATCTGTCGGCACAATGCAGCCGTGTCCTTCATACAACTGACGCGACCTTTCTCAAAGTGTGAAACATGACAATAAGCTGCACTTGCACCTCCTATTGGCATGCCGTGTTGCAATCTCCACTTAAAAACATAGAGTAATCACACCATTCTTCATCAGTAGGAACGTCTTTTCTTCTGCACTGATAAAAAAACCTGCACAAAGATGAGTTTTTAATCAACATACTCTATAGGCATGAAACTATTGTAGTGCCATTTCGGTAGCATTTGGTGTAACACTTTCTATTTCCGTCAGATTGTAATGAAGATCACGGCGTATACATGTGTCGAGCTAAATGTAGCGTATAGATGTTCGTTGGGGAGAGCCAGGAACGACAACTTCTGTGTATCACTGGTTGTCTTCCGCAACAAGTTACAGTATTATCACCAGAGGACACGAGAAAAAGATTGGAGGTTCGCTGAATACAGTGCACATCCTCGCTGGAACCACGGAAGGAACTCGAGTGCCAGAGGACACACGGCGCTGATGGCAGCATAAAATGCAATTACGAGAACGCAAAGAAAAGTGTAAAATTTTGCATATCAGTGAAAACATGTGAGAAAATGTATAAACTACGGTGTTTGGGAACGTCAGCCTTTCGAATTCCAGAAACTGTATTCTAGTTTCGCAGGTCACAAACCTGACGGTATCTCTTTAGAAGTATTCCAGAAACGACAACATTTCCCATCTGAAACGTTACTGAATGTATTATTCTGAGAACCATGATTTCGGTGTGAGTGCTATTTTCAAGTGATAACCCTATACGCACCAATACATATTCTTTGCTGTTATGAGGATGTCCACGTGCCTACGGTTTTTCACATATTTCATGTCTATCAAAACAAACAAATTTCTGTCGTCTCTATGAAAAAAGAACGTGACGCTTCATATAATTTCGACAAAATAGGTGTATAAAGAGTGCAGCGTTTCCATTCATTTGAGGCGGGAAATATCGTTTCTTACATACTGCCGGGCTGTGGACGCAAACAAAGCAAGTAAATAGAAAGCAGTTGTTGCTTTTAAATGTGTAATGTAAGTGGCAAAAATTATGAATATTATTATTATTATTATTATTATTATTATTAACATATATAGCGGTGTAGCCGTGGAAGACGTACGGGAAAGGACCGTAATATTATATAAGTAGTTGACTCGGTATCTAGATAACTTTAATTAGTAAGCAATGTTATTGTAGTACTTACGAATTAGCTGGAAAATGTTATTTTTTCTAAAAATAGTTACTGAAAACAATTATTCAGGGTGAACACGAACTCAACTGGTGGAGGTTCGGAGGGTTGTTCAGGGTCATTTTAAGAGTGTTTTGGTATCAGGGACACGTGCCTTCTGATAACTCATAAGAGAGCAATAATGTAACTACTATTTATTCTGTTTGTTATTCCATTTACCTTTGTTTCTGAGGAAAAGCCTGTGATATGTAACCATCAAAATGTACAGCGCAAAGTGTTCCTACGAGCAGATGCAAAAACACTGTGTTGCTGTAAGAATATCTCAGCATAGTCTCGTAACGCCGTTCTTCCATTGGATTCAGGAACCCATACACTCGGAGCATATCGGTCAAATATCATTAGTAAATGTATATACTGTGCTGTGTATCACCGCTAACGAACAACCAACACTGGTGGAAAAGAAACAAACCCAAGACAGAAGCGGGCAGCACTGAATGCAAGTTTGAGAGCTAACAGTAAACAGGGCATTACTGCTGTCAACAGGAAGTGACGTTAGTAATTGGAACAACTGTGTTCCGAAACTGACACACAGCACGTACCGCTGATATTTCCTCTGTTGCGCGGATACTTTCAGTACAATAGAGATAAAGAGATAAGTATTGGGCATAAAAATCAAACGAAAGATAATTACTCTGTAACGAGCTTCCGAAGACGACTGGTTCCTCATACCAAAATACTCAAAGAATATCATTTGAGTCCTGTTCCACCCTATTTATAATAAACAATAAAGACTGTGTCTTGTTTGTAGGTAGCAGAACTGTGTACAGCAGCACTGAATAAATAATCCAGTGTCCATCTCCAGGATTTAAGACACCCACACTGCTGCAGGTCCTGCAAGCCTCCACTGGAGGGACGTTTCGGAAGATCTCGATAATGCATAGGACGGCGAGGGGCGAAATGCGTCCCGCGCCCATGACTCTCCTGAGGTACATTTACTATCTGGCCGGCCACTACCCGCTCTACGCGCCAACTGCGGGGGCAACGTATTATTTAGTATCCTGGTCGGGGGAGATATGGAGCCAGTACCAGAGGCGGACGGCCGCTGCAGTAAGGGCTCCACAGAGACCGTGGCTAGTCGCGTATTTTCGCGACATCCACCTGACGTGCCAGAAACGTATATCCTGTGGCTGGAGATAACACTGTCCGTGGTACAGAAACTGTATTTCATTGTTATCTCGAATTTTATGACGCGTAATGGCCCTCGATGGTCGCGCATGTGGTTTACAGACTTTGCATTGATTCTTGTGCCCGTTATTGTCTCTTTGGACTGTTATACTATATCAAAATTATGACAACTATCTGGGCTGTGGACTACGGATTACTACTCATTTTGTGTCAAATATACAACAGGACAATGTCTCGCGGTTCACATGATCACCTTGATGTTTATGTTCAACATCGAAGAAAAAAATATACTGTAAAATTCGAGTATTGTTAACACGTCGTATTCCGTACGTGCTTAAAACGCCACACACACACACACACGCACACACACATACACACACACACACACACACACACACACACACAGAGAGAGAGAGAGAGAGAGAGAGAGAGAGAGAGAGAGGCACAGAAATACATTGTAAGTAGGCTGTTTATATTTTCTTATTGGCAACGTTACGTAGCGCCCTGTATGAGAATCACTGGCTGTGCTGTGTGCAGTCTGTGGCCAGTTTGCATTGTTGTCAGTCATTGTAGTGTTGGGCAGCTGGATGTGAACAGCGCGTAGCGTTGCGCAGTTGGAGGTGAGCCACCAGCAGTGGTGGATGTGGGGAGAGAGATGGCGGAGTTTTGAAATTTGTAATACTGGATATTATGAACTGCTATGTATATTATGATTTTTCAACACTATTAAGGTAAATACATTGTTTGTTCTCTATCAAAATCTTTCATTTGCTAACTATGTCTATCAGTAGTTAGTGCCTTCCGTAGTTTTAAGCTTTTATTTAGCTGGCAGTAGTGGCGCTCGCTGTATTGCAGTAGTTCGAGTAATGAAGATTTTTGGTGAGGTAAGTGATTTGTGAAACGTATAGGTTAATGTTAGTCAGGGCCATTCTTTTGTAGGGATTATTGAAAGTCAGATTGCGTTGCGCTAAAAATATTGTGTGTCAGTTTAAGCACAGTCCTGTATAAATTGTTCAAAGGGGACGTTTCAATATTAATAAAGCAAATAAATTTCCTAGAAGTGTCTCTGGTCATCATGAATACAGCTGTCTAAATCAATTAATGTACTCCTTTGTTTATAACAACTCAAGCTGACCCGCAGCTTAGGCACACGTCTTCTTGCAACTGACACTGAAATTTTATTTACGAGTTCTAAGGTTTGGCCTGGTTACGGAATCTTTATTGTAAACAAAGAAATGTACTGATCGACCTACACGTCTTCATTCACAAGTAAGAGAGGAATTAATTGTTACCCAAGTCTTGCTCTTTCTTTCCCCCTTCCCCCCCTCACCAATGATGCAACTGTTTCAAATCTTCCTATCCAGTCCTCAGCCTTCCAGATTCCACTGTAGTGCCTTTACTCCTGACAAACGCCTGTCCTTTACAACAACAAAATGTGAGCCGAACTACGATTTCGACGCCACAGTATAAGCAGAATAAGTCATTAGGGCGAGTGAGATATCTGTCAGCATTACTGGTCCGTAAAGTAGCAAGATACAGATTTGTACCGTGTAAAATAGTGACACTAGAACCTATGTAACAGTGAAATACGAGTGAATGTTTAGAAAAGAAAACTTCACTGCACTGTACCACGTACAGGGGAGTACATGCAGAACAGTATTTACATGTCGAACAATCATTAACGTGTAAAAATGAAATTAATGTTTTTTTAATTGTGGAATATGTCCGGCAAGTTGTTTGTTGAAAAAGAATTGCAGTTATTGATTCAAATTATTTATGACATGCCACAGAGAATACTACGAAACGATTTTATACAATATGACAAAGTCTTCAATACAGCGACGAAGTAATGCTGCAGTAGATAAACATAAACCTCTATGTGCGTGAGATCTAGAAAAACTTTAACCCAAGCAATAAGTGCACGTAAATGACACAGTCATAAAGTAACTTACTTGCTATTTCCGCCGAGCTACCTACAAATGAAACAAATACAGATGCAAATGACGTGTGATATTGTAACTGGGTCTTCAGTGGTTAATGATTCATGATCAGTCATCGAAACAAGGTTGATCACTTATTTCAAGTAAATTGCATGGAATTCCTCATTCGCATCTATAGTTATAAAATATTATCTTGTTATCTCGTTCGTGGCCTCATTGTCTTCTGTGGGATGATATACTGGGCTCGGATCCTATTTCTGATATGAACAAACATTAACTGGTGAAAGGATTGTGTTATTCAGGTGGCTTCCAAAGATTACGGAATGAAATAGTCACTGAACTTTGAAACAACTATATTTACTAATATTAGCACACCCTGAAATATTAACACAGAACACTTCTCTCTTTAGCAGTTTTGAAACGCACGTTAGCTCCATTTACCATAGCTCCTCCATCAATACTGTTAATTTCACATCATATTCCTGCGAGGACTGTGCATTTACAACCACTCTCCTACCAAGACTGTGCACAACGAAGAAGAACATAGATATAATATAAAATCAAAGAGCTGATAACTTTGTCGATGATAATCACTGGTATATCTTTGAAACAATTAATAAAAATTAATTTACATAAATTTAAATAATATACTGAAACATTTATTAAGATATGTATAATATGATATTCCAGTATGAAACAACCAATTTTTTATGAATACGTGTATATACGAATATTTATATCAAACTGCAGATATCGATATTACCTGGTATCGTACGTTTCTTATCGTATTATTGACTCGATTGCATTACAGAAGGCATTCGGTCCTCACAGCTGCGATGTAGATTATCATCAGTCCGTAGAGAGTATGATTCGATGTAGACTTTTCTGTAACGTCAGCTGTCACAGTTTACCACTTCGATGGGCAGAACTTCTGTTGTAAAAGTTTCCTTCTGTCATATTTCCTGACTGATGTGTCAATTTTACCAGGAGTCTCCTCTTTGACCACACTGGGGAAACACTGGTGCGGACAGTCTCGAAATCATCGAAAATTTGTCAGACACCATACGAGCAACTGGGACGGTAACTAGACTTGGAGTGTGAAAATTTGCAACTAAATTCTTTATTAGTTTTTATCCTTATTGTTCTTTGAATTACTTCACTTCACAGGAGTTCGAGTGAAGTGTCAGCCATAACATAGTCGGCTTTTCAGTCTTAATAAATTACATGATACAAAAATGTGTAATATAACTTAAAGATAAAAAATACTATCCAAGTAATATTCCAGTGGAAAACGGATCAAAATATTCTATATAGTGGTGCTGTTTACACGTTTGAGTGTGTTGTGGTCGCGCCATAATGGAAGTTGATGTATGTGTGGTTTGTAGTCAGGGATGGGTCACACTGGTTAGGACTAGAGTACTTTGTTAGTATGGAATGTGGATCAGTAGAATGAATGATACTGGAATACGGATGGTGACACAACATAGTTACACGATCGAATGGTGGGATGGTGTAGCTGTGCCAAGAAACTTACAACCCGCTTGTCTATGTTGATAACAAGCAGAAGGGGAATGGGAGACGTGGGCTGATTGCGCGCAATACATTTTGCAATAATTCATAAATGATTTATTAAACTTTTAAGTTTATAACTTAGAGTAAAAATATTTAAAGAAAAATATTTAAAGAAATCAAAATATGTAACCCTGAGAAAATTATAAATTCTATTTAAGTAAACTGGATCTAGTGACAGCAAAACAATTTAAAAACATAAACAACTGCGCAAGAATTAAAACGCAAAGTAGAGGAAAAGACTTGCATCATTACCTTACAGATGACGACTTCTTTTCATGAACTCAAATAACGTAAACCACAAGACAAGCTAGGGAAACAAATTAATTATAGATACTGTACAAATATCAGCGAGGATATAAACAAAATTTCACCAACAGAATAGAAAGGAAACGAACTTTTGCTTAACGTTGCACTATACCTAGTGACTGTAGTGACGTAATGCTATTTACTTAATTAGATAACTTCGTGTAATCTGTAATACTCTTTTGTATTCTATTCTTTCCGTACTGTAATGTCAGTTTGCCTATCAGTGTGGATTATTATTTTTCTTTATATTTTTATTGAAAAATGAACGTAAAACTGAACACATTATATAATTTCATGACTGTACCTATCGCTTCTATGAGCTGTATAAATATAAATGGATAGTCGGACACCAGCAACATTAAAGAAACAGACAGATAGTACTACGATCTCACATTCGCAGTCTTTAAATTGCTGTTCGCGAGAAATACACGCTTTACTTAATTTTTGGCAAGTTAAAAAACAGGCACCAGTCCTATTAAGAAATTTACATACATTTATCATTCTTTTCCTCAATAGTATCTGTTAAATGCAGTAATTTACGGTAACAATATAAGATCATTTAATTCTTTCTCTGAGGAAATTAAAGTGAAGCAACTATTCCATAGAAAACTACTGTGAAATAATTTAGACAGTCCATTACACATGGAACTAAGATTCACCTTCTCATATTAATATGCATTCTTTGGCTTCTCATTGCTTTCAATAACACCACTTATAGTTCTACACAAAAGCTAGTGGAAGGTAATGCTGGAAACAATGACATTAACGATGCTGTTCACAACACAATGGCCACAATGAAAAAAATTACATCACATAAGGTATACATCAAAATAATGTAAGGCTTTCAAATGCCATTTTTAATTAGTTTCCCTAAAGATATTAAAGCAAGTAGTTACTTCCAAATAAGAAGAAATAGCAATACTACTCAAGTACTCAAAATCACTTAATTTGTAAATATTTTTTTATTACTCACAAAATTTTAATACGCCGCTTTAAGGAGCAGTCGTTTACATTTTGAAAAGTTTGTTGGTGTGATGCTAAAGTTTAAATCCAAGAAAGTGGACTAGGAATCAATATAAGCTAAAGTAAAGTGGAATAGTCAACGCTTGAGCAATTTAAAATAATAATGTTCTATTGTAAACATAAGTTTTATCCATGCAAATACAAGAATATCTCCTAGTTTGCCTGAAAGTGGTGAGATGCAGAGTCGAGTACAATGGATTGAATACATTGACAGCTTCCACATGGAATTTTTATTGCATAAAATATCGCTTTCCTTTATAGTGGAATGCCTTGCATCGTACCATAGAGCGTAGTAGCGGGTCTTATTCTTCCAACAGACAAGCACCAACTTCCATTTGAGGCTTTGCTATAACTTTGCAGCTCCAAAGATATATCTTGCTACTAGAATGAGATTTTCACTCTGCAGCGGAGTGTGCGCTGATATGAAACTTCCTGGCAGATTAAAACTGTGTGCCGGACCGAGACTCGAACTCGGGACCTTCGCCTTACGCGGGCAAGTGCTCTCCCATCTGAGCTACCCAAGTACGACTCACGCCCCGTCCTCACAGCTTTACGTCTGCCAGGTCCCGAGTTCTAGTCTCTGTCCGGTACACAGTTTTAATCAATCTTGCTACTATTAACAGATAACATCTGACAGACCATGCCACTGGAGACTTTACGGATCAACAGTTAACACTACAATTTTGCAAAGAGAAGACTTCGTGAATCAAGATCTGCAACGAAGGAGAAAGTGAGATTTCATTAATAGTTCCACGTATTTTAATGGCAATGTATTGTAATAATAATCTTGAGAAAATATATTTATTTCAAAGAGAAAAATTTTGTTGACTTTTATTACGGTTATATAAGAGAAAAAAAATAGATGTAGAATATAGGTTGTCCTCCCGTAGCATAATAAGAGAATACGCGTATAAGAGAATACGCGAAAGAACTTGCCCCCCTTCTAACAGCCGTGTACCGCAAGTCTCTAGAGGAACGGAAGGTTCCAAATGATTGGAAAAGAGCACAGGTAGTCCCAGTCTTCAAGAAGGGTCGTCGAGCAGATGCGCAAAACTATAGACCTATATCTCTGACGTCGATCTGTTGTAGAATTTTAGAACATGTTTTTTGCTTGAGTATCATGTCGTTTTTGGAAACCCAGAATCTACTATGTAGGAATCAACATGGATTCCGGAAACAGCGATCGTGTGAGACCCAACTCGCTTTATTTGTTCATGAGACCCAGAAAATATTAGATACAGGCTCCCAGGTAGATGCTATTTTTCTTGACTTCCGGAAGACGTTCGATACAGTTCCGCACTGTCGCCTGATAAACAAAGTAAGAGCCTACGGAATATCAGACCAGATGTGTGGCTGGATTGAAGAGTTTTTAGCAAACAGAGCACAGCATGTTGTTATCAATGGAGAGACGTCTACAGACGTTAAAGTAACTTCTGGCGTGGCACAGGGAAGTGTTATGGGACCATTGCTTTTCACAATATATATAAATGACCTAGTAGATAGTGTCGGAAGTTCCATGCGGCTTTTCGCGGATGATGCTGTAATATACAGAGAAGTTGCAGCATTAGAAAATTGTAGCGAAATGCAGGAAGATCTGCAGCGGATAGGCACTTGGTGCAGGGAGTGGCAACTGACCCTTAACATATACAAATGTAATGTATTGCGAATACATAGAAAGAAGGATCCTTTATTGTATGATTATATGATAGCGGAACAAACACTGGTAGAAGTTACTTCTGTAAAATATCTGGGAGTATGCGTGCGGAACGATTTGAAGTGAAATGATCATATAAAATTAATTGTTGGTAAGGCGGGTACCAGGTTGAGATTCATTGGGAGAGTCCTTAGAAAATGTAGTCCATCAACAAAAGAGGTGGCTTACAAAACACTCGTTCGACCTATACTTGAGTATTGCGCATGAATGTGGGATCCGTACCAGATCGGGTTGACGGAGGAGATAGAGAAGATCCAAAGAAGAGCGGCGCGTTTCGTCACAGGGTTATTTGGTAAGCGTGATAGCGTTACGGAGATGTTTAACAAACTCAAGTGGCAGACTCTGCAAGAGAGGCGCTCTGCATCGCGGTGTAGCTTGCTCGCCAGGTTTCAAGAGGGTGCGTTTCTGGATGAGGTATCGAATATATTGCTTTCCCCTACTTATACCTCCCGAGGAGATCACGAATGTAAAATTAGAGAGATTAGAGCGCGCACGGAGGCTTTCAGACAGTCGTTCTTCTCGCGAACCATACGCGACTGGAACAGGAAAGGGAGGTAATGACAGTGGCACGTAAAGTGCCCTCCGCCACACACCGTTGGGTGGCTTCCGGAGTATAAATGTAGATGTAGATGTAGAGAACAGAACTGAGAGTATGTTATCTGTTTCCCAGGGTTTGGAAGCATTATGTAATTGCGGCCTGCGCGCTGGACGGAGAGAGCGGCGAGGAAACCTCCCCCACCCCCCCGCCCCCATCCCCTTTTCGCTGATACAGAATAGAGAGGAGAGAACACCACTCTCCATAGTGACTCCCCCCACCCCCCTATCCAAAGCAGGTGAGTGCTGAATAGAACACTAGCCATAGTGACTACGCCCTATAAAAGGCTTAAATGAGTACCAAAGTTGTCTTTGTGCAGTATGTATTGTTTCTTTGCTTTAATGCACATTTGATGAAAAAGTTAAACTTTTTCAAAACCAATGTCTTCTCTGGGTACAGAATAACTAACTGTAAAAGTATCTAAATTTTTTTCACAAGTTTATGTACTTGTCTGTAATACGTTGATCCATGTTTTGATGTCAAATTGTTTTTTAATGTCTCCTATTAAGTGAGGAAATTGCTAGTAACAGACTGTAGTAGATATATGTACTTCTTAGTAAGGTCTTGCGTCTAATATTTGATTTTTTTGTTCCAAAACAGTCTTGTCACAAATTAAAACAATAGTTGATGTGGGGAAGCAAGCAAGCGCTGAAAGGTACATGAAGAACTGATTTTTTCTCTTCGCTCGCCCATGATCAAGACAACAGAGCCCGGCATATGCCTTGAACCGCTAAAAAAGCGATTATACCATATATAAGGGGCATTCAAAAAGAAACGAGCCGGAGGCATAATCACAGAAACCGGTACTGACGCTGGCTGTTGAGACACTTGCCCCACTGTGACACAAGGCAGTGAGTGGCTCTCTCATAAAATTCCCGGGGCTGCGATGTTAACCAGTTCCGCACGTACAGCTGGACGTCGTCGTCCGAAGTGAATCGTTTGCTCCTCAAAACTTTTTTTAAGGGGACCAAAAATGGAGTAATCACAGGGAGAGAGGTCCGGATTGTATAGAGAGTGGCCAAGAACCTCCCATTTGAATTTCTGCGGTAGTGCCGCGACTGTGTTTGCCGTATGAGTCTTTGCATTGTCGTGGAGCAGGGTGACCCCACGGGTAGATTGCCTGGTCGTTTTGATTTGATCGCTGGGTATTCACTGTTGTGCAGTGCAGCAGGAAGTGAATCACTTTTGGTCCCCTTTAAGAGCCTCTGAGGGCAAACGATTCACCTCGGACGACGACGTCCAGCTGTATGTGCGGAACTGGTTAACATCGCAGCCCCGGGAATTTTATGAGAGAGCCATTCACCGCCTTGTGTCGCAGTGTGACAACTGTCTCAACAGCCAGGGTCAATACCTCTAACATACAGGTACTGGTTTCTGTAATTATGCCTCCGGCTCGTTTCTTTTTGAACGCCCCTTATACTTATACAAAATTAAATGTTTAAATATTGTTTCGGAACTTGGTCAGATTATTAAAGAACATGAAAAGTTTAAATATTGGGAATCTCAATTCGAAAATTAACTCTTGGTGAAATTCTAAGAGGCTCGTAATATTAAACCTAGACTGTTCTACTTGTGAAATTAGATGCAGTTTATCATAAAAAACATTATTCCAATTTTTTCGAAATTATAGAAGATCGTAATATGAAAGTTACGGAGTTCTACATCTGGAATTAGGTTCAGTTTATCATGAAGCTTCCTCATCTACTTTTTGAATTATTGAAAAAAAAAAACAAATTTTCGTACCTAAATTCTGTAAAGTGAGTTAGATTAACTAATCTTTGTCATTGAGCTACAGAGTCAAGATGACAGCGCTATATTTATTATAGCGCTATATAGATAACATTATAATTTTATGAAGCTACAAAAATTAAACCAGAGTCACTTCAGAGGCGATCATCTTTCGTCGCTACCGTATAAAAAATCCAGGAATTCAAAATTTAAGAGATATCGGCCCGAGAATTTCATACAATAGAAACAGAATACAGATATACGTAGAGTAAAATTAGGATCGTTGATTTCTTCAACTGAGAACGATATAAATAATTTTGTAGGCATACGGGGTGCCCACTGGGTGCTGACACCTAAGCTGGAAGCTATTTTTGGAGCAAGTGTTTCCTTCCCCATCCGCAACGAGGGTGTATAAAGAACGAGGTGTATGCACCACGGAGGTTATTCGATAGTTGTAAGTAACACGAAACGTGCTACGCGCTGCTAGAGCATATGCCGTTATTTCGTAGCGATAGTGGTTGATTGGACCTTGGATGGCGGTAAAGATGATTGGCATTATTGTACAGGGTGATTCAAAAAGAATACCACAACTTTAAAAATGTGTATTTAATGAAACAAACATAATATAACCTTCTGTTATACATCATTACAAAGAGTATTTAAAAAAGGTTTTTTTCACTCAAAAACAAGTTCAGAGATGTTCAATATGGCCCCCTCCAGACACTCGAGCAATATCAACCCCATACTCCAACTTGTTCCACACTCTCTGTAGCATATCAGGCGTAACAGTTTGGATAGCTGCTGTTATTTCTCGTTTCAAATCATCAATGGTGGCTGGGAGAGGTGGCCGAAACACCATATCCTTAACATACCCCCATAAGAAAAAATCGCAGGGGGTAAGATCAGGGCTTCTTGGACGCCAGTGATGAAGTGCTCTGTCACGGGCTGCCTGGCGGCCGATCCATCGCCTCGGGTAGTTGACGTTCAGGTAGTTACGGACAGATAAGTGCCAATGTGGTGGCGCTCCATCCTGCTGAAATATGAATTGTTGTGCTTCTTGTTCGAGCTGAGGGAACAGCCAATTCTCTAACATCTCCATATACTGTAGTCCAGTTACAGGAGCACCTTCGAAGAAAAAGGGACCAAAAACTTTATTGGCTGAAATGGCACAGAAAACGTTCACCTTAGGCGAGTCACGTTCATACTGAGTTGTTTCCCGCGGATTCTCAGTGCCCCATATACAGACATTGTGACGGTTGACTTTCCTGTTAGTGTGGAAAGTTGCTTCATCACTAAACACAATCTTTGAAACGAAAGATTCATCTGTTTCCATTTGAGCAAGGATAAAATCACAGAAATCGATTCTTTTAATCTTATCAGCTGCAGACAGTGCTTGAACCAATTTCAGACGATAAGGTTTCATAACTAACCTTTTTCGTAGGACTCTCCATACAGTTGATTTTGGAATTTGCAGCTCTCTGCTAGCTCTGCGAGTCGATTTTCCTGGGCTGCGAACAAATGCTTGCTGGATGCGTACTACATTTTCATCACTCGTTCTCGGCCGTCCAGAACTTTTCCCTTTGCCCAAACACCCATTCTCTGTAAACTGTTTATACCAACGTTTAATACACCACCTATCAGGAGGTTTAACACCATACTTCGTTCGAAATGCAAGCTGAACAACTGTCGTCGATTCACTTCTGCCGTAATAACACAAAAAGCTTTCTGTTTAGCGGTCGCCATCTTAGCATCAACTGACGCTGACGCCTAGTCAACAGCGCCTCAAGCGAACAAATGTACAACTAAACGAAACTTTATAGCTCCCTTAATTCGCCGACAGATAGTGCTTAGCTCTGCCTTTTGTCGTTGCAGAGTTTTAAATTCCTAAAGTTGTGGTATTCTTTTTGAATCACCCTGTATTTCGGTCGAATGATATATCGCGACTATCTTGTCAAACTGCGCAAAAATGAACTTACTTGGATTAAGAATTTAGCTGTGAAGCCCTTGTTTTGTTCTCGGCATTCTGTTTTGTGCGCCGCCCGCTATATAATAGAAAACCGCGTGGCAAGTGTCTGACGTTGTTCTCCACTTTTAATGTGAGCAATCAACCTAACGTAACTAGAAATAAAGAATAGAAATAGCTTCTGAGCTGTTTTGAGTGTTGGGAACGGTAGGACAAGCTTTAATATTTTTAATACTTATTAACTGTGCGTGCGAACTACCAGAATATACTGATCCGTTAAACGACAGAAGCCTTTTATTTATCGTCGTGATTCCTGCCTTCTCCGCATAATTTTTAGAGTTTTAGAAGATTTTATTTTAGTTCCGGTGAGTTGAATTATGGACATGTGGGTTGAAGATGACTGAACAGCAAGTTCTTCACCACTTTTGGTTGTTCGCAGTAATAGTTTTCAGACAGCTGTAAAAGGCTGTGCTATTCAAAATCGCACAAGATTACCAGACATTTCAACTTTAACTTTTTTTTTTGAGTCATCAGTCTTCTCACTGGCTTGGTGTGGCTCACCTCGAATGCCTCTCCTGTGCCAACCACTTCATCTCAGAATAACACTTGCAACTTACGTCCTCAATTATCTACTGGATGTATTGCAATCTCTGTTTTTCTCGTTTTTACCCTCTACAGCCCCCTCTGGTATCATGGAAGTCACTTCCTAGTGTCTTAACAGATGTCCTACCGTTCTTTCCCTCCATGTCATAGTTTTCCATATATTCCTTTCCTCGTCGATTCTCCGGAGAATCTCCTCATACTTTACCTTACCAGCCCACCTAATTTTCAACATTGTTCTGTAGCACCACGTCTCAAATGTTTCTATTCTCTGGTTTTCGCACAGTCCATGATTCTCTACTATAGATTGATGAGCTCCAAATGTACATCTTCATAAATTTCTTCCTCAGATTAAGGCCTATGTTTCATACTTGAAAACTTCTCACGGCCACGAACCTTATTTTTGCCAGCGCTAGTCTTCTTTTGATGTCCTCCTTGCTCCGTCCATTATGAGTTAACTTGAAGCCTTGGAAGTGGAGTTCCTTAACTTTGTCTATTTCGTGATGACCAACCCTGATGTTAAGTTTCTCGCTTCCCTCATTTGTGCTACTTCTCATTACCTTCATCTTTCCATTATTTACTCTCAATCCGTATTCTGAACGCACTAGACTGTTCATTCCATCCGGAAGATCTCATAATTCTTCTTTGCTTTCGCTGGGGCTAGCAATGCCATCAGCGGATCTTATCATTGATATCATTTTACCTCAAATTTTAGTTCCAATTTTGAACCTTTGTTTTATTTTCATCAGTGATTCTTCGATGTAAAGATTGAACCGTATGGGCGAAAAATCTACATCCCTCTCTTACATCCTTTTTAATCTGAGCACTTCGTTCTTGGTCTTCCACTTGCATTCTAACATCTTACATCATTTTACATTGTCAGATGCTATTTCCAGCTTTACTGTACAGGATGGGCGGTTGGGCAGGTGGTGGGCGTTATGGAATGACTAGGATAATTTTTAGATAAAGGCCATTTATTGGCGTAAGCATGTTAAAAAGGGATCACATGGGCCTAGGGAGGTGAGGGTGACCCAGAGCGTAGAGTTTGGCGAAACATAGTTCGCGAAGCTAACGAAAGTGGTTGTCTGCCAAAACTAAGTCCACAGTGCCGCAGCACCGGGAGAAGAGGAAAGGTCTACACTGCTACAGGGCGCGCGTCCGCCTCGCGGGTATCAAGAATACAAGAGAGTGGGCCCGGCGACGGGTGGCCAGGTATATTCGGCACACCATGCGACTTCCTCCGCCATGATTGGTCACGACCGAGAAAACCGTGTTGGCGGCATGGAATTTTCCAGAGCGTAGATGCTAAGCGATGCCTGGGGCGGCGTTACCTCGTCAGCACGTGAGGAAAGCACGTGGGCAAGGTGCCCTTCCTCAATGCTGACTTCCTGTTGCTAAACTGTGGGATGAAAGAATTTACAGGCAGTTAGAGCTGCTAACCGTAATGGAAAAATGAAGTTACCGTTTGAAAGCTCATATAATGAAGTAAAATCCTCTACTGTCTGGCTCATCCTTTACATTACAAATACTATAAACGTGTCATGGTTTTTCTACAGCCCATGTTCCATTTTCAACCTCAAAGTCAGAATTGCATCTCTGGTGCCTTTACATTTCTTAACCCCAAACTAATCCTAATCTAACAGACCTTCAATTTTCTTTATCATTCTTCTTTACATTATTCTTGTCAGCAACTTTGCTAAGCTGATTTTGCGACAATTCTCGCACTTGTCAGCTCTTGCCTTCTTCAGAATTGTGTGGATGGTATTTCTTCAAAAGTCAGACTCATACTTTCTACACTCCAATGTGAATAGTCGTTTTGTTGCCACTTCTCCCAATGATTTTAGAAATTCTGAAGGAGCTTTATCTATACGTTCTGCCTTATTTGATATTTAATCGTCCAAAGCTCTCTTAAATTCTGGTTCTAATACTGGATCCCCTATGTCTTCTAAATCCACTCCTGTTTCTTTTTCTATCACATTATCAGACAAGTCTTCCTCCTTGTAGAGGCATTCAAGGTAATATTTCCATCTATCTGCTATCCTCTGCATTTAACAGTGGTGTTCTCATTGCGCTCTTAATGTTACCACCCTTACTTTTAATTCATCAAAGGCTGTTTTGAGTTTTACATATGATGAGCCAGTTCTACCAGCAATCACTTCTTTTTCTGATTGTTCACATTTTTTATGCAGCCATTTCGCATTAGCTTCCTTGCACTTCCTATTTATTTCACTCCTAACTGACTTCTGTTTCTGTGTTGCCGAACTTCCCTGAACACTTTTATACTACCTTCTTCCATCGATCAACTAACGGATTTCTTTCGTTACCCATCGTTTCTTCGCAGTTACCTACTTCTCCTCATCCATTACTACTTCTGTATCCCACTTCTTTGCTCATTGAATCTCCTTGACAAGTCTCTTAAACTTCAGCCTACTCTCCCTTATTACTACAATGTGATCTGCGTCTATATCTGCTCTGGGTATGCTATACAATCCAGTATCCGATTTCGGAATCTGTGCATGACCATGATGTAATCTAACTGAAATCTTCCAGTATCACCCGACCTTTTCCATGTATACCCCCTCCTCTTTTGACTCTTGAACAAAGTATTCGCTAGTACTAGATGAAATTTATTGCATTACGCAGGAACGTTATCCTTTCGTTGGTTGTTCAATCTTTTTCTCATGATCACCTTCCCCTTGGCAGTCCCTTGCCGGAGATCCAAATGGAGGAGTAGTCTGGAAACATTTGCCAATGGAGAGATCATCATGAAATTTTGTAATTATAGCCCACATGTCCTGTGTCTTTAATGCAATAGTTTCCATTGCCTTCTGCATCCCTATGCTGTTGATCGTTGGTGATTCTTTCGCCTTTAGAGGCAGTCTCCCACTTCAATGTTAGAGTATACCCTGAGCCTTTCTTCTCTCCTCCATTCTCTTTGACAAGGCCGTAGGCTGAATGAGGGTGACTTCTTATGCTGGAAATCTTCAGACGCCATTGCTGACGATTTTTATCCAAAATTTAAGCGGGCAGAGTTGTTATCCGAAACCGAAGACGGTTGAATAGCAATTAGAAACTCTATCTATCTCTTTACCTAGACCACGGATGAACTACCTGATTTCAGCTTATAAACTAAATAATCAAACAAGATAATTTTTACCCGCCGCTGCACCAGGTGGCTGTAGTTCAATGGCTGGTGTACGCGTGATCATGAGATGGACTCAGGGCAACAGTGGAGCTTCCAGATGGACCAAATGAGAAGAACGTAGGATTGTGGGACTGGCTCTGACGATCAGACAGGTGGTAACAGATGATGTCGGGGCATATATTACAACCAGGGCGGCAACAAGTCACAAGAAGCTGGGTTGAGATCGTAAGTTGCCATATGTCTTTTACTGTTGACACTTCACCATAACAGAATATAGATCGAGAACCATCTGCGACACTGAGTGGATCGTTGACTGGCCTGTCCTAGTTCTGCCAGTCATACAGTATGTATAGGATGTAATGGGAAAAGTTCACCTCAATACCAGCCTCAAGTCAACAGTCTTGATGAACTGACAAGGCATGCTTTTCAGGCATGACAGTGAGTACTCAAGATGATGTTCGAGAGCAGATTACTTCCATGGCATAACAAACACCTTAGTGTATTTGTGAACATGGGAACCACAGCCCATACTAATGTTGAAGACGGACGTCAGTTCCAGTGGAATAAAAGTTTAATCATTTAATACCTGCTATGTGATGCACACCTGCACATCGAAAAGGTGGTATATTTCACGTATCTGGTTCGTTTGTGTTCGATGGAACTGAGTCACATAAGTAACACTACCGACGTGCCTTTTTCGCATTATTAAGAAAAGGGGAAACAGATTTCTCCAATCCATCTTACGAATATCTATTAAATTTCCAAGCTCTGATTCCTAGTCTCTGTATCTGTGTGTGCTGTGTGTGTACTCTGTCTTACACAAACATCAGTTTCAATGTCATGCTAATTCAGTATGGAGGTACGTTAATATCTTTGACTTTCAAGTGAAGTAATGCAACTTGATGCCTTTTTATGCATTGATTTAATGTTATGCCAGAAGTAAGTATGAGGCGCGTTCAGAAAGCAATGCAACACATTTTGTTTCTGAAAGTGGGTTGGTCTTATTCAGGATTCCAGCACACAATATTATTCCCCACCCAATGAGACCACCTTGCGCCACCTTACTGGGAAGCCCCGTATGCCCGCATGGTACCAGTCTGCTGCTCGACGTCGGAGCCAAGGTCTTGCAGCATCAAGTTTTCACGATGAGCCTCGTAACGCGCAAGTAGTTCCGCACAGATGGTCGTTCGTGGCGCTTTATGGTCTTGTGCCAGGCGGCGAGGAACACACCTTTGAGTACCTAGACTGGTGGACGAGTGTGTCAGCACTACGAATAGAGACGTCCAGTTGTACAGCGAGGTGTTTGATTGTGACCCGTGTATCATCTCGAATGAAAGTGTCCGCATATTCCAACATTTCAAAAGTCACAGGCCGCAGATCGCACAGGTTTGCGCGACCTTGTTGCGATGAACACAGACTGTAACTCTCTTTTCCTAATTGGTCTACTGAATTACGATGTAACTGATCGTGATTTCGTACGCATAGTGAAATTTTACAATGAGTACGGCTATCGTTACCGAATGAAAATAATACGGGTTATAAGGAGGAAAGTGTACAACAGACTCTTCCGAAAAAGTATCTATTTTAAATGGTTCAAATGCCTCTGAGCACTATGGGACTCAACTTCTGAGGTCATCAGTCCCCTAGGACTTAGAACTACTTAAACCTAACTAACCTAAGGACATCACACACATCCATGCCCGAGGCAGGATTCGAACCTGCGACCGTAGCGGTTGTGCGGTTCCAGACTGTAGCGCCTTTAACCGCGCGGCCACTCCGGCCGGCTATCTATTTTAAACATTGATAAGTTTTAAATGGGTGGAATTTAGTGCAATTGCACACGAACCACACAGGGGGGGGGGGGGGGGGGGGGAAAGGGTACCACGTAATATTTTAATACAAGAAATACTGATAATACAAAACATATTGATTGGCAAAAAGGGACAATTAAACGGTCGCCAGACCACTAGGGCAATGAATATCCAGAATCTTAAGAAGGGTAATGGAAAAGAAAATTAAGCAAATGATCACTGGCATGGAAACTGAAGGTTGCCACCGTTTTCCACAACACAGCAGTTCACGAGGAAATAAATGAATCAGAAAGCATTAAGTTCCCAATAACTCACTCTGAAATGCTAAGTTTTGAAAGGAAAGTTAAATGAAGTTACTGATTAAATAAATAACTGACTGTAACTGAAACGTTGTTTCGTAAAAAATGACTTTCAGTAACCTCAGCATAAGATATTGCAAAATTTGGAAGAAGGCAGGCAATTTACTTTTAATTATTGGAAAACTGAAATGAAACTGCGCACTGTTGATTTGTGCTGTACTTTTATTATCAATTTTGCAAGTGGAGCTTTACGTTACTTAAAGTGAGTGAAGTTAATACTCAAAATTTCAAATTAGTTAAGCTTCGGTTATGCAAATCGAGAATGAACAGTTACAGAGGCAGCAACATTTAGACTGAAACTGGTCATTAGCAAACAAACAAAGCTGGCAGTAAGTACCAAATCAGTTGTCATATTTCTACGAAACTCGGTCATTGCATAAAGTGGAAAGGGACCCTGCCTGGTAATAATGTTTGAGGGCAATGACAACACATGTGTCTTACATGTTTTATCTACTGTTGGTTATTATTCAAGAAAGTTAAATCATCCCATGTAGGCTTTCACGGCCGGTGTCTTCATCAGTAAACACTTCCGGGCTAAGCTGCCATGGTCGATCTGTAGAACTTCTTCTCCCTGACGTTTCGTTCTCAACTACGGAGAACGTCTTCCGAGGTGAGTCGACGACTGTATATATGTATAGAGAGGCAATTGAAATCCACAAACATCAATACAATTTTAATCGTAAAGTTGTTGTTGTGGTCTTCAGTCCTGAGACTGGTTTGATGCAGCTCTCCATGCTACTCTATCCTGTGCAAGCTTCTTCATCTCCCAGTATCTACTGCAACCTACATCCTTCTGAATCTGCTTAGTGTATTCATCTCTTGGTCTCCCTCTACGATTTTTACCCTCCACACTGCCCTCCAATGCTAAATTTGTGATCCCTTGATGCCTCAAAACATGTCCTACCAACCGATCCCTTCTTCTAGTCAAGTTGTGCCACAAACTTCTCTTCTCCCCAATCCTATTCAATACCTCCTCATTAGTTACGTGATCTACCCACCTTATCTTCAGCATTCTTCTGTAGCACCACATTTCGAAAGCTTCTATTCTCTTCTTGTCCAAACTAGTTATCGTCCATGTTTCACTTCCATACATGGCTACACTCCATACAAATACTTTCAGAAACGACTTCCTGACACTTAAATTTGTACTCGATGTTAACAAATTCCTCTTCTTGAGAAACGCTTTCCTTGCCATTGCCAGTCTACATTTTATATCCTCTCTACTTCGACCATCATCGGTTATTTTACTCCCTAAATAGCAAAACTCCTTTACTACTTTAAGTGTCTCATTTCCTAATCTAATTCCCTCAGCATCACCCGACTTAATTTGACTACATTCCATTATCCTCGTTTTGCTTTTGTTGATGTTCATCTTATATCCTCCTTTCAAGACACTGTCCATTCCGTTCAACTGCTCTTCCAAGTCCTTTGCTGTCTCTGACAGAATTACAATGTCATCGGCGAACCTCAAAGTTTTTACTTCTTCTCCATGAACTTTAATACCTACTCCGAATTTTTCTTTTGTTTCCTTTACTGCTTGCTCAATATACAGATTGAATAACATCGGGGAGAGGCTACAACCCTGTCTTACTCCTTTCCCAACCACTGCTTCCCTTTCATGCCCCTCGACTCTTATAACTGCCATCTGGTTTCTGTACAAACTGTAAATAGCCTTTCGCTTTCGCTCAGTATTGCCTCACGTGTTCCAACATTTCTACGGAATCCAAACTGATCTTCCCCGAGGTCGGCTTCTACCAGTTTTTCCATTCGTCTGTAAAGAATTCGCGTTAGTATTTTGCAGCTGTGACTTATTAAACTGATAGTTCGGTAATTTTCACATCTGTCAACACCTGCTTTCTTTGGGATTGGAATTATTATATTCTTCTTGAAGTCTGAGGGTATTTCGCCTGTCTCATACATCGTGCTCACCAGATGGTAGAGTTTTTTCATGATTGGCTCTCCCGAGGCCATCAGTAGTTCAAATGGAATGTTGTCTACTCCCGGGGCCTTGTTTCGACTCAGGTCTTTCAGTGCTCTGTCAAACTCTTCACGCAGTATCTTATCTCCCATTTCGTCTTCATCTACATCCTCTTCCATTTCCATAATATTGTCCTCAAGTACATCGCCCTTTTATAAACCCTCTATATACTCCTTCCACCTTTCTGCCTTCCCTTCTTTGCTTAGAACTGGGTTGCCATCTGAGCTCTTGATATTCATACAAGTGGTTCTCTTCTCTCCAAAGGTCTCTTTAATATTCCTGTAGGCAGTATCTATCTTACCCCTAGTGAGACAAGCCTCTACATCCTTACATTTGTCCTCTAGCCATCCCTGCTTAGCCATTTTGCACTTCCTGTTGAGACGTTTGTATTCCTTATTGCCTGCTTCATTTACTGCATTTTTATATTTTCTCCTTTCATCAATTAAATTCAATATTTCTTCTGTTACCCAAGGATTTCTATTAGCCCTCGTCTTTTTACCTACTTGATCCTCTGCTGCCTTCACTACTTCATCCCTCAGAGCTACCCATTCTTCTTCTACTGTATTTCTTTCCCCCATTCCTGTCAATTGTTCCCTTATGCTCTCCCTTAAACTCTGTACAACCTCTGGTTCTTTCAGTTTATCCAGGTCCCATCTCCTTAAATTCCCACCTTTTTGCAGTTTCTTCAGTTTCAATCTGCAGTTCATAACCAATAGATTGTGGTCAGAATCCACATCTGCCCCAGGAAATGTCTTACAATTTAAAACCTGGTTCCTAAATCTCTGTCTTACCATTATATAATCTGTCTGATACCTTTTAGTATCTCCAGAATTCTTCCAGGTATACAACCTTCTTTTATGATTCTTGAACCAAGTGTTGGCTATGATTAAGTTATGCTCTGTGCAAAATTCTACAAGGCGGCTTCCTCTTTCATTCCTTCCCCCCAATCCATATTCACCTACTATGTTTCCTTCTCTCCCTTTTCCTACTGACGAATTCCAGTCACCCATGACTATTAAATTTTCGTCTCCCTTCACTACCTGAATAATTTCTTTTATCTCGTCTTTTATCTCGTCTCTCGTAAAGAAGAAGGATTAAAATTGGGCAAGATATGGCGGTCGACGTTGCATCAATCACGTGACAATCGATTGCCTGCAATCGAGAGAACAGACGATAGCCAGAGATAGCTACACATCGACGCCACGTGACGTGCGGTGACGCCCTCTACGATCTCCATATAAGCAGCGGCCCCAGCTCCTAGCAGCCAGTCGTCGACTCACCTCCGAAGATGTTCTCCGTAGTTGAGAACGAAACGTCAGGGAGAAGAAGTTCTACAGATCGACCACGGCAACTTAGCCCGGAAGTGTTTACTGATCAAGAAAATTAAACTTTGTGAAAGAAATGCCTGTACAATGTTAGTTAACAGTCTTATGATGTTGTACCTATGCGCACGGCGAGGAATGTAGCTGCCGACAATGCTGAGCCGTTTTTTTGGTGCTGCTACAGCTGGTTGAGAACCACGAATCGTCTCCAGAGCCACGGATAATTATGGGACAGACCATAGTTAGAATTGCAGCTTCCTCCGGCTGTCCTCTCCGACTGTGCTCTCAATACTCGCGGATTAACGAATTAGGTGCGCCTACACTGGCGCGATCATAGCTGCACATCGCATACTTTCTCCCTCTTTCATGACTCAAACTGCTCTGTTTCCTCTCTGCTCGCAGCGCGGCAGAAACTCTCCTTACGCAAAGGTAAACAACGGCACAAATACCGCCATTTCGTCGTTACTGTCGATACATTAAATTAAAGTACGCTTGGCTTCTACCCAACAATTTACAATATCTACATTATAAATACAATCAACTATATACAGTCAGAGATAAATACACTATTACACCCATTACATATTAAGTATAGTTCCTTTAATAAAGCTTAGATATTCAGAATCAGAGGTACAGTACAAGTTATCAATGGATATTAAACGGCAAAAGATTTTTGAATGGTGCAGAAGGTATTGTACCTGCATTTTCGGTGTTATGAGACGCCTCACCCAACGACTCACAGTAGACTATTTTTATTCACTGCCGCGTCTCTGTACACATATTGCAAGCGCCTGTGGATATCTGCGATGCTCTGGTTTTCAGCCAAGACAAACTACAGCTCTCTGCTTGGAAAGCACGTCAGTCGCAGATGCCATTTTGATGGCTACATATAGCACCGCCACCTATCAGAACTTCGTGTAACTATAGGGACTGAAACGGAAATATTCGACATTTCTTTCAACCGAAACTGACCGAGAAAAAAGTGTTGAATTAATTAGTGAACACCCCTTGTATTGTACTCATCTTTACGTAAATAATGCCTGTCTTTCACATTGGAGTCAATTTTAGACACGAGTTTAATATTACTCCGCCAACGGCCTTGCCGCAGTGGTAACACCGGTTCCCGTTAGATCACCGAAGTTAAGCGCTGTCGGGCTGGGCTAGCACTTGGATGGGTGACTATCCGATCTGCCGAGCGCTGTTGGCAGGCGGGGTGCACTCATCCCTTGTGAGGCAAACTGAGGAGATACTTGATTGAGAAGTAGCGGCTTCGGTCTTTAACATAAGGCTGGGAGAGCGGTGTGCTGACCACATGCCCCTCCATATCCGCATCCAATGACAACTATGGGCAGAGGATGACACGGCGGTCGGTCGGCACCATTGGGCCTTCATGGCCTGTTCGAGAGGTGTTTAGTTTAATATTACTCCAGAGGTAAGTATGTGTACGCAATTTTACGCAAATATCGCAGAAATAATGTAACTGGTCTTTATTTTTACATATAATTTTAATAAATTGGTTGGAGATAGGGGTGTCTTGATGATGTCACTGGTAAGACCAATAACGTCACTGGTAAAAGTGATGATGTCAGGTCATCCCTGGCCCTCATTACGCAGACGTAGACGGCATGGAAACTGTTCTAGAATACTCATTACCTTCCTACTGTTAGGAATATCCATAGAGCGGGCACTCAGATGTGCGGAACAGAGTTTTTGTGTGCAACATACATTATATCCAAAATTTATGTGAATGTGATGTGGTGTAAGCTTTGTCTGTAAGCCTTCTGAATATTTTGAATGTCATTACATGGCTAGTACAGACACATTCCGTTCAAAATTACCATGGATTCTCTGCACACATTTCACAGGCATCTTAATAATTTACATTCGATAGCTGCAAAGAGCTTCACATAAGACCTCGAAGTAATAAATGTAAGGGTACTTTTTATGTAAAAGAAGGGGTAGCTACTGCTATTTATAGGTTTTTCTCTGTTTTTGATCGTTTTTCTTTTAACGAAGCATAAGGGGAACGACAGTTCAAATCCGCTTCCAGGCCATCCAGATTTAGGTTTTCCTTGATATCCGTAAGTCACTTAAGCCAAATGCCAGGATGGTTCCCTCGAAAGGGCATGGCCTCTTTCCGTCTCCATCCTTCCATAATCCGAGCTTTTTATTTGTGTCTAATGACTTTGATATCGACAGGACATTAAACACTAATCTCCTCCTTCTCCTCCTTTAATAAGTTATACTACTGTGGCATTGTGAAGTAACTTCCAAGCATGCGAATGTGTCATTGCTCTGAAAAACGTGAATTTGGAGCAAAGACATGCAGCAAATTTGCGATCTACAAGACAAGGAAATATTTTTTGAGGGCTATGTTCTTCTACTTTCAGTTTCCAGTGCCATACGTTTAACCTTCGTTGATCCCCATGAGTAGAAGGACAAACTCCGTTTTGCCCTACTCTCCATTGTTGCCAGATGTATTCAAGATGGCGGTGATGATGTCACCCAAGATGGCGGCCTGTAGACTTGGCAACAGCATGTGACTTAATCCAAGATGGTGGTAGTGACGTCAACTGATGATGCGAGAACCCTTATCCAATTTGGCGGCTTTTGGCAGGAAAGTTCCATGCCCCGCCCCCCCCCCCCCCCCACCCAGCCTCCCTAGCAGGAAGTTTGAATTTTGGTGGGAAATTGAATTATGTGATCCTACGGACCACCCAGAAGTTCCCCATCGCCCCTTTCCGACTTTTTGCATGAGGGCGCATCATCCTCTTGGAAAATGGGCGGGAACTTCGAATTTTGGAGGGAATTTTGCTCTAAGAGCTTACTCCTGCAGCTGAGGGGAGTTAGTATCGTGTTACCCCCACTAGAGATTGCCCCACTAGAGATTGCTCATTATGTCATTCAGTTCTAATATAATTTGTTTAAACTTGTATAAATTTGTACGGATTTGTTTACATTTGTAGACTTTTTTTTAAATTTATTATCTACCTACAGCATTAGTGGCTTAGTATGGTATTACCGCTACAGGAGGCTGTACATACACAAACACACAGAAAGTAGCAAACATGCTGCAAATGTGGAATATCTGGGTGGAGGCGACTGGCTGCAATCGAGTACAGTGCTATACTACGCCTCCAGATCGGAAACATAGTGAATTTGCGCTAGGTGTTGGCAGCCGTACTACATTTACAAGCAGTTTTAGAACAGGGAACGAGAGGTTACGTCGTGATCGCATAGGTAGAAATGACATAAAAAATAGATAGAATTGCGAAAAATGATGGAAAATACGTCTAAATTGAGAGAAAATACGCTGAAATGCGATGAAATTGAGGAAGTAATTATGTGTCTTCTGGTTGGCACATAACAATTCTTGTACATTAGGGCAGGTATAAGCTAGAGGAATCCAAGAAAACGTCGACACAGAAGCGAAGGGAACCAGGGAAACAGTTACTTTTTCTCCCATTGAGGCAGCATTCTACTGTATGTCTGTTGAGGTAACAATGATACAAGCGAGTAGACTACTGTATTTGAAGCTTTTAAGGAAAACAGAGAACCATCTGCCTCTGAACTTACATGTATCTGCATTAAAGGATAACAAAGAGTGGACGGGGTGATTGATTGAGATGGAGCTGTAACGAGGTATGACTTAATGGCAGGCTGTTGATGCATTCTAGAGAGGGAGGGAGATGTTGGCCCAGGTCATTTGACCATTTTTTCTTCTGTTCTGTCAGGATGCATCAGTCACGTGACATAGCCTGCATTCGACTCGTATACAACCATGTGTTCTGTGCTTGACTTAGAACACTGTCTACTTGCGATCGTTAACAGCAAGCCTCTCCGCCTCATGTCATGTGCGATGAAACGTGACCATCCTGTTTCGACACATTCGTCCAAGTGAACGAAGATTTATGCAATGTACTCCATTCACTTGTCGCACCTTGGGTATAAAATGGAGACTTCAGTTTCATAACTAACATTATTCTAAGTTAACGATAGATATTTGTGAGCAATTCCCATATATACGTCTGCTTGATAGATGTCCTGATTACAGAGGTAGTGGTGGCATATCGTGTAATTTCACATCAGACACCGTTGCTATGCGTTTATCTGTTGTCTTGTAAGAGATATTCTCCATGACTAACGATCATTTCATATAGGACTAATGCGAGCATAGTATAATTTCTGAGCCATGACCAGATGTGAACAGTGGATGCTATACATCTCTGGAAAGCCACATTGTATACGTATCACACAGAATCGATATTTTAAGGAAGTGGTTTTTTCATTTTACCATAGTTTATCGTAGAGAAACTTGCAGGAAGGATGTATGTCATGTGCAGGAGATACATTTCTTACAACAGAATGATAACAGCACTGCATTTCACATGACTGATAGGTTGGAAACTGAAGCAATCTAACATTAGAGCCTGCTTTAAGTGAAGAACCGTGTAGCCTTAGGAGTGTGTGTGTTTATGTTCCCACTTAACAATACCCTCCTGGTACTGATCCCTTACACTAGAACAATACTGTAAAATTGATAGTGTAGTTGATTTACATATAATGCTTCGAACTCCATCCATCTGGAGCTCCATCATGCATTAAAAAACCGCTTGTTTCTTGTTCTTCTTAACCGTCTGCCATTACATCACAGCACTTTCAAATCTACTACTATACACCGATAAGGGGTGCTACCGTGCTGGACATGGGTGCCTCTGGAGAAATCTTGTGCACTTGAATGGGCGAGGACTCGGCAAGTTGCATTCATTCACGAGACACGGAATGTAGCGGTCTAATTCTGGTCAGCTGCAGATTATATCGGTAACGATACTGCAGGGTGGATTGGTCAAAGATAGTGCTATGTAGGACTGTCAGTCTCTAATTTTAAATTAAGACTGCGAGAACACTCTGTGCCTCCCATCTGCACAGAGATAGATCGTAAAATACGCACTATGCTCGAGGTGCTAGAAATATGTAGAGTGCTTTCTGGTATACTTTGATGATGTATATGTTCGAGAATTAACAATGAATGGATGTACTGCACAGTCATCTATCCACATTTGCAATGACACTCGCAAAGTAGAGAAGGGACGGTTTAGCGATTATATGGAAATTGGGACACATGCTGTCGCATCATTGGTCGGTGTTGAAATTACTAAAATTGCTGAAATTGTTCGCACTATCAACTGTGTTGCTTATTGTTACAGTAGATCGAGGGTGTCTTTTCCACACCATTAATCCATTGGTACACTGTTGGTTACGACATAATGATTGACTAACAGCGCTTGTTTGAGATGGAGAAAGAGTTTTGGTGGAGAGGCAACACCTTTTGGGGATGGCTAGCATCGAAACAGTGATCACGTACATGATTGCAGTATGAGGAATCAGTTGAAATGGAACGCAGAGCCTTCAGCTATTCCATCACTGTGACAGATGAGCTTAAATGTAGAGGTCGTTAATCACCTTCAGACAGCACATTGGAGACTGCCCCAAAATGCCACCAGACTCTTCCAGTTTCCTTATGTCGTAATTGTATTTTATTTAAAATCATCAAGTGTATTTGTGTGGTATGTTATGATAGAAGCAGTAGCAACATGATTTATACCGTGCGACGTCTAGTTTTCGGCGAGAAGCAATGGATCAGAACGTGTTAACGTCAGTTTAGAACCTGACACAGACATCGAAGTCGTGGTGGGAAAAAACAAAATGTATGGCGGTATACAAAGTGTGTTACAACAGAGAAAGCAATGTTTCAAACAACGACACTGGGTCACAGGGAGCGTCTCTTGCAACTTGCAGTATAGTCTGTGGGATACGATCATCCTCCTGTAGTACAGGTGATGAAACTTTAAACTGGTCTGTGCAGTGGATCTAGGATCGTCACATGTGCTCGATACTGGCACACATGTGGTATTTGTTTTCGATATACGGGGGGATAGAGATGCGGTAAAAATCTTATCGAGTTCTCTATCGGATGAAGTTAGTGGAGCTTTTATAGTTCGTAATTTTTCTCTGTTGGATGGTACAGAACAACGGAGATAGCATGTTGGGATGATAGACGTGAATGGGTCCTGAGGGATGCGGATCTGTAGTACATGCATGTAGTTTTGGGACGAACCACAGTGCAGTAGCAAAACCCTCGTCCTTCTCCCAGTTCCCGTTTCCATTGAATGGTCAAAACACATTCCTCTTGCAGTAACTGAGCTTAGCCTGTTTCTACATGGGGTGCAGAAGGTGGTAGATATAGCTTTCTCTGACTTCTACTCAGACATTGGAATGATCACATACGCAGGATTGTAGCGCAGAGTCTGAGGGGCAGTTGCAAGGTGCATAGCAACTACCTAAAACCACGTTGGAATTTTACTGTAGCAGATAGGTTCGGGAAAAGTGACTCGTTTCGAGATATGAGAGCGCCAGAAATATGATTCACTAGTGGCTGTAATCATTAAAGGACTTCTCCATAGGATCCAACACAGGTATGTGGTTGAATGGAAAGACTTGATTCCAAATCCTGGACAGCATTTCTACTGAAAGAGTAGCACTAGAGATCTGAAAAGCTAGTGTACATTTCTTATGAGATCAATCAGCACATCATCTACTACTGTTTGTGACCCCTCTCAATCAACCATTCCCTATAGGCCAGTCAATATATCACCGAACCTCTGACATGACATCAAAACAGAATGCGTTACAAAAACTGGAGAAATATCTAGTGGCGGCAGTGTGAGGGAGTTGTAAATACCGGTTTCAGACCACGCTCCTTAGCCGAATCACTTTCAAAATTCGGTAATTTTACTAAGCATTTTAGTCTGGTACTAAACACTCCGTCTATATTCCGTGTCATGGTATTTGTCTGGAAAAAGCCACTTCATTCAGAGGTAATGTCATATGTAGATTTATAAAACGAGTATAACTTTTAACATCGATACTTGTATGCACCTGTAGAACCAAGACCGCTTCTGATGGTAATATGGTTGTGATTTTTAACATCTGGCGGTTTGTAAGAAGATTACGCGTCTCTTTCTAGGACACAGTGGTACCTCTTGCAAGAAAACTTATGAGACATGTCCACCCATCGTGGATTTTTGGTCAGTTTATTTCGTATTGCCAGCAATCAGCTATTGACGAAGTCAGCACCAGGCTTATGAAGTATGTGTTTGTGTTCCAACATGTGCAAAGGAAATGACTATGGACAGTCGTAAGGGAGGTATGGATTTGACGTGAAATACCTTAATAGCAAAGGGAAAAGTATGTAAAGTCAAAAGAATAGTACAGATATATCTATTTCCATAGCCACAGCAGTCTGCAGGGTGTACTTCCGATACTTCGCTCATTGTTGAATATCCCGTTCAACTGAGACCGTAATCGTACCATTTAACTGTAAGTATAGTGATCAAATATATATGTGACCGATTTCGTAGGTAGATTCTGTATATGTGTGTTGGCACGGCGGCGGTGGTGGCCTTTGACGGGAATGATTCACGTTTCCCGCTAATGGCAGGAGCCGTCCGAATGGAGAGGTCTGTTCAGATGCAGGAATGTAGTTGACTTAACCATGTCATTCTGTAGACGGCCGAATAGCGGACTAATACTTAATATGTGTTGGACAGCTTCCGTGATCGCGTGGAAATTTAAGAAGATACAATATGGACATGTGTTTACGCTGGACCATTATTCCCTCCCATGTAAATTGGCCGATTGACTGCTTCTTCACGTTTCCCATCTTTATTTGATTGAGAGAAGATCGGTTGTGGTGTGTGTTGAGTGCATCTAGCAGGTGAAAGACGGTTGGAGGACACGATTGCTGGTTCTCTAGACATAAGAAACACCTTAGTTAACTTTGTATATTATAAGGATGATTTCGAATCTGTTACATCACCGACATCGGTATACAGGAGTGGAAATATCAGCTTCCTCTATTTTTTTCGAGTTTTCATGTAAAGGTCTTCGCAGATGGGGTGAGTTTTTAATTTACCGATTTTACTCATAAAACTAAATTAAAATGAACTTTGTCTATCTTCGTGGAAAGGAATGTTATTTTTCCTTTTTTTAATAGTTGCCTTATTACAGGCGTCGAGTTGATGTTAAATAGTCCAGCGCAAAACGACCAGTTCTTCCTCAGCCCCACCTGTAGCGTCCTACGTGACACTAAACAAAAGTGTTTTCCACCCCAGAACGAGAGGCCTATTGGGGGCGTTGAGGACCTGTCTAGTCTGACAGCTAATCGCGGCAGCTGCGTCCTCTAACCATTAGGGGCAGCTGTGTCACTTTACACTCCTGGAAATTGAAATAAGAACACCGTGAATTCATTGTCCCAGGAAGGGGAAACTTTATTGACACATTCCTGGGGTCAGATACATCACATGATCACACTGACAGAACCACAGGCACATAGACACAGGCAACAGAGCATGCATAATGTCGGCACTAGTACAGTGTATATCCACCTTTCGCAGCAATGCAGGCTGCTATTCTCCCATGGAGACGATCGTAGAGATGCTGGATGTAGTCCTGTGGAACGGCTTGCCATGCCATATCCACCTGGCGCCTCAGTTGGACCAGCGTTCGTGCTGGACGTGCAGACCGCGTGAGACGACGCTTCATCCAGTCCCAAACATGCTCAATGGGGGACAGATCCGGAGATCTTGCTGGCCAGGGTAGTTGACTTACACCTTCCAGAGCACGTTGGGTGGCACGGGATACATGCGGACGTGCATTGTCCTGTTGGAACAGGAAGTTCCCTTGCCGGTCTAGGAATGGTAGAACGATGGGTTCGATGACGGTTTGGATGTACCGTGCACTATTCAGTGTCCCCTCGACGATCACCAGTGGTGTACGGCCAGTGTAGGAGATCGCTCCCCACACCATGATGCCGGGTGTTGGCCCTGTGTGCCTCGGTCGTATGCAGTCCTGATTGTGGCGCTCACCTGCACGGCGCCAAACACGCATACGACCATCATTGGCACCAAGGCAGAAGCGACTCTCATCGCTGAAGACGACACGTCTCCATTGGTCCCTCCATTCACGCCTGTCGCGACACCACTGGAGGCGGGCTGCACGATGTTGGGGCGTGAGCGGAAGACGGCCTAACGGTGTGCGGGACCGTAGCCCAGCTTCATGGAGACGGTTGCGAATGGTCCTCGCCGATACCCCAGGAGCAACAGTGTCCCTAATTTGCTGGGAAGTGGCGGTGCGGTCCCCTACGGCACTGCGTAGGATCCTACGGTCTTGGCGTGCATCCGTGCGTCGCTGCAGTCCGGTCCCAGGTCGACGGGCACGTGCACCTTCCGCCGACCACTGGCGAGAGCATCGATGTACTGTGGATACCTCACGCCCCACGTGTTGAGCAATTCGGCGGTACGTCCACCCGGCCTCCCGCATGCTCACTATATGCTCTCGCTCAAAGTCCGTCAACTGCACATACGGTTCACGTCCACGCTGTCGCGGCATGCTACCAGTGTTAAGACTGCGATGGAGCTCCGTATGCCACGGCAAACTGGCTGACACTGACGGCGGCGGTGCACAAATGCTGCGCAGCTAGCGCCATTCTACGGCCAACACCGCGGTTCCTGGTGTGTCCGCTGTGCCGTGCGTGTGATCATTGCTTGTACAGCCCTCTCGCAGTGTCCGGAGCAAGTATGGTGGGTTTGACACACCGGTGTCAATGTGTTCTTTTTTCCATTTCCAGGAGTGTATATGACGAAGATACATTTGGGAAAGCCGCCCTTTTATCTCCTAAACTATACCTGCTTTTGTGTTGGCGAAGGACCAGCATATCAAGGTGGACCGGCGGCCAGCACATGTCGTGAGGCTGCTGGTGAAGTAGCTCCCTCCCTCGGTCCACTCATCCTGTAGGTGGAGAGAGGGTCTCGATTTTCGGCAGTTTGTGATTGTACATTGAGGAGAATGCACGCTCAACTACCACCCCCTCTGCAGTCTTTTAGGAGGACGATTTTCCGCAGTACATGTGCTGCATTACGACCCATTCAATATGATTGCTGGTTTTTTAACGGAAATTTCGAAGTGTAATTAGAATTGTGATGCATTTTCTCCATCAGCTGTGATAGCGTGTATTGGCTTCGATTACCTGGGCTGTAGGGTGATTTTTAGTAGACGTGTGTAGTGAACTCTGACGTCAAACAGCGGTAGATGCTATATGCTTGCAGGTAATATACTTTTTAAACTCATCTCTGTCCGACACCAGCATCTAGTCAGTTGAAAGTATTTCCCACTAAAAAGAATACAGATAGTACGTTGCACCCCAGCCTTTTTCCCCCTGGCTTGTTGATGTAGGGTAGAGTTTGAGTGTTTCTGTCGCTGATTTCGAGTGGTATTGCGAAATTTTTTCCCAGCGGGATAACACCAGTTCTATGGTATCGTCAGTTTTTGCGCTAAATTGCGATTTTATGCCATCCTTGTGCAGCGCTATGCATGTAGCTGTGTTAGGCCCCATCTTCGTGATTAATTACATAATTAGGATAAATATTTGTGTCAGTTTCAAGCAGTATTGCGAAATTTTTTCCCAGCAGGATAATATCAGTTGTGTGGTGTCATCAGTTTTTGCGCTATATTGCGATTTTAGGATGTCCTTATGTAGCACTGTGCATATAGTTGTGTAATTAGGACCCACCTTTGTGATTAATTACGTAATTAGGATCGATATTTTCGTCAGGTTCCTGACCAAAATAAATAAAGTACATTAACCTAACCTTCCTCTCCCGCATCTGGACAGTTTTCATGTGCTAGGGGGTGCACTTAGGTTTTCCACCCAGTAGAATCAGGGTTGAAGTCGCTGACACGTTGCGTTTTTTTGTGCACTGAGTGTTTGTGCACTGCATTATTTCGCCGGCCGCGGTGGTCTAGCGGTTCTGGCGCTGCAGTCCGGAACCGCAGGACTGCTACAGTCGCAGGTTCGAATCCTGCCTCGGGCATGGGTGTGTGTGGTGTCCTTAGGTTAGTTAGGTTTAAGTAGTTCTAAGTTCTGGGGAACTTATGACCTAAGATGTTGAGTCCCATAGTGCTCAGAGCCATTTGAACCATTTGAACCACTGCATTATTTTCAGGTGTTTAAGCTTTGTGAGCGAATTTGCATAGTGTTACACATGCATTATTTTGGCGATCTACGAGTAATTTGCACCTCTGCATGTTGTGTACTGGATTATTTTGGTAATTTACGAGTTGTTTGCGTCTCTGCACGTCAGTGTACCACATTATTTACGAGTAGTTTCCAGGTCTGTAAACTGTAAGGGATTATTCATCAGTAAATTATCTTATTTTACGAACAGGCCGCTGGTTAGCACATCAGGGCGAGTGTTACGTATCAGCGTAATAAATAAACTATGTGAAATCCGCCCCTAAATAAAACATAAATAAACTACACTCCTTCCTCTCTCCAGCAGCATAGAACAGGCACAGTTCTTTTACTGCCATTTTCCCCCTCCAGACCGCTGGCGGGGTGGAGGGGTGAGGATGCTGGGGCACATGTGCAGCCAAGAAAAACACGGGGCCAGCCGGAGTGGCCGTGCGGTTCTAGGCGCTACAGTCTGGAACCGAGCGACCGCTACGGTCGCAGGTTCGAATCCTGCCTCGGGCATGGATGTGTGTGACGTCCTTAGGTTAGTTAGGTTTAAGTAGTTCTCAGTTCTAGGCGACTGATGACCTATGAAGTTAAGTCGCATAGTGCTCAGAGCCATTTGAACCAAAAACACGGGACATCATCGCATAGTGCTCAGAGCCATTTGAACCAAAAACACGGGACATCATCATGATGCTATGATCCTATTGACTGAACTGCATGATCACATGACCTATCGTGACGGCCTATAGTGGTGAACTCACAAACTAGCTCAGTTCTTTGGTCTGCTGTGTTGGAGGCAGTTGTCTCTTGTGCGATGGGAACTTATACGTAGATTTTAGAAATGGCAGACAGTTCCAGCAGAGACAGATGTTTCCATGCATTGTGTAATGCAACATTAATGCCAAGCATTTATTTGCGGGACCATATTTTTCCTCTTTATATGTGCAAGCATTAATGCTTGCTTCCATTCTTCATGCAGTGAGCTGTGAATGCACTCCTCTGCGGAGTGGGTGCATGTAATACAGCTATTAAAACTCCCCCTGGATGGCACCAACATATTGCTAATGAACAGATGCTCCTTCCACACCGACAGTTCAACAAGCGAAATTCCCACCCATTTTCGAAGAGGATGACGCACCACCATTCAAACAGTCGGAATGGGGTGACTCGTAGAATCACATAATTCAATTTCGCGCCAAAATTCAAACTTCCTGCCAGGGGGGCGTGGAACCTTCCCACCAAAAGCCGCCATCATGGATAACGGTACTCACATCATCAGCTGACGTCACGAACGCCATCTTGCATTACATCATTCACTGTCGCCAAGTCTACAGGCCGGCATCTTGGATTATGTCATCACCGCAATCTTAGTTACATTTGGCAACAATGGAGAGTGGGGCAGAACGAAGTGTATCCTTCTACTTCCATGGTAACCTTTTCAAGATATTATTTATTTATATTAAAAAAATTTTTAAGCTTAATGTATGGAAATTGGTATTTCTCTTCTTCTAAAGAAATATTTGTTAGGGGATGAAAGTTGTTATGTAAATATCCCCACACTAACGGAAAAGGGAATATTAACAAAAACTTTGGGCCCCAGCTAACAGAATCGCTTTTTGGTCAGAAGTACATTCGGAAAAGACCATGCTTATATGGCGTTAATTAGCGTGAAAATCTTATGAGGTGTTGCAGTATGTGAACAACATAAAAGTTCGATTAAATAAAAACAAAAAAGTCTCTGCAGGCCACGTGAGCGAAGCAGTGCGTATCATAACCTCAGTCCATTTTATATGTCAGATGTACTATCTGTGATTACACTTCACTATTATTGATGAAGTCGTGTTTTACTGGATGTGAAATTTAGTTGTGTCCTTTGTTTTATCTATGTACTGAGGCAAATTTTCTGTATCTCATTTTCTTTATGTGTGTAGATCTCCATGTACTCTAGGAACTTCACATGGCTATCCCTTCCCCCCTCTTCGAAGAATTTAAACTGTCGAGTGTTCTTTTTCTCTGTGTGTACTAAATGTGGAGAGGTGGTTTCAGTATGTTATTTGTGTCATGTACTACAGTTCCAATTCTGATGGAATATACACTTAATAAAGCATCTCTCAGAATTTCTTGAGGTTTGGAGCAGTTTTCACAAAAACATTCAATAAGACAAGCTTTTAGGGCTGTATATGAACAATAAGTAATTAGGGTTTAGTAAAAGTCCAATTGTGTGATGATAATCTCTTGTTAAATAATATTTTAAATTTGCAGCGCAACCTATAGGCTTCTTGGAACGTTATCGGGTGATAGATACCGTCGTACTTTGTTTCTGCAAAAATGAGTTGTTTGTCTGACGTCGTCACTGCTGTACCAGAAGAGCCAGGGAAATACTTGAGCGACGTGTAGACAGGGAGGTGCCTGGAACAAAGGGAAGAGTGTAAGCAACCAGCCGACGCTCTGCTGCCCGGCCGGATTAAGGGGCTGTCGACGGGCGCCCCGGCTGCCAGGGGCGAAACTGCGGCGCCAGTTCCTTCCCCAGAGAACCCGCCAGAACCTCATATTGTCTCCCTCGTTTCTGACGCTTCGCTAAAGGCGAAACTTCGCGCTGTATAAAAACCGCGCGCTGATATTACAAAACTTGTAATTCCAAAGTGATACCTCGACTGAAAATACTGCTTCCAACGGCCGCCAGATTCAAAGTTTCATTACCATTGTCCCTTTCTAGCAATGAAGAGCTGTAAAACATTACAATAACTTTTGCGAAAAGTGAAATGCCGCAAAGGATACATTCCTGGACTGAGCTATACAGGGTGAAGGGAAAACACCTGATAATGTCGGGACAGGATAGTGGACATCTAATTGAGCAAAACTCGAAGTTAAGCAAACCTTAAATTCCTATCCACGGTTGTTTGCGTTCGACGCCAATGTTCTGTAATATTTACTGGATAAAGCTTGACTGTTAAATCGGCTACCCTAAAAGTAGAGTACGTTGCCTAATTTTTTAAGATAAAAGCTGTGCTTCAGAAACAGTAAGACGGTCGAGATGTGATAATATAAGTACAATGTTGTTAATGTTGAAGTTTAAGAGCGACATGCTTTAATTTGTGCTAATGTACAGAGATGGCTGTGAGCAATATGGTGGCCGGCCGCGATGGCCTAGCGGTTGTAGGCGCTTCAGTCCGGAAACGCGCGACTGCTTCGGTCGCAGGCTCGAATCCTGCCTCGGGCATGGATGTGTGTGATTTTCTTAGGTTAGTTAGGTTTCAGTAGTTCTAAGTTCTAGGGGACTGATGACCTCAGATGTCAAGTCCCATAGTGCTCAGAGCCATTTGAACCATTTGTGAGCGCTATGGGACTTAAAAAAGTCATTACACTCGAACATAATACGTGTTCCAAAATTCTACAACTGATAGCCGTTAGAGATATAGGTCTATAATTCTGCACATCTGTTTGACGTCCCTTCTTGAAAACGGGATGACCTGTGCCCTTTTCCAATCCTTTGGAACGCTACGCTCTTCTAGAGACCGACGGTACACCGCTGCAAGAAGGGGGGGCAAGTTCCTTCGTGTACTCTGTGTAAAATCGAATTGGTATCCCATCAGGTCCAGCGGCCTTTCCTCTTTTGAGCGATTTTAATTGTTTCTCTATCCCTCTGTCGTCTATTTCGATATCTACCATTTTGTCATCTGGAAGACCATCTAGAGAAGGAACTACAGTGCAGTCTTCCTCTGTGAAACAGCTTTGGAAAAAGACGTTTAGTATTTCGGCCTTTAGTCTGTCATCCTCTGTTTCAGCACCATTTTGGTCACAGAGTGTCTGGACATTTTGATTTGATCCACCTACCGCTTTGACATAAGACCAAAATTTCTTAGGATTTTCTGCCAAGTCAGTACATAGAACTTTATTTTCGAATTCATTGAACGCCTCTCGCATAGCCCTCCTCACACCACATTTCGCTTCGTGTAACTTTTGTTTGTCTGCAAGGCTTTGGCTATGTTTATGTTTGCTGTGAAGTTCCCTTTCCTTCCGCAGCAGTTTTCTAACTCGGTTGTTGTACCACGGTGGCTCTTTTCCATCTCTTACGATCTTGCTTGGCACATACTCATCTAACACATATTGTACGATGGTTTTGAACTTTGTCCACTGATCCTCAACACTATCTGTACTTCAGACAAAATTTTTGTGTTGAGCCATCAGGTACTGTGAAATCTGCTTTTTGTCACTTTTGCTAAACAGAAAAATCTTCCTACCCTTTTTAATATTTCTATTTACGGCTCAAATCATCGATGCAGTAACCGCTTTATGATCGCTGATTCTCTGTTCTGCGTTAACTGTTTCAAATACTTCGGGTCTGTTTGTCACTAGAAGGTCTAATATGTTATAGTCACGAGTCGGTTCTCTGTTTAACTGCTCAAGGTAGTTTTCAGATAATGCACTTAAAAAAATTTCGCTGGATTCTTTGTCCCTGCCACCCGTTATGAACGTTTGAGTCTCCCAGTCTATATCCAGCAAATTAAAATCTTCACCCAGAACTATGACATGGTGGGGAAATCTACTCGAAATGTCTTCCAAATTATCCTTCAGGTGCTCAGCCGCAACAGCTGCTGAGCCAGGGAGCCTATAGAGACATCCAATTACCGTGTCTGAGCCTGCTTTAACCGTGACCTTCACCCAAATTATTTCACATTTCGGATCTCCGTCAATTTCCTTCTATACTAATGCACTTCTTATCGCTATAAACACGCCTCCCCCTTCACTGTCCAGCCTGTCTCTGCGGTATACATTCCAATCTGAGTTTAGAATTTCACTGCTGTTTACATCTGGTTTCAGCCAACTTTCTGTCCCTAGTACTATGTGGGCATTGTGACCGTTTATTAGTGAGAGCAGTTCTGGGACCTTTCTATAGATACTCCTGCAGTTTACTATTAGCAGATTAATATTGTTATTCCTTGTTGCATTTTGCCTATTCGTACCTTGCCGCGTCTCAGGAGGCGTCTTGTCGGGCCTAGGGAGGGAATTCTCTAACCTAAAAAACCCACATGTGCACTCCACACGTACTCCGCTACCCTTGTAGCCGCTTCCTGCGTGTAGTGCACGCCTGACCTATTCAGGGGGACCACACATTTCTCCACCCGATAGCGGAGGTCGAGAAATTTGCACCCCAGATCTCCGCAGAATCGTCTGAGCCTCTGGTTTAAGCCTTCCACTCGGCTCCAAACCAGAGGACCGCGATCGGTTCTGGGAACGATACTACAAATAGTTAGCTCAGATTCCACCCCGCGAGCGAGGCTTTCCGCCTTCACCAACTCCGCCAACCGCCTGTATGAACTGAGAATGACGTCTGAACCCAGACGGCAGGAGTCATTGGTGCCGACATGAGCAACAATTATCAGTCGGGTGCACCCAGTGCTCTCTATCGCCGCCGGCAGGGCATCCTCAACATCTCGGATGAGACCCCCAGGCAAGCAGACAGAGTGAACACTGGCCTTCTTCCCCGACCTTTCCGCTATTTCCCTAAGGGGCTCCATCACCCGCCTAACGTTGGAGCTCCCAATCACTAATAAACCCCTGCCCCCGCGTGCCTGCTCGGACCTTGCTGAAGGAGCGGCCACATGTCCACTCAGAGGCAGAGCGGGCGATGTCACACGGCCAGCCTCCACGTTGACCCTCCGCCTCGTGCGCCGCGAACCCGCTCCCGGTACCCGCGAAGATGTCTCGACAGTTTTGTCAGCATTGGCTCTCGTAAGGGTGTCAGCAGTTCTAATGGAATGTTTTCCACTCCAGGGGCCTTGTTTCGACTTAGGTCTTTCAGTGCTCTGTCAAACTCTTCACGCAGTATCATATCTCCGATTTCATCTTCATCTACATCCTCTTCCATTTCCATAATAGTCCTCAAGTTTATCGCCCTTGTATAGATCCCTCTATATACTCCTTACACCTTTCTGCTTTCCCTTCTTTGCTTAGAACTGGGTTTCCATCTGAGCTCTTGATATTCATGCAAATGGTTTTCTTTTATCCAAATGTCTCTTTAATTTTCCTGTTGGCAGTATCTATCTTAACCCAAGTGAGGTAATCCTCCACGGCCTTACATTTGTCCTCTAGCCATTCCTGCTTAGCCATTTTGCAGTTCCTGTCGATCTCATTTTTGAGACGTCTGTATTCCTTTTTGGCTGCTTCATTTAATGCATTTTTATGTTTTCTCCTTTCGTCAATTAAATTCAATATTTCTTCTGTTACCCAAGGATTTCTACTAGCCCTCGTCTTTTTAACTACTTGTCCTGTGCTGCCTTCACTACTTCATCCCTCAGAGCTACCCATTCTTCTT
Source organism: Schistocerca cancellata (assembly GCF_023864275.1). NCBI lineage: Eukaryota > Metazoa > Arthropoda > Insecta > Orthoptera > Acrididae > Schistocerca > Schistocerca cancellata. Next base: position 742,952,115 of record NC_064627.1, read on the forward strand.
CTACTGTATTTCTTTCCCCCATTCGTGACAATTGTTCCCTTATGCTCTCCCTGAAACTCTGTACAACCTCTGGTTTAGTCAGTTTATCCAGGTCCCATCTCCTTAAATTCCCACCTTTTTGCTGTTTCTTCAGTTTTAATCTACAGTTCATAACCAATAGACTGTGGTCAGAGTCCACATCTGCCCCTGGAAATGTCTTACAATTTAATACCTGGTTCCTAAATATCTGTCTTACCGTTATATAAACTGTCTGATACTCTCTAGTATCTCCAGGATTCTTCCATGTATTCAACCTTCTTTTATGATTCTTGAACCAAGTGTTAGCTATGATTAAGTTATGCTCTGTGCAAAATTCTACCAGACGGCTTCCTCTTTCATTTCTTACCCCCAATCCATATTCACCTACTATGTTTCCTTCTCTCCCTTTTCCTACTCTCGAATTCCAGTCACCCATGACTATTAAATAATCGTCTCCCTTCACTATCTGAATAATTTATCTCACCATACATTTCATCAATTTCTTCATATCTGCAAAGCTAGTTGGCATACAAAATTGTACTTCTGTAGTAGGCGTCGGCTTTGTGTCTATCTTGGCCACAATAATGCGTTCACTATGCTGTTTGTAGTAGCTTACCGGCACTCCTATATTTTTATTCATTATTAAACCTAATCCTGCATTACCCCTATTTGATTATGTATTTATAACCCTGTATTCACGTGACAAAAAGTCTTGTTCCTCCTGCCACCGAACTTCACTAATTCCCAGTATATCTAACTTTAACCTATCCATTTCCCTATTTAAATTTTCCAACCTACCTGCCCGATTAAAGGATCTGACATTCCACGCTCCGATCCGTAGAGCGCCAGTTTTCCTTCTCCTGATAACGACGTCCTCCTGAGTAGTCCCCGCCCGGAGATCCGAATGGGGGACTATTTTACCTCCGGAATATTTTACCCAAGAGGACGCCATCATCATTTAACCATACAATAAAGCTGCATACCCTCGGGAAAAATTACGTCTGTAGTTTCCCCTTGCTTTTAGCCGTTCGCAGTACCAGCACAGCAAGGCCGTTTTGGTTAGCGTTACAAGGCCAGATCAGTCAATCATCTAGACTGTTGCCCCTGCAACTACTGAAAAGGCTGCTGCCCCTCTTCAGGAATCACATGTTTGTCTGGCCTCTCAACAGATACCCCTCCGTTGTGGTTGAACCTACGGTACTGCCATTTGTATCGCTGAGGCACGCAAGCCTCCCCACCAACGGCAAGGTCCATGGTTCATGGACCTTGTTTTTTTGTTTTTTTGCTTTTTTGTTTGTTTTTTGTTTTTGAGTCATGAGTTTTCTGATTGGTTTGATGCGGCCCGCCATGAATCCCTCTCCTGTGACAAACTCTTCATCTCAGAGTAGCACTTGCAACCTACGTCCTCACTTATCTGCTGGATGTATTCCAATCTCTACCTTCCTCTACAGTTTTTTCCCCCTACAGCTCCCTCTAATACCGTGGAAGTCATTCCCTGGTGTCTTAACAGATATCCTACCATCCTGTCCCGTTTACTTATCAGTGTTTTCCACACATTCCTTTCCTCTCCAATTCTGCGCAGAACCTTCTCATTCCTTACCTTATCAGTCCACCCGATTTTCAACATTCGTCTGTAACACAACATCTCAAATGCTTAGATTCTCTTCTGTTACGATTTTCCCGCAGACCATGTTACACTACCATACAATGCTTTACTTCAAACGTTCATTCTCAGGAATTTCTTCTTAAAATAAGGCGTATGTTTGATACTCGTAGACTTCCCTTGGCCAGGAATGCCCTTTTTGCCAGTGCCAATCTGCTTTTCATATCCTCCTTCCTCCGTCCATCACTGATTATTTTGCTGCAGAATTCCTTAACTTCATCCACTTCGTGACCGTCAATTCTGGGATTAAGTTTCTCGCTGTTCTCATTTCTACTACTTCTCATTACTTTCTTCCTTCTTAGATTTAGTTTCAACCCATATTCTGTACTCATTAGACTATCCACTCCGCTCAGCAGCTCATATAATTCTTCTTCACTTTCACTCAGGCTAACAATGTCATCAGCGAATCGTATCATTGATATCTTTTCATCTTGAACTTTAATTTCACTCTTGAACTTTTCTTTTATTTCCATCATTGCTTTTTCGATGCACAGATTGAGCAGTAGGGGCGAAAGACTACATCCCTGTCTTATACCCTTTGTAATCCGAGCATTTCGTTCTTGATCGCCCACTCTTATTATTCCCTCTTGGCTCTTGTACGTACTGTGTATTACCCGTATCTTCTTATAGCTTAACTCTATTTTTCTCAGAATTTCGAACATCTTTCAGCATTTTATATAGTCGAACGATTTTTCCAGGTCGACAAATCCTATGAACATGTCTTCATTTTTCCTTAGTCTTCCTTCCATTATCAATCGAACGTCATAATTGTCTCTCTGGTGTCTTTACTTCTCCTAAAGCCGAACTGGTCGTCATCTAAACCTCTTCAGGTTTCTTCTCCATTCACCTGTATATTGCTCTTGTCAACAACTTGGATGCATGAGCTGTTAAGCTGATTGTGCGATAATTCTTACACTTGTCAGTTCCTGCAGTCTTCGGAATTATGTGGATGATATTTTTCCGAAAGTCAGATGGTAAGTCACCAGAGTGATACATTCTACACACCAACTTGAATAGCCGTATTGTTGCCACTTCCCCAAAGGATGATCTTACATCGTCCAAAGCTCTCTTAAATTTTGATTCTAATACTGGATCCCTTATCTCTTCTAAGTCGACTCCTGTTTCTTCTTCTATCAGATCAAACAAATTTTCCCCTTCATAGAGGCCTTCAATGAACTCTTTCCACCTATTCGCTCTCTCCTCTGCATTTAGCAGTGGAATTCCCGTTATGTTCTTAATGTTACCACCCTTGCTTTTAATTTCACCGAAGGTTGTTTTGACTTTCCTATATGCTGAGTAAGTCCTTCCGACAATAATTTCTTTTTCGCTTCCTTCACATTTTTCATGCAGTCATTTCGTTTTAGCTTCCCTGCCCTTCCTATTTATTTCATTTCTTAGCGACTTGTATTTCTGTATTCCTGAATCTCCCTGAATATTTTGGTACGTCAATCTTTCATCGATCAGCTGAAGTATTTCTTCTGTTATCCACTGTTTCTTAGCAGTTATTTTCTGTGTACCGATGCTTTTCTTTCCAATTTCTGTGATTAGCCTTTTCGAGATGTCCATTCCCAAACCACCCACACGCTGGATTTTCTTAGAAACGATTGTGAATATGTTCAGATGGAAGTTCTCTATATTACAGAGTCGTCAAGAAGGCTGCAGCTTAAAAGCAGGTCAATCTGCAACGTAAAATCCTATAAGCTCCCCCCTTCTCACAAGTGTGTCGGGTCCTGGGAACTTGGCGGTCTCCCTCAGTTGTCAGTCAGTCTTTAAACGGCACATCACTTTCAGAGTGAAGCACAACACTTGTACAGTGCTCCTGCCCGTTATCTTTGAATCTGAGAAAAATCCCACGATTATAAGTTGTGGCTTAACTGGAACCATATCATTCAGAGCATTGGGTCGGGACCTAAAGGGGCAGTCAAATGAAGTAGATGGAAAAGAAGGAGGTAAGCTATCAGTTATTTGAAAAGTAATCGCCGTAACTGTTAATACCACAAATATTTTTCCAGCAAGATACTGACCGTCTTGTCTCAGAATGGGAAAATTTATTAACAGTTACGACGATTACTTTTTAAATGATGAAAGATTTACTTACTTCTGTGTCGCTTTCTTTTGACAACCGCTTATATTATAACATCTTACTTGACATTTTTCCTGCCAAACGTGACGCTTAAAGTTCCATAAGACTGGTGATTCTGGGTGGGCGCAGACTCAAAATTTTACCTGCTCTTCAAAAACGGCCACTTTCCGAAATACGTCAGCTGCGGGTGGTGGTCAACTACGCGCCGAGAGAAACACACTTTCAGTGGACACTACAGCGTTTTCCTACCCCTTTAAAGAGACTTTTGACCCTCTTCGATTGCCATGTCGGACAAATCATAGGTATGGTTAAAAATGCTTCATAAAATGCTCTTGCCCATAATAGGGCACTGGTCAAGGTATTTAATAAGATGCTAAATAACTTTCATTCACTACGATAGTACCAAGAAACGTTATTTAAAGAATTCATACGTTTCGTAAATCCATTTATGTACTTTAAAATATATTCCTGTATGTACCGAACATTTTTTTCATCTTTATTGCTAGATCGGTGAGACATTTTAATGAATCTGGTTATCTGAGTTTGAACGATGGCGTCAACATAATGGTATACACAGCACAGAGTGGTTATAATTAAACTTCCGCTACTTGATAGGGCCCCCACGAAAAGCGAGTGACCATAGGACAATGAAAGTTTGTGGAAACATTTTTAAAGACATGTGGGAGAGAAATAACGAATAGACCATTGAAAGAAATACGTTTTAATTCTCACATGAGAGGGTAACATTTGTTAATTTCGTACCATGTTTACGTTGCGGGTTACAAACACTGCTCACTGTAACGTTCATTTGCATTCACAACAGCCTGGAACCACACTAGAAATACCATTTCACAGGTGTTCGCAGCACTTTTTGAAAGGTGGACCTTGGAATATTCAGCTGTTATGAAACTCGTGCCCTGTTTGAACAGCGCATATTACGTCCAGCATTCTCAACCATGGCAACAGTTGTGGTGCAATTGGCCCTCGGCCTATCGCAGGAGCAATTCACAAATCGCCAGTTAATTCGAACTTCCGAATCATGTTCTTCAACCTAGATGCCGGAAGAGGATCTCTTCTTATTCTTTTAATGTGTCGATACTTGTGAACAGCAACAGCGCTATTGCTGTTGGTTTGATAGAATATCTTTACGAGTAAAATCTCTGCTCAGCGTATTGGCCGTCTGCAGCTGTAATTCACACTGATGCTTGCGTTACAACCCTACGGCGCCTTACCAGTACCGGCACCTGGCGGCAAATCATGTCACTAATACTACCAACAATGCAAACCCTGCAGCGCATAGTCTGAACATCATTCCAAAAAGGTGGATACCCATACAGTACGTGGCTCAAGTAGAGAAAGTCTGATTACTACGACCCTTTATGTTGACGTGCACTATGAAAATTATGGCCGAAAGCCTTGTGAAATGCCTCATAAGCATTGATTGCTGTTTCAGAACTTATAGTACTGGAAGCCCAAATTTCGTGCGGAAGCCCACATTCTGAATCTATGACGTTCGTTGTTAAGTAATCAGCAGAACACGGAACATTTTTACTTTCTACATCTACATCTACATCCATACTCCGCGAGCCACCTGACGGTGTGTGGCGGAGGGTACCTTGAGTACCATTATCGGTTCTCCCTTCTATTCCAGTCTCTTATTGTTCGTGGAAAGAAGGATTGTCGGTATGCCTCTGTGTGGGCTCTAATCTCTTTGATTTTATCCTCATGGTCTCTTCGCGAGATATACGTAGGAGGGAGCAATATACTGCTTGACTCCTCGGTGAAGGCATGTTCTCGAAATTTTAACAAAAGCCCGTACCGAACTACTGAGCATCTGTCCTGCAGAGTCTTCCACTGGAGTTTATCTATCATCTCCGTAACACTTTCGCAGTTATTAAATGATCCTGTAACGAAGCGCACTGCTGTTCATTAAATCTTCAATAGAAGCACCCACAAACTTAGTATGGGGGAGAGAAACCAAACCAGACACCAAGCGTAACAACAGACCTATATGCGATTTTTATAAATGTGTTCGGAAGATAGTCCTACGGCCTGAATTTCTCTCCGCCAGGCGTACACCCTACTATTGATGAAAATGACCACACCTGACTAATTGTTTAGCTTAAAGTTACTACGAAATTAGGTACAATGGTTGACGGTTGTACCTTAATCTTCGTATCATCTCAAGCATTTACGATTTCAGTTAATACACTTTTTCGTACGTAACTGTTGTTTTGTTAGGCAACGAACGAAAGAGAGGTTTAAGAATCGCTTAAGGAAATATGTAACTTACATATTTTTACTGTAAAGGTCCACGTTACAACACGTTGTGTTTCTCTACCTTTTCGAAATTTATTTCTTCAAACAAAGATAAATTTAAGGCCTCTTTCATTTATCATACACTCAACTGGAACTTTACTACCTACTTTTAACTTATCAGTCGTATTCGAGTATTAGCCACTGGCACACTCAGAGACAGTGACTAATGGTAACAGTGCTACGACCAGTTCACTCCAAATGTTACCAAGTAGCAAATAAAACATTCGTGCACAGTAGACCTGTTTATAACGCACCTTATCGCACGAAGCCGACCTTTCTGCTGATATAATGATGAACCAGTTCTCGAGCAGTTGGGCAAACAGTAACCAGTTTCACACGCAAACAATACCCACCCGCCTAACAGGGGCAGTGCTTTGGAAGCTAAGATCGCCTGATGCAGCAACTGCAGTATAGACTTCCTACTCTGTGTAAGAGTCGAGATTGCATGACTGTCAAATGAGGTTTGACACCACGTTCGATCACATCCCAAATAAGTTCATCAATTTAAAACATAGAGTCAGAAGATGAGTCCATGATCATATTTTGGCACGTTATTTTACAGATTTGGCTTGATCACACAAAATTTTGCACTTCACTATTACCGGTTTTGGCTACTGCCATCTTCAGATCATAAAATAATCTGACGTAGTATCAACATCAAACGAAACATATAGGTACATAGTAAGTAAGATCTGGCGAATTGGAGGAGCCAGCACATCAATTGTAACTCGCCACTGTGTTCCTCGAACCACTCCATAGCACTCCTGGCCTTGTGACATGGCGCATTATCTTGTTGAAAAATACCACTGCCCTTGGGAAACACGGTCGGCATGAAGTCTGCAACCAGTTTACGATACTTCTTGGCCATCATGTTGCCTTGCATGAGCTCCACTGCACCCGTTGATGCCCACATGCATTTTTCCCAGAGTATAATGGAGCCATCGTCAGCTAGTCACTGCCCCTCAGTACAAGTGTCAAGGGGCTGTTCACCTGGAAGACGACGGATTTACGCCCTCCCATTGGCAAGATGAGGAAGGTATCGGGGTTCATCAGACCACCCAGCACTCGGCCACTGTAGATTAGATTAGATTAGATGAGATTAGATTAGTACTTGTTCCATAGATCATGAATATGACACTTCGTAATGATGTGGAACGTGCCAGGTTAATAAAAGGTGTCGATACAAGATATTACATTACACAAAATATTACATGACACTTAGTAATATTTTTTTGTTGGGGGTTGGGAAAATTACCCACTTACTATATCCAAAAATTCATCTAATGAGTAGAAGGAGTTGCCATTAAGAAATTCTTTTAATTTCCTTTTAAATGCTATATGGCTATCTGTCAGACTTTTGATGCTATTAGGTAAGTGACCAAAGACTTTTGTGGCAGTATAATTTACCCCCTTCTGAGGCAGAGTTAGATTTAACCTTGAGTAGTGCCAATGGTGACGTGCTCATTTCAGTCATAGTTGTCGATGTCATGGTGTTAACATGGGTCGTCGGCTGCGGAGGCCATTCGTTAGGAGTGTTCAGTGCACTGTGTATTCAGACACACTTGTACTCTGCCCAGCATTAAGGTCTGATTTGTTTCTGCCACAGTTCACCACCCGCCCTCTTTTACCAGTTTGCTCAGCTTAAGATGCAGGATGGGCAGGAGGCATGGAGGAGGTTGGTGGAAACATTTAGTGGTTTGTGGGAGAGAGGGGAGCCATCAGTGGGCTAGCTAGGGGTACAGGTAGGGTGTGAGATAACAGCACACATCTAGCTGATATGGGGACACAAGTAGGGTGAGCGTACTGGGACAAGGGATGGTGTACACACACACACACACACACACACACACACACACACACACACACTCAAAAACACACACACGAATACACTACTACACACTCACACAAACACATAGATACACAAACACACATACACAATCAAACACAAACACATACACAAACAAACACAAACACACTCCTTCTCTCACCACTGGGTGGTGGTTGGGGTGGCAGCTAGTTACCTTAGGTTTAGGCCAGGGTGGTTACAGGCACACAGATGGACAGACTACGGTGTGAGATAACAGCACAGAACTAGCTGATAGGGGACACAAATTGGGTGAGGGTACTGGGGCAGATGTCAGTGTACACACACACACAAACAAACACAAGCAAACACACATAAACACAAACTACTGGATGTAGGATGGGGTGACACCGAGTTACCTTAAGTTTAGACCAGGGAGGTTACAGGTATGAAGATTGTGCTGTAAGCGTATCTTCCTTATGTGTAGCTCAGAAAAGCTGAAGGTGGTGGTGAGAATTTAGATGGCATGGTTTGGATGAGCAGTGGAACACTACTTTGGGAGGTTTGAGAGTACTTCCGGTAGGATGTCCCCCATTTCAGGGCATGATGATAGATGAAGCCCTGACAAAGGAAGTGGTTCAGTTGTTCCAGTTCAGGGTGGTATTGGATGATAAGAGGCTCGTTTATTGGTGACTGGTTCTTGGGATGGAGGATATGGCACAGGAAATCTGTTTGTGAATTAGGTCTGGAGGGTATTGCCTGTCTGTGAAAGCCTTTGTGAGACCTTCAGCATACTGAGTGAGTTCTCATCAGTGCAGATGCATCTACTATGGGTGGCCAGGCTGTACATGAGGGATTTTTTGGCGTGGAAGTGGTGGCAGCTGTCACATTGCATTTACTGTTGGTGATTGGTGCCACCTTCTTTGATGTCGATCTCCTCCTCTCAGATGGCTCCATCCACACCTCAGTCCATATCAAACCCATGTGCATGTGCGTGTGCATGTGAGTGTTTGTATGTATGGGATGTGTGTGTGTGTGTGTGTGTGTGTGTGTGTGTGTGTGTGTGTGTGTGTGTGTCTCCTTCCACACCAAAAGATCCACACAGCCTAGCCACTCGTGGTAGACGTATCTGTGGTGATGAGAACTCCCTCACCCAGTATGCTGAAGACGTCACAAAGGCCACCACCAAAAAGTGCCCACTTGTCATTTAATACCACCCTAGACTGGAATCACTGAACCACTTCCTTCGTCCTACCTAACATACTGCCAAACCCTCCCAAAGTGTTCTGCTGCCACCCCAACCTCAACAACATTTTAGTCCATCCTTACGCCATTCCCGCCTCCAGTCTGCTCCCAAGGGAATCATAGCCCTGTCGAAGACCCAGATGCTAGACCTGCCCAATCCACCCACCCAGCACCATCTACTCCAGTCCCATCACAGGCTTATCCTACCCGATCATACGTTGGTTCACCTGTGAAAGCAGACATACTAAAATGTAGACTTTCACGGCCGGAAATATCATGTCCATTATAATTTCAACCGAAAGGACGAGGGTGTGAAATTAAAAGGTATATGGATGCCGGTGTTAAAGAAGATGTGTACCACCCGTCCACTACTCGGTGATGGCAACGGCGATCGACGGCGACGGACAGCGGCCAATTGCACTGACGTTTTCAAAACACGTGACGTCACACCGCGGCGCGGGAGCGCGCGGACACGAAATTTAGCGGCAGTCAGTAGCGAGCCAGTGGGTGTGTTGGACCTTCCATCGACCTACGGACGCCCTTGAAGACGTCTCCCGCAGTCGGAGACGAAACGTTGGGAATTGAGACAAAATTCATCAACCGACCAAAACACATCCCTCGCCGCCCCCCCCTCCCCCCCCCCACCATACTCAACACCCAACTTCACCCTAGCGCAATCACCGTGGGCCAGTAAGGAGGTGGCAGTTGGCTGGGCACAATGTAGGGAGACAAGTGTGTGCATGTGAGTGAGTGTGTGTGGGTGTTTGTGTGTGTGTTTTTCCTGCAGCTAGAAAAAGGAAGTGCATTCCGAAAGCTAGCCAAGCTCTGTACCTTTGTTTGTGTACCTATCAAAGATGCAACCTCTAAATAACTAAATCGTCTTCTTCATTCCTCAATATTCGTAAATGAAAAATAATTAACTTTGGAGCGTTTTCAGGTACAGTTTATTCACTTTCAACTGCAAAACATTAGATAAGGATTGAAATGCAATTTAATTTTGCGTTTCAGTGACGCATAGTGCGTCCAGATATTACTATACTGTAAGTATAAGAATAAACTATCGAGTTCTGCTCCTTTTATGCGAGATATCTCACTTGTAAATCTCTGAACATTTCTGTCAAATTGTGTATCTTACAACGTACTGCAGAAGAAAATAAAGAGGTTTTTTCTTCATCTTTTTGTTGTTCTTTCACTGAAACAAATACTTTGTTTTTTTCGCATACTTCTTTGTGTTCGAGAAGAAGAGGATTATACATGAATATCTGTTGATACGAATTGTTCAATACACTACTCTCATCTTCTTCTAGAAGTACTGCAGCCATTAGTGCTTCATTCGCAACGCTATTTGAATGATGTGGTCCAATTTTGCAATATATGGGTGAGATATAGAAGTGGAGGCATAAGACATTCGTACGTCCAGACACATACATTTAGGTTATCAGTGGTTTCCCTGAACCACTTCAAGTAAATGCTCGGGTGTTTCCTTTGGAAAGGAAATGGTCTATATCCATCCCAATCCATCTGAAATCCGTGCTCATATCCCGTCTCCATTGACTTTATCGCAGGCGAGATGTTAAAATGTGAATTCTTCACTTATTTCGAGATGAATCGGTTTCAAAATCCTGTGCGGTTGTTCTGACTTAAGTTTCCGGCAGTTTCCCTGAACGGCTACGGACGAATGTTAAGTTCTTTCTTTCAACATCTTTCAACAAGGCCATTATCCTTCCTCGATACAATCTTGAGGCACTAACATATGATCTGTCACCAATAAGGTCGCTGATGCCAGAACTTGAAAGCAGTACGAAAGTTATTCGTCTTATTACATGTCTGTAACGATCTGTTGTACCCAAGCCTGTAACGTATTGCTGTATCGACCGCGAATTTCATAGAATACTACGAGGGAAATCTTCGGATTAATACCCCGCATCACTTCAGATATTTATCTCACAGCAACACAAATAAGTTGTACCGTTACGCTGTATCACTACCACGTGCCGTGGCGGCAAATGTGTGCTCCTGTTCACAACAGACATTTCCCTTTGAACTTGTAACCTACAAGTGCGTAGCCTAAGTGGAAGTCATTTATTACAACTCTGAGCTGGACCTAAATGAACAGCTGGAGATTTCAGCAGTATGCTGAATAACGATCACAATAATTGTATGGTGTGGAAACATCACTTGATGCATTCAGCGGATCAATAACAGGGATCTCTCAGCCGTGAACATCTCCCAAATATAGACCAGAGGGGAAAAAAGCAGCCCTTAGCTGGTAGTTTTCACCGTTGAGGGTTGTGTAGGAAAACTAATTTATTGAATGTAAAATATTCTTGTCGTCAAAGAAGATTAACAGTTAAAGAGAACTTAATTTTCAATCTAAAATAGATTTTGTAAGCAGGGGTCAGACATAAGAATAATAATTAAAACGGCTTCAGCACTATGGGACAGCATTCAGGGAAACAGAATTAAAATCAACTTTGACTTATCGCACAGAACTGGGAAGCAACAGTAAGAATTACTATATGTAGCCCTTGGACACATATAGGGAAAGACAAATGTAGCTTCTGCAATAACCTTAGGACACTAGACGTAATATCACCCACACAGCACGCATGTAAACGTTGGTCTAGGACTACTCCCATCACCAAGTAGTCACTGCAACAAGCTGCTACCACCTTCCTACAGGATTACACGCGTGTATCTCAATACAATCTTCTGTAGCATAATACATATGAATGAAACCCTCTCACAGAGTAAAATAATATGGTAGCTTTCTTTGTACAAAAGATATAAACTAAATCAGTCACCCTCACAACATAATAAAAAGAGCATCCTCTTTACAATAAAATGTACAAATCAATCACACTCACCACCTAATTAACAAAATCGAAGTGGCTCTCGCCTTTAGAGAAAACGTTCACACGCCAGCGTGATATCACACAACAAACGTGACACGTAACACTATAACCACGAATCTCTTGTGCGTAATATTATTTGTTAGTCAATCCACTCAATGCGCCGCTTGCTCTCTGTACTACACTGCGTCACTCGACAACCAAGATGCAGTCTTCGGCTGCTAAAGCAAGGAGGTAGCCACATGCAGAAGCCGCTCTCCCCACCGTTGGCCGGGGAAAAGACACCAACTGCCCCACCAGTTTGGTTGTACCCGCACCGACCTTCAGCGGTGTCCTGCAGACAGCGCCTCGGCGTAGGCTACTAGCTTAAGGCTTCCCGTTCTCGGCCGTGAGTCAGCTGACTTCCCGTAGTCCGCCTCTTACCCCCGCAGCTGCAGCTGCGACAGCTCCGGCCTGCCACACTGATTTAGGAGTCGGGCTAACGGCTCCCAAAACTGGCCCGGCGCCTCGCCACGAATTGTCAGCCGCATGTAGCAAGGCTTTCAGTGCAGCCCCGGTCATTGTCACCGCATCTCCTGCTCCACTGCCCGCACCTCCAAGCGTAGCCGCCCTCAGCAGCCGCATCCCTCGCCGACCGCGCTCACTAGCCAAGCGCTAATGCGATAGCGGCGCTGACACAGCTGGCTGTGTGAGGCAGGGAGGAAGACGTGCTGCGAGTAACAAATTCACGGCGTACTGTAACCGCCTGATGCAGGCGCTAACCGGAAACCGTTCAGCCAAAGTAAATGCGTTGTTGTGTTGTATGAGGTTGCTAGTTCACAGGATGAGGCGAACGAAATTGATTGAGTATTGTATATTCTAATTCAATCGCCAGGATACTGATCACAAACCGAATCCAAAGTAAGTAAAGAGGTTTTGCTGCTGTTAATTGATGTGAGAGAAAGTTAAGACTTCGATTTATGTGGATATATGGTATTTCGTTTCCACATTTGCATTGGCAGTTTTGTAGTGCGCTAAACTATAATTCGTATGTATAAATAAATATACATTTTCCAATTCCTTGACGAAACGTTGTTTCACTTCACATGTTATCCGCTGGGAGGCTACAGTTACAACCTGTATACGAAAGGTTGATTGAAGAGGTCTCGTTAATATCATCCATGTAATACACTCGCAATAACCGTATAGAAAAAAAGCATTACGCCAACTGCTGTAATGTGAAATACTGTTGTGCAATGGCTTTCCAGGTTAGCGACTCGGTAATTAGATGTAATGTTGCGCTTCTTTCTGAAAATTAAAATGTAATCGTCCCCATGTGATTGCAATGGGTCTCCGACTTACAATAACTTACATGCGTTACCAGAAAAACTGTCTTATACTTAACCCTTTCATTCATTAAAACTGGCAGAATTAATTCAATTTGTTACAAGAAAATGAAGCGCCTATAATCTGAGTACTGAATGGTAGCAAACGTGTACTACTATTATGTTTTATCATTCCAATTAATTAGCGTACATTCATAATTTACCTTCTCCAATAAGTATTGTTCAATGGTCTGTGTCCTCCGTTTCTTAAAATTTTTTAACAAAATCCTTTTCCATGTTCATAATCTCACAAAGGACAGCATAATTCATTTCTCCATCCAAGAAACACGAGAACATTATTAAGAGCAAGTAATTAATACATCGCGGTATCAGAGAATAATTATTGCTTCTATAGTTACATATATACTGCTCATTTTAAAACATGCTAGCGCTGTTTCGGTTTTCTCACTCGCATACATACGTCACTCTCGTCGACGACTCATGTTCCATCTATCGAGTCGTCCTTAATCCCAACATATCACAATAGTCTCGTGTCTTTCCATTATTTTGGGCATGACAGTCGAAATAAAAGTCATCTGAACTAATGTTTCCCATTTACTCACATAACTTAAAATTTTTTACCTAAACTACATTCCATTTGTGTGCTTCGAGAAATTAAATGCATTTCATGGAGTACAACTAACACACTGTTTCGGAACGAAATTCGCGTAAAGTACATATGTGAAAAAGTGTTACCATAAAAAGTAAGTGGTACAGTGCATACTAGAAGAATGAAATAGTATTTTAGAAGAGTGGGAATCAAATCTCGATAGTTGCAGCCTGATTTAGGTTTTCCATACATTCCTCAAAGCATTTCAATAGCATTACAAAGCGGGTCCTTGGGCAAGGCGGTGGCAGCTTCCCAGTTCCCAGACGAACCCGATTATATAGACGATGGCATACTGCAACTCACTGATAATAACGAATAACTAGAGGATTCCTCAGGTGCAATACACTACAGAAAGACTCGGTGTGGGTGATGCGTGAAATCAAAGAAAAGCATAGCTTAAAAACTAGGGACAGTTTGTATCGAAGAATGAAAAACGAATTGAAAAGAAGTAAAGTAACAAGACAGCGATCCACCCTCTTCCAAAAGACATTATTTTGATGCCATACGTAATCTGTAAGGAGAGAGTGTATATTCTCCAAGATAAACTGAGATTTTATGGAATCCATAGCATAGTCAATCAATGGATAATCTCATATCTAACAACAGAATGCTGAATGTTGTACTTGAGGAACCAACCACTGTAACCGGGAGAGAGTCTTCTGAACGGGCAGAAATCAGTTATGGGATTCCACAAATGTTAATCTTAAATCCATTATTGTTTATTATGTATGTAAACGACCTTTCGCCTAATACACAGCAAGCAAAATTAGTTCTCTTTGCGGGTGACACTAGTATTGCAATCAATCCAAACATACGAACAGCAAAGGAAGACGTTTAACATTTTAAAGAACATAGTTCTTATATAGGAAAACAGCGATCTGTAATTATTATAAATAAATTAGAAGAAGTCTTGATCGCTTAACTTTTTCAATGGTGACCGGTTTCGAACTTTTTGTCAGATCATTTTCGGACCATGAATGTTTTCCGGAAGCGGTGACGCATGGCAGTCCTCTTGTTTGTGGCTGGTGGTGTACTGAGAGGACTGCCACGCGTCACTGCCTCCGGCAGACATTCATGGTCCGAAGATGATCTCATAAAAAGATCGAAACCGGTCACTAATAAAAAAGTTAAGCGATCACGACTGCTTCTAATTTATTTAAAGAAAGACGTGGTAAATAATGCTCTTAAAAATATTATTGAATGGACTCGTGAGAATCGTCTCACTTTCAATTCCAAAAAGACACAGCATATACTGTATCTATGACGGAAACCTCAAAAATTTTAGGTGTCCACATCGATGAGTATTTAAAGTGGAAAAGATACTACGTATATTTCTTTACATGGCCATTTTCCGCAGAAGCTGTTACAATCAATTGTCATTCGTTTCGCCTCTTGTAGCAAGCTTAACAAGGCAAAACCAATAATAATTCATGAAATAAATAATTTGGGAACTCCTAAACAACTTAATTCAACTATATTTGTCTTCGAAGCATGGTTAGATTTGGAGAGAAAGATCAGTAAGTTTATATATTTTCCTTATTTTCATTCAATACCTTTCATCGCATGAAAATGTGCTCCAAGAATAGTATGTGGTGCTCACACACGATCATCTTGTAAACATCTGTTTCAGAAGTTAGGCATTTTGACTATTGCTTCACAGTATACTTTTATTACCTTGAAATTTCTCGAAAGTAATCCATTGCAGCTCAAAAGGAACAGCGAGATGTCTACAATAGCAGAAGAAAAAATGTCAGTCTTTACTTCACGTTAAGGTTGTCTTCAGCACAAAAAGGGGTGCACAATGCTGCCGCCAATATTTTTGATCTCTTAGCGAAAGACGTAAAATGTCTGACAGGCAACGTTGTGAAATTGAAAACAAAATGAAAAATTTTCTACTTGACAACTCCTATACCATATAAGAATGACTATTTTTGTAATGTGCACTGAAGAGCCAAAGAATCTGGTACAAATGACTAACATCGTGTAGGGCCCCCGCCAGCACGCATAAGTACCGCAACGTAACGTGGCATGGATTCGACGAATGTCCGAAGCAGTGCTGGAGGGAACTGACAACATTAATCCTGCAGGGTTGTCCATAAATCTGTAAGAGCACGAGGGGGTAGAGCACAGCACGTTGCAAGCGATCCAAGATATGCTCAATAATACTCATTTCTGCCGAATTTGGTGGCCACCGGTTGTATTTAAAAGCAGACGAGTGTTCCTGGAGCCATTGTGTAGAAATTCTAGACGTTTGGGGTGTCACATTGTCCTGCTGGAATTGCCAAAGTCCGTCGGAATGCATAATGGACATGAATGGATGCAGGTGATCAGTCAGGTTGCTTACGTATGTGACACCTGTCAGAGTCGTATTATCTAGACGTATTAGGGGTCCCACATCACTCCAACTGCACAAGCCACACAGCATTACAGATCCTCCGCCAGCTTGAACAGTCCCCTGCGGACATGTTGGGCCCATGGATTCATGAGTTTGTCTCCATACAGTTACACGTCCAACCACTCGATAAAATTTGAAACGACACTCGTCCGACCAGGCAACATGTTTCCAGTTATCAACAGCTGCTGTAAACTCTTGGTTGGTGTTGACCGGCCAAGGCGAAGCGTAAATCTTTGTGTCGTGCAGTCATCAAGAGTACACGAGTGGACCTTCGGCTCCGAAAACCTATATCGCCGATGTTTCGTTGAGTGGTACGCACGCTGACACTTGCTTATGGCCCAACACTGAAATCTGGAGCAATCTGCGGAAGGGTTGCACTTCTGTCACGTTGAACGATTCTCATGAGTCGTTATTGTTCCCGTTCTTGCAGGATCTTTTTCAGGCCGCAGCGATGTCGGAGATTTGATGTTTTGCCTGTTTTCTGATATTCACCGTACACTCGTGTAATGATCGTACTGGAAATTCCTAGTTCATCGCTACCTCGGAGATGTGTCGTATCGCTCGTACGCAGACTATAACATCACGTTCAAACTCACTTAAATCTTGATAAGCTGCCATTGTAGCACCAGTAACCGATCTAACAATTGCGCCAGACACTCGTATAGCCGTTACCGACAGTAGCGCCTTATTCTGCCTGTTTACATATCTCTTTATTTGAGTAAGCATGCCTAT
Organism: Schistocerca cancellata; assembly: GCF_023864275.1. Lineage (NCBI taxonomy): Eukaryota > Metazoa > Arthropoda > Insecta > Orthoptera > Acrididae > Schistocerca > Schistocerca cancellata. The sequence goes on from NC_064627.1 coordinate 742,969,200, forward strand.
ACCAGTTTCTTTGGCTTCAGTGTATAAAGCATAGTCGACGGGAATTATTCACAATTGGATTTTATTGTTAAAGAAAAAAACTTGTAAATGGTGAGCATGTAGTCATACATGGGGCGGTCGTAAAGTTTCTAGCCCGAAGTAGTTACTGTAATGTCTCGCACAAACACCAACACCTACTTTTTGGTGACCAATTTTGCGTATGCAAGTCAAATTTCGCGGCTCCAGCTTCGTTAGTTTTGCTGCTCTGATGAGTTGTGTAGCGTAGTGTAAGCAGAATAGAGAAAATCGAGAGAATCAAGAACTGTGCTCTGACTGAATATCTTCATTTGAAGGGAATGACTCCCAAGGAAATGTCCTCCGGGACACGCGGAATACGCTTAAGGAGAGTGCTCCATCTTACGCAACAGAGAAAAACTGGGTGTCTGACTACAAACGTGGAAGAACGAGTGTGGAAAATGCGCCAAGGAGCGGAAGTCCTGTCACCGTCGCCACTGATGAAACAGTGACTACAATTCACGATAGGATTTTGCAGGATCGGTGGACAATATTGCAGCACATTGAAACCACATTTTGAATCGAGTTTCTTTGGCTTCAGTGTATAAAGCATAGTCGACGGGAATTATTCACAATTGGATTTTATTGTTAAAGAAAAAAACTTGTAAATGGTGAGCATGTAGTCATACATGGGGCGGTCGTAAAGTTTCTAGCCCGAAGTAGTTACTGTAATGTCTCGCACAAACACCAACACCTACTTTTTGGTGACCAATTTTGCGTATGCAAGTCAAATTTCGCGGCTCCAGCTTCGTTAGTTTTGCTGCTCTGATGAGTTGTGTAGCGTAGTGTAAGCAGAATAGAGAAAATCGAGAGAATCAAGAACTGTGCTCTGACTGAATATCTTCATTTGAAGGGAATGACTCCCAAGGAAATGTCCTCCGGGACACGCGGAATACGCTTAAGGAGAGTGCTCCATCTTACGCAACAGAGAAAAACTGGGTGTCTGACTACAAACGTGGAAGAACGAGTGTGGAAAATGCGCCAAGGAGCGGAAGTCCTGTCACCGTCGCCACTGATGAAACAGTGACTACAATTCACGATAGGATTTTGCAGGATCGGTGGACAATATTGCAGCACATTGAAACCACATTTTGAATCGACCATGGGCTTGCTCATGACATTGTTGTGGATATTTTGGGAATGCGGGAATGCGGAAAGTTTCATCTCGGTGGGTCCCGAAAGACTTGAATGCAGATCGGAGTCGGGAGCGTGTGCAGTGTCGTGAAGAAATCGCCCACCAATTTGAAGCGGATGAAGACAGCTTTCCTGCAAGGTATGTGACAATGGTCGAAACGTGGGTCCACCACTTTGATCCTGAGACAAAACAACAGCCACAACAATGGAAACGTCCTTCATCCCCTATCCCAAAAAATTTCCGGGTGGAAAAACCAGCCGTTTGCGTGATATCATCAGTCTTCTTGGACGAAGAAGAGGTAATTATGGTGGATTACTTGTAGAATGGCGTAACTGTCAATGAATCATACTATTGCACCCTCCTTCGCAGTTTGAGAGAAGGGACAAAGTAAAACAGGCATGGAAAATTGGCACGCGGAGTTCTTTTGCATCAGGACACAGCACCGGCGCACAAAGTCCTCGCAACACTGGTGATTCTGCATGACTGAAGGTTCGAATTGTTACGTCATCCGCCGTATTCTGGTTTTTCTTTTCTCGAACTTAAAAACAGACCTCAGAGGAAGACGATTTGACAATGATGATGCAGTGATTGCTGCTGTAAACTCTTGGTTGGACTCTAAATAGAAAACGTTTTATTTGAATGGTTTGCAGAAGCTATCTGAGCATGCCCGCAAACGTATTAGTGTACATGGGTATTATATTGGAAAATAAATTGGTATTATGAAATTTCTGTCATTCTTTATTTGTTAGGCTAGAAACTTTTCGATCTCTTCTCGTACATATAAATGTGTAATTTAAAAGTAAAATGGCTTGTTGCACATCGTTACGATTACTCGTAGAACGGTTCCGTAGAATACGAAACTAAGTAACTAACTGTCCAACAGACACCAGCAATTGACAAACGCGTAAAAAATACAAAAATCTGTTTCTTCTTAACCCAAACGGATCAAGATGCTAAAAATAACAAACTGGACTGACCACAAAAATAAAAGTCAAGAAAAATACCATAGTGACCACAAATAATAGTTAACGGTGCATGTATTGATAAGCAAGATGACATAACAAAAAATCTGGAGGTCTGACGAGAAAGTCAAGGCGAAGCTACAATGAGTGTCGTGCTCACAGCTAGTCGTGAACGTCACTCCTCATTAATGCAAGAGAACGCACTAATGTAATCCCTACACCGACCAAACTAAATAAATAAAATAACATGAAAATTCAAGAAAACAGGTGACATGACGAATCGATTTAGAACTGAAATTTCACGTGGAACGTCACACAATCTCTTAAAGGAGATGTATTAGCTATTACAGTGCAGTAACACTAATAAACATTTATAATTTTGTCTGCTTAGAAGAAAACACTACAGAATCATGGGAAAGGTATTCATCGTGTACTTCATTACGTATAGCACCAAAAACGGTCAGTAAATGACAATTCTTCACTTCTGTGTGTCAAACACCGCTGAAGATCATCAGACAGAATCATCAGTGATCAATGAGGTTTTATTCTTCACCTAAGAATAGGACACTACGTCCTCCATTATTTGTTGGAGGTATTCCAATCTCTCTCTTCCCTTAGAGACAGGTTTTGAACCATGAAACTTTAATTCAAGCCCTTGAGAGCAAAATTCCGAAAAACTGCTTCAGTTACAGTAACGGATATGTACTTGAGTCTGTCAGTTCATTCGGTGTTACCAAGACCTTCGTCAGCAGTTGGCGAATTTTGCGTCCGAAAACAGAACTTGATTTAGGAAGATCCAAGTTCGAGACCAGATAACGCTTCGTCAATGTAAGAAACACGCAATTAAATTTATTTTCCCAGTATCAGAACTCTGATCCAAATAATAGTCTAATAGTCTCATTCTCGGCTTCATCAGAAACGCCAGGAACGAAATTTTCGATTTGAAAACGTTTGAAAGGAAACCTCAGGAAGAGTAGAAATCAGAACAGACTGAGTGCCCTTTCTCTTCATTCTGTGTATCGCAACTTTCCAACTGATCTAGAGGAAGTACTGAATCACTTCTCGAAATTGGCAAGACGGATAAATACGTGGTAAGGGTAAGTGCTGGTAGCTATTCTGTGTTTGACTCTTTACTTTAATATGCATAATTTTTTTTTGGATTTATCACCGTGTGAATAATACAGTTTTTCTTGGGCTAACAATAAATATTAAAAATTGAGTCCTCCCCCCCCCCGCTCCCTCGACCACTCTCCCCTCCCCCTCCGTCCACCGAATTAAAAGACCTTGAACACACACGGAGCTCATCTATTTGAAAACTGTGTATCCAACGAGCGACAATTAGGGACCAAGCTCCTTCAATTGCTTGTAACGTAGTTAGCAGCATAGTATGCAGACGCTAACTTCACCATACGAATCACGAATCATATACAACATTTGATCTTGAGGTTTATCACGTATTTTATTTTTTGACACTGTCAGTCATCGCTCACCACGATTTTTTTACGCCATTCGGCTACCACAGATCCATTGCCTACTAAAATGTCTTGTTTCTCATGTCGTCGTCTTTTCATGCTGTACGTACACCGTCCATCCAACAAATGCCGAGACTGATTTTATTGCTGGCGTAGAAGCGACGTCAGCGCAGTAGGAACGTTGGCAGCTAGCAATAACAGCTGTAGACAACAGAAGTGCTTTCGGCCATTCAGTAGTCAGAGGACAGTGCTAAGTAGTGGGCATGCTGGATTAGCGCGTCAACTGTGTTGTGTCACAAATCTAGATCAAGTGTTCGAGACATTCTCCAGAATGTCTTGAAGAAGAGGAAAGTGTGTACAGAGTTTATGTCGCCCATTCCCGAACAAAAACAACGCTGTATGGATGCCTGCCGCGCCTTGATTGAATTGCAATAGATTGACAATTATTCTCTGAAAATAAACAAACAAACAAACATCAGTGTTGTTTAGACTTGGTGCTATTAATACGAACCTACCAAAAAAACAACAAAATGCAAAAATTCACATAAAGTGTCGACGCTTTCACGACTTGGTGCTATTAATAAGAACCTACCAAAAAAAACAACAAAATGCAAAAATTCATATAAAGTGTCGACGCTTTCACGACATAGCCGACACTGAAACCAATGTGATGTGCGAGTTCAATCACATCCCAAGGAAAGAGTTTTCTCACAGTTTCACGGGGTGGTATGAACGTTCTATGAGTTTTACTCTAATAATGGGCGAGGGAGTGGGAGAGGGAAGGATACTAAATAGAATACCTAAAGCATTAAAACCACCAACTTAGCGTTTCTCTGTTTTTTTATTAATCCAGCCTGGAAAATTTTTTGGACTGACGGCCATACATTACACCTGTAATTACATGCACAGCTTTTTTATATTTTCAAAACTAATCTAAAGATGTAGTAATAGAAACAGATTATCATATGTACTAGGGCATGCTGAAAAGTAATGCGTTCGAATTTTTTGTCGAAATTCTGAAGTCCTTTTAAATAAAACAAATTTTATTAACATTGCAAAATTTTGTTGTTCATGTCTACATATTTGGACAACGGCCTTGTCGCAGTGAATACGCCGGTTCCCGTTAGATCACCGAAGTTAAGCGCTCTCGGGCGTGGTCGGCACTTGGATAGGTTAGCATCCGGGCCGGCGCGCACTGTTACCATTTTTCCGGGTGCACTCAGCCTCGTGATGCCAATTGAGGAACTACTCGACCGAATATTAGCGGCTCCGGTCAACGAAAACCATCATAACAGCCGGGAGAGCGGTGTGCTGACCACACGCCCCTCCTATCCGCATCCATAGCTGAGGATCACACGGCGGCCGGATGGTACCGATGGACCACTTGTGGTCTGTAGACAGCGTGAGTTAGTTTTAGTTTCAGTTACGCCTGCATATTTATTTCACAACATAGTCATCCTGACGACGAACGCATTTCTCCCAACAACGGACCTGTAGAATGTTTTATTTTGTTGACAAGAGTCACGACCTCACCCCTGCTTGCACGGCTTCACCATTATCCAGGGTTCCCTTAAGTTTTCGGAACAGATGAATATCGAGTGGGAAAAAGTGAATACTGCATGGAGGATGATCGATGACAGTCGCAGGAATATTGTGTGGTCTGTCACTGTTAATCTGAAGGAGAGGGAGGTCCATGCGTGGACGAACTATTCGAACTCGAAACTGGATTACAGCACGCTGCTTCTCACGCACCGATTTAGTTCCGTTACACAGTGCCATGTTAGACGCTTCAGTTCGGAGCTCTCTGGCAGCAAAGGAAACTGAAAATACGTAGACATGAGAATAAAGATGTAAGATGTTAATAACGTTTCTTTCATTTAAATGTTTTAATAGTTTTCACGTAAGAAAATCTCAGGCACTACTTTTCAGTACGCCCTCGTATAACAGGGTTTCAGACTGGAAATACTGGTTACTAAAGAATGTTCCGCAATCCTCATTTCCAGAAAACACACATTTTCATTCTGTTGGAAGTTTGATTTCCGGTATATATTACACTGAAACTGCTGTGTTTTTGTAAGACGAGTTATTATGTGGACACTTTATTGTGTCAGTTTTAGATAGGAGGTGTTTTCAGTCAGGGTTACGTAAGATATCGGCCTGAACTATCACCATTACGACACTGCCAGCTCCAGCTTTGTGATACTCGAACTTACATCCCAGTTGTTACTTCCTTCAGTATTTTTAATAGATCTGAAGTTGGGCGACAGTGCTTGAAACCTGCAATCAAGAGATGGTAATGAAGCTACCGGCAGAACGAAAATAAGAATATTATATATAAAGTAAATTCTTTCAAACAAAGATTTGGATAGATATCATAATTTCGAGTATCACGATCTCTGTGCGTTCAACGCAACACGATCTAAAAAAACTCACCGACAGCATTTAATAACGTAAAAAACAAGACTATTTCAATTCACTACGCTGGCTGTTGGAAGATGAATGCAAATTTGCAATGGAAGTTTTAATCAAATTAGGAACCGTATTAGCTGTGTCGTTGAAGTTTTTTTTTTTAATTGCTGAAAATCGGATGCTGGACAATCGTTCTAATTTTCTGCTCACTTTGAAATTAGAGACTATTTGGTGTAATTAGTTAAAATGCCGTAACAAAGGGTTATGGGAGAGAACAGAGAACGCTGTGTCCGTAAAACGCAGCGAAATGGCCTCTGGGTCAGCGCTTGAAAATGCGAACTACCAGCAGCCAGTCAGCGTGCGAGCTTTTTAACGAGTTTACCCGCAGGAAATATCCTGATGAAGCTCAAAGAGACGAGAAAAAAGACAGGTTAATTAAAGCTACCGGCAGACCAACGTCCGTAATACGTCCGTCGGATTAGTTTCACCTTTGAATACGAAAGTCCGCAGGCGGGAACCGGCGCTTGCTTTTATATTCGTTAACGAAAGTATTTTCGTGCTGACTCGGAATGGTATCATCCGATGAAAGTGGAATCGAATTCCACAGTAAGACTTATTCTGACGTTCAGTTTATACATAGCACGAGCAATTCTCTCCACTACGTCCGATCCTCAAACACTGTCCGGCAGAAAAAAAAGAAGCACCCGTAAGAGGAGGAGGAAACGAAATTAAACGTGTGAGTTGGGAGGAGATGTGTGTTATTCCAGTGATCACAAAATCGAGTCACATTTATAAATAAGTTGACGGTATGAGCTCACTGTTCATTAAGACCTAACACCCCCTCCGGCATTGAGGTAAGACTGATTCGGCTGGAATTGGTATACTAACATAAGGCCATTATATACTGTCCTGAGGGAAGTTGGTCCACAATGAAGTAACTGGTACTTGATATCCTAAATACTGGCATTGGTACAGAATTAACATCAACCTGACTCCACACATGTTATGCTAGGGACAGGGAGTACTGCAACATCACGCAGACACCTCGTAGAGTGCATTGTCCCGTTGAAAAAAGACACCACGACACACATGAGGACGCAAGAAGTCCATGACGCATAATTGTGTCTCCTCGGCTCCCTGTCACAGCTATCTGTGACCTGAAGTCATACCTGATGGCTCCCCACGCAATGTCGCCAGGAGTGATACCGATGTGCCTCTGCAAAACATTGTACGAATGGGACCTCTTCCCAGGCAGCCCCCATACTGACAACAGTCATTTGATTTCGAGGCGATGTTCATCAGCATTCCAAACTTCCAAATCACAGCATCACTCCAAACATAGCCGTTTGTGTTTTGGTGTTAACGGCAGCTTATGGCCGGAATGGTAATTTCCTGAAACACCTCTTGCTAGTTTCTGACCAATGGCACAAATGTCACAGTGTGTTGCAGTGAGTCCATTACTTGCTTTTGAATGGAAGGTACAGATATGAAGGGGTTAGGATTTGCCTGGTGAGCAATACGACGATCTTCCCTTGCGGTCAGGCAGGAGCCTTGACGACAAATATGCTTTCCCTCACGTTAGTATGGGTGCCAAGCGGGTCCTGGACCAGTATTCACTCCGTCTATGCCTGCGTCACTAGGGCCCAGGACAGTTTATGAATCCCTGCCATTTCCCCTCTCCTTGGCCTCATCCTCTCCTTCTACCTCCAGGCCAGTTGCCTAATGTATCAATGGCGGGCTGTTATCCTATCAGTTGGTTGCCTAAGGGTATTTATTTAGGATTCATATGGCTGTAATTTATTAGGCAATTGGGGCGGATTTATCCTATTGGTTGGAGCCACCAGACGACGGTGTTTATTTAGGGTCCTTATCACTATCATTTATTACCTATTTAACATAAGTTATCACGCTTATCTCCATAATTTATTACCCAACATGGCTGCAACAATGACATCACACAATCGAACATGGTGGTCCAAGATGGCTGAAGGTCAATGGATCAACAATATTGCGGATATATAAAGTGTTCTATGAGTCCAGTCAATGTCATGCCAATGACGTCACATCGCACATAGTCCAGTGGAAAGAAACGTAAACATGCAGCTCTTTACAGCATGTTACTCGCCAGCACTGTCCAACTGTAAAATTATGAAAAAATCAAAGTGAGGTAGTTGTCTGACAGTTTATATTGCACGGTTCATTTAATTAAACGTATTTGAACATTTTGGTGCAATATAACACGTCATACGTTTTCAGCGTGTGTGTGTTTCCCCATCTTTTTTAAACAAAGTACATGTTCGCTACAAAACAGTTACACTATGGAGGTATTGGGGTTCATTTTTTAAACATAATACACCTTTGCTACATAACAACTTGGCCTTCTGTCTCTCATTATGTAGAGCGCTGTCATAATAAGAAAATAAACTGTTAAAAGTACATACAAAGTTCGTAGCCATATGAGATTTTCCATCGCAGCTCCATTATCACAATACACACTCGCAGGAAAGTAAAAAAAAAGTAGAGGCTAACTGAACCGTGATATATCGGGAATGACGGACAACGCTTGAAAAAACAAAGAATAGTCACAAAAGTTGTACATTTGTTATGCCCAAAAACATGCGTAGCAGAGTGATGGTCTGTACGACTTAAGTGTGATTGATACTGCTATGTAATAATAATAACCACACAACCACGCAATAATTTCTGTAACATACACTGTGCAATAATTTAGAATTAAAACACATTTGTTGAAGTAATAGTGCATGCATTGTATTCCACTGTCACTCAGAAGTGTTCCTCCAGCACAGGAATCGCTGAGTGACTAACGGAAGGCCCCCATATGGTGTTCTCAGTACCAACTGTGTGCTGTGTGGAGTCACAGATCTGTACTCTGGAGTATGTGTCACATTTAGAAACGAGTACTGTGGAATGCAGTGTCCTTACAAGAACCGAAATAAGCTATTCCTACTTTGTTATTTATGGAGATTTTACACCCTTCCACAAACTCCTCTGTTTTTAAAGGCAACAGTGACTCAATTTCTTTTTAAAAAATAGAGTGATGACGACGTATTTTTTACGAAAATTATGCTTTTACCATTGCTATGAAGCCTGCATTCAAAAAGAAAATTCTGAACGGGCCTCGAAAAAAGCTATGTTATAAACAAACCCATTACTTACATTTTGTTCTGAAGATGGAACTTCTGATACCTCTGTCATTTAATCTCCATTCCAGTTCCTTTCGCAAAAGGAACATGGAAAGAACGATTGTCAGTGAACGTCTAATTCTTCCGGTTTTCTCGTTGTGATCATTTCACAAGACATTCGTGGCAGGAAGTAATACGTCCCCCTACTCTTCGTGGACATACTCTGCAGCTCTGCATTGTATCTCGTCTGCCTGTTCTATTAATGTGATATGGAAGGGGTCAGAAGCTGACGAACAATACTCAGAATCGATCGAACAACTGTTCTGTAAGCCAATTCTTTCATGGATGAATTACATTTGCCGAAAATTCCTCTAACGAATCTGAGCCTGCCATCTATTCCACATTTGGTTTAAGTAGTCATTTCACTTAAGCTCGGTCCAGATGGTTCTTTCCAGGTATTTCATGACCGTTAGTGTTTATAGCTATTTTTCATCAACAGTGCAATCATACTGTGTTTCTTGGCCTACTTATACGCACTACATTACATTTACTTGCATTCAGTGTCAGCTCCCAGTCCCTGTGCCAGTCATCAATCTTCTGCAGCTCTTCCTGCAATTCCCTAAAATGTCCTGGCGTAGCTATCTTCTTATAACCCTTTCAGGCCTGAATTTTTTTGTGGAAGAAGGAAAATTTTTCTTTATGCTCTAATGTTCTCAGAAGATTTTAGATACAAGAGTTTTGCAAATGTATGACCTCGTTTTCAATATGTAATTTGAATATTTGTCTTTTTATGGACTAAAATAAATAATTCTTAAATATTGATTGTTGTAATCAATAAACCGATAGCTCAATAATTACTATGAAAAATTACAGTAACAATATTCAATTATTCAGTGGAGTATAACTAACCTACAACTTCCGTGAATTCTGGCAGTCACAAGATGCTGCGCATTGCTACATTCACTTGTTGATATTTTTACGGTGATGCCCAACAGGTGGGAGTATTCGTGCATGACGAAAAGACTGAACATTGACAGACGTGTACGTGAGGTTTCCATTGAAGAAGAATATTTCTGTTGCAGTTAATACAAGCTAAATATTAATATAGAGAATTGCAGCCAGTGGGCCTGAAAGGGGTAAACAACCACATCATCTGTGGCGAACCTCATGGAGCTTCCGATATTATCCACTGAATCACTTATATTGGTGCAGCTGCTTTACGGATATGTCACAACCAATCTGTCATGTAACATGTTTTTGTTAGTGGTGTTAACATGTGATCAATGTGGGTCCATGTGTAATTTTTTATTGCTATAGAACCATCAAGCTACAATAGCAGTGTCATGTGTGATTTGTAGTCGAAACGTTATGTAATTTGATAAATAATAATACAGACAATTTTTTGTTGACACAAGATCGAATGTTTTTATTTGCAGTCGGAGATCTCTAATCATAATTAAATATTACTGTAAGCAAGCTGCATGTGTTTTGTGCACATACTGTTACTCTCCACTAGGTGTTTACCTACTTAGGGAGCAAATTTAGCGGTGTATACTTATTAAGGTGACATCACCCAATCAATCCCTCTCCCCCTCCCCCTCCCCCTCCCCCTCCCCTATATCTTGACAGCTACATGGCACCATTTCGCAGTCTGCATATCTGATGCAAAGGTCTCCGTATTTGGGATGTTTTTGATGATTGTGATTCGTGTCTATTGTGGCAACATCATATGCCACCCCACCTAAAACACATCAGTATCAACTGTAAAATGTCTTTTCTGTGTTACATGAATGGCAGCACATGCTCGACATCTATATTGCATCCTTGCGCATTTAAGCAATACGTACTGCAGAGCTCCAGTCTGTTCGTTACACAGCCGCGCGCTCTAGGGCGCCTAGTCGCGGTCCGAGTGGCTCCCCCTGTCGGAGGTTCGGGTCCACACATTATTAAATACATAAAAAATTAAATAAACATATCTCAAAGAAAGGAAGTAAAAGGTAGGCGAGGAGCCTAATCTCAGTGCTTTCTAAAACACAGTAAATATTTAACCAATTTCTTCATGAATAGTATATATCGGTATATTGATGAATAAATATATTTATAAGCATGCTGCTACCGTTTTTCGTGTAACTGTGGAGTACTTATGGCCTGACGCCATATATAGGAATCGGCCTCTTTGACCTCCAATAACTCATGTACTATTCAAGTTACATCCTGTAATTTATACTAATTTAGGTTTACACTAATAGCTTTCTAAAGACACGTAGATCGACGAAATCGGATGAACCATTCAGATTTTGGAAATTCGTTGCTGGGTGTTACTTGTATAATTTATCCTCAGATACTAAACTTTAAACTAATAAATTTATTGAAAATCTGATTACACCATCAGAATCGCCGTGCCAATAATGGTAATGCACATGTTTCTTTTTGAGGTATCACTATTCATCTGGCTACTATTAATATCTACACGAAATGTGAAACGTCTACCATTAAGATTTCACAAAGTCCGTCATCTTTGGCACTCCCGGCATAGACATCTCCTTCATCGACACAAAGTATCGCCCTCGTCACGGTAGAATTCCCAGCCACGCGGCTGGACCATGCGGTGGGGCTACCTCTCTCATCCGGCGGCTAACGTTCGGCACCATGTGGTTGCTGCCGGGCCCCGACTTCGACGAGCGTCCTGTGCGGCCGCCCCAGCTCCGAACATATAATGTTTCCAGGCCGCCACAACTCGCCCGTTACCTCACAAATTGAATATCGGTCATCTAGCAAGAGAAAGTTTTTACAGAGTTTAAAACTGACAGAACAACTACACTTAATAGTACATAATCTGCAAATATTGTAAAGTTACAGTTCTACAAGTATATTCCAAAATACACTGTGTTTCAAGTAATCCATGGGCCTTGCTCGCACATCTGCCACATCTGCAGTGGCCTACTCTTTTCCCAGTAGCAGTTTATACTCTCACCAACTGCGACATGGTCGCGTATCCAAACAGTGATCCAATACTGTCAAATGTTTTTTTATTCCAGTCTTTGATCACAATCTGAATTCTTTAGACGATGACCGGTTTCAGTCAATAATGACCATCCTCAGATCTTTTTTACACCATGTCCTAAAATGTTAAGGCCATGATGGCATCGTCAAAACATATAATTATAATCAGCATAGCATCGTCATATAGATCTAAAATGAGGTGAAGAATAGGCCGCATCGTCCACACAGTCATTGTACACCTCACACCGGTCAACTTTCCTGTGTTCTTATTGAGTCAGTAGACAAACTGCAGAACACTGTTAAATACAGAAAAAACAACTGTATTGTAAGATATCTAACAATTTACAGCACATAGAAGTGATTGGCACAAAGTATGGGAGAGTTTGTTGGCATTCGGAACACTTAGACACTCTTCTAGTGGATCAAACGCACCATTCATTCTGTAGTTATATATCGTAGCTTCTAGTCTGGTAATACCACGTTCCTTTGCAAAGGAAGATGTAAAAATTTTATAAATTTAGTAATTTAGTTATCAATAATTTTTTTTTCACTTCTGAGCTTTTGATATGACAACATTTTTATATGTATAATTATACTGCAATTGGATGTCATCCACTTTAGTTTGTTCGAAATGTCTTATCATGGTTTTCAATCACACTGCTGTTGGATTGGTACTCTTGGGTAAGGAAATCGTTGTTTGATCTTAGGTAATCACACTTCACGGTTTCGTGTAAAATTCTAGTAAAATCTTGCGTTATTTCCAAGTCCATAAGACAGTAGTCATCTATTCGATTTTGTTGTAATTTTCCAGGTTGTTGGTGCGTTAGAATATCTTTTTTAACGTCTGACGATTTCGCTTTATATTGTTTAGTCACAGGAGCTTTATTTCCTCAAATTTGTTTCCTGTGCCTCTTTGACAATTTTTCTGATGTATCTGTTGCTGTCACATTATTATTCCTGTGTAGGAGAAATGGTAATTTTCCCTTTACACTGTGTCTCACAGAGATGAAGTTGGAGAATATACCACAGAGGTAATTGGTAAATGCAATACAAATTCCAATCTTTAACTTTATGGAGCTGCCCTTCTGTAATTGTTGTCAAGAAACTTGTGTCCAGCTAGACCCGACATCAGTGCCATCCATATATTATAGTGGCCCCATGATAGGGTAACTTCCGACAGTTCCTTGGTATATCCTTTTTACTTCACCTTTTCTATACAATTGTTTGTGTGGGATGTAATGTTCAATTGGGGGTGTCATATTGCATCAAACGGACGCCGATGCTGATATACCACTAAAATCCCTCTGTAAGTAATACAATTTAAGTGGGAAGGGTTGTGTCATGTCACTTTAATAAATGTACTTCGCAAAATTTTTTCCCTAAGTAAGTGGAATAAAAGTATCTGAACAAAACATTTGCTGGTTTCTTTTCATAATATGCAAATATGATTGCAGATCTCTGATCGCAAATGAAAAATTCGATCTAGTTTCAACATAAAATTATCTGTATAATTTATAAAATTGTGTAACATTTCGACCACAAGACCCACATAGCACTACTATTGTAGCTTTCTTGTTCTACAGCAGTAAAAAAATTCACATAGATGACATGTTGGCTCTACTGATAAAAAGGCATTATGTGATTGATTGTATATGGCAGGTCCATGAAGCAGCTGCACCAATATAAATGATCCTCAAGATAACATCAGAAGCTCCAGGAGGTTGCTCACAGATGCTGTGACTGTCTATAAGGAGACAGCAACGCAAGAACACTGTAGCGAATTGGAGGAAGACTGCAGACGATTGATGACTGGCAGAGGGGCGGGAAGTTTAGTCTGAATGTAAGTAAGTGAAAGTGTAAGGTAGTTTATATAAATAAGCCAAGAAATCCAGTACTATACTATTAAACAACTGAAAAATCACTAGAAACAATAACAGTCATAAAATACCTGAAAGTAACCATCTCGATCGACCTTAAGTGAAATGAGTACATAAAACAAAATGTAGGAAAGGCAGGTGGCAGTGTAATTCATCCCCAAACTAAGTGGCTTACAAAACACATGTTCGACCAATTATGAGTATTGCTCTTCAGTTTCAGACCCTTACCAGCCACATTAATAGAAGAGGTACATAACATCTAGCATGGAGTGGAATGCAGGTCATTGTTGAGTTAGTGTGAGAATCGCGCAGATGCTAAACAAACTTCAATGAGGCGTTGCGCATCATGGACAGGTTTAGTTTTAAAAACCGAGAGAGTATCTTACTCAAAGAGTTGGGGAATATATTACTTCCTCCCACATGTGGCTTGTGAAACTAACACACCGAGAAAGTCGAAGGAATTAGGGCTAATATGGAGGTTCATCGACAGTCATTTTTTTCGTGTGCCATTTGCTAGTGGAACTGGGATGAAGGTTAAACGATAGAGGCAGCAGAAGTTCCATCTTTTTTTCCAAATTTTAAATTATGTGTTTGTTTACAAAATAACTTTTTCCTACGCTCATTCACAATTTGCTTTTTAAATACAGGCTACATAACAATAGTAAATGTACAGTTTTCTTAAAAAATACATCGCCATCGCCCTCTTTCGTTCTTTAAAATAAATTGTGTCATTGATGTTTTTATAAGCAGTAGTTTGTGTCAGGATGGTAATTCTCCATAAATAGTAAAGTAAGACTGGTTTACTTCGTTTCTTGTGAGAAAAAGTCATTCTTCAGCACATGCTTTGAAATGTGCTACATAGACCTGAATACGGATCTTTGACCCAAAACTCCACGCAGCAAACGGTTTGTAACTAGGGCACCATCTGGAGGCTCTTTTCTTGTCAGTCAATGAGTCCTGTATTGAAGAGACATGTATGAATGGCAGTGAAACCAAATTCTTGTGCTAGTCTCTCTACACATTTGTCGAATTCCCAATAATTGCAAAGCGTATGTTATAAGAATTCGCCCATTGTTGTGTGGTTATTATTATTACAGTAGTGCCAGTTACACTTAATTATACACAGCATTCATTGTTTTTAAAGTGTAGCAATGGTGTAATGAGAACGAAAACTGGACGTTAAGCTAGTTGCTTGGCTATACAGGTAATCATTTCACGTAAGGACCATGAAGATAAGGTTAGAAAGATTATTACGGAAGCATGTAGTAAGTCGTTTTTCCCTCGCTCGGTTTGCGAGGGAACAGGAAAGGAATGATACAGGGTGCACACCACCATATGCTGTACTGTGTGGCTTGTGGACTATGTATGTAGATGTAGATGTAGATGAAATACCTCTTCTCAGCAAGTTACCGCATGATTGTTTAACCAGCCTTGGCTGCATACTAGAGGCTCTAAGCCGCAATTCTTTAATCAGTGAGACTTCGTTCCTTCCTGGGAAAACAAATAACTTTCTTTTACTGCTAGTTACGATTATTTCTTTAAAACCGGCAGTGCATTTCGCCCAGTAGACATAACCGCTCTTAAGGTCTACTAATAGATGTCTAGATACTTTGATTACAAAGTGCATGTACAATGTAGATTACACAACATAATACAAGCCACTAAGAGTGAATAAGTTGTACACTGTGAAAGTGGCAAGAGGTATATACTACCCTAGCCGCAAACTAGTATCAAACTCAGCCATATCAGCCGTTTCACTCTTCAATAGCATGAGAGAAATATGGCCACTTTGTGTCAAAAAAACCTAAATCTTTCCGCTCTGTTAAAGTAGCTCTGCATTATACTAACACTTCATAGTAGGATTGCTGATTCATAACCAACAGTATGATGGAACGTAAAAAACGCAGCCCTGGCATGGGGGGGGGGGGGGGGGGGGCACGGTCTGCCACCGAAACATTGTGGTGGGCGCGGAAATGGATGGGGCCCAGTGGTGTTGCAGTCTGGAATTCTATTTCGCACAGTAGACATGTAGCACTGTTCGCAGTGACCAGAGAATAGCTGATCGATAGTGGCAGACAGGACCCAGTTAATGTTTCTATATTAAAGCGTTTTAATTAATCGATTTTCTTTATTTTACTTCTATGATCACAAATTTGTTTCATCAGACTTCCAGTTTTGGTCTATAATGACAATCTTCACATCTTCTGCAAAATATGGACAAAAAGACGTAAATACACCAGCAGATTGTCTACAGCTTGAAACAATAAAACAGACAATAATGAAACGTACTACTGATTTACATGTGCATTTGTGCGCTTTAAGTATGAAGAAGCATACTTGCTTTATAAAAACATGTCTCAATACACTGGAGCCATAGTGGCATCGTCAAATGTTAAACACTAAATCAGCACCAGCATCGTCAAATATATACAAATAACTGCATATGCAAGAGTTATCTTGTCAGAAGCACTACTGTTCAAAACTGTTCCGTGCACTGGTACGGAGTTTTATCATTTTTTTTCTTGCAACGGCGTGCCGTAGGGTACGAGGTGCCCTATGGCGGTCACGTTCCTCTAACCACTTAACGCCTATGCGGCATTCTGGCATTAGCGCTGAAAGAAGGCGCTGATTATGTGCGGCAGGCTGTTTTCTTTCATTGTGGCTTATTTAGCTATTTTATTTATAGTTTTTATATCATTCTATGCACTTTGAAAGCTGTTTATTATTTATGTCATTATCTACAATATTGGCACTTTAGCGTATGTTAGCTACTGTCTCTTAACTCATCCCATTTTTAATAATCTAGCTTTTGTCGTGTTTCATTTCATCGCTTTTTATTACTGTAATGTCTTTTACGCCTTCTAAGACCATTACAGACTTTACCGACAGTATCTCTCTTCATTTTACGTTGTTCAACTAATCTATGAGGAATATCTGACATCTGGTGACTTTGCAACACAAACATTTTGTGGCTACTTTACGGCAGTTTGTTTCGAACAGTAGTGCTGCTGACAAGATGACTCTTGCATATGCAGTTATTTATACATATCTGATGAAGCTGGTGCCTATTTTATGTTAAACATTGGACGTTACCACTATGGCTCCAGTGTATTAGGATATGTTTTTATAAAACTGGTATACCTCTTCATACTTAAAGAGCACAAATGCACATGTATGTCAGTGGCAGGTTTCTTTATGGTCTATTTTATTGTTTCAAGCTGTAGACAATCTGCTGGTGTATTTACATTTTTTGTCCATATTTTGCTGAAGTTCTGAATATGCTCATTATAGACGGAAACCGGTAGTCTGATGTCAAAAAATTTGTGACAATAGACATAAAGTAAAGGAAATTTATTCTATATTCGGGTCACTGTTTTATTCGCCACCATGTAGCAGTTTGTGAAAGCGTAATTGTTTTCTCTCTCTCCTACTTCACTGAGTGCTACAGTGCATTCACATAAAAATGTGTTAATTGTTAAATATATAACTAGGGGCAATCAGTGTATTTTGTCTTAAAAATGACCATGCAATTACAGAGTGTAATTATAATGTAGCAAGACTGACCTTATTTAAAAAAATGAATCCAAACACCTCCACAGTGTAATTATTATTGTGTAATATGAATGTAATTTCTTTAAAAAATGAACTCTAACCCCGATTGTGCATGTGTTTGTAGCAAGGGCGTATTTTCTTTAAAGAAAGACGGTTATACATATGCCCTTAATAGGTACAATGTGTTAATCTCTGCCAAAACATTAGGAAATGTTGTATAAATAGATAGTTGTTTACAACTACCAAACAAATTATATCACTCAGATATTTTTTATTTTACTCTTATCGCAGCAACAGCAATATCTTGTGTGACCTGCAGCGTGTTTTAATATCACGATAACTAAATACTTCTAAATACATATCTGGAGGGACCCAGAAAGGTTCCTAAATTTTTAGTAAGTATACCACGCAATACCGAGCTGTTTCGTGTCGAACAAACTATCGTACTTGATACTGCCACAATTTTTCATTGGACTATGTCTACCATGAAGTCATTGTGGTGACCTTGGGAGACTCACACGACATTTTACATATCTGCCAACTTGGTGACCCTTTGACCTTCTGCCATCTTAGACTACTACGTTTGATTGTGTTATATCGTAGTGGCAGCAACACTGAGTTGAAATATTGGTTATTAGATTATATTAATAAGGGTGATAAATGATACTATTTGACTCATAAGCTATAGTGACAATAATCCTAAATAATCAGCCTTATCAGGCCCCAAGCAATAATATAACAGCCTTCCCCAACTGTGTAAAAAATTAGAATGCTAAAGATCTTATACAAATACCCTTACATGGTAACTAATAAATAAGATAACTTCCCGCCATTAAAGCGTTAGGTAACTAGCCTAGAAGGAGAGGAAGAGAAGGGTAAGGAGGGGGTCATAAATCGTGATGGACTCCCACGACATGTAGGTGGATGAACCTGGCTAGCTCCCAGTCTCACATTAATATACTGTCCAACAATGGACTACTATTACTTCCAAATGCCTCATAAAACTGGATACTGCATGATTTGATCTGGCAGTCAATTGGAGACCATATTGATGCACCCTTGAAACACTTTTCATGTGTTTATAATGCTGTCTCAAACGAGTATGCAATATTTCCATGTCTATCACAGTGTTCATTCAGCACCTTACGATGGTCACACCCCTTAGATCAGGCTGTTCCAACCGAGCTCCAGGGAGCCGGAGCGCTCTGGAGCGCTCACTGCGGCAGCTCGGAGCCCGCGTGGAGGGGGAAAGCGAACTCGCTGCCCCCTGGCCGCATGCAGCCGCAACTGACGCAATAATCCGTGTTCAATGACAGCTATGATTAGCCGCGGGAGCCCTGTACCTCTATTGGAGGATACCTTTCTATTCATTGAGAGGGATGGTCGTCCGCAGTGTCTTGTATGTCATAAAGTAATTAATTCTGAGAAGAGGTACAATATACAACGACATTATACACGTCTTCACGCAGCGCACTACGATCAGGTAGAAGGCGTTGCACGCAGAGAATTGGTGGCCAGGCTTAAGAACGACATACCAGGAGACGTTAAGTTTAAAAACGGTTTCGTAATACGGAGGGTATCAAAACATGCAACATAGTTCGTGATCTGTAATGCGTTTATAATTTTCAGGTGAATGAGAGCGGAGAAAACACTACTGAGTCTGCAAATCGAGCAAGCTGCAGGGTGGCTCACATCATTGCGACGAGTGGCAAGCCGTTTTCGGTGGGACCACTCGTAAAATCGTGCATGGTAGCCGTTGCAGAATGTTTGTTTCCAAGGGAGGTGCAGGCAATTGAAGGGGTTTGCCTGTCAAAGCAAACAATGTCTCGTCGAGTCCTAGACATGGCAGCGGATTTAGAGACACAGCTCAGGAAAAAGGCGGAGAGCTTTGTTGCATTTTCGCTAGTGCTTGACGAAAGCACCGACATATCGGACTGTGCTCAGCTTGCAGTTTTTGTGCGTGGAGCTGCAAGTAACTGAAGAACTCTTGGATGTGGTACCACTCGATTACACCGCAACAGGACGTGACATTTTTGAAGCTGTTTGTGAATCAGTGGACAATATGAAATTGCCGTGGGATAAGCTCCATTCTGTAGCGACAGACGGTGCACCACAAACGATCGGGTGTCACCAAGGTTATGCTTCTCGTTTGAAAAATAAACTCAGGGACGAATTCGGGAAAGACATTTTGACTCTTCATTGTTTTATTCACCAAGAGGCACTGTGCGCTGAAACAATAGAGCTAGGTGGCGTAATGAAAGATGTCGTGAAGTGTGTGAATTTTGTGCGGCGTCACGGTATGAATCATCGCCAATTCAAAGGATTCCTGAAAGATATGGAAGCGGAGTATGGGGATTTCTTGATGTTTTCTTTGCCATTCGTGAGGAAATAACCCTTTTTCTCGAAATGAAAGGGGAAGAAATGCGTTTTCTGAAAGATATAAACTGGATATCAGAGCTGGCGTTCCTAGATGACATAGCTATGCATCTAAATAATGTAAATCTGTCATTGCAGGGCAAAGGGCAGCTAATAGTTGACATGCACGACCAGATCAAAGCGTTCATGCAAAAGTTACGTTTATTTCAGAGGCATATGAATAATGGATATTTAACGTTCTTCAATCGTCTTGCTTCTTTAAAACTACCTGAAGGTACTACTTTCGGCGATTACCAAGCAAAGTTAAAGCAGCTCATCACGTCGTTTGAAACACGATTCCGAGACCTCACTAGTTTGGAAATGGAACTTAAGATGTTCAGCATTCCTTTTTCAGTTTCCCCCGATGACTTGTCATCATCACTTCATTTGGAGATTATTGATTAGCAAAATTCAACTTTGTTGAAAGACAGGTGCTACAAAGCGTTGGATTTGTCATGATGGTATCGTTCATTACAGCAAAAAACATTTCCCAAGCTTCACAACAATGCTGCTCAGATCATGGGCATGTTTGGATCTACGTATTGTTGTGAGCAGCTTTTCTCAGCAATGAAAAGAGTAAAAAGTAAGGAACGATCGTTTCTTCAGGATGCAACAATGAAGGCCATCCTCCGCATTACCGCTGTGAACACTTTGACGCCTGATATTTTCGATCTTGTAATGAAAAGAAAAGTCAAGCTACAGAGGCCCAATAAATTTAGTATGCAATTTCTTATAAAACAGTTGTTTCTTATTTATTTCCTGAACATCGTATTTCCTGGTGTAGCATGTCACCACGTCTTAGGAGCTAAAAGTATGAGGTTGTCGATCTTGTAAGACGCAACTGGCACATCAAAACGCTTGCCTTGCCGCCTGCCTCAGCCTGCCGTGCCACCTGCCGGCGTGCAGGTCCACTTGAATGGTCACAGCGAGCGACACGGCTCCCTGGAGCAGGGAGCGCTCCGCGGCTCACAACGGAGCCGACGAGCTGGAACAGCCTGCCATAGATGCTCTACCAGGCCTCACAACAACCCTAAACACGAACAGCACTAATGCACTCTGGAGGCCTTCATCTGCGACTATTTGCAACTGAGTCTGATATAATAGATATTTTTAAAATGTAATCATTTCTGTTCCCATCAATTATGTGTTCATATATGTAGTTAGACTGATATCCTGTCGTGCCTTTTGGGTGTTTCACTTCTTTTGTCAGAAACTATATGTCGTATTCTATCAGTCTTTCAGTCTCCTCGAAAATGAAATCGACTAGAATTAAATATGACATTATGAAGAAATTTCTGAGAATTTGCGTTTCGAGCACTGCATTATATGGAAGTGGATCGTGGACTGGGATAAAACACAAAAGGAAGTGAACTGAAACGATTGAGATGTGGTGCTATTAAGGGGAGTTGTAAAGCCCTATCCCGACAATGTTACATTTAGTGACTTGGCTTCCCTACATTTCAGGACCCAATGTATCCATTGACATGAAACTTTTATAGGACATTAAACTGTATGTTCTGAGTCTGCTGAACGACAATAATTGCATTTCAGCCACTGCTTTCGGAAATACAACTTTTTAATTAGATGGTTAAAATTTTGTGTACTTTTTGTACGTTATCCTAAATCACTTTAATTATACATGACATTATGTTATTCTTTTAGTTCAGTAGACTCAGGATATGTACACTCCTGGAAATGGAAAAAAGAACACATTGACACCGGTGTGTCAGACCCACCATACTTGCTCCGGACACTGCGAGAGGGCTGTACAAGCAATGATCACACGCACGGCACAGCGGACACACCAGGAACCGCGGTGTTGGCCGTCGAATGGCGCTAGCTGCACAGCATTTGTGCACCGCCGCCGTCAGTGTCAGCCAGTTTGCCGTGGCATACGGAGCTCCATCGCAGTCTTTAACACTGGTAGCATGCCGCGACAGCGTGGACGTGAACCGTATGTGCAGTTGACGGACTTTGAGCGAGGGCATATAGTGGGCATGCGCGAGGCCGGGTGGACGTACCGCCGAATTGCTCAACACGTGGGGCGTGAGGTCTCCACAGTACATCGATGTTGTCGCCAGTGGTCGGCGGAAGGTGCACGTGCCCGTCGACCTGGGACCGGACCGCAGCGACGCACGGATGCACGCCAAGACCGTAGGATCCTACGCAGTGCCGTAGGGGACCGCACCGCCACTTCCCAGCAAATTAGGGACACTGTTGCTCCTGGGGTATCGGCGAGGACCATTCGCAACCGTCTCCATGAAGCTGGGCTACGGTCCCGCACACCGTTAGGCCGTCTTCCGCTCACGCCCCAACATCGTGCAGCCCGCCTCCAGTGGTGTCGCGACAGGCGTGGATGGAGGGACGAATGGAGACGTGTCGTCTTCAGCGATGAGAGTCGCTTCTGCCTTGGTGCCAATGGTGGTCGTATGCGTGTTTGGCGCCGTGCAGGTGAGCGCCACAATCAGGACTGCATACGACCGAGGCACACAGGGCCAACACCCGGCATCATGGTGTGGGGAGCGATCTCCTACACTGGCCGTACACCACTGGTGATCGTCGAGGGGACACTGAATAGTGCACGGTACATCCAAACCGTCATCGAACCCATCGTTCTACCATTCCTAGACCGGCAAGGGAACTTGCTGTTCCAACAGGACAATGCACGTCCGCATGTATCCCGTGCCACCCAACGTGCTCTAGAAGGTGTAAGTCAACTACCCTGGCCAGCAAGATCTCCGGATCTGTCCCCCATTGAGCATGTTTGGGACTGGATGAAGCGTCGTCTCACGCGGTCTGCACGTCCAGCACGAACGCTGGTCCAACTGAGGCGCCAGGTGGAAATGGCATGGCAAGCCGTTCCACAGGACTACATCCAGCATCTCTACGATCGTCTCCATGGGAGAATAGCAGCCTGCATTGCTGCGGAAGGTGGATATACACTGTACTAGTGCCGACATTGTGCATGCTCTGTTGCCTGTGTCTATGTGCCTGTGGTTCTGTCAGTGTGATCATGTGATGTATCTGACCCCAGGAATGTGTCAATAAAGTTTCCCCTTCCTGGGACAATGAATTCACGGTGTTCTTATTTCAATTTCCAGGAGTGTATGTTATTACTCCATGAAAATTTGAATACTCTACTCGAAGTGGTTTCTGAGATTTACGCAAAAATGCAACAGAAAATGTAAATTTTCAGGAACGGCTTCTAAAGTTTCAAAAGAGTGTAACTCAGTTAACATATGCTTAATTTTTCTAAAATTTTTAGTCACTCAGAAGCACCCTGCACCATACTGTATATCATCCTCTTGAACTTTTTCCAAATATTTTCTTCTTTTCATTTTTTCTGGACTCCTTAGGGGCCGACTGTCCTTCATTCTCTGCTTTATCAATGCGAATCTTGTCCATCTGTTCAAGTTCACTGATGCAGTTTGCTCCAGAATTAATTCCCATATACTGTAGCACTTTCACCCTATCAATGTTGCCATCATTAAAAGCAGTAACACCATCACTGACCCCCATTTAGTGTCCTCATTCCAACAAAAACATTTTTTGGTAAGCGAGTCCATATAAGATTACTGAACGACTCAATGGGATTTTGAGTCTGACCATGCAGACACTTCTTCAGTAATTCAGGATTTGCCAGGTCTCCGTAAATAGGTTTTATGATATTCATGACTACAGTTGGGATAGAATGTTTATTGCTGTATGAACTGTTTGAGTACTGGACATTGCGGTAATTGCACCATGAATCAGGTCCAGGAGGGCAAAGATGGTTTACTGGTTTTTTATCAGTTGACCGTCTGTGAAAGAAGGTAGCCCATACTGCCTGCTTCATTTTCAACAAATCCTCAGTATTATTTCTAATGGCCATCCCATAATACTGCTGTAGTTCATCTGTCATTTTGTCCGTCAGCCTGACTCTTATGGTTTTACCATCAGAAAGTTTCTTGTCTCTCAGACTTTGTTTAAACTTCCTCAACCTGGTACCCATCCTCTTCTGAACATGATCTTTATAACACAGCAACCCCCAGCCTTCTATATAAA
This sequence comes from Schistocerca cancellata, assembly GCF_023864275.1. NCBI lineage: Eukaryota > Metazoa > Arthropoda > Insecta > Orthoptera > Acrididae > Schistocerca > Schistocerca cancellata. The sequence continues at coordinate 742,993,266 of NC_064627.1, forward strand.
AAAATACCGATTTTATTAGATCTTGAAGTAATGCACGTAAAAATTTTAACATTTTCAACCGGTGTAGATTATATTTTAAAAATTAAATAAAATATTTCCCACGTGAGTTTATAAGTTATATATATACATATATATCATTTTATTCGGAAAATTGCGAATTTTATAATGAGATAAAAATCAGAAAACGTGAAAAAAATCCATTCTAACTCCCCTTAAAGAATGTTAAGAATTAGATGGGGTGATAAGAAATGATTAATGTTCTCTGCAGAATCGGTGAAAATTAGAACGTTCAGAATCGCGTGACATCTGTTAAGAAACCAGGGAAAACTTCCATGGCACTAAAGGGAGCTGTAAGCAGTGAAACCTGTAGGGGAAGACACAGAGTGGTACATACCCATCAAATAATTGATAATGTTGGAAATGAGTGCTGTTCAGAGGCGGAGAGAAGAATTCTTGTAAGTCCGCCAAGGGACTTCCTAGTCGCCCTTCTTACTTTACAGTGCAGATATGCCGTACAATGTACTCTGATTTTTGACAATCCACGTCCTTTAGTACATCATAGTTTTTCTCATAAATGTCTCCCTCGCCCTATTGGGTAAAGTACCGCTACAGATGCTCCAATTAATGTGGCTGAAAGACGGTGGGGCTCCAGCTCACTGTGATGGAAATGACAGACGCCTCTCCTAGACTCCACGTACAACAGCGGTGGGCTGGTAAAGAGTTCCCTTTTCCATGGCCATCGTGGTGATCATGTCTTACACCTCTTGATTACTTTCTGCGGGTTTACTATGAAAATTACGAAATGTGCTACTAGTGTAACATAACAACAGTACCTTATTTCATGAACCCACTCTGCGAATGGAATTCTGAACGCGCAACCACAAGCATTTAACCATATGCGTCAGCGTCTCCATCGCCTATGTAAACTGCTTTATCATCATATTAAGTATTCCTCTACCGCAGTCCGTGCGTTCGATATAAACTGATAGGAGATTGGTTGCATAACAAAATAAGATATCAACCATAATACAAATTTCAAGAATAAGTTTTTAAGCGGCTTAAGGGCCACAACTGATTTTCCAAAATTCAAAAATACATAAAGTCCAGTAAAAACAAGAATCTCTAAATCATGGGCTATGTTAGATTATAAACAGACAATTAAACACAGGTGAGAAGGACAAGAAAGAAAACCGCACTCAGAAGCCTCCAGGGAGGTCGGTCTGCCCTCTTTCACTCAGGTGAGACTGGTGGTGAGCCCAACTACATTTGATCCGTCGGAACCCAACCAGGGGACAGCCACAGACCGACCGACACAACGACTTGCTTGCCACCAGTCAGTACATGAGAACTCAAACACAAAACGTTACGAACGTTACAATGAAGTATGTATTAGCTGCCAAAACTACACACCATGTTGGACAGCGACAACAGGTGAGAAAGGAGGCTGCCTGAAATTACGTTAGTGGCCAGGGCAGGTAACCGGAATACTAACGGCCACAAGGCAGAAAATTCCTCTAGTACACTTGAATTTGAAACACAGTAATATAGTTAACTTCACCCAAAAGGAACACTGCCTAAATTTACGTCACTGGCCAGGGCAGGTAAACAGAACACTAACGGCCACAAGGCAGAAAATTCCGCTGGTGCACTCAAATTGTAGTCAACCAATATGGTTAATTACACTGCATGGCGGCTAAATTTCAGCGTTAGAAACACTCGGTGTTGCTCACAGGAAAACCTCCCCAACAGCGAACCACCGAAACGAACCACTACAACATGAATGGACGTGGCTTGGGTAGTTGAAACCACTACTCAACTTTGACGTCCTGGGTCGGTGAACCACGAAACTCGTTGCGATCGGACAGATCCAAACATGCTCCGACACTGCGCAGGGACCACCAGCGGACCCAGCCGACTGCACCTCGCGCAGATAACCTCTCTGGTCCGCAGCAACCGACCGACTCCTCTCAGAATGCCGACAACATCTAAAATAGTCGTCAGTAGAAATAACGCCAACTACACACACAACTTGACAAATACTTGCACGAAGACCTGGACGATACCCAACAGTAAGTAAACACGCACGAAGACAAATCGGGAGTCGATGCGCGCGCACGCACACACACACACACACACACACACACACACACACACACACACACACACAGCCGACTCATGAACGATCGGCGAGACAAAAAGCGTTGCCCGGTAGGACGACCGACCGACGATCCACCAAGACCGTGGCCCGACTCAAGAGATGCGTGGTGGCAATGTTCGGACGAGCCATGTCGACGCAGACCTCACTGCTCCAACCCAACTGCACTAGTGCCGCATTGCAACTCCCCGACTGGCAGGTCCGGACTGCGCTGCAGACGCGTTCCAACTTACTGGCAGACCCAAACTCGCGAGCCGAACTGGCTTACGACAGACAACTACCGGGAAGTAATAGCAGTCTAGTAAAAATACTACGAGAGGGGATATATCGATACGCGCTGCTAACGCCGCTCACGGCCAGGCAAAGCAGCAACTCAGTGACAGTAGTAATTAAAATTAACGTAGTGAGGTGGAATTAAGTTAAAAACAAGGTGTAAAATACATGATGGCGGGAATACGGGCCACGCACAGCTCAGTAGGGAGACAATCTTCCATTGCGCGGTACTACGGCTTTGTAAAGGCAAAGTTTTCGATCCCTATTTCCTTTTTATCACTGCCGAGGAATTCGCTCTGTTTATGGAAATGAAAGGAGGATAGAGTCATTTATGAGTTATGACAAATGGGTAGTGGACTTAGCCTTCGTTACTACAGTAAGGAGCCATTTAAATAGCTTACATATTTCATTGCAAGAAAGGACTGTGACAAAATTAGTGCAGTGGTGTATAAACATTCTCCATTTGAAGAACAGTTCGGTATGAGACTTAACATTCATTGAATTTATTTGGACCTGCAATTACTTCAGAATAAATATTTTGTGATTTATCTCGAAACCAAAACATCGTGCACCGTTAAAAGAATTCCTGGATAATATGTCACATCCTGCTTATGTACGAAATGCAATAAACTTCTTTAATGCTCCATTCTTCTTGCGCTTGATACAGTACTTTTCCAAATTACTAAGTGACAGGTATTATAGCAGCACGAAAAAGTTAGTGTTGTCGTGATGTACATATCGACAAATTTTCAAGTCTACGATGAGATGTGGCTGACTTCATGTCTACGTTGGGTTTAACATTTTTGTTCGAATACGCCTCAGTAAAGTGAGAAGAAACGTCTCAGTTTCACTGTACAGCACTGAAAAGAGTTTTAAATTTTATGTCACAGCGGGTTTAGAAGCTAAATTCTTCATAAACTTTGCATGTAAAAAAAAGTGTTACGCAAATGTTATGTATTGTTTGTATTTTCCCCTTTGATAATTCTTTTTCTGCTAAGCGCAGCCTATCACAGTAATACTGGCTTAGAGCCATTACCACTTTGAGCTGAAAACGTCTGTTCCAAGCAATTATCTGTCTACGACGTCACTATAAAGAAGTAATTATAACTACGTTGTAACCTTCAACCACATACTAATCTTTTCTTTACGCTCGTCAGGGGTGAGACTCCCTCACTCAGAAATCAGTTTAGGACAAACCGCTATGTAGATCATTAGGAAGCCACCGTCTACATCAGGCCTTGCCGAAATTTACGCCCCCTGACGGAGCACGCGCCCCGCGAGCGTAGTCGAGTCTGCTCAGCGCTGCGGCTTCTCCCACCACTGCGCCATCTCGAGATGTGTGAATGGTACATTTATATGGCGAGCGACACACAGGCGGGTAACATAGGACGACGTGTTTGCAACACAGTGCGACCACTTAGAACAGAAGAATGTTGCAGTATACTTTCTATGCAGGATTTTGTCACTGGTGTTTTTGTAAACTTTTTATTTTTCTGCCAAAACAATAACTTTTATTACTTAATTAAATAAATATATGAGACAGTGTTAATGCGGTGAGCAAAATTACAAGAAGCTTTACTTGCAGGTATTTAACATTTAGATGTGATGGTTATAAATTTATTCACATTGCGATTTCAGAATGTGTAATATATACTGAAGCGCGAAAGAAACTGGTATAGCCATGAGTATTAAAAAACAGGGATATGTAAACAGGTAAAATACGGCGCGGCAGCCGACCAAAAAGCGTCTGGTGCAGATGTTAGATTGGTTACTGCTGCTACAATGGCAGGTTACCAAGATTTAAACCGAGCGAGGTGGCGCAGTGGTTAGCACACTGGACTCGCATTCCGGAGGACATCCTGATTTAGGTTTTCCGTGATTTTCCCTAAATCGCTCCAGGCAAATGCCGGGATGGTTCCTTTGAAAGGGCTCGGCCGACTTCCTTCCCTGTCCTTCCCTAATCCGATGAGACCGATGACCTCGCTGTTTGGTCTCTTCCCCCAAACAACCCAACCCAACCTCCCAAGATTTAAGAGAGCTGAACGTGGTGTTGTAGTTGGTGCACGAGCGATGACACACAGCATCTCCGAGGTAGCGATGAAGTGGGATTTTCCCGCACGATCATTTCACAAGTGTATCGTGAATCTTAGAAATCAGGTAAAACATCAAATCTCTGCGGCTGGAAAAAGATCCTACAAGAACGGGATCAACGACGAATGAAGAAAATTGTTTAGCGTGCCAGAAATGTAGCCCTTCCGCAAATCGCCGCAGATTTCAGTCCTGCGCCATCAACAAGTGTCAGCGTGCGAACCATTCAACGAAACATCATCGGTATGGACTTTCGTAGCCGAAGGCCCACTCGTGTAATCTTGATGACTGCAAGACATAAAGTTTTACGCCTCGCCTGGGCCCATTAACACCGACATTGGACTGTTAATGATTTGAAACATATTCTCTGGTCGGAGCAGTCTCGTTTCAAATTGTATCCAGCGGATGTGGAGACAACCTCATGAACCCACGAACGCTGTATTCCAGCAGGGGACTTTTCAAGCCGGTGTGGTCGTGTGCAGTTGGCGTGATACGGGACCTCTAGGTACGACTCTGGCAGGTGAGGGGTACGTAAGCCTCCTGTGTGATCACCTGCATCCATTCATGTCCATTGTACATTCAGACGGTCTCGGTCAATTCCAACAGCCCAGTACGGCATCCTACACTTCCAGAAGTGCTACAGAATGGCTCCAGGAACACTCTTTTGAGTTTAAACACTTCCGCTGGCCACCAGACTCCCCAGACATAAACATTATTGAGCATACCTGGGATACCTTGCAACGTGCTGTTCAGAAGAGATCTCCACTCCCTCGTACTCTTACAGATTTATGGATAGCCCTGCAGGATTCATGGTGTCACTTCCCTCCAGCACTACTTCAGACATTAGTCGAGTCCATGCCACGTGTTGTTGCGACACCTCTGAGTGGTCGCGGGGGTCCTGTACGAAATTAGGCAAGTGTACCAGTTTCTTTGGCTCTTCAGTGTATATGGAACTATGATTTGTGATACAGTCAAACACTTAGCGTTCACAGATTGAAATCTGTTAAGTCCAAAAGTTGGCGAGACTTATCAGTTTCATAACAAGAAAGAAACGTTCACACATACGAAAGGCGTTCAGTGAGTAATTCAACACTCTTTTCTCTCGATCAATTTCGACTGAAAAAATGCAAAAATTATCGTTGAGTTTCTTATGGCGAAAAACCAGAGTATCTCAGATATTCACAGGCGCTTGCAGAATGTTTACAGAGACCTGAAACTGCATAAAAGGACTGTGAGTTATTCGGCGAGGCGTCTGTCATCATTGCAGATCGATCGTGTAGACCTGTCCGATCTCCCGCAAGCCGCCCGGCGCACTCAGCTTTGATTCGTACAGTGGTGGAATGTGAGGACACTAATTCGAGGTCATCGGTGGATCATAAACACCTTGCTGCTCGACTGGTAGGGCTGACATACGCGTCCACCAGTTGGGGTACTCAAAGCTGAGTACCCGCTGGATTCCTCGCCGCCTGACAAACCATAAAGAGCAACTATGGACCATCTGTGCGGAATTGCTTGCGCGTTACAAGGCTCATCGTGATAGCGTTTTGTCGAACAGGCGATTAAACATGGGTTCATCACTTCGAACCGCAAGAAAACGGAAATCCATCGAATGGCGCTACACCACTTCTCCTCAGAAGAAAAAGTTCAAATCCGCATCCTCAGCTGGTAAAGTCGTGGCGACGGGCTTCTGGGACTCTGAGGGTATTATTCTGTTCGATGTCCTCCCTCCCGCTGCAACGATCAACTTTGCAGTCTATTGTGCTGCCTTTAATATACTGAAGGAGCAACTTCAGCGTTTTCGTCGCCACAAAAATGCAAACGAACTACTTCTTCATGACAACGCACAGCCTCAGACAATACTGTGCACCCGAGAAGAAGTCACAAAAGTTTCTAAGACTGTTCTTTCACATCCACCGTTCATGCCAGACCTCGTACCTTCCCACTTCCATGTATTTGACCCAATGAAACATGCCCAACGTGGGAAGCAGTACGTGGATGGTGGGGATGTTACTGATGCAGCAAGACTTTGGTTTCGACGTCGACCAGAAACGTGGTACGGCGCTAGCAACCAGGCCTAACAGTAAGCTGGCGTAAGGTCATCGCATGGAGAGGAAATTTTGTAGCCAAAAGACGGGGGAATAGTATCGTGAACTGTAATTTTGAATAAAACCAATCTGCTTTCAAAATAAAAATGTGTTGCATTACTTATTGAACGCCCCTTGTCTGTGTTGAACTGAACATTGAAATAACTTTAGCGGCTTCCCTGTTCAGTAGAGAGTACTGCTCTTGCGGTAACATTCAATAAAAGTCTTGTATATTCCTGGACTGGACAAATAAGTCTTAGAGCTGGGTGCTACAATATACATCTATTAGCTCAATTTCGAAGTAATAAGATACATCAGCAGTCAAAAGCGAGAACAGTCTGCCAAACACATCGAAATCGGTCTTCAGTCGGGCAGTGACTTGGAATCTCTTTGAGAGCTCACGATGAAGGGTTTCAATTACATGGCTGATCCGCAAATGATTGCCTTCAGTTCGAGCAAATGTTCTATGGCATGAACTTGAAGCTGATTTTTTTCATAGGATTATTTTGATTGATATCATCTATCGCGTCCGCTGTGTCCGTTTCTAAATGATTCTCCTCTTGCATTAAGACATTTAATAAATCCAAGTCATTGGTGATGTCGACTATGAAAGTTCTGGTAACCACTTTACTTAACCTTAACTCAGTTTTATTCCCTAATGGTCGCCTTAACTTAAGCACGCAATCACGGTCGTTCTTCAGAGGACAAGTGCATCATATCGCCTTTGTGGCTGGTGTTGCAACGATGTCCCAATAAGAGTTTCTCCAGCACATAATAGTGCGATGGCGTTTTATGCACTTTGCATGACCTTCACGATAAGAAAAATAAAGCAATTCCTATTCAGTACTGAACAATGTCTACATCTACATCTACATCCATACTCCGCAAGCCACCTGACGGTGTGTGGCGGAGGGTACTTTGAGACCTCTACCGGTACTCCCTTCTATTCCAGTCTAGAATTGTTCGTGGAAAGAAATATTGTCGGTATGCCTCTGTGTAGGCTGTAATCTCTCTGATTTTATCCTCATGGTCTCTTCGCGAGATATACGTAGGAAGGAGCAATATACTACTTGACTCCTCGGTGAAGGTATGTTCTCGAAACTTCAACAAAAGCCCGTGCCGAGCTACTGAGCGTCTCTCTTGCAGAGTCTTCCACTTCAGTTTATCTATCATCTCCGTAACGCTTTCGCGATTACTAAATGATCCTGTAACGAAGCGCGCTGCTCTCCGCTGGATCTTCTCTGTCTCTTCTATCAACCCTACAACCCTATCTGGTATAGATCCCACACCGGTGAGCAGATTTCAACCACTGGGCGAACAAGTGTAGTGTAACCTACTTCCTTTGTTTTCGGATTGCATTTCCTTAGATTTCTTCCAATGAATTTCAGTCTGGCATCTGCTTTACCGATGATTAATTTTATGTGGTCATTCCATTTTAAATCACTCCTAATGGCTACTCCCAGATAATTTATGGAATTAACTGCTTCCAGTTGCTGACCTGCTATATTGTAGCTAAATGATAAAGGATATTTCTTTCTATGTATTCGCAGCACATTACACTTGTCTACGTTGAGATTCAATTGCTATTCCCTGCACCATGCGTCAATTCGTTGCAGATCCTCCTGCACTTCAGTACAATTTTCCATTGTTACAACCTCTCCTCCTTTATCTTTTACGAGCAAGTGTTCAGCGCTATAGTATTCCTAATTCAGAGCTTAAATCTAACTTAACTCAGGTAGTCGGCAAACTGATTGTTGTGTGAGAAGGCGACGGTTTTGCTCTAGCGGAGTCGGGCTGTGGCCTTCGGTTTCCTGTTCCTCCTCGCACCTCAGACCCACGCTCGGAGTTCAAAAAATGGCTCTGAGCACTATGGGACTTAACTTCTGAGGTCATCAGTCCCCTACAACTTAGAACTACTTAAACCTAACTAACCTAAGGACATCACGCACATCCATGCCCGAGGCAGGATTCGAACCTGCGACCGTAGCGTTCGCGCGGTTCGAGACTGTAGCGCCTAGAACCGCTCGGCCACTTCGGCCGGCGCGCTCGGAGTGCTAGGCTGGGTTGAAGCTAGAGCGCTCGCACTGGCGAACGCTGTTTGACTAGGCCTGATCTAAATTACCATAAGTAAAATGTCTGGACAGCTCTTCTATAGCGTAAATTAATCTGAGACCCGCGACAAGCTGACACCGAGGTAGGTCAGAACTGACGTGTGCTTGCTGCGGATTACTACAGAGCTGCGACGCCACCTGTCCGTTTAAGGGCCTGCAAGTGCAGATGGAATCCCCTGGACATGGAAATTTGTTGAGTGTGGTGAGAAGCAGTACGTGGTGGCAGTAAACCCGGAATAGCCGCCCCTGCAGACGCCGCGGCCGTAAAGTGACTCGGGGCTTAGCGTGCGAAACGCTCGCAGAAGACAGTTGTAAGCTGGGGGCAATGAAACCAGCCGAGACAGGCGGCCGCAGTGACGACCCGGTCCCCAAACGCACGTAAACAGCGCCGCAGTAAATGGACTGCACTTCGTTGTTGCACCCAAACATTTACTGACTTGCTATTTATAGGTTAAGTACTGACTAAATGGACAGATTCTTTCGTAGCACGATCCTGCAGGACTTGCGATTTTCTCTGAATTTCCTGTAATTTTATTTCATATAACAGTAGAAATTCCATCGGCCCCTGCCAGTAACTGAAGATGGGTGGAAATTTTGTCCTGGTATTCTGTCAGCGAATAGAGTAAATTTTTCAGAATGAATATTCTCTCTGCGGCGTGTCTACACCGATCTGTAACTTCCTGGTAAATCAAAACTGTTTTGGTCCGGGACTCGAGCCTAAGGCCATTACCTTTAGCGGGAAAGTGCTCTACCGACTGATCTATGCAATTATGACTTGGTATCCTTCCTCACAACTTTACTTCCGGCAGTATCTCTTATCCTATTCTCCAACCTTCACAGTTTTCCTGTACACTTTGTGGAAGAAATAATATTGTGGAGGGATGACTTAACCGCGGCTTAAGGCATAATCTCCAGAACTAATTTTTACTGTGCAGCCCGGTATGGGCTGATTTGAAACTTCCTGGCAGATTAATATTCTTCAGCGAATTCGCGACCAGAATCTGCGTCCTTTGCCTGTCAGAGGCAGCTACTTAACCCACTCAACTATTCAAGCATAACTCGATTGCCCCCCTTCGCCCCTTCCCCCCCTCCCCCCTGCCCCATATAGCTTCAATTCCGCCAGTATCTCTTTTCCTACCTTCCCAACTCCACAGAATTTCTCCCGTATATCAAGATTTATGTACTTCAACTGGTTGTGTGACAGAGATGATTAGACAGCATTATATTTTTCCTAAGTGTGTTTGGGAAATATAGTGGAGATAATTCTGGGTGATACGACGTAACATCTACACCGAGCTCTCAGACATTTTTGGTCTTTACGTCTCCCTCTGGTACCATGAAAATAAACTGCGGATGGTTAAACTGTGCCCGCATCTCGTGGTCGTGCGGTAGCGTTCTCGCTTCCCACGCCCGGGTTCCCGGGTTCGATTCCCGGCGGGGTCAGGGATTTTCTCTGCCTCGTGATGGCTGGATGTTGTGTGCTGTCCTTAGGTTAATTAGGTTTAAGTAGTTCTAAGTTCTAGGGGACTGATGCCTATAGATGTTACGTCCCATAGTGCTCAGAGCCATTTGAGCCATTTGAGGTTAAACTGTAGTGAATTCTGATTTCTTTGAGCTCCTGCATGAAATGACGTGTAGGTTACTAATTATATTTCCCCACATTGAGAAACAAAATGCTCTGAATCCTTCAAAATTCTCTGCAATATCACATAGCAACCAAATTACCAATGAGATCGCCCCACGTTGAAACCCAATAAGTGACACCAATCATTAAGTGAAATCAAGTAGGGAAAGATTGTGAGGTTAATGGATTAATAAGCGAATGGAACAGATTGTTTAGATGATAAAACATGAAACATTAGCTTTTATTACAGTACTTTTCTACATAAAATTACACATTCAGGGCTAAAAAAATGGTTCAGATGGCCCTGAGCACTATGGGACTTAACAGCTGTGGTCATCAGTCCCCTAGAACTTAGAACTACTTAAACCTAACTAACCTAAGGACATCACACACATCCATGCCCGAGGCAGGATTCGAACCTGCGACCGTAGCTGTCGCGCGGTTCCGGATTGCGCGCCTAGAACCGCGAGACCACCGCGGCCGGCATTCAGGGCTGACCTGACACTGCTTGAACAAGTATCACTTATTAACGGGAAGGAGGGGGAAATGGACCATTTCTTCGTGATCATTCGTCGTGTGATGATATTGTCGGTGGATGCTGGGTCGGTACGGGCTGTCGCCTCGGAGCTGGGTGGCGCGACTCGGCTGCCCTCATCGGTGTACTGCGGCTGTTCAGTGAGCACCCCAACAGCTCTCCACGTTGACAGGTCGGCTTGGGGTATCGTTGCCGAAGAGCGTAATCGCGATGTCAGAAGACAGATGTCAGGTATGGAAATTCTACTTTAGTCGAGTGCTTCATTCCCAAGCAATGGACTGTAAAAGTTTGTCCGTTTAACGTGGAACAGGAAATGAATAACTCATAAAGTGACGATGAACATTTGTATGGTCGTCGGGCTCATACAGTCTAAGTAGACGAGGGGTGGAAGTGCCCCCGCCGGCCGTTGTGGCCAAGCGGTTCTAGGCGCTTCAGTCTGGAACCGCGCGACCGCCACGGTCGCAGGTTCGAATCCTGCCTCGGGCATGGATGTGTGTGATGTCCTTAGGTTAGTTAGGTTTAAGTAGTTCTAAGTTCTAGGGGACTGATGACCTCAGATGTTAAGTCCCACAGTGCTCAGTGCCATTTGAACCATTTGGAAGTGCCCCCATGTTCTCTTGCTTCCGCACTGTCTCACCGACTGTCTCTCACTCTCCTAAGCTCACTGACTCCCCGAAGATTTCCTTCTCTCGGCGTTGCCATTGATGGACTATATTTGCAAAGTCTCCAGGTGACTGATCGTCGTATTATGACCGCGACTCCCAGTGCAGCATGCAGAATCCCTATCCTGTCCACCTCGGTAGCAGCGTGGTCGGTGCGCCAGACTGCTAACCGAAAAAGCCCTGGTTTGTATCCTAGGTGGGTCAGAGTTTTTCCGCTCGGGGTCTGGGTGTTGTGTTCTCCTTACGGTCGTATCGTCATAATTGACTTTGTAATAGCTGTATAGGCATGTGCCGAAAGCCAATAATTTTTTTTAAAAAAAAGCTTTTCTATCTTGCGTGAACTGGTGTGTGACTCGAAAATAGGCGTCTTTCCCACGTTTCACTTTTATGGCTGTTCGCAGTGTTGGTCGCACATTCTTCATGAGGACTGGACAGTCTCATGTTTGTGCTTCATCTAAGAATCTGGTGGCTGGTATTCGTAGTTTATAAGCAATCTCCCACAACCCAGAAATTTTTTTTAAGCTGGCTAACTTCTTTGCCAGTTCTTTAGTTTTACACGTATCCCTGAGAGAATTATTAGCGCTTTGTGTCTGCACTCTGTTCAGGTAGGCACCTGTAGGTGTCCATCAGTTATCAGCACGTGTCTCGCTTTTTAAGGCAGGCGAAAACTGCTGAAGGTGAGCGTTCCTGTCGCTTATCTATCTACGCACTACCTTAGTTCCTGCAGGAGCCCACAGTTAACTGCACGTTTTGCATTGTCCGCCAGGCACATCGCAAGGTGCCCATTCGTAAGGACTTGAGGATATTCGCCAGCCTATCCATTGCATGGCTACAGAAGGCCCCCATATCCGCGTCTCCGCCGACCACTGAATGGGGCCTTTCTTTCCCTTCATCACAGGTTGCAAGCGCTGGAAGTTGGCGAAAGTGTCCACCGGTGGAGGTATCACAAAACACGTGACTGATCAGCCGGTCGCCTCACCTAGTTACTGGTTTTGTAAATTTTCCTTACAGACACACATTTTAATCATGTGAAACCATTTTAAATAATGTCTATGGACACGTTGTTTTAACTACAGAATCTGTGTTGTCGGACATTTAAGTTCTTCAGCACTTGTGCCCTCTACCGGCCTCATGGCCGCGTCCTTGCTCGAGTGTCGATAAGTATAGGACGCCCTCAGACCATCGGTAGAACTTGTTCATGTACCAGTGCGTACAAAGAATTTAACGTTGATACTAGTGACAGAAAATTCTTAATGATGTTACAAGTTCTCGGTTGAGCTGTTTAGCATATTCCTAAGAGGCTATAAATCCGATCCCAGTGACCTGCAGGGAAGTGGAGCTGCCCTCTAGAAACTGCAAACTGATGTGAAAGAACATCGCGCTACGTGTTATTGAAAGAAGATTACCAGGACTGGCCCAATTACACATGAAATTGGGTACCACACCTCACATGGATATATTAATGAAGGGGCTCATCTAACTACAAAGAAAACTATCGGTTACTGTAACATTTTGGTTTGTTATGTAAGACATCTAACATGTAGAAAATAAATTGCCCACTGAATTAAGCATGTAAACATTTAATAAATGGACAAAAGGTTGTAATTATAAAATACAGTCTTGGCACGGGAGAGTGGACAATGACAGCCTAATCTGAAGCCTACAGTGCGCAACAGAATTGAAAGATCGCTTTTTCGAAACCCCATGATTCTCTCACACTGTGACGCATGGGTTTGAAGTTTGTCTCAAACACGCCTGCAACGTTCCTCTGTAATAGTGCAAATGCGTGGCGCCCTGTGATTTCACCCTCGGGGTCGGAAACGCTTCAAGCAACAAGGTGTCGGGACGGTTGAAAAAAAAGGCTGCAGCCCAGAAGTTCACGTAAGGTGTAAGGTGGGCTAATGATACCACGTTGGCACCAAATTTCGCCATAATCCTCCCTAATACCATCGACGACATGTCACATCCCTCTTACCCATATATCACCCCTTATTTTGATGCCCATGCGATATAGGTCAGAACCGCGGCAGCTAGCGTTGAACCAGTGGTTTTCTTATAGGTGGCAGAGGAAAATATTTCAGACACTCCGCCGCTCACAATCGACACGAAAAAAATGGTTCAAATGGCTCGGAGCACTATGGGACTTAACTTCTGATGTCATCAGTCCCCTAGAACTTAGAACTACTTAAACCTAACTAACCTAAGGACATCACATACACCCATGCCCGAGGCAGGATTCGAACCTGCGAACGCAGCGGTCGTGCGGTTCCAGACTGTAGCTCCTAGAACCGCTCGGCCAGCCCGGCCGGCTCGACACGAAAAGCCCGCAGGAAGTGGCACAAGGTAATTCAATGCAACGACGGTTTCCATAGGGGCGTTGGCCGGCCGGAGTGGCCGTGCGGTTCTAGGCGTTAAAGTCTGCAGCCGAGCGACCGCTCCGGTCGCAGGTTCGAATCCTGCCTCGGGCATGGATATGTGAGATGTCCTTAGGTTAGTTAGATTTAATTAGTTCTAAGTTCTAGGCGACTGATGACCTCAGAAGTTAAGTCGCATAGTGCTCAGAGCCATATGAACCATAGGGGCGTTGAATTCCACTCATTTCGTCGATGAATACGACAGTTCGCAGTGGGACGAGCACCCATATGACGTTCTTGAGAACTGATGACCCTTCGCCGCTCCCCCCCCCCTCCCCGCCCCTCCCTCGGGAAGGGAAGATTCAACACTCCTCCAAGGACAAGCAGGGCTGCAACACCATGATCTGGCTCCTTTTCAGGTTAGTGTGACCGCTATTTTTGCTCTGGTATATAGAGTAGAACCATTAGCAACCATTCAAAAACTTTCAACAAAATTTTCGCGTGATCTAAAGCTTTTTCAGGTCTCCTGTTACGCTCTCTCCTGTGACGTCACTACAGGGTGGGAGGGGGGAGTGCGGACACTGGCCATTGACATGTGCATCAATAAAGCGGCAAAGGGGCCCTCTAAGTTCAAACAGGTGGGCAACATCCTCGGGACTACCCATTCACCTTTTCTAAGCACTTCAAAAATGTATCTGCATACAGTCCTCGACACTCATCCAGCTGAATGGCGCTTCGCTGGTCCCTTGGCGCCTGAGGGTACGCAATTCCACCTTAGGAGTGTTGAGGCAGTTGCTGGCTCTCGGGCGCTAGATCGACAGTGAGGCACCACTCAGCTGAATGAGTGTTGAAGTCTAACAGGTACATTTTTAACGTGCTTAAGAAAGGTGTGTGGATGGCACCGAATGTGTTGCTAAGAGGAACCCTTTGCCGTTCTGTTCCCCCCCCCCCCCCCCCCCTCCCGTGATAAGGCCTCTTAAAGGCGCAAAACAGTCAAGCCGAAGAAGCATAAACACCAGTTGCTGCTTCGGATTTGCTGCTTCCGATCACGTTCAGATGTCTTCGAATGCCTTTGAACGATCTCAAGTGGTTCCATCCTTTATACCAGAGCAAAAATTGGGGCCACAGTACACTCCAGAGAGGTCAGATCACGTGCAATGGCTTTGATGGATCACAAAGTCCTTAGATAGTGTTGAATATCCGGAGGATGTCAGTAGTATCGAACATTGTCGACAAAGTCGTCCTGTTGCTCGTCGCACTGCGAGCTGTGGTTTTAGACCGCGAATTTGTGTGAATCAATGCTCTAAGGGATGGAATAGTTTCATTGGCACACTTTACGCCGCTTACTGAGGGTTTTTCACGTCGATTATGAGTGACAGTGAGTTTGAAATGCATTCCCTAGCCACTCATGCGACAACCGCCTGACTTCAAGTCTGTGTGTGCCGGATATGACCTCCAACACAGAGCTGTTAAAAGAAGGGCTGAAATGTGTATAAGATGGATGCGACAACACGTCCACGATGACGTTGGGCAGAATTGTGGTGAAATTTGGTGCTAATGTGACGTCATTAACCTACCTTACACTTCATATGATCTTCTGAGATTTGACCTATTCTTGGCATATGTCGACAACTCGCCGAGCCCAAGGGTGACATCAAACATGTGGCGCTTTTGTACCATTACAGAGAAGTGCGATACTGCAGTGCCTTCGTTATTCCGAACTACGATGCAATGTTTCTGCAACTGTTCATATTCACAATTGCGAATACATTTCTGGTATTACAGAGAAGAGTTGTTCGTAACAATGAACCTAATTTCAAACCTGTGCATCGGAATGGGAGAAAGTTAAGGAATTTCGGAAAAATGTGGCATAGTACCGGGTGATCAAAAAGTCAGTATAAATTTGAAAACTTAATAAACCACGGAATAATGTAGACAGAGAGTTAAAAATTGACACACATGCTTGGAATGACATGGGGTTTTATTAGAACAAAAAAAAAGTATTTCTAGACGCGTGAAAGATCTCTTCCGCGCGTCGTTTGGTGATGATCGTGTGCACAGCCGCCACTTTCGTCATGCTTGACCTCCCAGGTCCCCAGACCTCAGTCCGTGCGATTATTGCCTTTGGGGTTACCTGAAGTCGTAAGTGTATCGTGATCGACCGACATCTCTAGGGATGCTGAAAGACAACACCGACGCCAATGCCTCACCATAACTGCGGACATGCTTTACAGTGTGTCCACAACATTATTTCTCGACTACAGGTATTGTTGAGGAATGATGGTGGACATATTGAGCATTTCCTGTAAAGAACATCATCTTTTCTTTGTCTTACTTTGTTATGCTAATTATTGCTATTCTGATCAGATGAAGCGCCATCTGTTGGACATTTTTTGAACTTTTGTATTTTTTTGGTTCTAATAAAACCCCGTGTCATTCCAAGCATGTGTGTCAATTTGTACCTCTCTATCTACATTATTCCGTGATTTATTCAGTTTTCAAATTGATAGTGACTTTTTGATCACCCGGTATATATGACAGATACGGCCAATGACTGCGAAACTGGTTATATTTGTAAGGCACGCTGGCTTTTGTCAAAGTTTCGAGAACATACCTTCACCGAAGAGTCAAGCAGTATATTGCTCCCTCCTACGTATATCTCGCGAAGAGACCATGAGGATAAAATCAGAGAGATTAGAGCCCACACAGAGGCATACCGACAATCCTTCTTTCCACGACCAATACGAGACTGGAATAGAAGGGAAAACCGATAGAGGTACTGAAGGTACCCTCCGCCACACACCGTCAGGTGGCTTGCGGAGTATGGATGTAAATGTAGATGTAGACCCCGGAAAAGCAATTACAAAAACTAGCAGATTCGCCGAAGTCCATGATGGTAGCAACTAGCTGACTGCGAACGTCAAGACTGCACAATTAAACTCTGATGTAAAACAACTAGTCTTGCATCCCGTCAATTCAGTTACTGCATGTTTACCAGTCGTAGAGAGTGTGAGTGAGGAACTCTAGCTCAACCCAAAAACCGGTACTCTAAGATGCAGACATCCCTCTCTGCAGCTCTCTGTAATGATTCGATGACTTCTAGCAGCTAGTGTCTACTTTTCGACGCCGTGGCAGCTAGTGCCCTCTGACATTAATTTTCAAAATTTGGGTGGTTATATTAGTTTAGGAAAATTGCTTGTCATTTTCAAGACACCTGACCAATAACAAATTTATAAATAAATTTAACAAATTCCTACCTTTGTAGAGTTTGTTTTGATGAACCAATGGTGGCATGGCATGGGAAGGAAGGCAGCAAAACTCTTCCACTATATGAAAGATTTTTTGATACCAGACAACAAGAAGGCTTGCACGTAGACACGTATGGGAAAGTGCGCATCCTACCGAAATAATTATTATCAGCCATTCACAAGCTCTGTTACTCAGATTTAAAATGAACTTACATTCGTGATATGGCCGCAGGCAGTGGCTGATCGCACAGTCTCCCACTCCGAGTGCTACACCTGGCTTTCACATTTTATCTTTCCAAATGTATTTCTCATAGCATGTTGCACAATGCAGTTTCATGGAATGCAGGCTGCCCACAATGTGCCCACAGTGCGGAGACAGGACACAGTCAAATATCCTGCCGATACTTGTTTGGGGTCCTGCTTTCAGCTCTGAACAGGTTTATGACTATCTGGTCCTTCTACACTCCTGGAAATTGAAATAAGAACACCGTGAATTCATTGTCCCAGGAAGGGGAAACTTTATTGACACATTCCTGGGGTCAGATACATCACATGATCACACTGACAGAACTACAGGCACATAGACACAGGCAACAGAGCATGCACAATGTCGGCACTAGTACAGTGTATATCCACCTTTCGCAGCAATGCAGACTGCTATTCTCCCATGGAGACGATCGTAGAGATGCTGGATGTAGTCCTGTGGAACGGCTTGCCATGCCATTTCCACCTGGCGCCTCAGTTGGACCCGCGTTCGTGCTGGACGTGCAGACCGCGTGAGACGACGCTTCATCCAGTCCCAAACATGCTCAATGGGGGACAGATCCGGAGATCTTGCTGGCCAGGGTAGTTGACTTACACCTTCTAGAGCACGTTGGGTGGCAAGGGATACATGCGGACGTGCATTGTCCTGTTGGAACAGCAAGTTCCCTTGCCGGTCTAGGAATGGTAGAACGATGGGTTCGATGACGGTTTGGATGTACCGTGCACTATTCAGTGTCCCCTCGACGATCACCAGTGGTGTACGGCCAGTGTAGGAGATCGCTCCCCACACCATGATGCCGGGTGTTGGCCCTGTGTGCCTCGGTCGTATGCAGTCCTGATTGTGGCGCTCACCTGCACGGCGCCAAACACGCATACGACCATCATTGGCACCAAGGCAGAAGCGACTCTCATCGCTGAAGACGACACGTCTCCATTCGTCCCTCCATCCACGCCTGTCGCGACACCACTGGAGGCGGGCTGCACGATGTTGGGGCTTGAGCGGAAGACGGTCTAACGGTGTGCGGGACCGTAGCCCAGCTTCATGGAGACGGTTGCGAATGGTCCTCGCCGATACCCCAGGAGCAACAGTGTCCCTAATTTGCTGGGAAGTGGCGGTGCGGTCCCCTACGGCACTGCGTAGGATCCTACGGTCTTGGCGTGCATCCGTGCGTCGCTGCGGTCCGGTCCCAGGTCGACGGGCACGTGCACCTTCCGCCGTCCACTGGCGACAACATCGATGTACTGTGGAGACGTCACGCCCCACGTGTTGAGCAATTCGGCGGTACGTCCACCCGGCCTCCCGCATGCCCACTATACGCCCTCGCTCAAAGTCCGTCAACTGCACATACGGTTCACGTCCACGCTGTTGCGGCATGCTACCAGTGTTAAAGACTGCGATGGAGCTCCGTATGCCACGGCAAACTGGCTGACACTGACGGCGGCGGTGCACAAATGCTGCGCAGCTAGCGCCATTCGACGGCCAACACCGCGGTTCCTGGTGTGTCCGCTGTGCCGTGCGTGTGATCATTGCTTGTACAGCCCTCTCGCAGTGTCCGGAGCAAGTATGGTGGGTCTGACACACCGGTGTCAATGTGTTCTTTTTTCCATTTCCAGGAGTGTATGTTAACGTATATGTCGTGAGCCACTTAGGAAAGCTACTAAGGCTTAAAAAAGTAACAGATCCTCCTCACCACAATAAAAAGAAAATAAGAAGTAATTAGCTGTGGAATCATTGGTAGTAGTGAATACTGCGTACAGTCATCACGTAGAGTTACAGGATCGACTGTACTGATTATTGGAAAGTGCATACTACATTATAAAAGGTTGCATGACAGTTGGAGCATAAATTACCATGTAACAGTATATTATGGCCACTGCCATGTTGCCCTTATATTTCTGTGTAGTCTATTTTCAATTAGTTGAACATAGTATTGATAAATTAATGATTTAACGTTTTATTTTAATAAGGTTGATATTGCAGTAAGCCAAAACTGGTAATATTGTGAACTATTCAGTGTGTTTCCGTGATGGTGCTGCAAATTTTCAGGGATGATGGAGAAGGGTAAATGTACTCATTTTACGCAGGGGACCATGGACCGTAAATGACCGAGCCGGAACTTAGAAGCGAAAATGGTTCTGATAACGATGACAGTGGAACACAAGTACCAGTCCTGTTGTTGCTAAGGTAGTCAACTTTCAGAAGTGGTAGCACTGAACAAAACAAAAAAAAAGTCCAGTAAACATTGGCTCCAAAATGAATACCTTAAGAGCTATGAGAAATTGTTCAGGTGAATAGTTGTGTTTCACCCTAGAGAAGATCAGCAAGTAAGATATGCAATTTAAAGCCATTGTTTACTGGTCATTTTTTCGCGTTTGGTCCGTGCTGCAACCTCTTGACAGTTCCTACCGTACAATCTTAGCACCAACAGTACCAGTACGTGTATTCCACTGACAGAGGCAACAGAACGATTTTTGCTTATTACTTACGACCTGGTCATTTCCAGACTGCAGTGTCTTACCTAAAAATAACTCATTTATCCTTCCCCATGATCCCCAAAAATTTGCAACATTATCACAAAATTAACCTGTGTAATATTTTGCTATCAAGATGGACAATTACGAGACTAAATACTGTAGTCATGCCCCTGATGCCAGCTGATAGCGTGCATTGATGTACGCAGTTCTATCGTCGCAGTAATGACTATGCAAACTCTCCAGCCCACTTTACAGGAGACACTCGGACGGTTGGTTTTATCACCTGAAAATTACTGTCTTCGTATCTGCAAGCTCCTTCAGGTGTGTTCTCTGAAAAACAACTTCTTCGTTGCAGCTATGAATTATATTTTGCGGGGTGGCAAGTGACTGCATAGAAGGAAAACACACACTGTAGTCCACATGATACATTCTGGAACAAATTTTTCAATAACATAGCCGGCCAGGGTGGCCGAGCGGTTCTAGGCGCTACAGTCTTGAACTTCACGACCGCTACGGTCGCAGGTTCGAATCCTGCCTCGGGCATGGATGTGTGTGATGTCCTTAGGTTAGTTAGGTTTAAGCATTTCTAAGTTCTAGGGGACTGATGATCTCAGAAGTTAAGCCCCATAGTGCTCAGAGCTATTTGAACCATTTTTTTCAATAACATATTTAAACGATCAAGTCCTTTACAGCAAGTATGTACACAATAATGCAACAGAATTCTTCCTTCTGTGTTCAGATTCAGAGCTAGCACTTGCCTCGAACTTATAAACTGATGATGAAGTTACAAGTTATGAATACATAATTCATTTAACAGGTGACCCCAAAGTGGATTCTTGAAAACATAGAATTCAGTTGAAGTTCTTTAGTATTATAGGCTCTCCATGCGAAATTACAGAAATTACAGAAATACATTGAAATTACAGAAGGCACAGTTTATAATGTTCACAGTTCTTCACGTACTCAGAAAAATGTAGAGTCCAAACTTGAGTAGATTCTTCCAAACTCCATAAACTAACACGATGAAACTTTTCCAAGTTCACACACATCACGGTGTTGGAGGCAGAGCCGAGACTAGTTCACTGACAGCGTCCTTGTATCACCACGACTCTTTTCTCGCTGGACTCACCAACGAGTCTGAAGACTTTTGGCCTGCTTCGGCAGTTTATGAAATTTCAGCATGTTTTCCTATTCCTTCCAGATTTATTTATGATTTTGCTTTAATTTACCTAACGGATGGTTTTCCGTATGTTGCTGGCATAACAATTTTCCGAAACCACATAAGGCTTCACTGTTACTGGCGGAGCTGTTCTGGCCATCGCAGTTGCGGGCGCCGTTTTCTCGTCGGCCGAAATCGTGAAATTTTACTGTAAAATATTTCTCGGATTTTTCACAAAACGCCTCAGTGGTCTCTGAGCCGTGTGGCCCGGTCAGCGATATTCCTGCCGCCGGTATGGGTCATCTTTCCGGTGGTGTGCGTAGAGCGGGCAGTGGCGCCACCTATCGGGCCGACCGGGGAGCGGGGGGTAAGCTCTAGCAAGTAGGGAGGATTTTGCTTTGGGGCGCCTTGCAGTAACGTCGTTTGGGAAGTCTGGCACACAGAACAGGCGCCGTGCGAGGCAGCAGGAAGAGCACATCTAAAAGGGGCTGTCTACTCAGGAGACGGCGCTGCAGCAAATACTGCCGGCGTGGAAACAGTCACGTTTCTGGGATGCCGTAGGTGTATTACGCTTGTTATATGTCTTCTGGCACCAGGATCTGCGGCGGCTGGCTTCATCGAACAAGCAAGAGGGTAAGGACCTTGCTTGTGCTGTAAAATGTGGCCGGAATCGACTACTGGGTTCAGTGCTGTTGACTTGATTTTCTTGGCCGGCCGTTGCTACTCCTACTCAGTCTGTCCTCGAATGTGTTTAATTTCAGCTTGCTTAGTACGCAATGTTCTAGTGAGAGCTGTATGTCATGTGAGATTAACATTTACTAAGGCCTGGAGCGCTGATACATTCTGTTTGTAGACTGCTACTGTCGGTGTTAACCGCCATTGAAATCAGTTTGGGTGGTCCTTGTCTATGTGCCGCCTGGTTATTGTATTTATATCACACGACGGAGTTAAGTTGGCCAATAGCTATAGATATACATGGATAAAATTTTCCCTGCATGTATTTTGTTGCGAACTGCAATAACATTACTGTTACGTTTCTATCTGAAGTGATAGTCTGTCTGAGAGACACGTGTCTAAGTCAGAAAGAGCAGTTTCATAAATTCTTTTAAGTTACTGAGAGGCCAGTTGTTATTGTGTGTTTAAATAGTGATTCTATTAAGGAAAGTACAAGAATTCCTTCAATGACAGTATGTGGACATGGTAATTAAGTCTGAATTAATCACAAATTTAAGTGTGGCTATTTGCTGTAAGTCGCCTTGTGTTTTGCGTCGGTGGTGGGGGTGGAGGGGGGAGGGGGTGAGCGAGTGATGGTCGCGATATACTGTTAGCCTGCACGCTAGTTACCTGCATTTGATTTCGTTTTATCGGGACCTCCGCTGTTTGTCTAGGTAGCGGGTGCGGAGTCCTGGGTTGCGTCCTGCTTGTGCTGTTGTGTGTTTTCCGCCCCCTTTGCCCGCGCGTGCCGGCTGGCCGTGTATCTAGTTCACTCAGGGATTAATGTATAATTGCACTTACGCACATAAGATAATAGATTTGTACTGCTTAGCTGATGTTCATTAATATTTTGATTAATTCTACACATGATGTGCTGTAATGAATTGTTGTGTTTATAGTTACTTAAGGCAGATGTCAGTCTGTTGCTGGTACCCACTAGATTTTTCGTGCCTATTCGTGACCGTTGCTGCTCCCGTTTCTGGGGCCATGCCGAGCCTGTATTGGAAACAGCTGAGTAGGCGGGCGTCCGCTTCTGGGCGTAGTTTCTTGATTCCCACGAGGTTGCTTGGCCACATAAAATTTTATATTTTATAACCTACATTGTAGGGTGCCTGCCATTTAAGTAACGTGTTTGTGTGCCATGATATCTGATTTGTTGTTGCCTGTACTCTGACATACTTTTAGTACTACCAATCACTGCAGTGACGGAAGACTACATTTCCTCGTTAAATTTTAATAAATTGTTCTTCAGGTTGATCATAGTTTTTGAGTAAATAATTTTTAACTCTTTTGACTAAATGTGTAATAGGCCATAAGTACCGTGGTTTATGAATGTTTAAATTTTTAAGTAACTTGCTCTCATCTAAATGGTAATTTGAAAAATGTGTTGATGGTTTTATTTGTTATTTGTCTTGTTTAAATGTGCTAAATAAATGTTCAGTGCAACTGTCGATGGTGACTGCCTTAATGTGTCGCTTGGTCCAGTCCTACCACCCCACAGCCTATGGTGCTGAGCTTGTGTTGTTGTGTAAAAATTGAATTCCATGCTGTGTTGACACATCAGTCTCTTCAAATCTTTGTCGCAGGGGACCGACGTCTACCACGACGTGGAGTTCGTCGCTGGGGAAGTCCCATGCTAGATGGAGTGGCCAAATAAAGGACCTGTTTTTTCATCCTTTTTAGAAACTAGAGATTGGTAGGCGCGGCGCTGGCACAAACGACTGCCGCATACTCCAGTACTGGTCCTGTGAAGGTTTTGAAAAGCATGATTACCAGCTACTCTGGTAATGAGTAGGTGGGGTTTACCACTGGAATAGCTTCCTCAGCCTTCCTAGAGCTTTTCTCTGAATCTCCTCAATGCGTGGGCGTCACATCAGCCGTTTGTCCGAGGTGGTGCCCAGGTACTTTGCGGTGGCACTCCGAAGCATAAGTCTTCCCTGAACTGTGGTTTCTGCCAGATCCGCTGAGGTTCTTCCGACACATTATGATGGCATGGCTAGCTGCCACTGCGTCGCCCATGCTTCTACGTCGTTTGCTGTGACCTGTAACCACCGCTACATCATGTGGCCCTTCATACTGCAATAGTACGCGGGGAAGCAGGCGCTGCTGATGCATAGTAACAGTAGCGAGTTACAAGGTGCGAGGGACACGGCCTACCCAGCCCCCAGGTCAAGCCGAGCGCGCCATCAGCGTGTACTAGTGGCGGATAGAGAGTTGCACAACTGTCTAACACAGAAATTAAGTATTGTTACCATTTGTTACAATTTTGTAATGGGCAAGACGAACTCTAGATTGCAGTTTATTGGTAGGATCCCGAAGCGATGCAGACCTTCAACAAAGGAAATTGCTTACAACGCGTTAGTTAGCCAGTCTTAGAGTAGTGGTCGTCTGTATGGGACCCTTACCAGTTGGGCCCGATTCAAGAGATTGAGAAGGTCCAAAGAAGAGCCGCAAGATTCGTGACTGGTACATTTAGCCATCGAGAGAGCGTTACGAATCTCATAGAAAGTTTGAAGTGGTATACACTCGCAGATAGACGACGCGCTAAACGGAAGAGGCTGCTCACTAAATTCCGAAACCCGATCTTCGCCGAGGACGTAGAGCATATATTATTACCACCAACTTTCAAATCGCACAATGATCACTATTCAAAGATAAGGGAAATTAGAGCTCGTACTTAGGCGTTGAGACAGTCGTTTTTCCCATGACTTTGGCTCGAATTGTGCTCTCCGCCACACACCGCTTGGTAGCTAGCGGAGTATATATGTAGATGTAGATTTTGTAATTTGTTCATAGAATATTGTAGGGTGATGCAGATGTAGGATATAATATGTTTGAGCAAAAACAAATAAGTATTTTTCGCAAAAATCACTATTTTTCGTAATTTCACAGGCGACAGTGAGAGAGATAAGAAGCTGAAGCTTTGAGCATATACAAGGGACAGTCAGATGAAAGTAAGTAAACGGCTCTGTTATTTCAAAAGTAGTCACCATATCATACCCAGGCATGCACCTTTTTGTCTGAAGCAAATCGACAGCCACGAATTTTCTCTTCAGGGCTCAAAAAGCGTGAAAAAACCACGGCAGAGCTCAGCACTATATGGAAGATGTGTAAAGGCTTCGCATCGAAGCTTCTGCAGGGAACTCGAAACAACTTTGGCAACATGTGGTCAGCACCACAGTGTCGACATCGCACTTAGATACACTTTCAAACCCTCCAATTTATTCCAGTCCTCGAATCTATATATGCCTTATCAATCATGTTCCGTAAACAAAATATGTGAAAATCTGCGTTCGTTCCATACACAGAGAGCTCATACCAGTTACAGAAACTGAATAGAAATTATTGCATCACAAGGAAAGGTAATCTCATCTTCCTTCCACTAGCGTTCGTTTCACGTTGTGCCAGCCTTAACTACAAGCTTCTACACGTTTACAAAATTCACTGTGTGTTTTTCGTGTGTTGGTTGGTTTGGGGTATAAAGGGACCAAACAACAGGGTTATCAGTCCATTTTTCCTGACGCAAGCAACGCTCAAGGTGCAAAATTACCCAACACCACATCTAAAATGGAAACGAATGGAAAGAACAAATATGGGGAAAACATACATCACAAGGAAAAATATAAGGTATTAAAAACATAGAGCATATGGTCTGGACTGGCTGATCACAATAATAAAAGAGGATGAGCCATCCACTCTGCAACACATTAAAATGTCTACCCCAAAACGACAAGACGAGATGAACACATGTAGGGAAAAGACGTCCACCAAGGCAAAGAAAGTACGACAGAGTTAAAGTGGAGGGATGGTGGCGACCTCAGAAGGAAGGCTAAATGCCCACCCTTAGATGGTACAATAAAAAAACCTCACGAATAAAACGTAAAACTAAATCTGCCGTTCAGGCATTGTCTCCCAACACCGAAGGTAAGGTGCTGGGAAGGTTAAAAGTCCGCCGCAGAGTGGCTAAAAGTGGGCAGGCCAGCAAGATGTGGACGACAGTCAGATGTGAGCCCCAGTGATACCGAGCTGGGTCCTCGCGACGGCGGAGGTAGCCATGTGTTAACCATGTATGGCCAATGTGGAGGCAGCAGAGAACCACAGAGTCCCTGCGAGAGGCCCACATGGAGATCTTCCATACATTCGTAGTCGCCTTAACGGCACTCAGTTTGTGGTGCATACTGAGATTATGCCATTCGGTCTCCCAAAGCGGCGTAATAATGCTCAAAGGTCGGTTACGAGGATGCCGATCTCCAAAGCGGTTTCCGTGTAGCCTGTTTGGCCAGCCTGTCGACAAGTTCAGCTCCTGGGATTCCGACGTGGTCTGGGGTCCACACAAACACCAAGGAACGACTGGACCATTCAAGGGCATAGGTGGACTCCTGGACCGTCGCTACCAAAGGAGCTGCTCAAGGAGTCAGTACAGATAAGAAACGGCTCGCCAGGGCATGAGCGGATGCACTCATAGACCGACAAATGGCCACCAGCTCCGCAGTGAAAACACTGCAGCCACCTGGCAAGGAGTGCTGTTCAATATTTCCTCTATGAACATATACGAAGCCAACGTAACCATCAGCCATCGAGCTGTCAGTGTAAACCACTTCATGGTCTCGGTACATGTCCAGAATAGAGAGCATGGGACAGCAAAGAGCTGCGGGGTTAGCTGAGGAACATGTGAAAGATCCAGGCGAAGCTTCGGCCTAGGTGTACGCCATGGAGGTATACGTGAATGGACCTCGAGTGTAAGTGGAAAAGGCAAGGACACCACTTCAGACAGAAGAGATCGGACACGAACCGCAATCTTTAGCCCTGACCTAGGCCTCCAATGCGGGAGACGAACCGCCGTGAACGGGAAAAGGAGACGGTAATTCGGTTGCTCAGGGGAACTACGAATGTGTGCAACCTAACTGGAGAGCAGCTGTGCACGCCTAACCTTCAATGGAGGGACTACGGCCTCCACCAGGACGCTGGTCACCGGACTCGTCCTAAAAGCTCCTGTTGCCAGTCGAACGCCACAGTGGTGCACTGGGTCGAGTAAACGCAACGCTGAGGGTGCCGCCGAACCATAAACCACACTCCCATAGTCAAGGCTGGATTGAACAAGGGCTCTGTAGAGCTGCAGCAGCGTAGAGCAATCTGCAACCCAGTTGGTGTTGCTCAGGCAGCGGAGGGCATTGAGGTGTTGCCAGAACTTCCGCTTCAGCTGACGAAGATGAGGAAGCCACGTCAATCGGGATTCGAAAACCGATCCTAAGAATCAATATGTCTCCACTACGTGAGAAGATCATCATTAAGACAAAGTTCTGGTTCCGGATGAACGGTACGACGTCGACAGAAATGCATGACACACGACTTTGTGGATGAAAACTGGAAGCTGTGGGCTAGAACCCATTACTGCGCCTTGTCTATGGCTCCCTGGAGGCGCCGCTCGGCAACACCAGTGCTGGAGGAGCAGTACGAAATGCATAAGTCGTCTGCATACAAAGAAGGTGAGACCGACGGCCCAACAGCTGCTGCTAGACCGCTAATGGCCACTAAAAATAGAGATACACTCAGTACAGAGCCCTGCAGGACACCATTCTTCTGGATATTGGGGGAACTATTGGAGGCACCAACTTAGATATGGAAAGTACGAAGCGATAGAAAATTTTGGATAAAAATCGGCAGCGGGTCCCGGAGACCCCACTCATATAATGTGACAAGGATATGTCGTCGCCAGGTCGTGTTGTAAGCTTTTTGTAAATCAAAAAAGATGGCAACCAGTTGTTGGCGTCTGGTAATGGCTCTTCAGATGGCAGACTCGAGGGAAACTAGATTATCAATGGTACAGCGACCCTGGTGGAAACTGCTCTGGCATGGAGCCAGTAGGTCACGTGACTCCAGGACCCAACACAACTGCCGACTTACCATACGTTCTAACAGCTTACAAAGAACATTGGTGAGGCTGACAGAGCGATAGCTATCCACATCAAGCGTGTTTTTACCGGGTTTCAGCACTGGAATGGTGGTGCTCTCTCACCACTGCGATGGAAAGACGCCATCGCACCAGATCCGGTTGAAGAGGACAAGGAGATGCCGCTTGTAGTCGGACAAGAGATGTCTGATCATCTGACTGTGGATCGGATCTGGCCCAGGAGCAGTGTCGGGGCAATGTACAAGGACGTTGAGGAGCTCCCACTCTGTAAATGTGACGTTCAGTGAACGAGAGCGCGGTGCCTTCCATCCGCCGTTTGCGGGTGCGAAATGCTGGGGGATAATTCTCTGACATGGAGGTTCAAGCATAGTGCTCAGCGAAGTGCTCGGCAATTGCTTCTGCATCGGTAAATAACACGCCATTGATGTTAATACCAGTAAAACCTGTCGGGGTCCGGTACCCACAAACACGTCTGATCTTCATCCAGACTTGGGAAGGTGATGTATGGCTCCCAATGGTCGAGACGCACCTCTCCCAACACGCCTGTTTCCGTCTTTTTATAAGCTGGCGAACGCGGGCAGGGAGCTGTTTAAAAGCTATTACGTGCCCTAGGGAAGGGTGCCGCTTATGTCGCTGTAGAACTCGCCGACGCTCTTTAATGGCCTCAGCGATTTCCGACGACTATCAAGGTACTGAATTTTGCTGGGGCACCCTAAAGAACAAGGGCTCGTGTTTTCCGCCGCATATACGATCGTTCTAGTGACCTGCTCAACTCCCACATCGATAGTACCATTTGGGGGAGATTCAACGGTGACAGCAGAGGTGAAAGCTTCCCAGTCTGCCTTGTTTAAAGCCCAGTGACAGGAAGATGGGAAACTAGTCACTACCACACAAGTCATCGTGGGCTCTCCAGTGGACAGATGGGAGAAATCCTGGGCTGCAGAGCGATAAATCAATGACCGAGTAAGTTCCTTGAACCACAGTGAAATGAGTGGGGGGCCCTGTATTTAACAGGCAAAGCTCGAGTTGATACAGGAAGGTTTCGACATCTCTATCTCACCCAGTAAGCACAGTGCCACTCCACAAGGGGTTATGGGCGTTAAAAACTCCCAAAATTAAGAAAGGCTTAGAGAGTTGATGAATCAGTGCAGCCAATGCGTTCATGGGTACTGCACCATCAGGAGTAAAATATACATTGCAGACAGTTATTTCCTGTGTCGTCCTTATCCTGACAGACACAGCTTCAAGAGGGCTTTGAACTGACACAGGTTACTGCATATTGAGTTCAGGACGTAGACACAGCAGGCCGCTGTGGACGAGCGGTTCTAGGCGCTTCCGTCTGGAACCGCGCTGACGCTACGGTCGCAGGTTCGAATCCTGCCTCGGGCACGGATGTGTGCGATGTCCTTACGTTAGTAAAGTTTAAGTAGTTCTAAGTCTAGGGGACTGATGACCTCAGATGTTAAGTCCCATAGTGCTTAGAGCCATTTGAACCATTTTTGACATAGACACAAACTCCACCTGACACTCTTTTATAGTCACTACAGTTCTTGTAATACCCATAAATCCGCAAAGAGCAGGGCTGGGCTCTGAGCACTATGGGACTTAACATCTGAGGTCATCAGTCCCCTAGAACTTAGAACTACTTAAACCTAACTAACCTAAGGACATGACACACATCCATGCCCGAGGCAGGATTCGAACCTGCGACCGTAGCGGTCGTGTGGTTCCAGATGGAAGCACCTAGAACCGCTCGGCCACATTGGCCCGCCAAAGGACAGGGGTCTGCATTGCCAGAAACCAGGTTTCCTGGAGGGCAATGCAGAAAGCAGGTGTAAATCTTAACAGTTGCTGTAGCTCAACCAGGTGGTGGAAAAACCGCAACAATTCCACTGGAGGATGACGTTATCGTGAGGCTGGGAAGGCATGAAGCATGCAAGGAGGCAGGTGACGCCTCAGGGTCACCTGCTGCCACCGATTGAGTATTCGTATCCATTCATATTGTGGACGAGGCGTCAGTGAGATCCAGTTCCCAGGGGACACTGAGATCTCCACCTCATCTGCAGGTGCAGAATTGGTAAGGAGTGTTGATGTTGGTGCCATGAGGGTCGTTTCTCTTAGCAGACTTCTTCGTTGCCCTCTCGCTTCTCTTTAGGGACTTCAGGCATGGGGGAAGACTGTGAAGCTCTTCGTCCAGCATCTTTTGGCTCCTTTAGCCACTTGCGAATGTCCGCAGTGGCATTTGTGGAGACCTTGAGAGAGAGAGTCCCAAGAGACGCCTTCTGCATGAGAGGAGCCGGAGGAGGCTGTTGATTCTCTGGCTGCGGGGAGGGTACCGATGTACCCTGAGTTTGGGGGCCCTTGCTCCAGAAGTACGTACTCTGGAAGCAACGGATTGAGGTTGTCCCCCTACCACCAAGGTGACAGATGTATTTTGGAAGCCCAGAGGGCCCACTATTCATGGCACAGAGTGTGGTACGAATGGTACTTGTGATGGTGGTGATAATGCAGCTGCAGCGTATGTGGACGTCAGCTGAATGGGGTGCAATAATTCAAATTTACGTTTAGCCTCTTGGTAAGTCAACTGGTCCAGGGTCTTGTAATCCATGATTTCCCACTCCTTTTGTAGTACTATGCAATCTGGTGAGCAAGGGGAGTGCTGTTCTTCACAGTTGAGGAGGTGAACAGGGAGTATCTGGATGCAGTGGACGTCCACAGTCTCGATATGTGATGTTGGAAGTGCAGCAGGAAGAAATATGCCCGAATTTCCAGCACTTAAGAAACCGCATAGGGGGAGGGACGTTTGGTTTAACGTCAAAGCTGTAAACCGTCACCTTGACCTTTCAGGCAATAAATCATCCTCAAAGGCCATGATGAAGGCACTGGTAGCAACACTGGACCCCTATAAACACGCTGGATGAAATGACCACCCCGCCGTTCTGGATTTGCGCGGAGCTCATCGTCAGACTGCAAGAGGAGGTCACGATGGAAAATAATCCCCTGGACTATGTTGAGGCTTTTACGGGGAGTGACAGAAATAGGAACATCACCCAGCCAGTCACAAGCGAGTAACGCTCGGAATTGGGTTCTGGATGCTGTCTGTATCAAGACTGCACAGCTTCTCATCTTGGACAGCGCTGACACTTCCCCAAACAGGCGAATATGGCTCTCTTCTTTCTGTAGCCCTACGTTCCTCCCATGATGTAGCGAGAGTGGGAAACGATGTAGGGTCATATCTGTCAGCATTGTACTCGATCTAGCCCTTCTTAGAGACTGCTGGTGCCATACAGTCATCAGCAAGACATAACTTAGTCCGCTTCATTGCGGGTCATCCACCCTGATGCCACCCACTTCGATCAGGGGCTCTCCCCACGGGCGCCACCCAGCCACAGGAAAGGCCACCTTGCTATATGGCCATTGCTAGGAGTCCTGATGCCCCAGGAAGACAGGCATCTACTCCTTGGCATACGTGGGGGGTTTACAGCTCAGGCATCGGTAGTGTGATCCTTGTGTTGCCAGGAGGCTACCACCAAATGGGCACATGATGGCCCCACCACTACGGACTGGCTACCATGCTGGATGTTGGGCGCAGTGAAATCCAGTACTGTCACGGGGGCGAAAGGGGACAGGAGACAACAGAAGAAGATGACATACCCCGGAAAGTGTCCTCGCCCAAATAGCCGAATTGCAGGTGGAGATGCAAAGCCATGAGAGAGGTTCAGGAAACTGAATCTAGGGACACTATGGATAACTCATGCACCACGTAAGGCGTCCTTCCCTATATGGCCCGCACTTCTGTAGAATTTGGAAAGTGGTAGGTCAAACCATAAAATGAGACCTGAACTTATAGGGCCGAAAAGTGTGAGACTCCTTTTAGTCGCCTCTTACGAGGCGCAGGGATACCTCAGGTCTGTTCTAACCCCCAGACTGTTCGTATGTTGTCGTTATTGATGTAGTGTCCTCTGACTTCACTATACCCAGTGTCCTGAGAAACATGGTAAGTTTGTAAGTTCGTCCAATAATATGAGCTAGACAGTGCGACCTTCGGAAGTTAGAATTGTTTCTTCATTCAGGTTTGATGGCAGTTTATATGAAGAATTAGAAGTTAGGTACCCAACAATGTGACAGTTTTTTTCCAGTTCTACGACAGATGGGTGACATATCTTCGTGTTCATTGTTATAGAAATGGCTTTTGGTGTGGGCGTGAATGGAAGAAGGGTGAGTAGTTGGCCACATAAAAATTATTCGCTGGAACTGCTGGAAACGTTTTTGGATGACGTGAAGATTAAAATCATCACAGTCGTCAGGCACATGGAAGATATGGAACACACCGAAATGTGATTTATGAAAGGATAAAAATGAAAACAGAAAAATGATCTTTGATCCTTCGAAACCCTGGTAGAGAAGCAGTACTATCAGATCTAGAAGAGAATGTAATTCGTGCCCATGAAATGGCTCTTGCTACCTATGATTTGCAAGTTAATGAACTAGAGTCGCGCTTGATTGTTGACACAAGTTTGTCATACTGCTCATGAGTTCAAGAAAAATCTGTTTGGAAAAAAGTGAGTTGCCATGTTTTTGAGAAGACAGAAATATATGACGGTAGTATCTGTTCCCAAAAGAACAGATACCATTGATGACCGTGCAGTTTCTCTAAAATGAAATGATAATTAAATCGACATCCTAGCTGCAAACACGCGTTGATATACATCATTGGGGACATGTTGAAAATGTGTGCCCCGACCGGGACTCGAACCCGGGGTCTCCTGCTTACATGGCAGACGGTGTATCCATCTGAGCCACCGAGGGCACAGAGGATAGTGCGCCTGCATGGACTTATCCCTTGCACGCTCCCCGTGAAACCCACATTCCCAACATGTCCACACCACTTCATTCGTAGTGCGCCTAATAGATGTTTGCCCATCACACGCATAGCGTGTGCATTCGCACAAGAAGGTCAACGGCCTGGCAGTTATAGGTAAAATATGGTACTGGGCCATTGACCTTCTTTTGCAAATGCATACGCTATTCCCCATCTCGTACGGGACTTGGTTATTTAATCTGCCACGAGTAATGAGTGTGATGGGCAAACATCTATTAGGCGCACAACGAATGTAGTGGTGTGGACATGTTGAGAATGTGGGTCTCACGGGGAGTGTGCAAGGGATAAGTTCCTCCAGGCGCACTATCCGCTGTGCCCTCGATGGCTTAGTCAGCCTTCAGCGGCGCAGCGGTGCGGACGGTGTTCACCTCCCTGCCGCACGTCTGCACGAGAGGTGTGTAGCGGTGTGCCGCACTATACATATAACGAATCATGGCCTTGTCGGTCCGCAAATCTATACTGAAATTTAGTTTTGTTAACGAACATGATCGACCGAAGGCTTACGAGATCGAACGTTATTTACGGGACGAGGTGAAAACCGAACCTGACGTTCTAGTTGGAATACACTTATCTATAGTCAGCAGCGTGGTATATGCCAAGCTCATCAATGAAGCCAGCATTTGACGAACTACTACTCCGACACCGACAAGGGCTTCGTTTATGTCATATGACGGGAATGTTGGAGCGGTAACAGTTGAACATGCCGGCATGGGACTCAGATCGATCCGCGTCTTTGAGCTTCCATTCGAAGTGCTAGAATAATTGGTGACAGACGCCCTGCGTCCTTACGGAATGGCCCTCTCCCACGTGGCTGAAAAATGGGTGAGTTTCACGACGTATCCTGTCCTCAATGGCGTCAGACAAATACGGATCGAACTCCGAAAACACGTTCCGTCATACTTGTACATCGCTGGTTATAGGGCGATGGTCATCTACGACGGACAACCAAGGACGTACTCTGGGTGTGGGATGGAGGGACACGTCCGTTCTGAGTGTGCTTAACGAATATTGTTACAACTACCACGGGATGATCCACCCTTCACACCGCATCCGACTGTGCTCCCCAAGACTTACGTCGCCGCATTACGCGATGAAGTGAGCCGCGAGACAGAAGCGTTGCGAGCCACGGAAGGACGACGTTGGGCTGGATCGCCTGCAGCAGTCACAGGACGCCCTCTCTTCGATGCCTCTTGCGGCCCCTTCAGATAAGGCACTTGCAGGCGTCGATAATACGACAGCGCACGATTCCCCCACGAACAATCGGAGACCATTGTGACCTCTGATTCTGAGGCCCGGCAACGAAAACAGCGATCACCAAAACGCCGGAAGAAGCGCTGCCTCACGGTGGAGAACGGCCAATCTGATCAAGCAGGCAGTTTTGCGACGTTTGCGGGTACAGAGCAGACGACCATGGATACAGAAGAACTGCCTAGCGTGGATGGAAGGGTGGCCAGTGGGACGGCGACACGACCTTCCGATGACGATGCTCCAGAAACAGCGGAGGAGTTCGAGCGACGGCAACAGGCTACTGAGGAGGCTACGGCGCCTACAACGCACGACAACGATGGGATGCTAGGGGACTGGTCAGAAGACCCACCCCCGTGGGGAACAGATGATGCCGGAGGAACGGCTCCCATACACTCTCCCGATGTAAGACCGGAAGAGTGGACGGAATAACGGCAGACCATATGAGGGGACGGCAGCCTTTGTACGGAAGAATTAGCGATCGTAAGGTGCCCTATCTACGTTGACAGCCATGCAGCAAGCTTATCAGATAGGGTCTGTTAACATCAATAACTTTGGCACGCCGGTAAAAATTAAGATGCTCAGTGATATGATAAAGGCTGCAGATTTCGACATAGCGCTATTAAAGGAAATTCGGGTATTCCCCCGCCCCCCCTCTCACTCTTACGGTTACGACATTTACTGTTCCCCGTGTGACGAGAGAGGCGTTGGCACAGCGATACTATTAAAGGAAGGGATACGTGCAGACGAAGTAGGATATTTGCCTTCTGCCCGTGGTACGGCCGTGACCATAGGTGGAATACGTTTGATCAATATATACGCACCGTCAGGCTCGGATAAGAGAAGGGACACAGCAGATTTTTACGCCCATGAGGTAACGCCGTTGCTCCAGGGACGATACGATGCTTGCATACTCGGCAGAGATTTTAATTGTGTGCTCGACAGAAAGGACCAACGTACTAACTATACTCCTAGCCAAGAACTTTGGGAGCTGGTGAACGGGATGGAATTCGTCGATACATGGGACCTGAAGTATCGCAATCAACCAGAGTATAAATGTTTTACGAGCCACTCCGCGAGCCGTTTGGATCGGATCTACGTTTCAAGGGCGTTAGCGAATTCGACGGTGGACGCAGAAATATGGCCGACAGCGTTTACAGACCACGAGGCATATATTTGTACGGTTAATCTTGATAGACAACAGGTATGGAGACGGAGGGGTAATTGGAAGATGAATGTCTCCCACCTGCATGATGCAGAAGGCCGACGAATAGTGGAGGACGCGTGGCATGGCTGCCTCCGTCGACGAAATTCTTTCGGTTCTGTCCAGCAGTGATGGATCGAATGCGCGAAGCCAGCTTTACGGAAGACGTTAATAGCTTACGGGAAGGAGGTTTCTCAATGGCAGCGCACGACCACTGAGTTTTACTTCACGGCTCTCCGGGAACTGTTAGCTCAACAACCTACACCTGAACGCCAGACGTCTGTCCACCGAGTCAAGGCGAAACTGGTACAACTTGCGACGCTGAGGATGGCGGGTACGATGATACGCGCGAGGTCACAGGATTGCCTGCCCAACGAGGTTCCCTCGATGCATTATGTGATAAAGGAAAGACGAAGAAGACGAAGGACGTTAATACATGAGATCAACCTCAGCGATGGCCGTCGTTTTTCAACACAAAGGGGCATAGTACAGGCGTTCACGGATCATTTTAGCAGATTGTATGTGAGCAGCGGGGAGAGCCAAAGGGAGCTGGGGAACGTCTTGGAAGAGATCCCAAACGCGAAGCGTGTGAACGGGGAAGCGGACGTGTTATCTGAAATTACGTGTGCACAGCTGGAAAGAGCGATTACACGAGGTGCCTGCAAAAAGTCCCCAGGTCCAGACGGATCCTCGTTGGAATTTTA
This sequence comes from Schistocerca cancellata, assembly GCF_023864275.1. Lineage (NCBI taxonomy): Eukaryota > Metazoa > Arthropoda > Insecta > Orthoptera > Acrididae > Schistocerca > Schistocerca cancellata. Next base: position 743,028,958 of record NC_064627.1, read on the forward strand.
CCATGCCTTTGTGACCATTATGACACCGATGTGGCTATGCATGTTTAATGAGCTTCTGCGGCAAGAAGTACCGGTTCACATTCAATTCACGGAAGGGCTCATGATCCCGATACCCAAGCCCCGAGGTGGCAAACGGCCTTGTGATTATCGCCCCTTGAGCCTCCTTAAAAGTGACTACAAGATCTTTATGCGCCTACTGGGCAATCGTATCAAAACGTCGCTGGACAATCGAATACATGCCGATCAGACTTGTCTTGACGGCATCAGTAATATCCACACAGACTTGGGAGACTATCGTGACGTCGTCTCCCTAGCGTCTGCATGCCGCTTCCGGGGGGGGGGGGGCTGGTTGCTGTAGCTTTCGATCATGCTTTTAATCGCGTGGATCATGTGTACTTCGCGGCGGGGATGAAGAGGATGGGTGCTCGCCATTACTGACCACTGCTGTGATGCGGCTGTTGCACGGAGCGAGATCAGCAAAGGTGATCAATGGAGGGAGAACTGAGTATATTAGGATCTTACGATCAGTTAGACAGGGTTGCCCCTTGTCGATCCTCCTATTTGCCATCGCCTTAGAACCGTGCCTCGCAGGCCTTCGCCCCTGTCCTACCGGGATCTCCCTAAGGCATCTATCATTCAAATGCAGTGCATACGCGGGTGACATTGTGTTCCTCCTACGCCAGCCGGGGTGGCCGAGCGGTTCTAGGCGCTACAATCTGGAACCGCTCGACCGCTACGGTCGCAGGTTCGAATCCTGCCTCGGGCATGGATGTGTGTGATGTCCTTAGGTTAGTTAGGCTTAATTAGTTCTAAGTTCTAGGGGACTGATGACCTTAGAAGTTAAGTCCCATAGTGCTCAGAGCCATTTGAACCATTTTTTGGTTCTTCGTACGGAATGAGAGGGAGACTCAATCAGCACTGGATTGGCTACAGACGGCAGCTGGCAGCGAGGTCAACTTCCGAAAATCACAATTCATGCATGTGGGGCGTGGACTACAACCAGGAACGGAAGGATCATTACCTGCGGTGCAAACCCTCAGCTGTTTGGGTATCACCTTTCATAAGGTGACGGCGGGAACGGCTGCTGACAACAACCGACGGTTGTTACTCAGAGTCCGCACGGCAGTACGACTAAACGGCCTACGGTCGATGGATATGCTGAAGCGAGTGTTACTCGTCAACCTTTATCTCGCACTCATGATGTGTCACCTGACACATCTTCTTCCCTTGACGCGAACGATGGCTGTGAGGATTCAGGCAGCTTTTGGGTACTATGTAAGCCTGGGACAGCTCTTTAAGGTGCAGTACAACACGCTTATCCTCCCAGCGCGAGAGGGGGCGTTGGTTTAGTGAACGTGCACGAGAAGGCGCGTGCCATGTATATTAATACTATGCTCAAACGGTGGTGCAACAGGAATCACTCACTTACGGGGACGATCATCGAAAAACTAGTACCAACATCGCATCTTCCTCCAGTCAGTGTCGGCCATATATCGCCGCCATTAATGTATGTGCGCACGTTCATCGTGGAAAACAGTTACGTTCGAGAGCGTTTACCGACGTCCCGACAGTCGACATCGAAGGACGTGTACTATCTGCTTCTTCAACAGATCGCCCGGAATAGGGTGGAACGGAAACATTCAGTCATTAATTGGCACGTAGTGTGGAGCACGGTACACCATCCCCACCTACCTACAACAATCAGATCAACAAGGTACATTGTAGTGAACCGAAAATACCCAACGAATGACAAAAAGTACGCAATACATTTGGCGGATTCGCCCATGTGTCAGCAATGCGGCGTGCTGGATACGGACGACCATCGGCTGGTCTGCGGCAAGGCATTGGCTGTCTGGACTCTTGCAAGAAAGATAATAGCATTCATGCGGCGCACTATTTATACAGAAATATCCTCCGAAATAGTATTTTTTCCAGAAGAAACGTATTTTCCGCGTCCTAAGACAAACGCAGTGGTGTGGATCACAGGTATGACGGTCCATTACATCTATAGAGACACACGTCTGAACGTACTGAACGTATCGGATTACGGGCAATATTTGCAAGATGGGCACACAAAACTGTTACGGCTACGAAACTACAAGGACTGGTCTGCCAATTTCCTTGTAACGGTTTTTGCGGACCCGCCATATACTTGGGGTGTACCGGGAGCGCAAAGACGAGCGGCGGTGCTGTCGTTGTGAAACCGAACAAGTAAAGTGATCAGCTAAGGACAACTATGTGAGTATGCGACCTAAGAAGAACTAACACTTGCACAGCTAGCAACGGGATGTACTTCAAATTTTGTTTTAATATCTATAAATACTTTTCTTTAGAGTGCCGGAAGTGGCCGCGCTTTGACTTTGTTGTTATTATTTCATGCTGCATGGTAGGACGGCAGCAAGGTTCCTGCCAAGACAATTATCATTATAACTGTCTTGGACGTACTATGATTATTTTGTGACTAATAAAGGTTTCTGTTTCTCCTACCTTCCCTATAAAATAAATAAATAAAATAAAAAAGTGATTCCCTTATGCAGAAAAAAAGATTGATAGACCATTTGCTATGTAAGCAGGAGATCCCGGGTTCGAGTCCCTGTCGGGGCACACATTTTCAACAAGTCCCCAATGATGTATATGAACGAGTGTCGATTTAATTATCAAGACATAGAAAGTTGGGTGTAAGAGTGTCAGTTTATTTTTTGAAGTGTTGTGGGTTAATACTGACAATTTGTCACAAGTGGAAAGTGTAGATTTCAATAAAGGCACTACAACAGTGTGACACATCCACCATATATGAGTTTTCTACGTAAAATGAGGAGTGTCACATAGTTCAACAACTTGCCCTCCAAACAATATGATACAAAGAAATTCCCCATCTCCTCCTATAGGAGATAGATTTTTGAAAAGACGGAATTCGAAAGAAGAGATGTGAGTAAAATTCTCAGCATTACGCATGAAATATTAAGGGAGTTACGTTTAAAAAACCCTCATCGTCACAAAGTTCTGCAGCCATACAGTACCCTAAAAAATAAAGTCAAAGTATCCGCCCCAACGAATGTTGTTATCCCAAAAGACTTACCATTTCTTTTACATCCAACCTCAATAGGAGCTGTAATGTAAAGTGTCTTGACATTAGTTTACCAAATTCGCTTAATCTTCGTCTTGTTTTATTTTATTCGGTTTCACTCTAACGTTAGTTAGTTATAGGCATACTTAGTTTTGTATATGGAATGATATAATTATATCTGTGCACATTACAAATTTGAAAAATGGCAGGCAATACTCTCGTCAGGTTGTCTGTGATTGGGAAGAGAAGGCCAAAGGGAGATTTAAAATCATTCGACTTGTGAACTTTCTCTTTATTTTAACAGAAGTCGGACTTACTAAACATCTATTGGAAAAACACCTCCAGTCGGACTGACTACTAAAGAATATAATAATTTACTATCATAAAACCGTAGCAGATTAATAGGAGACACTGTAGCAGTACAATAAAAGAGCTAAAAATTCTTTCTCGGAAGAAACTAAAATTTAAAATCCAAAGTAGAAGTGTACTCCGCAAATAAGCAACATACAGGAAAATTACTATACCGCCGGAAAGCGGAGGCGTGCAAGGCACACAGGAGAAATATCGAGACAAAATCAATATTAAATAATACGTTCTGAATGATACAAGTAGCCAGTGAGAGCCTTCATGAAATTAACAGATCTTAAATCCACTAATGTTTGGCCAGTTCAAAAAAAAAAAAAAAAAAAAAAAAAAAAATGGGTCTGAGCACTATGGGACTTAACTGCTAAGGTCATCAGTCCCCTAGAGCTTAGAACTACTTAAACCTAACTAACCTAAGGACATCACACACATCCATGCCCGAAGCAGGATTCGAACCTGCGACCGTAGCGGTCGCGCAGTTCCAGACTGTAGCGCCTAGAACCGCTCGGCCACCCCGGCCGGCCCCAGTTCAAAAACCAACAGTGCATACAAGGAGTAAGATTAATAACCATTCAGTTGGACGAGCCACACCTGCATAAACACATTTAAGCAAATAAATCTAGTAATTACTGAATTGATTAATTAGCTGGTTAACACTTCAACAGTTTACATGAGCTAGAAACGAAAAAAAATAATAGGACAGCTCAATGGGCACGCAGTAATTAAGACAAAAATAAATACATCGACGTGCTACACAGCTCTGTCTTGGCAGAGAGTAATGGGGTTGGCAAGATGAAGTGGTGCAGGACCATGTGCACCCGGCTGGTCATTCGGCCGAGAGAGGACCTGGCTCTGCTTTCAGATGCTGCGCCTGCTCTGTCAACCAGGCAGATTTCACCCCAGTGCCACCAAAAGAAGCACAAATGGTAGCCTAATTAACAGAGCAATACAGAATTTAATACAGGAATTGGGCCGGCCGTCTGCTATAGACCGCACGTCGTCACACGACAGTCAAAATTCAGCAACAAGAAAAACAATTTTTCAGTGAGTTAACGGAGTCAAATCAATGACTCTTGTAAGGTGGTCGAAACGTAAACATTGTTCCAAATACAGTCACCGAGCATGAAATTCGACTGCCGAACACAAACTGTACCAAAGTCGCGGCACGTGGGCGAGGAGTAAACAAATAATCACCACTCGGAGCGGAGCATTAAACCCCAAGTTAACGCGTTCGGTTGGCTAACGAATCCCTGATTAACGACAGATATAACATAACCTTTTGAATAACATTACAGCCACGTGTAAGATGTTAGTAATAAACGGAAAACGAAGTCCCCACTGAAAGAGACTTCATTATTAAGACAAAGAGGCCCCACCCGATGATGCTGTAGTCTATAAGAAAGTAGTATCCACGAAAATTGTGAACCAATCAACGAGGATTTGCAGAAAATAAATGCGTGGCGTTATGACTGGCAGTTATCTTGCAATATTACTAATTGTAACCTACTGCGTACAACAAAGCGAAAATCACCATTAATGTACGAGTACAAAATAAATTCCCAGTCTTTGGAAGCTGTAACATCCGTCAAGTATGCGGGTGTGACTATTCGAAATGATCTCAAATGGAACGATCAGATTACACAAGTAAGGTGTAAGGCGAACTGTAGATTGCTGTTTATTGGTAGAAACCTGAAGCGATGCAGTCCTTCAACAAAGGAAATTGCTTACAATACTTTAGTTCGTCCATTCTTAGAGTATTGTTCGTCTGTATGGGACCCTTACCAGTTGGATCTCATTCAAGAGATTGAGAATATCCAAAGAAGAGCGGCAAGATTCGTGACTGGTACATTTGGCCATCGCGAGAGCGTTACAAATCTCATAGAAAGTTTGAAGTCGGACACACTTGCAGACGGACGACGCGCTAAACGGAAGGGGCTGCTCACTAAATTCCAAAATCCGATCTTCGCCGATGATGTAGAGCGTATATTAGTACCTAGTCGTAGTAATAACTTTCAAATCGCGCAATGATCACCATTCAATGATAAGGGAAATTATAGCTCGTACTGAGGCGTTCAGACATTCATTTTTCCTTAGCGCGATCCGCGAGTGGAGCAGAGGGGGGAAATATGACTTTGGCGCGAGTAGTGCCCTCCGCCACACACCGCTTGGTGGCTAGCGGAGTATATATTTATGTAGATGTAGAATGTTTGCAGCCGGCCGCAATCAAGTTAATAATTGTTCGCAGTCCAGGAACCAGCATGAGTGTCTCTTGCTGGTATTGCTGCTATGCTCAGAGCCGGTGACAATTGTCCATTCAGGACAGTAATTAAATATTAGTCACTTGTTTTCCTTCTTAGAAATCAACAGGCTCTAGTATTTCGCAACATCACGTATCAATTGCAAAAAAATTACAATATATGTCACACAGTCACAATTCAACGCCTGTACCCAGCTTGGTGCTATTTGTTCCTTAGAGCAATTTCAACATGTCTTGACAACTCAGCTTTAGACATTTTTCCGAAGCCTTTCACAAGTCGCGACTAATGTCAGAAAAAGGTCATTACAAATACACATTCGGCAGTTCAGATTTTCAGCTCTTGCGCAGTTACCAAAACTAACAGGAAAAATGGTAACAAATGACAAGCCGACAACTGTGGGGTCTTGCCCACTCGTCGCTAATAGGATGCCTGTAGGATGTCGCGCTCTCTAAATGCTATACAACAATTCAAACAAATAACGTTAGTAGTTTTATTTCCAGAAAGCAAATTGACAATACTTGACTTGACTGTAGCAAACGTCGCTAGACAAGAAAACAGTACAGTTCTTGCTATACACATGAGTGCAAGGAAACACTTGATACGGATCACGACAGTCTGACAGCGTAGCACCAATCACGTTGCAGACTCGTGCCGATCTGAGCGGCCGAGGCTAGCAGGAGCGTCGCTTTTATTTACGTCTTGGAGCGGGCGCGGTCCAGTTCCGCGCACCATTGGCCCACGTTTCTTCACCGCCTTCTCTGCTCTTACGTTCCTCATCTTCGTTCCGGCGTTTGTGGTTACGCCACAACATTCTTCCCCCCAAAGCGACGGACCATCGTCGTGCACGGTGTGCGACAACGGCGGGGGATGGAGGAGGGGTGGACGCTCTGATGGGCTGGAAGCTGTGGCTGCAGGGGACTACCAGCTTCCGGCCGCACCCCGCCATTCGTCCTGCGCTCTGGCGGAGACGTCCCCCGGAAAACGACCAGAAAGGTACACGTCCACCTCCTGCTGCCATGAACCAGAGGAAGGCGGCGAAAGATGCGGTGCGGGACGGTCCATCACCGTGGGTAGGACGAGAGGAGGCGCAGGAGGCGAAGGCTCCGTCTCTATCGGGCCATTCCGCGGTGTCGTGATGACACCCTCTCGCGGCTGCTGCGACTGCGCTGCCCTCTGGACCCGTGAATCTGGCGAAAGAGAGACTAAAAGATCATCGTATATGTAACAGAGGCGAAGCTGATTTTGATGGCGGCCCTGTAAACCATCTGGACCTGAAACAAGATATATACAAGAGCCAAGTCGACGGACGATCTCGCGTCGTGCTCATAGTCTGCTGCCGCTAAAAACCCTATAAGTATCATGGGGCGTGAAGCGATACTTGCGGCCTTCCTGTGGTACCGGATGCTGAGGAGGGTGGAGCAGGGGGAGCAGTGTCCAATGGCGGCGGCCGTGAAGCAATTCCTCCGGCGATGGTCCATCTCGCTGATGCGAACGATACGAGGCGAGAAACAATTGCAGTGCTTGCTTGATCCCTGGTGTGTGCGGAGCGAAGTTTGGCCATCTGCTGCTTGAATGTTATGACAAAACGATCTGCTTCGCCGTTTGACTGGATGGAACGGTGCAATAATTAGATGCAGTATGCCATTTCGTTCACAAAATATTTCAAACTCATTTGGCGTGAACTGAGGTCCGTTGCCTGACACTATTACTTCGGGTAAACTTTCTAGGCAAAAAATCGAAGACAACGCCTGAATTGTGCTACGTGAAGTTGTCGAGTTCATTGACACAGCAAACGGGAACTTGCTATACGAGTCAACCACAATTAAACCAGCGAGTGTCCCAAAAAGGCCCCGCAAAGTCTACGTGCACTCGTTCCCATAGCGATTGCGACCTAGGCCAAGCAAAGAACTTTTGTAGCGGAGCGGACTGATTTTCCGCACGTGCTTGACACTGACGTCATCTGCTCTGTTTGGGCGTCCATGCCCTGCAAAGGAAAATGTCGACGCGCTAACTGTTTCGTACGAACAAACTCCCAGTGTCCTCAGTGAAGTAACTGAAACAGTTCTTTTTGCACAAGCTTAGGGATCAATACACGTGACTGTCCATTGTCATTTTGAACAAGAATCAGACCTTTCTGTATAGCGAGGCTATGCTGACGTCCAAAGTATCGGCGCACTGCAGGATTCTTTATTCTATTCAAGGATTGACACCAAGATGTGCGAATATAATTGAGCAAAATGTTCAAATCTGGATCAGCTTCAGTGGCCTGTGCAATTTTCTTATAGTTCAACGGAAAACATTGAAGCAATTCAGAATCTTGAGCATCGATGTGACAATAAGATGCAGCACAAGCGTCAAAGTCTTTGTCAGGGCCAATGAGAAGACGTGAAAGTGCGTCCGCAGTACTATGTAGAGCCGTTGGACGATACACAATCTCGTACTGGTATTGAGACAACAACAAAGCCCATCTTTGCAATTTTTGGAGCAGTTCGTACAGGAACCTGTTTCGTCGGATGAAACAGGGACTGCAAAGGCTTGTGATCCGTTACCAAGTAGAATTTTCTTCCATACAAAACAGTGGTGAAACTTGGTGACACCATACATGTAACTAATACTGCGTTTTCAATTTGTGAATAGCTGCACTGAGCTTTGGATAACACTTTCGATGCGAAAGCAGTAGGTCTGTCTTGATCACCAATCCTGTGCGAAAGCACAGCAGCGATTCCGTATGACGAAGCGTCAACTTGCAATACAAGTGGTTTTTCAGGATCAAAGTGAACTAAGCATCGATCGCTGAGCAATATATCTTTAAGTTTTTGAAAAGCTGCCGGCCGGAGTGGCCTTGCGGTTCTAGGCGCTACAGTCTGGAACCGCGTGACCGCTACGGTCGCAGGTTCGAATCCTGCCTCGGGCATGGATGTGTGTGATGTCCTTAGGTTAGTTAGGTTTAAGTAGTTCTAAGTTCTAGGGGACTGATGACCACAGCAGTTAAGTCCCATAGTGCTCAGAGCCATTTGAACCGTTTTGAAAAGCTACGTAGTACTCATTTGTCCAAATAAAGAGGACATTCTTGCGACGCAAATGATGCAATGGAGCCGTGATTTTTGCAGAATTCGGTGCGAACCGAATATAATAGCTCATTTTCCCTAAAACTGACTGCAATTCTGTGATACTGAGAGGACTTGGTAAGTCGCGCATGGCTAATAAATGCAACTGCAGAGGACGTACATCATAAGTGTTTATGACATGACCAAGATAATGATACTCAGGTTTAAAAAATCACAGTTGTCCAGTCTACACTTTAGTTCTGCATCTGATACATAAAACGAAGGACGTAAATCTGGAATATGTTCTTCAGGTGTACGACCTGATACTACAATATTGTCCAAATAGTTTGAACAGTTTGGCAGTTGTGCAGTCAGCTGTTCCAAATCCCGTTACAAAATGGCGGGAGCGGAACCACTGCCAAAAGGCAAACGCAAATATTTAAACAAGCCTAAGTGAGTATTCACTACACACTTTTTGAAATTCTTAATCAAATCAATTTTAGAAAAGTAGCGTCCAGCGCCTAATTTGTACATAAGATCTTCTGGGCGTGGCAGTGGATAAGTCTCAGTGACTGTTTGTGGGTTGACGAGACAAAGTCAAGGCAGAGGCGAATGCCACCTGAAGGTGTTGGGAGAAAAAGCAGTGGACTTGCCCTTTGACTAGTTGATATGGTCACAATAACTACTGTATCTTGCAATTCTTTAAGGTCAGCCGCGACTTTGTCCCGTAATGCAATGGGAACAGTTCTGGCCCGGCAAAATTTCGGCTGAGCATTGTCTCTCAGCGTAATATGTGCAACAACATTTTGAGCTTTGTCTAAACCTTCCGAAAAGAGTTCCGGGAATTCTTTGAGGAAGCTAGCTATATTGTCTTTTGCATTGAATGCAGACACTAACAACACATGGTCCTGAATGTAGAAGCCAAAAAAATCAAAAAGAGTCAAGTGCAAATATTTTCTCACACTCGCTTGATTGTAGACTGTAAATGTCACTGTTCGCATATGCGAGCGATACACGGAAGGCAAAGTACATGTTCTGAGAACGGAATGTCTTGTCCATTATAAGCCGTCAGGTGCGCGCTAATTTCAGACAGGCGTGGAGAAACTAACAGTTCATATGTGTGACGATTTAGCAATATGATAGAAGCACCCCTGTCCAACTGAAATTCCACAAATAAGAAAATGAACGGAAAGTTTGTTTGACTGACGTATCACTGACAAAACTGCATGCTTGCTAATTGCAGACTTGGAATATACTGCAGTAACGACATGGGTCTTGTGACGAGCATTTTGTGAGTGGGCTGAATGCTTATGTTTGTTCCGTTGCAAACATACGCATTGCCCAGGTGTGCTTTCCTACCACTGGTGTAACATTATGCTTGTCGGGAGGAGCAGACTTGGCGTTTGTGCCGTGTATAACAGCGAAGGCAAAACTTAATTCTGTTCGCTCTTGTAGCCGCTTGTTTAGCGAACTGTGTACGCGGCGTGGAAAGTTGTTTACCCAGCGTGGCTAGCGTACGCCGCCGGTGCGAAATGGGGCGATCACTACCAAGGGACTCAACCCGACAAACAGCTGGCTGCTCAAATGTATGAGCCGACAAGGCACCGGAATCGTACTGATCTCATATTTGCACTACCTGCTGAAGTGATGGATCAGACTCTTAGATAATTTGTTCTCTAACTTTGACATCAGGCACACTGTACATGATCGCATCACTTAACATAATGTCTGAGTGTAAAGCACCGCAAGAACATTTGAATTTGCCTTTTCTTGCCATACCCTGCAAATCTGTTACCCACTCGCGATATCTTTGTTCTCAACGTATTTTGCAATTACAGAATTAATAGCTAGCTGCTACCACATTCACTTGTTGGTCATAATAGTTTGTTAGTGAGTACTGCGTCGTACTACAGGCGGAACACTGCACTTCCTAACGTTGATAATAGACAAGGAAGTTTCACTGCACCTGGCACGTTGAGGGCGATGATGTACGCCTCAAACTGGGCCAACCACTCGAGCCATTCCTCTTCTTGTTCACTAAACTGTAGAAAAGGTAGTACAGCAGCTGTAATCGGCGGTGCTTGTTCTATCGGGCGCGCAGCCTTGGCCAGTAGCTGCTGCACCGTTTTGAGAAGAGTAGATATCTGGGTCTTCATACTGAAACAACTGCGTTAGCTGTGTGGCATCTAACGCCTGCGGCTGCGGCGCCTGAGCGGGGGGCGAGACAGGTGGGGGTGGCCGTATTGGAAGACACAAATGCAAAAAACATACAAGGCAAAAATTATGATAAACGCAAAGAAATGTTCTGCAACACCCACCTGAAAACACTGATTAGCAAAAATGACAAGAAACTGGTAAAGCAAAGCGAGCGCCCCTGCAAAGTAAAGGCAAGAGAGAATGAAGGCGCCAGCACAATATACACAAAAAACAGAAGTCCGTGGCCGGCAGCACGTAGTTTGGTTGTAGGACTCGTCGCCAGTTGTCGGGTCTTGCTCACTCATCGCTCATAGGGTGTCTGGAGGATTTTGCACTCTCGGAATGCTATACAACAATTCAAACAAATAACAATACTTGACTATAGCAAATGTCGCCAGCGAGTGGCGACGTGAAAATAGTACAGTCCTTGTTATACACAGAGTCGAAGGAAACACTTGATACGGATGACGACAATCTGACAGCGCAGCAACAATCACGTTGCAGGCTCGGGCCGATCTGAGCGACAGCAGCGTGGCTTTTACTCACGTCTTGTAGGGGGACACACCTGGCGCGGCACGGTCCGATTCCGCGCACCATTGGCCGCCGTTTCCTCACCGCATTCTCTGGTCTTGCGTCCATCATCTTCTTGAGGTTACGCCGTAACAACAATATTGCCTTGGTCCGAATTTAATTCGTACCCAAAACAGCGACCTGAGCCAATGTTGTTTATTACACCCTAACCGCTGATAGACCGAACAACAGATACATCAAGTAAGCCCTAACCGCCCAAGCCAATTCATGGAGCAAGCAAAATCAATTTTCTTGATCAGATCTTTCCACGGGGGAACTCCACAATAGTACGATGGTGAGTCAAATGAAAACCTTAAATCTGTAATAACAAATCGAAATTTCGCGCCGTTATCCTGTAAGTTGGTTAGCGTGCTACAGTGTGCAGAATGGCCTGTATGTGGCACCATAGTGCAGATGTACACATACCGTCGCAGTATCAGCATAAAGATGGCTGCCCCACTTGCGACTTGCACCAGGGAAGAACAGCGTTCTGTTATTCGGTTTTTGCATAGTGAAGCTGTGAAACCTATTGACATTCATCGACGAATGAAGGTTCAGTACGGTGATGCATGTTTGTCACAGCAGCAAGTCTACGAATGGAGTAGGAAGTTCGCAAATGGTGTGACTTCAGTGGAAGATGCTCCTCGTCCAGGTCAGGCACAACGAATTGTGACCACAAAACATTGCAGCAGTTGAAGCCATAGTGAAGGAAAACCGCCGAGTGACACTGAATGACATTGCAGCATGTCATAGGTCAGCACACGACATTGTGCATGATGTGCTCCAGGTTCACGAAGTGTGTGCAAGATGGGTGCCACGGCAGCTGACTCCTGAAATGAGAGAACGACGTGTTGATGCTTGTGAAAAACTTCGGTGCTTTGAACGAGAAGGTGATGGCTTCCTTGCAAGAATCGTTACTGGGGACGAAACCTGGGTTCACTTCCACCAACCGGAAACGAAGAGAGCGAGCAAGGAATGGCGCCATTCCTCATTACCAAGTGATTTACATATGTTTGGACCACTCAGAGACTCAATGGGAGGAAAGAAGTTCCGTTCTGATGAAGAGGTACGCCACGCGGTGCATGAGTGGTTGCGCGGACTACCAAAAGAATTTTTTTCTAAAGGAATTTATGCACTTTGTAAGCACTGGAGGACTTGCATTGAGCGTGGGGTAGATTATGTTGAAAAGTGATACAGCTTTGTACCACTTCTGCACAATAAATAATATTTAAAAAAGTATTTAAGGTTTTCATCTGACTCACCCTCGCAAAAACGCAGGTTAACGTGTTTAACTTCACTCAACCACCAAGGACACAAAGACATGTACGAGCATGACTTCTTATCTACCACACGCAAGGGATGAACAGCTATAAGTAGTCAGTAACTATCACATGAAAAAACTACAACAGCTCAGTAATTTAAGTAGAAAGCTCATTTAGAATGACAACCCACCAGTTGACACATTTCTGGACTATTTCCGTCCATCAAGTCACTGCTTCGGCTCAGTTGGCAGGTATCGTAAACGCTTCACTTTTATTTTCAATGCAATGCAAGGTTTCTTTTTCCATGCATGTAAAAGGAGAGGTACCGCGCAACACCAGCGGCAAGGAAGCCCTACAAGTTCAGAACACCTCAACTACCGAAACGGACAGTACGTCAGTATACACCGAGCTCACAAATTCCTCGGCGCCAAGGACAAAATATTCACAGTTAGAAATTTAGTACCCAAGTCAGAGAGCTTACAGCACACACAATATTTCATCCCAAGCGAGCAGAAGACTGTCTGCAGCAAATGATACTCTTCCCTCCAACTCACTCCAACGTCATTCTGCCCTGTCCTCCATCAAATGTCCACAAGCCGGACAGCCACAGCCAATGTCAGCACACGTCCTCCGTTCGCCTCAAGTCAGTGTGCAGGGACCGCTTCCTGTGCGACGACTGGAATCCCAGTCAGGTCCTCCTTGCCGAGCGCCGAACTGCCTCTCGTGATCCAGCGCAGCGCCCCCTTTCGCCCCTGCTCACCGGCAGCGCGCGGGAAGGGCAAACAGCGGCGCTCGGTGTGACGCCGTAACGTCACTATAATGATAAAAAAAAAAACACTGTAATGAGTCATTTTCTCGTCAGACACAAATAGATGATTTCAGTCAGTAGTAGTAAATATTTTTGGATCGAATTACGTTATCACACTGAGGAGTGGGTCGACAAATATTTTAAGAATTACATATTGTTTGATATACATGGAAATGGTAGATAAATTACAAAATGACCATGTTCCGTCGCTTAACAACCAATTTAGGCCTGAAGCAGCTATCCCTCATCCTCTTTCATGCACTGACAGGACTCTTTATCAAAAGCACAGCGGTTCAATACGTTTCGCATTCGGAGATTCACCGAACAGCAATTGAGCATTTTGCATTGAAGGGAGGCAGTATGTCCCGATTCCACCAAATCTGCAGCAACCTGTTGTCAGCAATTTGTTACTTCATTTTTTAATGTTTCTCTTTCAGTTTGCTGCAACTCTAATTGCTTAGCCTCTGGTAAAGAAGAATGGACATGTGTATACTTATATTTCCCTGGTGCAGTCCGGCTGCCCTTTCATCCTTCTCTATGATGATGTTTTGGTTTGTGGGGCGCTCAACTGCGTGGTTATCAGCGCCCGTACAATTATCCAATCTTTGCTCAGTCCAATTTCGCCACTTTCCTGGATGATGATGAAATGATGAGGACAACACAAACACCCAGTCATCTCGAGGTAGGTGAAAATCCCTGACCCCGCCGGGAATCGAACCCGGGACCCCGTGCTCGGGAAGCGAGAACGCTACCGCGAGACCACGAGCGGCGGACCCTTCTCTATGCGTGTTGATATCAGTGTAATTGGGAAGTGTTTTGAAGCAAGATCCCCCGTAGTCAGAGAGCAGCGAAATGTCATTGTCGTTTAGTGTCGACTTAACCTTTCAACTTCTTGGGGCAGACCCAGAGACGTAAGTCAGTTACAAGAACGGAAAGCTCTGCTCTGATGTAACACGCAGGTATTAATAACAAGTAGGCTACCTTTTCCTTACCCACCAGTCGCCTGGTGCAGGGGCGAGCAGGGAGGAAAAGCTTTTGGCTCACTATTCGTTCGGGGCTGGTAAGTAATGGATGCGCTAGTCTTACTCTGCTCTGAGATTGTGAACCGCGCGTATTGTAAGTCGACTTTGTATTTCATTTAGTTCAAACCTATTATACGTCGCAACAGTGCGTAGTATTTGAGAATCTTGGTTATTCAGTACTTTGGTGTAAGTTCCTTGTTTGGGGAACATTTTGTATCTTATTTTGTTCCGAGAAATGACAGTTAGGCCTTGTGATCTGTGCTAAAATCTGCAATATAAAGACGAGTGAGAATGCTGGTGAAGAGATTCCACTTTTCTGGTATCTGCAAATTGCTTTTTTATTTATCCTCTGGTGTAAGTTCTGATGGTGTTCCCATTGTATAATGATAGAATTTGGTCGTCAGACACCATATGTACGCCAACTAGAAGCTAGTTCATTTTAACGACGATTATTCCAGCGATCTCCTCTTTCCGACTTATGTGACTCATCGTGTTCCTGCCCAACTAGAATAACTTCGAAGTGATTGAATTCTCACGAATCTGATTGAGTTTGAGCAGCTGTCGCGCATGTGCACGGTCCTGTAATCCTAATCGGAGCGTACAGCAAGGGAGATCCAATGAGAAAGACGGTTACATACATATATAGCAGGTCTCTGGCATCAATCCTTTTTATATTTTTGTACCTTTGTACGCGGTAGTGACGAATTCGTGGGACATACCGACACGTCTACATGGTATCCACAATGTTCTCTAGGTCCTATTGAACGTTCAGCTTAGTCAGATCACTGTAAATGAATAGCTGCATGTATGCTTTGTGTATGTCTCTGCATTAACCTGACTCTGATGCCTATTTCAATCTCCAATCCCTCATAAATGTGGCTGCACCTGATTAAATGAGAACCCAGATGTTTCACTGACATGTACTGAGAGATGTTAACTATATATCAGATTCATACGGAATTTTTTTTATCAGCAGTATAATGAAGTAACTTGGAAATGACTAAACGCACCCTTCATTTCACAGCCATTTCTTTGTCCCTGTCATTTCTTTCTGGATTATCAAAACATACTGATAAAAATAATGATGAGCTCCAAATGTATTGATGAGAAAAGAAAGACTATGCCATCATATCCAAACTATTATTTGCACTGCTGACGACGTTATATGCCTCTTGAACCTACATGCCCATCGTATGCACAGTGAAATCGTAAAATCGTTATCCACTGCGCTGCAGAAATTCATGATTAACTATTTCATCGGGCCATTCATGTAAAACAATCTTTTGTGTTCAAATCTTGTAGATTGTCAGAGAAGCTAGCCAAGAGCGTGGGTGTGAGCCACACCTGTATACAAAAGCAGGGTAGAGCAGCTCTAGATGTTTTCAAAAAAAATCCAGAGAGATTCTGGTCGTATGTAGAGTATGCTAACGGCAAGACACAATCAATGCCTTCTCTGCGCGATAGCAATGCAAATACTATCGATGACAACGCTACGGAACCAGAGTTTCTAAACACAGTCTTCCGAAATTCCTTCAGCCAAGAAGACGAAGTAAATATTCTAGAATTCGAATCAAGAATAGCTGCCACCATGAATAACTTATAAGTAGATATCCTCAAAGTAGCGAAGTAACTTAGATTATTGAATAAAAGGAAGTCTTCCGGTCCAGACTGTATTCCAATTAGGTTCCCTTCAAAGTATGCAGATGCAATAGCTGCGTAGTTAACAATCATATACAACCGCTCACTCAACGAAAAACCCACAAAGACTAGGGAGTTGCACAGGTCACGCCAGTATTCGAGAAAGGCAGTAGGAGTAACCCGCTAAATTAAGGCATGTATGCAGCAAGACTTTGGAACATGTATTGTGTTCGAACATTGTGAATTACGTCGAAACGAATAGTCTATTGGCACACAGTCAACACGGATTTACAAAACATCGTTCTTGTGAGACACAACTAGCTCTTTACCCACACGAAGTGCTGAGTACTATTGACAAGGGATTTGAAATTGATTCCGTATTAATAGATTTCCTGAAGCTTTTTGACCCTGTATCACACAAGCGGCTTGTAGTCAAATTGTTTGCTTACAGAATATCGTCTAAGTTACGTGATTGGATTCGTGATTTCCTGTCAGGGAGGGCACAGTTCATATTAACTGACGGAAAGTTATCGAGTAAAGCAGAAGCGATTACTGGAGTTCCCCAAGGTAGTGTTATAGATCCCCTGCTGTTCCTTATCTATATAAACGATTGAGGTGACAATCTGAGCAGCCGTCTTAGGTTGTTTGAAGATGATGCTATCGTTTATCGTCTAGTAAAGTCATCAGAAGATCAAAACAAATTGCAAAAGGATTTAGAAAAGATATCTATATGGCGCGAAAATTGGGAATTGACGCTAAATAATTAAAAGTGTGAGGCCCTTCACATGAACGCTAAAAGGAATTCATTAAACTTCAGTTACACGATAAGTCAGTCAAATCTATAGACCGTAAATTACAATCACAAACGAACTAAAATTGAATGGAACACACAGAAAATATTGTGGGGAAGGCGAACCAAAGACTGCGTTTTATTGGAAGATGCAACAGATCTGCTAAAGAGACTGCCTACATTACACTCGTCCGTCCTCTTTTGGAGTACAGCTGTGCAGTGTGTGATCCTTACCAGACAGGATTAGAGGAGTACATCGAGAAAGGTCCATGAAGAGCAGCACGTTTTGTATTATCGAGAAATAGGGAAGAGAGTGCCATACTGACTCGATACAGGACCTGGGGTGGACATCATTAAAACAAAGGTATTTTTCGTTGCGGCGGCTCACAATCACAAACTCTCTCCTCCCAATGCGAAAATATATTGTTGACGCCGATCTACACAGGGAGAAACGGCCATCACAATAAAGTAATGGAAGTCAGAGCTCGCATGGAAAGGTATAAGTGTTCCTTATACGAATGAGTGGCCTCTGTTATTTCGGACGCCTCCGAAAGGACAGAGACCACGTATTCGAATAAATGATTCGCCTAGACGAGCAATGGATCCATGTTCTTCAGTGCGGATGCACAAATACGTGCGACCTCCTGTGGGAATCTCAGAGTAGCGAAAATGGAGAAGATGGACAGGGACTGCGGATAGGTAGCACTCGATGGGAAAGTTGAACGGCCATGAGGCGTGCCGAGATAGTCCGCCAAGTTGTGATAAACACTGCATCCCCCGTGGCGCAGTAATTAACGCACCTGCTTAACAAGTAGGAGATCCCAGGTTCGAATACCGGTCCGGTATACATTTCCACTCCCAACCGCTGATTCCGCATAGTGTCCTGATGCAGCCGACATCAGTAATCCCTCTCCTTTTCTTCCCCCCCCCCTCCCCCAACCCCTCCCTTCGAGTTCAGTTTAGCTATCATATACACTCCTGGAAACGGAAAAAAGAACACATTGACACCGGTGTGTCAGACCCACCATACTTGCTCCGGACACTGCGAGAGGGCTATACAAGCAATGATCACACGCACGGCACAGCGGACACACCAGGAACCGCGGTGTTGGCCGTCGAATGGCACTAGCTGCGCAGCATTTGTGCACCGCCGCCGTCAGTGTCAGCCAGTTTGCCGTGGCATACGGAGCTCCATCGCAGTCTTTAACACTGGTAGCATGCCGCGACAGCGTGGACGTGAACCGTTATGTGCAGTTGACGGTCTTTGAGCGAGAGCGTATACTGGGCATGCGGGAGGCCGGGTGGACGTACCGCCGAATTGCTCAACGCGTTGGGGCGTGAGGTCTCCACAGTACATCGATGTTGTCGCCAGTGGTCGGCGGAAGGTGCACGTGCCCGTCGACCTGGGACCGAACCGCAGCGACGCACGGATGCACGCCAAGACCGTAGGATCCTACGCAGTGCCGTAGGGGACCGCACCGCCACTTCCCAGCAAATTAGGGACACTGTTACTCCTGGGGTATCGGCGAGGACCATTCGCAACCATCTCCATGAAGCTGGGCTACGGTCCCGCACACCGTTAGGCCGTCTTCCGCTCACGCCCCAACATCGTGCAGCCCGCCTCCAGTGGTGTCGCGACAGGCGTGAATGGAGGGACGAATGGAGACGTGTCGTCTTCAGCGATGAGAGTCGCTTCTGCCTTGGTGCCAATGATGGTCGTATGCGTGTTTGGCGCCGTGCAGGTGAGCGCCACAATCAGGACTGTATACGACCGAGGCACACAGGGCCAACACCCGGCATCATGGTGTGGGGAGCGATCTCCTACACTGGCCGTACACCACTGGTGATCGTCGAGGGGACACTGAATAGTGCACGGTACATCCAAACCGTCATCGAACCCATCGTTCTACCATTCCTAGACCGGCAAGGGAACTTGCTGTTCCAACAGG
This sequence comes from Schistocerca cancellata, assembly GCF_023864275.1. Taxonomy (NCBI): domain Eukaryota; kingdom Metazoa; phylum Arthropoda; class Insecta; order Orthoptera; family Acrididae; genus Schistocerca; species Schistocerca cancellata. The sequence goes on from NC_064627.1 coordinate 743,047,928, forward strand.
ACAATGCACGTCCGCATGTATCCCGTGCCACCCAACGTGCTCTAGAAGGTGTAAGTCAACTACCCTGGCCAGCAAGATCTCCGGATCTGTCCCCCATTGAGCATGTTTGGGACTGGATGAAGCGTCGTCTCACGCGGTCTGCACGTCCAGCACGAACGCTGGTCCAACTGAGGCGCCAGGTGGAAATGGCATGGCAAGCCGTTCCACAGGACTACATCCAGCATCTCTACGATCGTCTCCATGGGAGAATAGCAGCCTGCATTGCTGCGAAAGGTGGATATACACTGTACTTGTGCCGACATTGTGCATGCTCTGTTGCCTGTGTCTATGTGCCTGTGGTTCTGTCAGTGTGATCATGTGATGTATCTGACCCCAGGAATGTGTCAATAAAGTTTCCCCTTCCTGGGACAATGAATTCACGGTGTTCTTATTTCAATTTCCAGGAGTGTAGATGTTCGTTTTTTCCACGCGCTCTTCGAGATCGGAATAATATGGGAATTATCGTGAAGATGGTTCGATGAACCCTCCTACAGGCACTTAAGTGTGATTTTCAGAACATCAATGTAGATGTAGATGTCAAGCAAGCATCCCTGAGATTAATTTCTCATCCAAGAATAGAGCTCATATACGAGGGGAACCTTTTAATTGTCCTGGTGGTATTTTTCCTCGTTGGTTCTGCAGAGGATCTCCTAATCTCTTTCTTATCACTCAACTTAATTTTCAGCATCCTTTTGTAATACCAGGTCTCAAATGCTTTGATTCTCTTCTTTTCTGGTGCATGATTCACTTTCATACAGCGATGTGCTCAGGATACACAGTCTCAGAAATTTCTTCCTGAAGTTAAGGCCGATTTTTGAATCCAGTAGACTTATTTTAGCTACGTACGTACAGTGTAAGTGTGGGAACAACATAAGAGGTGCTTATGTATACAATACTACTGGTTTCGAACATTAGGATTCCAAAATTATTTTCCACTTCCTACATTTCATCAATACAGTGAATACGTGCGAACGTTCTGCGATATTTTAATTGACACTCCCAGTCAGTCTAGGATCTCTCTTAATAATTCTATGTACTTTTAGATGTGAATTTCCAGCATACTGGGTTAATGACGGGCAGCAACGTGTGTTAACCAGTTTCATGTAGAAAACATCCGAAATTGAAAGATCCAGTTTTTTATTTAATTTATGACTAATTTCAGGCATCAGTTAAATAAAAAAAACTAATCTTGCAACTTTGACTGTTATATACATACAATTCTTAGATGTTTTTGACACGTGGTTGTATCGTAAGGAAGACTGAATAAAAATGACGATATATTACGCAAATCCCACAGCCATTGTTATCTATAATTATTTTGAGTCCTATGTCTTTTTATCTTTGTTTATATTAGCTAACGTATACTTGAAAAATACGTGTAGTTACACGATGAATGTAATGTAGATGGTAACATGTGTGCTTTGTGTTGCATACCCGTACCTGGAGATAGGACAATATTTTGTTGAAGTAGTACACGTACGAGATTAACATGAAAATAAAAACAGATACAACTGCATGTGACGTTCATTGGAATAAGCTTCTCTCTTGGTCCGGAAAGACCTTAGTGCAAATAGAAGAAGTCTTAGGGTGTTCGAAAAAGAAGGCAAGTGTTGACTGGTGTGAATATCGGGTTTAACACACGGTTGCAAAACACAAACGACTTTTTTACGGAAAAATGGAAGAACGCATAGAGCCGAGCCCGGTGAAGACCGATTTTGGTAAGAATAAATGTAAGAAAACGCGCGGCAATATAGACCTTGTGACTTATCTTAGAAAACAGAGTCATCAAAGACAGACCTACATTTATAGTATTTATGGCTTTAGATAATGTTTTTGACAATGTTGACTGGAATAAACTCCTTGAAATTTTGAAGACAGCACAGATAAAATATAGGCAGCGAATCGGTATCTACAGCCTGTACAGAAACTGTCTAATGAGATGAAAGGGAAGCAGTGGTTGAGACGGGACTGAGAGGGGATTGTAGCCTGTTCCTGATGTTTTTAGTCTGTACACTGATCAAACTGCGAAAGTAACAAAGAAGAAATATGGAAAGGAAATTAAAGTACAGCGGGCATAAATAAAAACTTCTGATAACATTGTAATTATATCAGAGACGGCAAAGAGCTTGGGCGAAGAGTTGACCTGAACGGATGGTGTCTCGAAAGGAGGTTGTAAGATGACCAACTAAAGCAAAGCAACGGTAGAGGAATGTTGTCGATTTAAATCAGAATATTCTGAGAGAATTATATGAGGAAACAGGAAAGTAAATGTAGCAGAGGATGATGTCCAAAGTAGGGAGGATATAAAATTCAGTCTGGCAATAGTAATATTTCTGAAATAGAGAAATTGTTAACATCGAATATAAATTTCATAGCTTATTATTTTTATGGAATGCAGCCTTGAGCGGCAGTGAAAGACAGACGATAAACAATTCAGACAAGAAGAGCATAGAAGCTTCTGAATATGTGGTGTTACAGAAGAACGTTGAAGACTAGGTAGGTAGATCAGATAACTAATGCGGAGGTACATCATCTACTTCTTTATCAGTATGATTACTCTGCAATTGACACTTAAGTATTCCTAAACCGTTCCCTGTCTAACAGTGCGTAGAGCAAATGAACACTTAAAACTTTCCGTACGAGCTCTGATTAGTCTCATTTTATTGCGATGATCATTTCTCCCTACCTAGGATGGCGACAATGAAATATTCTTCGGATTCAGAGCAGAAGATTGGTGATTGAAATTTTTTGAAAAGACCTCGTTCCAACTTAAAACGACTTTGTCTTAATGACTGTCAACTCAGCTTGCTTATCATATCTATGACACACTCTCTCCTATTTCGCTATAATACAAAGCGAGCTGCCCTTCTTTGATCTTTTTCGATGCCCTCCATCAATCCTATCTGGCAAAGATCCCTTGCTGCACTCTAGTGCTGACAAATATAGTGTAGGCAGTCTCATCAGCAGACCTGTTGCATCTTCTGAGTGTTCTGCCAACAAAGAGCAGTCTTTGGTGTGCCTTCCTCCACAGCAGCATCTATGTGAGCGTTCCAATTTAAGTTGTTCGTAATTGTAATTTCTAGGTACAGAAATTTAACAGAGATGTTTTAGTACTCATGTGGATGACTTCACACTCAGCTTTGTTTACAGTCAATTGGCACCATACAAATATCGTATATAAGTCATTTTGAAATTGGCTTTAGTTTTCTGACAAATTTGCTGTACGATATACGACAGCATCATCTGCACACAAGTGGGGTAAAAAGAAATGTATGGCACGATTTGGCCAAAATAAGGAAGTTGTTGATTGGAAACAACCTGAGGCATATACAACATGTTCGTTTTATAATTAATGGAAACGAGGAGAAGATTAAAATTTCAGAGGGAGACTAAGGCTAGACTATGGTAAGCAGGTTCAACTGGTTGTAGCTTCCAGCAGCTAATGCAGAGATGAAGGGGCTTCCACGCGGTAGGCTAACGTGGGCAGCCGCAGCAAACCAGGAGTGAATGTGAATGCCACAAGAACGAAGGTATACAGGGAATAATTTCACTTTCGATCGATTTGCGATTGAAACAGGAAATGACAATGGTACAAAATACCCCACGCCGTGGCTTTGTACAGTGGCTTGCGCAGAACATATTTGGATGCAGATGTGGACGTAGAACTAGGGGCCACCGCACGTAATCATCTCAGCATGGGCACACCAATTTCCCTATACGTGTGATTTAGACACGTTTAGGGAAACGGCTGTCTGCTTGTTATTTTCTCATATTATTTTCTACAGTGTCCTTTTAGTATCTGGTCATTGTTATAAACATAAACACGCTGACAGAACAATTGTAGTAAAACATGTTTTTACATTCCCAGGTATTACATTTTCTGGCCATTTACTTTAATTCTAACTATTCTCCCTGTTAAATATTTTGCTACCACTAAAATTTTCGTACAGATAACATTCCTCACGTTTTGCGCTTTTAAAGCACCACCACAAGCTTCAACAACTATTTTCAAATTGGTTTATATGGAAATTGCATCGTTTTCCCATTTATGGAATAACAAGCATGATAATACGCAAACAAAACTATACATTTTTTAAGTTTTACTTAATTTTTACATATTCGTGTTCAATGTCCGTTTATAACACAATTGCCGAGAATTCTTCCGGGTTGTATGGCCGTGGTCCATGGAACTCTTCCACCCCTGACGTTTCGTCCAAAGCTACGTTGGACATCTTCGGAGGTGTCGGCAAGACTCAGCACAACCAGGAGCCCCTCCGAAGATGTCCAACGTAGCTTTGGACGAAACGTCAGGGGTGGAAGAGTTCCATGGACCAAGGCCATACAACTCTGAAGAATTTTCGGCAGCTGAAACATCCGGTCGTGATAGCCTTCATTGTATGACTGTAACACAATTCTTTTTTTTTTCAAAATTTTGCCAAGAACGAACAATCCGCGTCTCTATAGAAAAACGCAGTAATGTTGCTCAAGAATGTATTCGTACATGTTGAAAATAAACTGACGGTTCATCTGCTTATTGCCATTGTGGTGTCGCTCACTGTTGTTAACTTGTAGCAGGTATAACTATTAAATTAATAATAACGATATTTTGTATCGATGTTGCACCAAAAGTAGCGTCCATTTGTGTAATACCACTATCCGTTTGTCTGTTTTTTTTATTCGCTTTTGAAACTAAAGGAAAATATCAAAGTGCATGTTTCAGATACTTTAGCAAATGTGGAAAATTTTTCTAACTGTAAGCATGTGTTGTCCGACAACAGGCATTCTCTCACTTTCAAGAACCTTTAATGACGACTGTTATACACTGTGATAGATCTAAAAAGTGACGTAACAATTTCTGCACATCTTCAAACTTCTTAAAGGAAAACATAGTGTCTTTAAATTAATTATCCTTCCTGTAATTTCTGCTCTAGCATACTACAAAGATTTTCATTTTCTAGTTCACTTTCTAACTCCATTTATACACAGGGTGTAATGGATATGAGTACAAATATTTTTGTTGGTGACTGAGAGTGGTGTACTGAACCACAGTACATCGGCATTTACTTTATTTGCAGACTAATAATTATAGCTATTAGGAGTGGTATGCTTTTAGGTTGACTGGAACCTCAAAGCACATGTGGCAAGAGAAAGACATTAATGCTTATTTTTCCCCTGGGCAATATGTCACGTGTTGAGCTGTAGACACATAGGTGCAGAACGCTGAGTCTATAATGCAGGCGTAGTCCACTTAGTGGTGCAGTTAAGGCTGTGCAGAAAACATCAGGTAGTAAATTATGTGATCTGTTTCTTGGAAGACTGTTTGACACAGAAAAAACAGCCAACACACCAATATCTGTACATAGGAATATTAAGGTTCCAAATATAATTAAATAATAAGCAATTGGTAGCTTATTATTTCATTATATATGACTACAGTAACTGAAGATGGATACATTACTAAAACCAAGGTACCACATACAAAAATGTCTGCATTTATGCCTGTTACACACTGATTACGTGACTGCATCATTCCAAGGCGATGTACACTGAAGTGCCAAAGAAACTGGTATAGACATAAGTATTCAAATTCAGAGATGTGTTAACTGGAAGAATAAGGTGCTGCAGTCGACAATGTCTGTCGCAGTTGTTAGATCAGTTTCTGCTGCTACAATCTCAGGTTATCAAGATTTAAGTAGTTCGAACATGGTGTTATAGTCAGCGCACAAGCGATGGGAAGTAGTATCTCTGGGGTAGCAATGAAATGGGGATTTTCCCGTATGAGCATTTCACCAGTGCACTATGAATATCAGGAATCTGTTAAAACATCAAATTTCCAACATCATTGCTGCCAGAAAAAGGTCTTGCAAGAACGGGGCCAATGATGACTGAAGAGAATCGTTCAAAGTGACAGAAGTGCAACAATTCCGCAGACTGCTGCAGATTTCAGTACTGGTCCATCAACAGGTGTCAGCATGCACACCATTCAATGAAACATCATCGATATGGGCTTTCGGAGCTGAAGACCCACTCATGTATCCTTGATGATTGCATGACACAAAGCTTTATGCCTCCCCTGGGCCCGTCAACACCGACATTGGACTGTTGATGACTGGAAACATGTTGCCTGGTCGGATGAGTCACCTTTCAAATTGTATCGAATGGGTGGAAGTGTACAAGTATGGACCCAACCTCACGAATCCATGGACCCTACATGTCAGCATGAGACTGTTCAATCTGGTGGAGGCTCTGTAATGGTGCAAGCTTGTGAAGTTGGATTAATTTGGGATCCCTGACACATCTAAATACGACTCTGACTGGTGACACTGTGAGGCATCCAGATTTTACGGACCTTTAATGAGCTTGATCCATAACGACAGTACGATACAGTGTGACACCCTCAGAAAATAATAGTTATATTACATCAACAAAAAGCAATTGCAGTAATCTCATGTACCTAAAACTAATAATATCTACCAATATAAGGACAGGGGCATGCATAAGTGAAACACACTTAGGAGATAAAACGAGCAGGTGGTTAATGGCATTGGAAAACCCCACTTAACAAGAGAACGGCGAGCTTCAGCGCAGAAAGGGATAAGACCAGAACAATACATTACACCTTTTAACTTAAATACGGCCGGGACTGAGGGTAAGTGGCTGGATGGCTTTAACAGGGCTATATGGCGACCTGGCAAGAAAAATAAATGGTCGCAGGTTCGAATCCTGCCTCGGGTATGGATGTGTGTTATGTCCTTAGGTTAGTTAGGTTTAAGTAGTTCTAAGTTCTAGGGGACTGATGACCTCCGATGTTAAGTCCCATAGTGCTCAGAGCCATTTGAACCATTTTTTTAAGAAAAATAAAAATTCACCTCTATCAAGATGGTGATTGGTCGAAGCCATATTGGGTAATGGAGATGTGAGACAGTGGGGAGATCCCCATTATATAAAAGCATTTTGAGAATTAAAATTTCTAGATCTCTCTCTCATCTCGCGGAGGACCGCACAAGTGTGTGGAAAATAGTGAGGGTGTTGAGGGCTTCTGCAAAGTCTGAATGATATGCTTCACATATCATGGCGACAGATAGCAAAGAGGTAGTTAATTATTCCTATGGGAACTTTTCGGGCAAAGAAATTGTGCATGTCACTCAAACCCTTAGGGAGTGTGCAATAGCCATTATTTCGACTAGGGAAGAATTAAGGTTCTACGGAACACAGGAAAGTTGAGGCTGAGTGAATTCAGTCAAAGCCAGAGTAGGGAATTAGTGTTTCAAATCCAGCACAGAGACAACGGCGTTGCAGATTTCGCTTGCTTAAGTACCATTGCGCATTAGGCCTCAGTAAATGTTGAGTCAAGATTTTGCTCATTCCAAGTTGTGTACTCTGTGACAATTGAATGTCAAAAGCTAGGACATTAACCTACCCTCACACTTAGTACATGAGAATTTTTCATTGGTTTAAAAAGTAAAATGATTCTTCACCAAATCAGTGCATTGATCAGCTACACCATCATAGACGTAAGTTAGTAGATGAAGACTTTTAATCATTCTTTTTTATGATCAAATTTTTCATATGTAGAGATAACGATTTTAATAATCGAGAATTCAATGTCCAAGAGCTAAATATTGTGTGTAACATGATTGCTGAGTATCATTGACCAATGAAAGCAGAGTTGATAAATTAAATGCAGAATGAAAAAGGGAATAGCTGCTTTGTCTTTCTAGAATAGATCCCAAACTTCCACTTTTTTAATTAATGCATTCTATTTATGTTACAGCAGCATTTCTAATTATTTTTGTTATGATCCACACCTAATATTAGGTGCCTTACAGGGCCATGTTCATATTTATATAGAATGTCTGCTTAACACCCTGGTCCTGAGAAGATAGTTCAGATGTTTGTCTATTAGAGCACCTCACAACATGTACATTAGCACCCTGTCTGATCACCTGTATCAGTTCATTTCCATTGTGCACTTCGACGGACTTGGGCAATTCCAGCAGGACAATGCGACACCCCACACGTCCTGAATTTCTACAGAGTGGCTCCAGGAACACTCTTCTGAGTTTAAATACTTCTAATAACCACCAAGCTCCCCAGACATGAACATTACTGAGCATATCTGTGATGCCCTGCAACGTGCTGTTCAGAAGATATCTCCACCCCATCATACTCTTACGGATTTATGGACAGCCCTGCACCATTCTTGGTGCAGTTCCTTCCAGCACTATTTTAGCCATTAGTCGAGACCATGCCTAATCGTGTTGAGGCACTTCTGTGCACTTGCGGGGACCCTAACGATATTAGGCAGGTGTACCAGTTTCTTTGGCTCTTCGGTGTATATTGGTAAAACTCTGTCACATGCCACTTGACGAATCAGAAAGCTTTACTTGAGTATTGCTCATCAGTGTGGGATCCGTACCAGATCGGGTTGACGGAGGAGATACAGAAGATCCAAAGAAGAGCGGCGTGTTTCGTCACAGGGTTATTTGGTAACCGTGATAGCGTTACGGAGATGTTTAGCAAACTCAAGTGGCAGACTCTGCAAGAGAGGCGCTCTGCATCGCGGTGTAGCTTGCTCACCAGGTTTCAAGAGGGTGCGTTTCTGGATGAGGTATCGAATATATTGCTTCCCCCTAAAAAATAGTTCAAATGGCTCTGAGCACTATGGGACTTAACTGCTGTGGTCATCAGTCCCCTAGAACTTAGAAGTACTTAAACCTAACTAACCTAAGGACATCACACACATCCATGCCCGAGGCAGGATTCGATCCTGCGACCGTAGTGGTCACGCGGCTCCGGACTGTAGCGCCTAGAACCGCACGACCACTCCGGCCGGCCGCTTCCCCCTACTTATACCTCCCGAGGAGATCACGAATGTAAAATTAGAGAGATTCGAGCGCACACGGAGACTTTCAGACAGTCGTTCTTCCCGCGAACCATACGCGACTGGAACAGAAAAGGGAGGTAATGACAGTGGCACGTAAAGTGCCCTCCGCCACACACCGTTGGGTAGCTTGCGGAGTATAAATGCAGATGTAGAAAGCTCGAGGGAACTTTAGCAGTTTACATATAATTTTTACGTCATCCAATTTTTTAGGTCAGTTGAATGATAATTTTCCAGATATGTCAGCTCATAAAAATCCGGGACCTGGAGGTATAGGGCCTCATACATATAGGCAAACTAAATGATTTCTCACTAGGGGCGGCACCCCTCATGGCTCCCCCCCCCCTCCCCTCCTCTCCGTCTTGCGGGCGGCCTTACACAGAATGTCGGTAAGGTCGACAGGCGCACAGTCTGTGCGGGCATGTAAGGCCAGACAGTTGGTACACTTCCCACCTCAACGTTTGCAGAGCTGCTCGCGCCTAGTGCGTTAATCGGCTCCCGCAGAGCGACGGCAACCAATGTCGGTAGCCTCCAGGCACGTGTTAAAGTGTGGCCAGAGAGCAGAGGTCAGGCGGAGCGGCAGGCGTACGGCTGCGGCTGGAGCGCAGGGCAGCCCGTTCGGCTGTTGTTTTGCGTCGTTAGCCGCGCTACGAGCCAGCAAAGCCGCGCCGGTCGATGCCGGCGACGCGACGGCCGGGATAATCTAATAGCCGGCGGAGGCGCGCCGCGCCGCGCCGCGGGCTAGCCGGCCGTCGCCCGTCCTGTCTGCTGGGGCAACTTCCGGCCCGCACCTGCACAAGTGTCGGGCGGGCCACCGCACCACAGGGGCTGTCTGACGTTCAAAGGCAGCGCGCTCATCTCAACTTCCGAAACACACGCTACATGCGGCTCAGCTTACGTCGAAAATACTATGGCGAGCCAATAGAAGAGGCTGCTCGGTAAAAACTTGTGATTACAGCTTAATGATCCGAAGGAGTCCAAAATTATCTACACTTTTTGTTTGACAATGTACCCCGTTGTCGAAAAAGGATCGAGAATGGGTTAATAAAAAATTAGAGAAAAGTTAATCCTTCATCCCGCACTTTTCATAAATGGATATTATTAACTATTTTCATGAGCGGGAGTGGTCAAGAGATATAGGAGACACGTTTAAAAAATATTTCACTTCCATTATTTTGAAAACTAATTTTTTTATCACTTCGCATATTTGAGAAACTATGTATTTGGTCGCATTTATCAATACCCAAACATAAACGAAATAAAGCAGAAGTTTCGTAATACTAAACGAAAGCCTAGAAACAAAAAGAAGCACAGGAAGTAAATTGTCTAAAGCTTACGATATGTTCCCACAGTACACATTAGTGTACTTAAGTCAGACGTGGAATGAACAGAAGCAGGTTTTATCTTTATTCATTTTCAAGTTCACTGTACATTTTTCACATATCGCGTTTGTATATCCATTCGGTTTTGGGGCTTCACACTTGTTCTTTTCTTCCTCCATACTGACCGCGCGAGATGACGGTTCAAATCTTGATTTCTTTTCATCTATCATGGACCTACAACAGCGGCTGATCTAATCGTATATAGAACAAGAACCAAACAACAGTCGTATTTCAGTCTGTTCTTATTTACTTTTCTTTAAGGTACCAGTTTCGGCACACTATGAACGGACGTACTGTACCACACAATGTTCAAATGTGTGTGAAAATCTTATGGGACTTAACTGCTAAGGTCATAAGTCCCTAAAATTACACACTACTTAACGTAAATTATCCTAAGGACAAACACACACACCCATGGCCGAGGGAGGACTCGAACCTCCGCCGGGACCAGCCGCACAGCCCATGACTGCAGCGCCTGAGACCGCTCGGCTAATCCCGCGCGGCTATTGTATCACAAATCTTGGTACCATGCAACAGAAGGCATAAAATAAATCTGGATTTCTGAATATTTTTCTGTAGCGAATACCCCAAATGAGTAGCCCAAAGGTTAGACAACAATATGTTCATGTGCTAAGTACGTAGTTGCAGTCACCAAAGTTACTAGTACACGAAAATATTTATAATTTCAAAACATCAAATAATGACCATACAATGACGGCATCTTGCGGCAGAATAGCGAAGGTACGCGTAATAGCTACGTGATGTCTGAACCAGCGCAGATTGATGGCCAATTCTTTCTTCCAGTTTAGACTCACGTCGATCGAGATAAGGAAATCAGCCGGCAGTGTAGAACTCTGGCAGAGAGCAGAAAAGATCCAGTTCAGACCCTGCTTTGCTGATAAGAAAAAGCAGCGCAGTGAAGCGTCCTTGTGTGGGATGTTGTTTACTCCGCCCGTCAGACTGACTTGAATGTCATTTATGTCGTCAAAGGGTCAGCACTTCATGTGATATTCTGCAGCTTATCAGTTTGTGATAGGTTCATAATCAGAACACAAAGTCTATTTAAAGCTTTTTTCTTTTTTTTCAGAAAAGCACTGCCCGACTTTTGCATTTCAATCAACTAGCAGCAGGCGTCTACGCGTCGTTCTTTTTGTTCCGAAGTCATAAAGTGTGCGGGACAAGCTTCGCAGACACTTAAAACATACCGCAGAATGTGGACGTTGTCGCTGGGAGATGTTGCTCCACTGCGATTTCAACACAACAAGGTTGACACACTGCAGTCGAATGTCCGCTATTTAACACTTCCCGCTCACAACTGAATGGACTAATGGGCACCTGTTATTTACAGTTGTTAGTTGAAGCTGCCACAATAATTAGTGCGCTGACATCAGTTATATATCAGGAATAAAAGAGGTCTCGGTTTTTTTTTTTTTAAAGTAATGTGCTTAAAAAATTTTGGTTCGACATATGGATTACTTTTCAACATAGTCTCCTTCCTTTTTAACGTACTTCATTCGGCGGTCGACAAGATTGCTACGAACCCGCTTTTAGGCTTGTCGCGAGCCACTTTTGCACCATTACCTGCGTCTGCATGTCTAAGGAAAATAGACGAACTCTCCAAGGATCCGTTAGCAGACCAGCAAATGAAAGTCGGAAGAGAAGTCTAGCCTGTAGAGAGCAGTTGAAAACAATCTTTGTCGAGGGCTTCAACGATGCGGTGATCCGTGTGCGGGTGGGGGTTGCCATGCAGCAGCAACACTTTCACAAGAATTGTCGTCATTTGCTGCGAATTACTGGCCTTAGGTTGTTTTCCAACAATTCGCTCTAAGACTCTTTGTTGATGGTTATTCGTTTTGACAGACTCATATGAGTCCCAAAATATGGTTAGCGTAACCTTTCTCGCCATTGAAGAGGTATTTTTGTCCTTTTCTTTTGTCGTTTGGTTATCTGCAGCTTTTTCACTTCATAGCTCTGGCGTTTTGTTTCTGGGTACTAGAGACGAAGTTAACCTCAGATTACTTGCGTAATAAATTCCTGACAACGTACCTTCGGCGCACAGCATTATATGGAACTGAATTAAAGACTGTGGGAAAACAGAAGAGAAAGAAGAGACTGCGAAACATGTTGACACGTAATTAAATGGACTGATGAGGTAAGAAATGAGGAGACTCCTCACAGAATCGGCTAGGAAAATGTGGGGAACCTGCATTAGAAAAGGTAAATTGATAGAGTTATGTATGAGGTGGAGCTATGGGCCTCATGGAAAAAGGGTGACCCGGCTGAGTCGCAATTTGACTCTTAGTCTGATCACAAGGGGTGGCCATTAATTGCACGCATTGATCACGAAGGCTGACGTGAGGATCAATGAACTATACTTGACGGTATGTATCTGGAACATCTTAGGCCATTAGAAAGTTAGTAGACACGAACACAATTAAATACTTAGCTTTAATTTAGCATAGCGGTGAACTTCGATCTTGACTTGGTACAATAATATTTACAAGTGCAATTATATACTGAACTGCGAATACTTCTTTACAATTCTGATTGCTTCACACATATAGATCAATTGTCAATGCCTAAACTGTATGTGGCGCCTGGCTAGGCCGTAGCAACTGACTTAGCAGAAGGCTATGCTAACTAGCGTCTCTGCAAATGAGATCTCTGAAGCTATAACAAGTGAACCATTCCTATTAAAGTCGGCTGTAGAACTGGCCAGTGCGCTAGCTTGTCTCGTAAGACCAGCCGAGTGGCGGCGCTCGGTCTGCTAGTATCGACAGTGGCGACTCGCGGGTCCGATGTGTACTGAAGGACCGCGGCCGATTTGAAGCCTACAACCCAGCAAGTGTGATGCCTTGCGGTGACACCACAGATAGAATATGTGTTAAGACACAAAGCAGTGACTTCCATGGCAGCTGAGGGAGGTGGGAAGATTAAAGATTGGAGGGAAACTCAGAGACTGGAATACATTCAACACATAACTGAGGATGTCGGGTGCAAGTGCTACTGTCTGGCTAGAAGAGGTTGACACAGGAGAGGAGTTCGTGGCTGACTGTATAAACTAGTCAGATGACTGAAAAAATTTCAAAAATAATAAAATTAAAGACCGATGTTTCATCATCAGTGAATATCCCGGTGAAAATGAGTAGCTTTACCCGTTGAAACGGCCGAGTAATCGTTGACAGAGGTCAGAATATTTGACCATGAATTCTTTAGTAAGCTGTGGAAACCGAATTCATCTTGGATGACTGATCTCAAAAAACTATCCGCTAAAACCATCTCTTCCTACTGTTACGTCCCAGAACAACATCCCCGGTGCACACTAAAAATTTGTCCAAGTTCTACCTTCCCAGTTCCCTGAAGCCGAACCGCCCATGTCAATGACAAGCAGACTACCAGCTAGGCGGAAATGCTGAGTGAGTTGCTGCAAACACGCATGCTATCGCAACACGGGGGGAGAGACCGAGTGTCCGAGTCTGCAAGCTGAGCATAATGACACCATGGTAGCCGAGAGATACCGTCATAATAGTGAAAAAGCAGAGTTTCGTAAGGAAGGCTAGGTACAACGCAACAATAGGTATTCAGGTGCCAAACCAGCTGCAGCTGAAGGTGGGAAAATCTGGAGTCACTGGGAGAGCTGACAGCGAGGGAAACCAGGGTGCATGATGTCAGAGCCAAAATGGTTCAAATGGCTTTGAGCGCTATGGGACTTAACAGCTCAGATCATCAGTCCCCTAGAACTTAGATCTAGTTAAACCTATCCTAAGGACATCACACACATCCATGCCCGAGGCAGGATTCGAACCTGCGACCGTAGCGGTCGCGCGGTTCCAGACTGAAGCGCCTAGAACCACGCGGCCACTCCGGCCGGCTGTCAGAGCCATCCCCACGTCCCCAGAGCGCACTAGAAGCGCCGACATAAATATCATACCCACCTTAAGAAATGTCCGATTTGTTGAGGGCTCATTACTGACGGCACATTGCGTCGTCTCAGTGCGTGTACCAGTTTCAGATATCCAGGAGGCTACAGCGATCGACCGTCGGCGCACCTAGCTGTCTATGGAAACACGAGTCTGACTGAAAGGACGCTGCTGCTGTCAGCTGCAGCTCCAGTCCTGATGGACCGTGGAGGCCGCTAACACCCTGCAGGTCTGCTGTAGGCTTGACCTGCGTGACTGACGTGGACCCTGTCCGTCATCTGCCTTCGAAAAGGGGGGGGGGGGGGACTGCTGCTGCTCATTCAAATTCCTGGGACAGACACCGATGCTGCCGGCTCCTGTCTCCTAAATGGGACCTGAGAGCCGATCCCAGCAAACCAGTGAGATTTTCCGCTGCACTTTGGAAGACAATCCTGTCTTACTGTATAATAAATGCGCTATCGTCAGCTATGGTTTCTTGATGCTCCCGAGTGTATCTAGAACCTCACCACATATTGCCCGGCTCTCTCCTGACGACTGCTAGAGTCTGTGACCAGACTCCTATACCATATCTCAGCTTCCAATGATGTCATTATTCTTCACTTTGCCAATTTGGGCGCTCGGTTGTTTCCCTGTGCTGAGGTAGCTTCCGTGTTTGCCGTAACTCTCTCAGAATTTTCCCTATCTGGCAGCCCACTGGTCATTGACACAGGTGGTTTAGCTTGGACGAATTTTTAGAGCGTCTTCCGGGATATTGTCCTGGAGTGTTACACTACCAAAGAAACCGAATCACTGCTCGTTGTTCCTCCTTTGTACAAACCCCTGGCAGAAAGGACATGTTTAACCTGTTAAGGACAGAAACAAACTGAAGTAGCCAGAGGTGACCTGTGAGTACATGACTACAGTGGTACGTACATGACTACAGTGGTACCAACTGTAAGTGTGCATGTGAAGAAAGAGTTTGAAAGTTTTAAAGGTGTACTATGGCGAAAGTGTGGATAATTTTTTTTACCCTCCCACATACATTCATTTGAGAAGACGGTAGCACAGAACTGCTCAAAGGCCTAAACAATTCTTCTTTTACAAGTCAGATGCTACCAGTTATGAGTGATGTGAAAATGAAAAGACTGGCATAATAAGCTTTTCTTTTCATTGCACCCAGTACTTTATTATATTTGGGGTAACTGAAGTCCATGTCCAAACGCATATACTATAGCACTTAGTGACTGTCGCTTATTGCTCTCCGCTCACGAGTGAAAAATGGGCCAATGAAAGTGCTACTTGAAGAACCCTCTGTGACACAGTGGAGTACAGATGTAGCTTTAAAGTCTTGATTCCAAGACAAAGGTTTTCAAAATTTTGCTTGTACGCCACATGCTGAAAGCCGCGAGTAGTCGATAAAAACTCGAAGAAGAGATAAGCATGATATGTGTGTGCATGTTTTGTGGCAGCCGGAAATTATGATAAAATAAAAGCTTTCCCAAACCATTTATTTTGTGTTGCGGTCAACAAACGCTAATTAAACATCAACCGCAAAGTTTACCAGAGTCATCTTGTATGAAATAACATTAATATTAAAACTGTTCGAATGAAAAATGAGACATTCGACCTCAAATTATTTTACCTGTATAATCTATAGAGCCGGTATTAGAAATAAAGCTCTTCACCTACTTCCATATATTCCGCAAAGAGATTATAAGAGTAGCGTAAGACATGATAGTCTACATGCGGAGGTACACAGAGTCATTAGACGCTACTTCTAACTAAAAATCTATAACCTGGAACTGCAAGAGTGGCACGAGGCACCCTACACTAAGCTCTGTACAAAGGCTTGGTGAATGTAGACGGTGACATAGCTAAGACAGACCACACAAAGTACTTCAGCAATAAGAAAAACTTGCGAGCTGTGGTTTTCGTTAAATTTTCGCTGGCAATGTGATGCACTTTCCGAACTAGGTATCTAACTTTTAACTTTTCACAACTGGCATTCACAATCATGTGAAATTTTCTGAAAGACATTGTGTTTACGCCAGTGACTGTTGAACTTTTTATTTCCACTATTGAAATTTCGGGCATAGGCCATTATCAAGTGCAGATGTTTTAGCTTTAAGCCATGTCAACTTTATACAGTCTGACACATTTATACGTCGTTGTCATTTGCTGTTATATACATTCGTGACGCTGCTAAATAGTGCGAGCACTTAGCAGCACTTTGCAGCGTTACGAATGTATATAACAGCAAATGACAACGACATATAAATGTGTATAAAGTTGACATGGCTTAAAGCCAAAACATCTGCACTTGATAATGGCCTAAGGCCGAAATTGTAATAGTGGAAATAAAAAGTTCAACAGTCACCGGTGTAAACATGTCTTTCAAAAAAAATTAATTTTTAATTTTTATAGCTGCCAAATTACGACAGCGATATTTTTGTTATGTGGCGGTCCAAATCGCTGTCGCATCGCCAGCAGAAGAAGCACTACGAACGGACTGTTTGCTCTGCAAAACGTCGCCAAACACCTTCTGGATATATTTGGGTCGGCTTGTCTTAGCTGACTCACCCTCTGTACAGTATGATCCAAACCTTGAGGGTCACAGTAGAGCATGCTAAATTAACAGTTATGAGAAATTTTCTTCTTTCAGTCACCAAGACAGACTGGTCTGACGCGTTCTTACGAGTTCTTTTCCCGCATTGACACCTTCATCTCAGAATAGAACTGACAGCAAAAGTATTCAGTTCTCCAACCTCTGTTTTCCACCACAGCTTTTACCCGCTACAGATCTTGATATTTCCTAATGTTAACGGCATGTTTTGTTATCCTGTTTCTTCTTTTTGTCAATTACTTCATACGTTCTTGTCCTCGCTGATTCTACGAATAACCTCCTCATTTCTTGTCTCAGCATATCTGATTTTCCACAATCTTCTATAGTACCACGTCCCAAACGCTTCGGTTCTCTTCTGCTCTGGTTTTCCCACTGCCCATGAGACACTTTGATTCAATATTGTGCTCCAAACGTAGGAACTCAGAAATTTCTTCCACAGTTTAAACCCAATGTTTGATGATAGTAGACTTTTATATAAGAAACTATCAGCCTAGAATACGGTAATGAAACCAACCTTTACCTAGGTTTCAGCCAAAATAATTGAGCCTTCTTAAGAAGATATACCTGAATCCATCATGGACGCCGTGCGGTGGACCTCGGGAGCTCACGTGAAAACCTAGGTAAAGGTTGTTTTCATTACCGCAATCGAGGCTGATAGTTTCTTATATATTAGATTATCACGATTGCTGTCTGGGCTGCAATGTTGAAAGTACAAAAATAGTAGACTTCTTTTGATCGCAAGTGCCCTCTTCGCTTATGGTGGTCTATTTTTTATGTCCTTGTTTCATCCGTTACGTATCATTTTGCTTCCTGTGTAGCAGAATCGTTTACTTCATGGTAATTAATTTTGATAAGTACCTCGCTATTTTCATTTCTGTGACTCTTCATTTCGTCTTTTCTCAGTTTACTCTCAATCCATATTCGCTACTGGTTAGATTGTTCATTCCGTTCAAAAGAGCCTGTAATTTTTCTTCGCTCGTACTGAGGACAGCAATGTTATTAGCGAATTTTATCTCAGGTGTCCTTAAACCGACTCTTGAATATTTCTTTTCCTTCCATCATTGAATCTTCGATGAATAGATAGAGCTATAGATGCGAATGATTGCATATCTGCATTATACCTTTTTAATCGGAACGCTTCGTTCTTGGTCTTTCGATCTTACTTCCTTCTTGATTATTGAACATTTTGTATGCTCAGCGCCTTTCCGTATGACATGCACTTGTTTACCTGAGAATTTCGAAAATCTTGCAACAGTTTACATTGACGAACCAGTTTTCATTTCTAGGTCAACAGATCCTCTGAACTTATCTTGATTTTTCTTGTCTTGCTTCCGTTATTCAACTGAAAGATATGGCATATCTCTAGTCACACAGATTCCACACACTAACTTGAAATGAAACAAAAGGAGTTGCCACTCCCTCCAATGATTTCAGAACCTATGAAGGAATGTTGTCTATGACAACTGCCTCATCTGATCGCAAGTCGTTCAAAGCTCTGTGAAACTCTAACAGCTGACACTTCTTACTCTTACCGTGCTTTCTACTTTTAAAAGTGGAACCCTTCTACAACACTGCTTGACAATAGGTTCAAATGGCTCTGAGCACTATGGGACTTAACATCTATGGTCATCAGTCCCCTAGAACTACTTAAACCTAACTAACCGAAGGACATCACACAACACCCAGTCATCACGAGGCAGAGAAAATCCCTGACCCCGCCGGGAATCGAACCCGGGAACCCGGGCGTGGGAAGCGAGAACGCTACCGCACGACCACGAGCTGCGGACTTGACAATAGGAAAGAGGTGTCCTTCTTCTACTGCACCAAAATCAGCCAATCATAATTAAGGTTCGTTCCAGTTACAACAGTTCCCTCAGACACACTAACCACCGGCACCGTGCTCCGCGGTAACTGACCGTTCCGTACTCGTCCACCCCGCAAACACCTGAAACCGGAAGACGCGGCGCAGATGTGTCTGCCGACGACCGGAGGGAAAGCCAAACGAAGATTCGATCGATAAGAGCCGACATGGCTCATTGGGATCTTTTAAAAAAGTTTTTATTCACTCTTTAAAGATGGCTCAGCACACATTTTTCTCCTATCGTGAATGCTTGACTAAAATTTTGAAAAGTTTTAATTCACCTCTTAAAGATTGCTCAGTATAATTGTTTCTCTATTGTGAATATCTGCTTAAAGTTATGAAAGGTTTTAATTTACGTGTAGCTCAATGTAATTTTTTTCTACAGTGAACATTGGCTCAAAGTTAAGATTTAAAATTTCCCCTTTTGCTCTTATTAGAGGATGTATTAAAATCTCTATTATTTGGTTCCCACCAACTTTTTGGTTAACAAAAGTAAGAGTATAATGTGTTAATTGCAGTTCAGGTGTTTAGATGAGTTAATCTTTTACTCTAATAGTGCCAGCAGTTAATCCACGCGTAGTTGCGTGCCTGGACCCGTTAAAAACCCCAACACCTGATGGCACAGTTACGCATTGTTCCTGAGGTATCAGGGTTGCACATTGATAAGAAATCATTGAACAAATAATTTATGGACACTTGAAGCTTATCCTGCGGTAAATCGAGTCGTGCGGAACGAAAGATTGGTTTTGTAAGTGTGCTGTACTTTGTCGTAGTATTTTTTGTAGGACCCTAAGTAAGGTTATTGATATTATTGATCTTATACGCAAGTGTACTTTTAAGTATCTATTTTCGGAAGTTTTATTACACTGAATATTTTTTGTATTTTTTAAAATTTGTATCCATTAGATTGTTGCCTTTTATCAAATTCTGCTTAAGCATTTGTTCTGGTTCTCTGTTTATTCTGGTTCTCTATTTTTTAATAATACCTAAATATTATAATATCGGATAGTGATTCACATTACTTTGCTTGTCCTGTAGAACATTTTTCACTTAGTTGCTCTACGCCTGTTACCACCATCTGCTTTTGGAATATTTCTTCAAAATAAAAATTATACTTTTGGTGTATCCACTGCTTAGATTCAGTCCTTCCATGCCAACGGTCCGTGTCATTCTATCATCCGTATCATATACAACATACAAAGGATAAGCGTTTTTAGCAAAAAGGCTGAAAGTTATCGACAGATTTACTTCAAACTTTTGTACGACACTCTCATTAGACATCACACTGACATAGGCTGCACATTTAATAGGCAAAAATTTGTAAATTTTTTTGTAAGAAGCGACTGCCAGAAAGAAAATTCTGTGCTTTGTTGTGCTGTGCTGTGAAAATGTGCGGTTTTGCTAACTTCTTCACAGTCTGTTTTAACTAAGATATCAGGGCATATAAACCGTTACACAAAAATTATCTTGTCTCAATTTTATTGTTCCTCTTTACAGTGCACATAATTTTAAACGTAAATTGTATACACTACAATGTGCTGTTTTGTTTTCATACTCGCAGTTGCGTTTAACAGAAAATAGAAATGTAGTTTTTGTGGATAACTGGCTTATGGAATCTGAACCACCCAAAACTTTGTAAATGAACAGAGGGAGGGGACAGAAGGATATTAGGGCGTATATCCAATTCCCACACACATTTAGCAATTGTGAAACGTTAACGGGTTCGCTAGCCGCAGCTATGTAGACGACTACGGTTTTCGCCTGCTGGAGTTAGCGCTACACATCTGGAAGTTAACGACAGCGCAGTTAACTAACAGAGATCTTCTTACAGGCTGCAGCATAAATAGCCTGCGCGTAAATCCTTCTCTGAGTGTAGGAAGAAACTCATTGTACTGACGCTAACTGCCTGAGTCGTAAACCACCTCTATAAAAGTGAAACTGTTTTAATGTAAAACGGTCTAAGCGTATCGAGGGAGGTTGGGTCGGTGTAAACTGAACTGACTTTAAAGTACGTCGTCGATATCTGTCTGTGAATGGAGAAGGAAAACGACGAAGGCTTTCGTAGCTCTATCTGCAGCATCGAGGTTTTTCTGCTCTTCACGCGGCGGACAGACGCGCTGCGTCGCGCGGCAGTAATAACGAAAACGAATAACAAGCAGGCAGGGGCGGGGGATGCTCTGGAGAGGCCTTAGCTTTTGTGGGGCACCTCGTTAAAGGGCGCCTGCTCCCTCTACCATCACCCCAGCCTCCGGGACGCTGCCCTTACTTCAGCCCACAGCCGCTGCTCTGCCCTGCGCCGATGCACGTCCAATTTTGTTTCAATTAAAGACTTCTCTCTGGTGCAGTGGACTCATCTCTTCAGTAGTGACTGAAGGTGCATACTTTTATGCGATAGTTGCAAAGCTGAACTAAGAAGTTTACACTTTCCCACGCATCCTGTATGCTACTGGACTAAAGTAACAGGTGCTTAACTCAGTAAAGATAGCCCGTCGGAATACACACACATTTATTAAACTCTCTTCTTGCTAGCAGATCTGTGCAGTCTGTAAATTAATGCTGATAATACACCACAACATTTAAGTATGATTAAGTTTAGTGAATAATATAATTTATGCATCATATGTACTGTTGATGTTTATACAGTGTCTATATCTTCACATTATAATTTCCTTCAGGCAGTCAGAAACAGTTCTGACGATTGCAGTATGCTGAATACTACGAAACTGATTCACATTTTGCAAAGTCTGCATTGACATCAGCTGAGCCGGCCGGTGTGGCCGTGCGGTTCTAGGCGCTTCAGTCTGGAACCGCGTGACCGCTACGGTCGCAGGTTCGAATCCTGCCTCGGGCATGGATGTGTGTGATGTCCTTAGGTTAGTTAGGTTTAAGTAGTTCTAAGTTCTAGGGGACTGATGACCTCAGATGTTAAGTCCCATAGTGCTCAGAGCCATTTGAACCATTTGACATCAGCTGTCTGTTACAGACTTGGACTCGAAAACGGATTTCCGGCTTATCGCGAACGGTCGCCTTATCCACTTCGGCTGTCACAAAGAGCTGATGTCAATTCGGATTCGCAAAATGCAAATAAATTTCGTAAAATTTACAGTTGCAAACGATACTGGCCAAATAGGTGTTATTAATTATACCTCGTGCAATTTTCTTTTTAAAGGTTGGACCGGTGCTAATACGGACACTACGAAAAATATACAGGAGACACAGATTTTATGGCGACTCGTTTATTTAATATCGCACTTCAGTAACATAATTATCAGGTAATCAAAATACGAACAGGAAATACATTTGAGTAACACGAGGTGATGTAACTTAAACCGTCTAAGTTACATGAACTCATGTTACTCACATGTAGGACCTGTTTACATTTTGATTATCTGATGATGATTATATCGAAACATGTCAATAAATAAATTAATAGTCACAAAATCTGTGATACCTCTATATTTTTTGAAGTATCCATATTACTGAACGTTTAAAAATATTCAAAATGTACGCATACTTATTACGTCAGAGTTAAAAGTTGCAAACCCTCAAATAGATGTTTTGACGGGTTATGTCACGTTCGTATTACACAAACGGATTCAAAAATACCAATCATACATAATTTTCATAGCACTGTTTAAATTGCCTAATATAGTCAAGGACCGCAATATAATACATAGGGCACTCTAAGAGAAATAGCGAACGTTTTAGGGCGTCGGAGTATAGAGTTCTTCGAACAAAACAAAGAATAAACCGTGTCCAATTTTTTATTAGTTAAGAGTTACGTCTGTACCCAAACAATAAGGTGTTAAACAAAGAAAAATGACGATGCTACCCACTTCTCTTGACAACATCACATACGGCTCTTGTGAAGTCGCTCTGCCGTTCTTTATTAATAATCCGATTAATTCGTCTCTTGGCCGGCCGCGGTGGTCTAGCGGTTCTGGCGCTGCAGTCCGGAACCGCGGGACTGCTGCGGTCGCAGGTTCGAATCCTGCCTCGGGCATGGGTGTGCGTGATGTCCGTAGGTTAGTTAGGTTTAAGTAGTTCTAAGTTCTAGGGGACTTATGACCTAAGATGTTGAGTCCCATAGTGCTCAGAGCCAATTCATCTCTTGTGTTTGCTATTGGCCGGCCGTTGTGGCCGAGCGGTTCTAGGCTCTTCAGTCCGGAACCACGCTGCTGCTACAGTCGCAGGTTCGAATCCTGCCTCGGGCATGGTAGCTAGGAAATCTCCTTAGGTTAGTTAGGTTTAAGTAGTTCTAAGTTCTAGGGGACAGATGACCTCAGATGTTAGTCCCTTAGTGCTTAGAGTTATTTGAACGATTTATTTGTTCAGTAAACATTGACTGAAAGAACCTTTTTATAGCCAAAGCAACCTCTTACGATGATGCTCGAATCTCGTTTTCAAGAAAGTCTAGATACCGGTACTCGATGCGGTAACGCAGCAGATCCAATCAACTGATTGTCTCTTATCATACATTTACAGAGAAGTGCTGTTGAAAACGCGTGTCCACAAAGGCGGCTAGTCTTCCGTCGGATTACCGATGTGTAAAAGTGGGTTCTTCAGTGACAATATTATCTCGATTACTCGGCAGTTTGCAATTATCCAATGACAAAATACCTATCGTCTACCTTCATCTTTTCGAAGGTATTCATTCCGTTCCAAATAATGATAGAGGCCGTGCCTACGCAATGTCCGCTATTTTCCTGTACATGGAACACCGATACCTATAGATATATTCTACGTATGGCTGTTGAAGGACTACTTTTACTAGCTGACTACTGACTTCATTCACACTTTGTTCATTTGACGGTTAGATGGGATATGACTGTTGTGCACTGCAATATTCTCATGTAGTTATGTGAAAATACGAGTCAATGTTTTTCTATCTGGTACTCTGTAGCTAGGAAATCTACCGTATTCTGTACAAGTAGCAGTAGCGTATCCATTACGAAATCTATACGCAAATAGCAATCGGCATATTCAGCATTTGTGAATACGTGCGGTATGGTTAAACGATACAAAAGAATTGGTCAACAAATCACGATCACAATCACAATTGAAAAATTGAATTAAATAGACTCAAGAACAACAAGACAACTTCAGAAACAGTCGATAAATCAAACCGTAGGAACTGGAGTACCAACAGCGGAAATCAAAAACTGGTTCAAATGGCTCTGAGCACTATGGGACTTAACATCCATGGTCATCAGTCCCCTAGAACTTAGAACTACTTAAACCTAACTAACCTAAGGACAGCACACAACACCCAGCCATCACGAGGCAGAGAAGATCCCTGACCCCGCCGGGAATCGAACCCGGGAACCTGGGCGTGGGAAGCGAGAACGCTACCACACGACCACGAGATGCGGGCAGCGGAAATCAGCACTCATCTCTGTAACTAGCTGTATCTCTGTAATCAATAAAAAATTGGACACACATTATATGGAATTTCTTATTCAAATGAATCCCTACTATCATCTCCAAAAATAATAGATATTTCTCCTGAAACGCCCGGTGAAGTACCGTAAAAAACTAAGTTTAAGTTATTTTTCCCGGTTAGCGATGTGACGGTGACAAAATCACCCTTTCAGAATATCCCACGCAACATTACAAACTGTCACCTACATGAAATCCATCGCTGTTGAAAACCTTAGTTCAGCAACCACACGTTTCGCTCGAGACTCAGTTGCGACACTCACAAAATTTCTAATCTGAATAACTCAGCGATGGGGTGAAAACGAAGTTCTGCTGACTATCTTACCCAGTCCTATGGCGAACCGCTGCTGCCACCGACCCAGTGTGTGCTGCTCCAAGCGCGAAAACATTTAGACCAAGTGGCGCCATCTTCCATGTGTTCGCGCCCTCTCCAATACTGATCTTCTTCAACCTACCAGTTTAAGACTCAGAAAATAACCTTTTTTAAATATAGACAATCATCGCATTGAGACTACTCCAACATTTTTTTTCTTTCCACGCGGATCATCTTGATACCAAATAGTTAAATTTATGTCTTCTGGGTTTCTGTCATTCAAAAAAATGATAGTCATCAATCTACCAAACAGAGTACAAATAAAGATCTACATTTATTCTAGTGGTTAATAGGGCATTTCATGTGATTTACACTGGTGCTACGAAGTATTCACACCACTTTTGAATTACGACTAATTTTACTATTCGTAACTTCATTTTTGTGCTAATTGTACCATTTAATCAATCTTATAATTATATAAAAAACGTTTCGACAAAGGAAGATCGGTAATAAGTATGGATATCGGTTGCTGTCGTTCTACTACCTGTACGTAGACTATCTGAATAACGGCATTCTGGGTTATTTATAGTTAGTATTGTAGTGTCTGAACCGCTTCGTGAATCGCCGACATATTTTTGGCAGATATATCTGTTGACAGTAGCTGTTTTTTTTTTTTTTTGACGTAGAATACACCTCAGTAACTAATTGAATCAATACTAATTAAAGGTTTATTTAGTGGCGTATTATGTATGGATATTTAGGCTACATGCCGTTACTTTGCCAATTTTCGTCGTACAGATTATTGTGCAGAGTCTATGAGCTCATCTCATAGATACGAATAAATATATTTTCTCAGTATTTTCTCAACGTAATTGAATCATGGGTAACTTAATTCTCGCTGGCGTTTCCCAAGTTGGAGCCACCAACGGCCAAACTTAGCAGAGAGTATTTCCGTAGGACGTGCGCAAAAACTCCTCCACCTACTTCCAGAACGCCTAGTTTGGTACACAAATGTTAAACCTCCGACTCAGTGAGGCATTTGTTTACACAGAGCCCCGCCTCTTTCCCCAGTTGTGTGGTATGTTCACTCGGTCCTCTCCCCCCCGACACATAACTGCTCCTCAGCCAGCGTCATGATAGGTGGCTCAGGCTGTAGCTTTACCCGCCACTTTTCCCATCAAATTCACCAATAAAAAGGATCCTCTGAATCTGAATTACCAATTCGAAGAACGTAACAACTTCCAGTTCAACTTTTTTCCTCCTTTAGGAAATGTATAAAGGGCAGTCAAATGAAAACAAGACAATAATGTAAACTTTTTATTATTTCAAAAGTAATCGCCATAGCTGTGAGAAAAGACTGTCTAAACCTACACGGAAAATGGTTTTTGGTTGCCTACAGAACCATAACTGTGCGCACGTGTGCACCTCTTCATCCGAAGCAAATCGACGGCCACGAATGTTGTCTTCGGGACTCCAAAAATATGGAAATCGCATGGGGAAACATCGTGACTCTATGGAAGATTTGTAAGGGCTTTCCAGCGAAACTTCAGCAGCGTTAACAAAACAATCTTGGCAACGTGGGTGCGAATTATCCTGCAACAGAATGATTCCTCCGTCAACGTTCCTGAGCGTTTAAACTCGATGCCGCGCTTCAAACTTTGCAAAGTGTCCACGAGAATAAATTAGTTGTTTCAAATGGATGCAGAGCGCAGTACACAGACATACGAGAGACACTCATAAAGTTTTAACCATCACCTTAGAAAACGAAGCTGTGTCCAAAAAAATGGTGATGTTGTTAGTCCGTGGCTATAATGTCACGTAGAAGAAGGTGTAATTAGATGAATGACGAACACTAACTTCACTTAACGAAGGTTTATTCAGCACTTGCACAAACAAGAGCGCAGAGCGAACTGCCTACGGCCAGAACACATACAGTATATATACAGTTACAGAACATTCCATTACAATGATTCTTGACATTTGTGGATACTTCTGAAATGTATTCGAACCGAATATAGAAATTAAAATTTTGCAGCTCAAGGGAGTTTTGTACTTACTACCCTCCCTACAACAGCCTAGTATTATAAACATTACACCACGTCAACTGCGCTACTCACCTCCTTCTGGGCCATTGCTCCCTCCTTAAAGAACAGCGTCTCGATGTTACGTCGTCCTAGAGCAATCGTTAGAAATTATGAAATAAGAGACTGCCTGTATGGAACAGAATTATGAGTCGATACCTAAGGCCGTGTAGGAGTTGGCTGCACAGATCAACAACCTGCAAGTGGCAAACGCTAACATTGTAGACGAGATGGCTGTTTTGGCCAACCGATTAGAAAAGCTAGAAACAGATTCCACACAGCTTGTAAAGTAGAAGTTGAACGAACAAGCAACTAAAATTGAAACCGAATTCAACTCATGGCTAGAGGTGAAGGAGAGCGAGATCTACAAAAAATGTTGATTCTAAGGTACAAGCAGCCATGGCAGATAGAGATTCCGAATCGTTCACTATCGCAATAAGTAGTCAAGTACAGAACGACGTGCAAACCATCAAACAAATACTCAATGAGGATATTCCGCAGTGGCAAGTGAATATTACCAAACGGATATCCGACTTCGAAAAGGGTTTAGCACAGAGCAGCAAACATCTTAAACATGAAACTATGTCGCCAACAGCCAATATTTTTGGCAATGCACAAACTTATGAGCGACGCAACAATGGTGAACCTAGGCGATAATGCGAAGAGCTGAAGCTTCGGTTCAGAGCACACAGTCTATGTCCCAAGAGCAAACCAGTGTAGTCCAAAAATAATGGTCGAAGAAAGTTTGATCAAAAATAGGCAGTTTCAGACGTCTACTACTGAACGGAAGCCAGTACATTCAGTAGTATTCATAAGAAGCTTTAAAAATATCTTGCCTAGTGTGTGGAACGAAGCACAGAAAATTCAATACTATGTCATACATTCAGGGTGATGCAGCGTTGTGGACTTCGGAAGTTGCAGATAGCTGCATGACGTTTGAACAGTTCGAAAAGGCGTTTTTGTCGAAGTACTGGTCGCCTCCTATACAAGAGCGGCTAAGAAAATAAGTATACAATCCCGAACCGTACTCAGCTCGTCTTGGGAATCTGAGACAGTATTTCGAGAAGTATATAAACAAGACGCGCTACTGGGATGAGCCTATCTCACCAAGAGACACAGTAAGGCTCCTAAAATCACATTTACTCATTCGTATCAAAGAGAAACTAATACACGTACCAGAGACCGACATGGAACATTTCCTGTCTGTCCTAGATTCAATAGACTTAATCCAGGAAGACGCAAAAGCAGCGTGTGATCACTCACGAATAATGGATCAGGGTGTAAAAATGACAGGAATAATAGTGCACCAAACCACAACCATGGAAATGGTGGGGGCGGTAACAAGCGGCAAGAGCATTCGCAAAATGGTAATAATGGTAGAAGTCAGAACGGCTATGGGCATCCGTCCCATAATAAAAAGCGTCGATTTGATGACCGGTACGATTCCGGACCGCCCGGGACCAACCGCTGGAAAAATGCACGAGGTCAGTGGCATAGCAATTACAGAGACAGCAATCGCAATTGGAACCAGAATCACCGACCAAGCCCCGAACGGCAAGGTAATGACCGGTAGGATAACAGACCACCGCTGCAAAACGCACCTATAGCGCTGTCGTGGCGGCCTACAAATCAAAACGTACTCATAGTAGAGGTCACGGACAATAGCCGTCCAAGTACCTCGCAAGCAAGCCATCCAACAAACTAGAATCGGCCACGATATGCTCTCCGTCGCTGGCCTAGGGGTGGAGTGAGAGCAACACGAATGATAATAATATGCCTGGAATACATATGCTGCGATACAACGACGGTATCAGTATGGAGCAAGATCTACTGACCGAACCCCATGAATGTAGTAAAGATAGCAACGAAAATGTGCAAGCCATAATAGAAGCGAAAATCAATTATGTTGTAGTGAATATAATCATCAACATAGGTGCTTCAGTGAGTGTAATGAGTACAGAATTGTTTAAAGCGCTGGGGAAGGACGTAGCATACCGACTTTCCCGGTTAGTAATTGCAAGGTGTCTGGAGCTATAAGTGCACAGAGGCAATTAATTAAGCACCAAGAGCAGGTGGAGATTTGTAAGGAGGGCGAAGCCATAGTGAGCTAGTTCCTCATTGTTACAGGATTAAAGGTGGCCTGCATTCTGGGAGTAGATTTTCTCCGTGAGAGGGACGCAGTGATCGACCTCTCCTCGGGAAAACTAAGCATAGTTAATAAAGGTAGGAGAAATGAGATGTCTATGATGAAATCGAAGGAGGTACTTGTGCCATGTTGCAACCGAATCAATATCAAATGTAGGAACCCCTATGTAGTGCACTTAGATGATTATTCACATGTGACAGATCTTTATTACCCTAGTATGGAAGATAGAAATTTTGAAACAAATGTAGATGCATTTCAAACCAAAGTACAGGAATCTGAAAGTTTAAGCAAAGTACAAAAGCAACAGTTAACGCAGCTGCTATCGGAATATACCATGGTATTTACCGACCGACCAGGAATAATCAAGGTTCAAATGGTTCAAATGGCTCTGAGCACTATGAGAGTCAACATCTTAGGTCATAAGTCTCCTAGAACGTAGAACTACTTAAACCTAACTAACCTAAGGACATCACACACACCCATGCCCGAGGCAGGATTCGAACCTGCGACCGTAGCAGTCCCGCGGTTCCGGACTGCAGCGCCAGAACCGCTAGACCACCGCGGCCGGCAATAACCAAGGGGTACCACTATCACACAGAGGTGATACCCCACAAAACGTACTGTGGCGCACCTTATTCCATCCCTTCGTCGATAATGGAAGTAGTGGCTAAAGACATTCGGAAGATGATAGAGCAGGATATCATTGAGCCCTATCTCTTCCCATATAGGTAGTCCTCTTGTAGCAGTGGCGAAAGCCAACGGAAAAATACGGTTAGTATTAGATGCAAGGGACATCAATGAAATTATTATACCTGTCAGAACTCGTCCAGAAAATTTAGATGTGCAGATGCAAAAATTCCACAGAGTACAGTACTTGACCTCGGTCAAATGTGAAAATCCCACTTACGCCAGAATCAAGGAAGTACACATATTCGGAGGGCGAAGTTACCAACCCTTCGGGTTGAATGTAAGTGGTAGAGTATTTATTACTGCTCTCGACACGGTACTGGGTCCAGACTTGTTAGAAAAAATCACAGTATATGTTGATGACCTGGTAATCGCTACTGCTAATTGGGACGGACATTTGGAATTTCTGCATAGAGTATTAGAGAAATTTAAACAGGCTGGCATGACAGCCAATTTAGAAAAGTCAAAACTTGGAAGCAAAAAAATTAAATTTCTGGGACACCTTATCACGCCGCTTGGTATCAGCCCAGACAACGAAAAACTAGAGGCGATCCGAGAATTTCCGAGACCACAAAGTAAGAGACGATTAAAAGCGCTCATTGGACTTACGTCTTTTTTCAGGAGGTTTGTACCAGATGTTAAATGATGAGTCATTTTTAAATCTACTGCGAAAAAATGTGCAGTGGGTTTGAACTGACAAGTGTCAGCAAGCTTTTGAAGCAATTAAAACCGCCCTGCTGAATGCAAATATTTTGCAGCACCCGGACCTATCAAAAAGTTTTTGTCTTGCGACGGACTCGTGTTCCTCTGGCTTGGGAGCGTGCCTGTTCCAGTGGGAGGAAGGCAACGACCCGGCAACAATAAAGATTGTCGGCTTTGCCAGCAGGACTCTAACTAGCTGCGAGAGAGCCTACTCGTTAACCGAACTGGAAGCACTCGCCGTAGTCTGGGCTGTGAAAAAGTTTAATTAGTATTTGTATGAGAAAGAGATTAAAGTGTATAGTGACCAGCAGGCGTTAAGTTTTTTGATGTCATGCAAGCTATTCCATACCGGACTAAGGAGATGGATGCTTACCTTACAAGAATACCGAATAAAGATTATGTTGTAAAGTAGCAGTATTTTGCACCTTACTGTAATATAATAATTGTTGCAAAGACGAGTTAGATATCGGTTATTATGTTATTTATCAGGGAATCAGCCTATTGAAATTAATATAGGGAGTATCAGACGGCATAAGACGCGTATTAACTTTAAGAAATTCGCATGTTGCATGAAGTCGGGGTTCAGGTGATATTTTCTCGGAGTTTGGCTGGAGCGGACGAGCGGCACTGCTCAAAAGCAGGGCAGAGGGGTGCGGAAGTTTACAACCGACCATTACGAGTCGGCATGCGAAAGCGTCCCGACGCGCCGCCGGAGCAGGTAGGCACCCATTGCGCGGACAACACAGGCAGGCCTTCGAGGAACGGCGCCTCGTTGGCGCTGGGCGTTACGCCGACGCCACTGTGTCGAGATGAGCTGGCGCCTAAGGGAGCCTTCCCACGAATCTTAACGTTTTCTGGGGCTTTCTAAGAAACGCAGTTAAGCTAGTGCAATGACCTTTTCCCGCGCGAGGGCGAACAGAGAGACACGATTGGTGGGTTCAATTTTGAACGGAGTTTCAGTTTGTTCCAGAACATTCTAGGCGCAGTAAGGCGCAGAATGTTTTAATTGGCTGGAAGAAGCCAGGAAATAATAGTGGGAGCGAACTGTGCTGGTCTGGAGCCACGGGATTGGCCAGCTCGAAAAATAGCGTGGGGGGTGCTGATTTTTGCAGAGGGAAGCTTTTGGAACTGTTATCGAGGAGAAGCGCCTTAGCTCCTGTACCGAGCGGACGTCGTGCTTTCGGCTCCCCTGTAGGAGAGTAAATTTTTTTCAGTGTGCTGTGCAGAACTTTGAATAAGTCTGCCAGCTACAACTGAAACTAGTATTCAGTTAGGGGTACTGTCATGTTTTACTGTTAGAGACACGCTGATTCCGCTAATTACGGTTGGGAATACTGTCTCACAGGAAGCAGACAGGAGCAGAGCAATTTCCTTGAGCCACAATTTATTAAAGACGTTACTGGATTCCGCCTTTGGGCTGGTGAGTCCCGTCTTAACGAGTGCGAGACGATTGGAAAGAAAGCAGAATTAGCTTTTGAATAGGAGTTTACGAACAGGAAGCCTGTTCGCGAAAATAAATTCACTTTGTAGCAATTGAGGCTCCTCGGCGACGCAGACGCCACTGGAAGCTTGCTGACCTGTCCACGATGCTGCATTTGGTAACGTGATGCTCAGTTTCGGCATTTAATCCGATATTACGTACGCCTGTGATTACCAGAGCTCAGTTTTCCAGCCACGCTCTTATTGAGAATTTGTTAATTGCAGTAGGTTTGTCTGACGTATTTTATGCCATCTGACAAGGGGAGAGAGTAGAAAATAACAAGTACAGATGCGTTATCCGACCTTAAGAGTTAGTTTTGGAATTTAAGGGCCATTGCCATTACTAGCTTAATTTTATCACTTATAAATGTATGTCATTGTTCAGTTTGATGACAGGAAGATTAGTGATCAATAAATATGTTCAATGCTATCCTTGTTTGTTTAGTAGTGAACAGTTCCCTGAACACTATTTAGTTATTAAATATTAATCAAAATTAGTGAAGGGGAAGTTTTAATTAACAGGTTGGGTCTCATAACAGGCCTTCAGCCAGAGCCAACGACCCGATCCAGTAGGCAAAGTTAACAAGTAAAAGCATTCTTGTTAATCCCCCCCCCCCCCCCGACATTTGGCTGACCCGCCTAGGGTCCCTAATCATCATTATATTGAAAGAAAGCCCTGCCAATGTATACAAAAGGTCAAGATAACAAGATAACATAATAGCGGATGCTTTGTCGCGACTGCCGGTGGGATTACCGGAGTTAGCAGAAATGCTAGAACAATCCGCCGAGTATAAAGTGCTTTTAGTACGAGACAATGCGTACAGGAAGTATTTTCTATAAATGTGTAAAAATATCTCTGAACTACGAGATCAGATCCGGTGTGGGCAAAAATCGTTAGTAATATTATGAATGATGCTAACAATAAAGATCAGCGAGGTTTTAAAATTGTGGACAACCTTTTGTACCATAAACTTAGCACAAAAGGAGACTGCTGGGTAGTATGCATACCCAACCAGTCTGTCAAAGTCGTAATATGGCATACGCACTTGGCATGGGGCCATGCAGGGATCGGGAAGTGCGCAGAACTCATTGCGATATATTGCTACTTCCCCCGAATGAAACACCAAATTCAAGTAACAGTTAGGAATTGCGCTATATGACAGAAAGGGCATGATAGGTACACAAAATTGGAACTTCATCCCATAGTTCCACTCCGGCCGCTTCAATTACTCTCTTTGGACGTAGCAGGCCCCTATCCCATGGCCAGGGGAGGTATGAAATATATACTGGCAGCGTACGATATTTTTTCCAAATACTTGACAATTTATTGTATAAAATCAGCTACTGCCAAAAGCATAGTAACACGGGTCAATCAAGAATACTTGCCTCAAGTGGGGAAACCTGAAGCCATAATAACTCACAATGCAACTTATTTCACGGTCACACTTGGAAAAATTATCTACAGGAACAAGGTATACAGCATATTCTGGTATCTCGGTTTCATGCAGAAGCAAGTTTAGTCGAAAGAACATTCAGAGAATTGAATAACTTCCTAGAATTTACATTGAAAACCGACACACAAAATGGCCTGAGTTGGTACCTAAATTTGTCAAAATACACAATTTAACACCCCACTCAAGTACAGGATACCCACCAGTAGAGATATTGAAAGGGGTTGATAAGACACAGAATGAACGGCTCACACCTCCCCCGAGGCTACCAGCCAGGGCCGAAACAAGAGAGAAGAAGATAAAAAATTGTATGGGACAACTTAACCAGTTGTGCCGCAAAGAGGAAAAAGAAGTACGACCGAGGTGTAACTAACAAACAGAAATACAATGTAGGTGACATGGTGCTTATTCGTAAGCACCCCAAATCCTCAGCCACCCTAAAGCAAAATAGTAAGTGGCAATTGATATATTCACTGCCCTTTGAAGTAATAAAGGTGCTGCACAAATGTAGCTATTTGTTAGCGCACCCCCAGAGGGGGAAAGTAAAAGGATTGTATCCACGTAAAGATATGAAATTATTTATTCAATGACCAGCCAGACAGTAGCAGTAAGAAGAATTCAATTGTGTTTTAGAGTATAAATATGTTAGCTTTAAGAAAGAATTTGGGTGTATATAAAATTTTGAGAAGGCAAGACATTTAATAGGTAAGCATAGCACGAAAGTAGAATCAATAAACTGGGCAACAGCATGCAAATTGAAGATTTTATTTACAGACAATTATTGTCAGTAAAATACTATATGCTCATCAAGCAATGGACAATTTTTTTGTTGACAAAGTAATGAATAATTTCTTGAATCATTTTTCATTTGTAGTAAGTATGTACACTTAATGATGATATTTCATGTAGCAATGTAATAGGTGTAATTGTGTTAGAATTAACGAACCCTGAGAGAGTCTCTACTGGACAAAAAATGACTTTGTAGTACAAAACAATTATGTGGAGTAATGTTACTACCTATAGTGATCTGAGAACGACACTGCAGCAGAATTCAATCAAAGACAAACCCGTTTCGTGTAACCTACACTTTGTATGTAACGATGCTTCAATTGAAGCCTGTGTACTTGGTACTCGTTCTTGAATATTAACTACGCGGTACGCGAATCAAGTCAGTCTACACGGAAACTACACTGCAGTCCTGTAGGACAGATCATTCAAAAAATAAATAAATAAATAATAAATTCTAATACTAAATGAAGTATTTATTGAGCAATATGCCCAACTCCAGCATTCATGCACATGGTAAAATCTGTTTGCTAGATGGGTGATAACCTGGCAAGCTACACCAAAAAGGGAAAAGAAGACTGTACCAAAAATCACATACCTTTAAACAATTACAAAAAAGACATATATGCCTACTAACAATACTAAAAGTGTGTAATGAACATGGTAAACACAATGGACTCAAAATAGATGAGAGTGATTATGCAAAGAACAGTTGATATGCATTCAAAATAAACTGTGTGCATAAACAATCTAGGAAAGGACGGAATATTGTGTGTAGCAGGGACAGAAAGTGACCGTTGGATCTGCACCAAGATATACGTCTGGATACGTCAAGTGTTGAGTGACTAATTGTCATAGTGCAGTGCTCAACGAGCAATGAATTTACTGTGTGTACAAATGGATGATAGTAATCCGTTCAGATTCGGTTAAAACAAACTTCGCTCGACAGGAACATTTAGTGTGTGTGATCCGAAACATTTTCGTGTGCTGAGAGACGCTCTAGCAGCGCATCGACCGTGAGAACAATGACAGTGTGTAGTACAACGTGCGTGTGACGAACCCTAAATAACAGTGTCACAGTGCGATTCAGTTGTGAAGCCACAAGAAACCCGTTATCACGCCAGAACATTCGGTGCAGACCAGCGAAACGACGGCTTACTGAACAATAAACGCTTTTAACCAAGTTGCATTTTCTTCCACAGCTAATAACCTGTACCCTTAAAGACAGCACACCGTTGTGGTATATTTGTTTCATGCGTTTCGCTGGACAGCCATGCGGAGAAGCAGAGATGTGTGCCGTGAAGCCAGCCAGCCGGTCGCACGAAACAACTGCAACACGCCGACATCGGTGAATGGTTCGGCGCAGTTCGCGACTGCGCGGACTCCGTCGCTGTTAGCGGACAGGACGTCGACACGTAGTTGACACGCCGCGTTCCAGACGACGCTACGCAAAATTGCTTCGCGCCGCCCGCTCCATACGGCATTGTCGACATTCAGCTTAACATTACTAACTACCCTGTTAATGAACTAACACGAAATTATGTGTCAAACATTTTTTCTTTAGTTAACTGTGTATAAACTCAGCATATTAATTTGTTAGATGATATGTTTTCGTCACATTAGTGAAGCAAAATGACGTGAATTCCATACCATGGTGGAACATTTGTAGTGAATAATTGTAGAGACAAGTCATTATATGACTGTAAAACTATTTAATGATTGACTTCCTTTGTTACACGGAACATAAACATTACCACGGATGTGGAAGAGTGTAAAAGGTACATTTCCAACAAGGGGTCTAAAAGTTTAACATTTTGTCATAAATCTTTCGTGTGTGACACTTTATCTATGAACATTTGATAAACGCCAGCCTTATTTGATGAACAATCAGACTGCGTTTTACTGCAAACCAGGCGGGGTGATCACGGCTTTGTTTTCAAAGGTTTCCTGACCGCACATAGCCCAAATGGGGGAATCAGAAAACTGTAATGACCCTGGGACTAGGTTCACAGTCACCTCGCAAAGTGTGAGAAAACCATAAACAGCGTAAATAAAACTATAGTGCAAAAGAGCAAACAAAGTGAATAGTGAATATCCCAAATAAGGTGAGAAACAATGACGAAACGGACGTTAGTGGCAGCATATTGCCGAACATTCATGACGTTAGGCAATTGCTGCCAGGGGGCCATTGTAATGTCTCCTGGCAAAACACGTATTACATGTAGTAAAAAAAAATTGAAAAAAATAATTGAACTGGATGACTGTAATTTTGATTCTGCATGGATAATGATTGTGTGAACTATATGTAATAAAGAGAAACCATTATGTGTCATGTTTTATACTTGTATAGAATTATGTATCGATTTTTTCAAGATAATATCTGTGTCGGCGAGTACTGAAACCGCCACAGATGGTACTTATTAAATATCAAACAAAGATGTAAATGTATTAAACCTAGTGTAGTAGTGTAGTAGCGACCGAGAATTAATTTCTCTGTCGCCTTTTTGGAGTTACGTGAGTAGGAAGAGCCTGTGACGCTATGTAGCAATCTTTTGTCAAGATTGAGAAAAGGACGCCATTAGGTATTGATTTGAAAAGGTGTGTAAGAATTTAATCTGTCTAAATGTTTTGAATAGAGTTACTTAGTGAAAACTTGCATTATGATCTGTGATAAGCTTGCGTGGTATTTTATCCCATCCTTTTAAGACATTTTGAGCTATTTAAATATTATTCGTGGTGCAAAGCTGCGCTACAAACGAACGAGCCACTGCCGCCGCACATTCAAACTGCATTAAATGAAACCAATCACACCGCAAAGAAGCGGACAGGTAATAGTGAACTAAAATTATTTCTTTCAACTTTCGGGTTTGCAGGGCAGAGCAGCAGATTTTATGATGTGTTTTACAGGTGGATGCGGGCTGCACATGATGTTATATTATTAACAGTGCAAAAGGGTAATATACCTTCATGACATAAAAGAAATCTAGTTGTGCGTATTTCTGGTCTGGCAAACATTATAGTAAAAACATTTTTTCTCTGATAATAGTCTCATGTTCTCGTGTTAGTCGTGGTACTTATTGGTGTTTTAACGTTAACAAAAATCCATTGCAAAATTTTGATGTTGAACAAACACTGCGTACTGTAACATCAGTATTGATAACGAAATAATTTTCAGTAACCTTTTCAATAACTGTAAACTAAGAAAGATATGTTGAACTTTATAGTGAGTTACAGTAACGAAACAATGTTCCTTTTATAGAAAGCCAGATCCAGAATAATAAGAACATAATATATTTTGTTTTGTTGAAAATTAATGATCCAAGGAAAGTCACAGCACAGCATCCCACACAATTATTTCAGGGCTCTTTTCGTAGCAACATATTTTATCTCATCCATTTACCAATATATTAGTTGTTACGCGAGCATCAACAAAGAGAGCGAAACGGTGATCTTCTTAGAACTTCCTTTGGGCTACGCTCTTCGTCACCTTTCCGCTTGTTGCCTGTCGCTGGAGCTTCGAATTTATCCTGGGTTGCAGAATCCTCATAGGGCTTCATTCGAGGGACGCGGAGCGTATTTCTGATCTTCCGTCGTCTTGTGTTGGGGTCGAAATCTTCAACTTAATAAGTAACATCTGACAACTGTCTTACAACCTTACAAGGTCCAAAGTAGTGCCTGAGGAGCTTCTAAGAGAGACCAACCTTCCGAACAGGAGTGAAGATCCAGACGAGGTCACCAGGCGTCATACCTTCGGCGATCGTTTTCTTGAGCCTGCAGCGTGCGGAGTCGAGCTAACTGCCGAGCTTCCTCGGCTCTGGTTAACACATGGCCGATATAGTCGTTGTCCACGTCATCAGGATGTAACGGAAACACAGTGTCCATTGTCGTAGTCGCTTCACGACCACCCACCAGAAAAAATGGCGTAAATCCTGTGGTGTCTTGTTTGGCGGTGTTGTAGGTAAACGTCACGAAAGAATGCACCTCATCCCAGTTGCTCTGCTCAACATTGACGAACATTGATAGCATGTCGGCCAAGGTCATATTAAGACGTTAAGTAAACCCATTAGTTTGCGAATGGTAGGCAGTCGTCATGTGTTGAGTCGATTGAAAAACTTTTCCTCGATCAGTAAGTAACGACCTTGGGGCACCGTGTTTTCACGGCTTTTGTAATGGCATAGCGTATCAGATAATCAGTACAAACAATAATCCATCTATTGCCACTACCTGACGTTGGAAATCGTCCAAAGAGATCAATCCCAACACGCTGGAAAGGCGTTTCGGCTGGTGGAATTGTTATGCGTCGGCCAGGTGGTTTCTGAAGGAACTGACTTTCTCGTCTGGCACTCTGGACAGTGCGACACATAGTGACGGAAACTCCTAAATAAACCTGGCCAGAAAAATCTCTTACGGGTTCTATCGTATATCTTAATAAATCCTAAATATCCGCCTTAGTGTGTCATGGAATTTCTGTAGAACATCTAAGTGCATGTGTTTAGGAATCACTAGTAGCCATCTCTTTCCAAACGGATCAAAGTTTTTCTTGCAAAATAATCCATTAACTACCGTAAAATGTCCTTTTACATCCACTGACCGATTTAAGGTAAGCATAATTTGAGACATCTTGGCGCCCCTCTTCTGCGCAGCAGAGAGATCCTGGAGCCCAGCGAGACAGTCACTATGTTAATCAAAGTCTTGATGGTCTTGCACAGGGTTTCTTGAGAGACAATCGGTATCTTGGTGTTTTTTTACACTTTTGTACACTACCCTTGAAGATGTAGTGCCCGCCTGGCGAATCATCCTGTTGGATCCTTAATACCTGTCAACCAACAAAGTGAATGATGGTCTGTAACAACTGTTAATGGCCTTCCATAGAGATACTGTCGAAATTTGCACATGGCCCATATCACAGCAAGGCTTTCTGTTTCTGTAGTTGAGTAGTTTCTCTAGCCTTTTGTAAGTGTCCTAGAAGTATAGGCTATAACCTTCTCCGTTCCGTCCGAAATTTGCACCAGAACAGCACCGATCCCATACCCACTGGCATCTGTGTGTAGTTCTGTAGGTGCTCCCACATCATACAGACCAAGTACAGGGTCAGTTGTCGTAGGTTTTTGCAGCACATCAAAAAGAGTCTTGTTGAGAACCAACCCAGACAAATTTAGCATAGGATTTTAACAACTCTTGGAGTGTCCTGGCTTTGATACAAAAGTCTTTGATAAAACGACGGTAATAAGAACATAACCCGAGGAAGCTTCTCATATCTCTAATACTTTTAGGAGTAGGAAATTCCGTTACAGATCTCACCTTTCCTGCGTCTGGTCACACACCTTCGTTTGACACAAGGTGTCCAAGTATTTTGATTTTTTTTGCTCCAAAGACACTCTTTCTTGAATTAAGTTTCAGTCCGCCTTGTTGGAGACACTTAAGAATGGCACTCAGTCTTTTTATCTGTTCAGCAAATGTCTCTGAGAACACTATAATGTCATCTAAATAACAAAGACACATCGTCCACTTCAGGTGACGTAGAAGATTATCCATCATCCGTTCAAAAATTGCTGGTGCATTACACAAAGCAAACGGCATTACCTTAAACTCATACAGGCCCTCAGGAGTGATGAATGCAGTTTTCTCACAATCAGCCTCATCTACTTTGATTTGCCAATATCCCTAGTACATGTCCATGTTTGAGAAAAACTTAGCCCCCTTCAGACAATCTAGTGTATCGTCAATTCGTGGAAGGGGGTTAACGTCCTTTTTAGTTATCTTATTAAGCTTCCTGTAATCAACACAAAAGCACCAATTGCCATCCTTCTTCCTGACGAGAACCACTGGTGACGACCATAGGCTCTGCGAAGGTTGAATAATGTCATTCTTTACCATTTTCTCTACCTCGTCGCGAATTACTCGACGTTCCGTTGCTGACACATGGTATGCTCTCTGGCTTATTGGTTGATAGTCTCCAGTGCTAATCCGGTGCTTCACCGTCAATTTGACTAATTTGCTTTTCACCTGTGGATTGAAGCATTCAGAGAACTCTTGAAGAATGGCAAGTAGCTTCTTCTGTTGTTCCTTAGTGAGATCTGGTGATAGTCGAGCTAGAAGATCTTGTCTCATATAACCTAACATAACCTAACCTAACCGCTAGCTCCAATTTCGCCTACAGACTCGGCATGGGAGGTTCCTATGACGCTCAGCTGTTCGGCAATTAACGGCTCAGCGTTTGCTACGTACATGCGTCTTGGAAGGATCTGCGGTTCTCGGCAAGAGTTAACTATCCATAATTCACCGAAACTGTTCTTAAAGGAGACGACAGAGCCTCTGTTGACCAAGTTATTCTTCAGTGGTATGCTTCTCTTACATTCCACTACAAGATCCATGGGTTGATGAATGGCATGACACGTGACAGTTATCTTTCTACCGCTGACTGCAGGAATGATCACTTCCTCCAGCACACATAGTCTCCACACACCCGGATGCTTTTCTTCCTGTCCACAGTATCTCATCTCGTCTAGAATAATCTTCGATTGACCACGGTCTATAATTGCCTGAGAAGCTTTCAAAAAGTCCCATCCGAGAATAACGTCATGACTACGTTCTTGTAAGACGATGAATTCTAAGGGCTGTGTATGGTCACTTCTAGCCACACGAATGACGCATCTTCCTGTAGGTTTTACATATTTCCCATTAGCCATCTTCAGCAGAGATGTTTTGCTGTCGACGAATACGGTTTTCTGCAACTGGCGACGGTACTTCTCCGAAACGACTGAATATGATGCTCCAGGGCCCACAAGAGCTTGGGCTGGTCGGCCATCCATGAGGATATCGACGTAGTTTCCTATCATTTTTGTAGTGATCGACGGCGGAGGATTTTTCTCTGCCGCGGCCTCACCTCCAAGGAAGGTCGCACCCTTTAGTTTTCCAGGTTGCGGTGGTTAGGTGATCGGCTGGAGTTTCTAAAAGGCGATGGAGACCTTGATCGGCATGTTGGGGAGCGTCCTCTCCAGCGGCTAGCTTGCGGCGATGGTAGCCTTCGTCGTCCTGCACCCACATCTTCTTGTTCACCTTCGTATTTCCGGAGTTGGCGTCGGCTAAGTTCGGTCTACTGTCTTCTGGCGCGGGTGTCATCAAATATCCGCCGCGTTTCTTGACAACAGCGCACCCCTTGTCCCGGTCGTCCGCAGTGGAAACATGCTGTTCGGTTATCCTGGATCTCGGTTTTTTGCTCGCCATGCAATCCAAGTGCCTTCTGAACTTCCTCTCTCACTATCTGAGAAAGAACACTTGTGAAATCAGTTGCTTCCTCCTTCACAGACATTGATACGACGTTTGGAAGCCGTTCAAATTTCTCGCGTGTAATTGTTTTTTGACGCATGGTCTCGATATACTGGCACCATTTTATGAAGTCGTCTGCTGTCGAAACCTCCTTCAGGAGTAGAGCTTGATACATCAGCAATACCCTTCATGAGATGTGCAACCTTATCTTCCTCCTTCATTCTAGGATCTACTATTTTACACGACTCCAAGACCTCATGAAAGTAGGATGTTGTAGTTTCTCCTGGATGCTGTGCCCTGCACTTAAATTTATCTTCAGCCTTGGACTTCTGTCGTTGTGTGTCGCCGAAATATTTGCGCAGTTCCGCCTGAAATACTTCCCAGCTTGTGAACTTCTCCTCTTTGTTCTCAAACCATTGCTTGGTAGCGCCCTCCAAGTAGAAAAATACGTTAGCCAAACACACGGTGTCACCCCATTTTTTATATTTTGCTATACGCCCATATACTTTCAGCCACTTGTTTGGATCTTGGCCATCGTCACCAGAGAACCCAGAAGGATGCCTCATGTGGTGGCACACAGTTGCTGTCATCGTAACGTCCTCTTCTTCTTCTGTCTCCGATAGATCGATCTGTTGAATATGGCTCGAACTCGGGTTTCTCGCCACGTAAACGGCGGCTATGTCGTGGCCTGATGGGAGCCACTGTGTCGTCGATAATGTGTGCTATCACGAGTTCCAATACCCAGCGTCTCCACCAGAATAATGTCACGTAGAAAAAGATATAATTAGATGAATGACGAACACTAACTTCACTTAACGCAGGTTTATTCGGCACTTGCACATACAAGAGCGCAGAGTGAACTACGTCCGGCCAGAACACATACGGTATATATAAAGTTACAAAACATTTCAGTACACTGATTCTTCAAATTGATGGATACTTCTTGAATGTACTCGAACCGAATACGGATATTAAAATTTTACAGTTCATGTGCGTTTTGAAATCATGACCATCCATGCAACAGTCTAGTTTCATACCCAGTACATGACGGTGACTGTGCTACTGAGCTTCTTCTGTGACGATATATTCACCCTCAAATGCTGAAGGTTTTTCGCAGGGGCACACAACTGGAGGAGATCTTGGTTGTACAAGTCTGCAATTAGGCCGTTCAGGAAATGTTTCACCACAAAAATCACCTCGTCCTCATTCTTGAAATGCGTGATTCGCAATGACTTCTTCATCCGAGGAAATAGCAAAAGGAAGTAATCAGTGGGGTTCATGAAAGGAAAATACGAGACATGAGCCAGAATTTGACGCTCCTGACAGTGTACGGTGCATAATGTACTGGGATGTTACCGTGAAGCAAAATTACCCTTAAACAGGTATATGTGACGCTTTTTGTTGACAGCCTCCTGTGACTACTTCAAAAGATTTTGACAGCATGCTCCTGTGACCGATTACCCTTTACCAATACAATCTGTCCTGGAGCACAGCACCAGCTTCCCTGTTGGTGGTTGAGGCTTCGTCTTCTGCGGCAGGGCTGGATCCACATTCGTAACTCTTTTGTTTTGAGGTCAAAGTGACACACCTGTGTCTCGTCCGTGCTGATCAGGTAGATAAAGAACTCGTCTTTATTGACCTGACCCCTCGGTGTTTTCGAACAGATGTGAACACTGAATCCAACTGGTGGCGACACTTGTCGTTTCCAAAATGTTATAAATGATGCTGAAAGCTGATCCGTGGCTGATTTTCATTTGTTAAACTATTGTTTCAGTCGTCAAACACTGGTCCTCCAGCACCAAGGTTTCCACTCTCCCGGTTCTTCATAGAGGTTGGTTTGCCACTTGGTTCCTTGGTATTCACACTTGTGTGACTATGAAGGAGGCGCCTGTGGTATACGATGGTGCATTGTTGCCGTATACTTCCACCATCTCCGTACACATTGTTGCAGCGGTGTTCCTTTTTGAATGCAGAAGAGGAACTAGCGCTTTGTCAGTGGACTGCGACTTTATTTTTCCCCCTCATCCAGAGGCGTGCTACGGTACTGAGGCACCGGAATTTCAGTGTGTATCAGGACTGCAGACATGTAAATGCAAGCAGGGAGAAAACTAATTACGTAACTTTATTTTTTTTCGGCTTAATACTAAATGCCTGTTCCGCTTATCCGTGTCATCGCTGGTAGCATAACGGAGTGCTCGTTGCGTGGTGCGCGGGCTGCCGACCCACCAGGCGCCTCCCGCTGGACACCTAAGCCGCGCTAATTAATCATGAAATATGTTGAGCGCCCTGCTCATGCTCTGAGCAGCGTTGCGTAGCTGACCGACGCTCCACTGTTCCGCACAACAAAACGATTGCCTCTCAGCAGTCTCAGCTCTTTAACAGAAATTTCGGCCACGCTCGGTTCTTGGCCTGCTATTCGGCTAACTGAAGCTTCCGTATGCACGGCCCGTGTGGTTAAATGGGTCCCTTTTCTATATCAAAACGTTACGACATTTTGACCGTATTCCACCCTGTCACCACCACAAGCCCGTCTGATACTTGATAGCAAATTAACTACATGTCTGTTTCTTGCATATTGGCAGGTTAGCCTAATTTGAGGAAACATGTGGTGTAGATAAATTATTTTCTATGACCATTTCAGAAACTGACGCAAAATTAAATTATTTATTTTTCCTGTCATCCAGACAAGGAGCAATCCTGTCTACCGAGGCACTCAACAAAATGAGTGACTCATTGATTATTGTTATAAGTGAAAATAATATTGGTTGGTCCATTTGGGGGGGAAGCGACCAAACGGCAAGGTCACCGGTCACATCGGATTAAGGAAGGATGGGAAAGGAAGTTGGCCGTGCCCTTTCAAAGGAACCATCCCGGCATTTGCCTGAAGCGATTTAGGGAAACCGGGGAAAACCTAAATCTGGATGAATAAACTTGTTGTAGCTGGGATTCACAGTCATAAACATTTTTTTGAAGGAGATCAGCTTTAC
Organism: Schistocerca cancellata; assembly: GCF_023864275.1. NCBI lineage: Eukaryota > Metazoa > Arthropoda > Insecta > Orthoptera > Acrididae > Schistocerca > Schistocerca cancellata. Next base: position 743,091,956 of record NC_064627.1, read on the forward strand.
GCCAGTGACTGTTATAAGTTTTTATTACACTATTGCAATTTCAGCCTTAGGCCATTATCAAGTGCTTATATTATGGCTTTAAGCCATGTCAGCATAATGTAAGCTGACATATTTGTATGTCGTTGTCAATACTGTTAAATACAACGTCACGAGTGTATTTAACAGTATTGACAACTACATACAAATGTGTCAGCTTACATTACTTTGATATCGCTTAAAGCCATAATATCAGCACTTGATAATGGCCTAAGGGCGAAATTGCAATAGTGTAATAAAAACTTATAACAGTCACTGGCGTAACGATGATGTCCTTCAATAAATCAGGATGGTCGGACGCGGGTTTGAACCGTCGTCCTCCAGAATGCTAGTCCAGTGTGCTAACCACTGCGCGCACCTCGCTCGGTGAAAATAATGTATTCGAGGATTAATATGGTATAGGATTATTCACCAAGTAATCGGTCTGCATACTTTTCTTCGGAATGTAATTCAAAGCACCATCTGACCTCTGAAACGCTAAAATATTCTTTTATAAATACTCGTTGTTGAAACGAAAGATACACTTTTCACTTTTAGCATTTCTCAGAATTCAAGAATTTTTTTTCATATACATCCAACCAGTTGATTAAAATTCCATAATAGGCACAACTGAAATTATTTCTTGTATGATTCATTCAACGATTATGTGATTTTCAATTAACACTATAACTGGGTTTATTTTCACTCACGATATATAATGTTAGACCACATTGCAAAATGTTTTAACTCTTTCCATAAAATGAACTTTATTGTAGACTGTCATAAAAGACTGAATATATTTTTGCAGACATACATTGGATTGAAAATTCACTCCTTTATCACTTATCGGGACGTAATAGCCATAGGAGTCGTAGTATAATTTCGTTCAAAATGTTCAAATCTGTGTGATATCTTATGGGACTTAAGTGCTAAGTTCATCAGTCCCTAAGCGTACACGCTACTTAACCTAAATTATCCTAAGGACAAACACACACACCCATGCCCGAAGGAGGACTCGAACCTAAGCCGGGATCAGCCATATAATTTCGTGCTCCTTGATGCCGGCCACCGAAGGGGTGGGCATTGTATCGTGTGAAGAGTTGACACGTGATCACATCGCGACGTACATGCAACAAATACGAGCAAAATCTCTACGTGGTACTGCACAATTTCTGCATAAGCCTATCAAAAATATCCGGGCACCTATTAGTGGACGTTGATATTTGGTGCGTCCACGTTTCACTTTTAAGTTAGCTTAAAGTATATTGAGGATGTTTTCAGTGAGATGTCTGAATATATAAACGAATGGTGGCTCATTTTTTCGCAAGACCTAACCGAAAAGAAAATTATGGTAGGCACTGGAGCGAAGTCGACATTCTAACTCATCCCAAAAGTCTTCCATTCGGTTCAGATTTGGACTCTGGTCAGGCAAGTCCATTTCTAGAATGTTATTGTTCATAAACCATTGTCTCACTGCCGCCGCTTTATGACAGGATACATTGTAACGGTGATACAATTATCGTCTCAGAACTGTTCTTCTACTGTATGCGCTACAGAATGTTACAAAATGTGTTCATGCCCTTTCGCATTTATCGTTTTCTTAAGCACATTAAGGAGACCACACCCTCATCACGAAAAACATCCCTATACCGCAACACCACTTCCTATCTTTCCTGTTGGCATTATACACGATGGCATTCATCAAAAGAAAACCTTTCCTTCTGATTGCTACCGGGTATAGCGGATTCATAACTCGAAATCATTCATTGCTAGACATCCACTGCCCCGTGGCTCGCTTTTTACGCCACCAAAAACGTCGCTTAGCAATAACTGTAGAAATGGCGGTACGAGAAGCTGCTCGACCATTGTGCCCCGTGTTTCTAAATTCCCTACCCACAGTAATTGTGCTATATGGACTGATAGTAGCACATTCGAAATCACGAATCATTGCTTTCTCTGATGTCATGTCATATTTTACAACCAACCCGCGCAGTGTTCGACTGTGCCAGTCCGTCAGTCAGTTAGGTCTGTCTAATCATTTCTTCGTCGCAGTCTCATCAATATCTTTGGAAGGGTTAAAATATTTCTGATGGATTTGCTACCCAGGTGACATCCAATGAAGAGTCCACATTCGATGTCACTGATCTATTGCCGGCTGGAGTGGCCGAGCGGCTCTAGGCGCTACAGTCTGGAACCGCGCTGCTGCTACGGTCGCAGGTTCGAGTCCTGCCTCTGGCATGGATGTGTGTGATGTCCTTAGGTTAGTTAGATTTAAGTAGTTTTAACTCTAGGGGACTGATGACCTCAGAAGTCCCACAGTGCTCAGAGCCATTTGAACCATTTGAACTGATCTGTCGTGACTGACACATTCTGCTGCTACTGCTTCTCTGCTGAAACACAGTACGCCCCGTGTCCTTTCACACTAATGGGTCTGCTCCTCGTACCATACAGTGGTAACTTCTGCATTACATAGGGGTGTCCGAATTCTTTTGATCAGATAGTGCATGTCTACACCTGACACACAGTAGGACACAGCAGTACCACACTGATGTGTGTTAAATGACGTTTACATTTCATGATGTAAGTTAAGTGAGATGCTCTTTTTCCCTTTTGATTACTACCAAAGTTTGTTTGTTATTTCCTGTTTAAAGAAGTAGTGAGGAAAAGAGCACATACTAACGAATTTTATTTAAAATACACTACTGGCCATTAAAATTGCTACACCACGAAGATGACGTGCTACAGACTCGAAATTTAACCGACAGGAAGAGGATGCTGGGATATGTAAATGATTAGCTTTTCAGAGCATTCACACAAAGGTTGGCGCCGGTGGCGACACCTACAACGTGCTGACATGAGGAAAGTTTCCAACCGTTTTCCCATACACAAACAGCAATTGACCGGCGTTGCCTGATGAAACGTTGTTGTGATGCCTCGTGTAAGGAGGAGAAAGGCGTATCATCACGTTTCCGACTTTGATAAAGGTCGGATTGTAGGCTATCGCGATTGCGGTTTATCGTATCGCGACATTGCTGCTCGCGTTGGTCGAGATCCACTGACTCTTAGTAGGATATGGAACCGGTGAGTTCAGGAGGGCAATACGGAACGTCGTGCTGGATCCCAACGGCCTCGTATCACTAGCAGTTTAGATGACAGGCATCTTGGTATCTTATCCGTATGGCTGTAACGGATCGTGCAGCCACGTCTCAATCCCTGAGTCAACAGAAGGGGACGTTTGAAAGACAACAAACAGCTGCACGAACAGTTCGACGACGTTTGCAGCAGCATGGACTATCAGCTCGGAGACCATGGCTGCGGTTACCCTTGACGCTGCATCACAGACAGGAGCGCCTGCGACGATGTGCTTAACGACGAACCTGGGTGCATGAATGGCAGAACGTCATTCTTTCGGATGAATCCAGGTTCTGTTTACAGCATAATGATGGTCGCATCCGTGTTTGGCGACATCGCGGTGAACGCACATTGGAAGCGTGTATTCGTCATCGCCATACTGGCGTATCACCTGGCGTGATGGTATGGGGTGCCATTGGTTACACGTCTCGGTCACCTCTTGTTCGCATTGACGGCACTTTGAACAGTGGACATTACATTTCAGATGTGTTACGACCCGTGGTTCTACCCTTCATTCAATCCCTGTGAAACCGTACATTTCAGTAGGATAATTCACGACCGCATGTTGCAGGTCCTGTTCGGGCATTTTTGGATACAGAAAATGTTCGACTGCTGCCCTGGCCAGCACATTCTCCAGATATCTCACCAATTGAAAACGTCTGATCAATGGTGGCCGAGCAACTGGCTCGTCACAATACGCCAGTCACTACTCTTTGTGAACTGTAGTATCGTGTTGAAGCTGTATGGGCAGCGGTACCTGTACACGCCATCCAAGCTCTGTTTGATTCAATGCCCAGGCGTATCAAGGCCGTTGTTACGGCCAGAGGTGGTTGTTCTGGGTACTGATTTCGTAGGATCTATGCACCCAAATTGCGTTAAAATGTAATCACATGTCAGTTCCAGTATAATATACACTCCTGGAAATTGAAATAAGAACACCGTGAATTCATTGTCCCAGGAGGGGAAACTTTATTGACACATTCCTGGGGTCAGATACATCACATGATCACACTGACAGAACCACAGGCACATAGACACAGGCAACAGAGCATGCACAATGTCGGCACTAGTACAGTGTATATCCACCTTTCGCAGCAATGCAGGCTGCTATTCTCCCATGGAGACGATCGTAGAGATGCTGGATGTAGTCCTGCGGAACGGCTTGCCATGCCATTTCCACCTGGCGCCTCAGTTGTACCAGCGTTCGTGCTGGACGTGCAGACCGCGTGAGACAACGCTTCATCCAGTCCCAAACATGCTCAATGGGGGACAGATCCGGAGATCTTGCTGGCCAGGGTAGTTGACTTACACCTTCTAGAGCACGTTGGGTGGCACGGGATACATGCGGACGTGCATTGTCCTGTTGGAACAGCAAGTTCCCTTGCCGGTCTAGGAATGGTAGAACGATGGGTTCGATGACGGTTTGGATGTACCGTGCACTATTCAGTGTCCCCTCGACGATCACCAGTGGTGTACGGCCAGTGTAGGAGATCGCTCCCCACACCATGATGCCGGGTGTTGGCCCTGTGTGCCTCGGTCGTATGCAGTCCTGATTGTGGCGCTCACCTGCACGGCGCCAAACACGCATACGACCATCATTGGCACCAAGGCAGAAGCGACTCTCATCGCTGAAGACGACACGTCTCCATTCGTCCCTCCATTCACGCCTGTCGCGACACCACTGGAGGCGGGCTGCACGATGTTGGGGCGTGAGCGGAAGACGGCCTAATGGTGTGCGGGACCGTAGCCCAGCTTCATGGAGACGGTTGCGAATGGTCCTCGCCGATACCCCAGGAGCAACAGTGTCCCTAATTTGCTGGGAAGTGGCGGTGCGGTCCCCTACGGCACTGCGTAGGATCCTACGGTCTTGACGTGCATCCGTGCGTCGCTGCGGTCCAGTCCCAGGTCGACGGACACGTGCACCTTCCGCCGACCACTGGCGACAACATCGATGAACTGTGGAGACCTCACGCCCCACGTGTTGAGCAATTCGGCGGTACGTCCACCCGGCCTCCCGCATGCCCACTATACGCCCTCGCTCAAAGTCCGTCAACTGCACATACGGTTCACGTCCACGCTGTCGCGGCATGCTACCAGTGTTAAAGACTGCGATGGAGCTCCGTATGCCACGGCAAACTGGCTGACACTGACGGCGGCGGTGCACAAATGCTGCGCAGCTAGCGCCATTCGACGGCCAACACCGCGGTTCCTGGTGTGTCCGCTGTGCCGTGCGTGTGATCATTGCTTGTACAGCCCTCTCGCAGTGTCCGGAGCAAGTATGGTGGGTCTGACACACCGGTGTCAATGTGTTCTTTTTTCCATTTCCAGGAGTGTATTTGTCCAATGAATACCCGTTTATCATCTGCATTTCTTCTTGGTGTAGCAATTTTAATGGCCGGTAGTGTAAGAGTAAATTTCGTATTTCTAGTGTATCTGTTTCACATGATGTAGCTTCTTGTGTTAGCAATTCTATGATTGAAATAAAAATCTACACGTTACATCAATCAGTAAATGAAACTAAAAATTCATAAAGCGAATTAAAATCCAATGGGAAGAACTAAAAACTTTGCTGTTTGATTGATGACATAGTAATTCTATCTCAGACGGCGAAGGACTTTGCGACCGAACCGCTGAATCTTTCCATCAGTAAATGGGGTATGTTCTCCACTGACTCGGTTGTTTTAACCCCCTCCACTGACGGAATGACCCACTTCCCAATTCCGTATGTATAAAACCAATACGGACTTGTAGCTGTCACGCCTTTGCGCTTACTGCTACGTATTTTAACTGTAAATAGCTCAGTCCCAATGGTAAGAGGCAGTAGTGAATTCACGTAGTTAATATTTGAATCCAGCACAGCTGCCACAAGCTCAGCTCACTTTTACTCCACTCCTACCCTCGCCATTGCACCACATTAACTAGGTGCTACGTGGACCTTGCTAAATTCACTTGCGTATACATTTTTGACCGTTACTCGCCAGTATTTACCTAATGAATAGTACACTCCTAACCGGACTATTTCCCTAAGAGCTGTGATGATTGAACGGGTTCGATCCATGGCCTACAGTGCCCTACAGTTCACACGGTAACACTGCCTACCTGACCCACTTAACTTGGTAGTGAGCTTATGTATCCAATCACCACTGCTAGCAGCAGTGGATAATCCTATCAGCACGACGAGAGCAGCAGACTTACCGTCGAATCCTCCTGAAAATACTTATAACTACGGTCGCCAGCTCTGAAGGAGCGAAAGAATAAATCAACTTTTTGGGCTCGTTTCAAAGTGAAATGGCTTGAGTTGAATTTAAACTTAATTCTGAATATTACTATTTCTGATCATTCTAGATGATTCTACAAAGCAAATACTCTCTCAATTTCTGTGAGGTGGCTTGGTAATTACTACCAAGACAGGTTATGCAACTTCGGTTAACAAAATTCTATCCTTCAACTTATTTAATGATTTTGGATATTACTCTTTGGACCATTGGTACAGAATCAGTTAAGTGACTTTACTTGAAAGGTTGCTCAGAAAAATTTAAGTAACTGTAAATAGGCGACTCATTCTGGTGTGACCATTGCTCTTTTCAACATTCTTATACGCTAAAGTATTCTACAACCAAAAGAATTGTAAATGAAAGAGGCGATGGTGGCCTCAGTCTGATTTCACTATACTATGTTTGAGGTTACTACACTTTACAATGAACAACATGCGTCGTAATTTTACTCATTACTATATTCTGTCCTCTGCACTTGCATAAAAGAAAACTGGTATTCTCCTTTTACATGTATACAAAGTTCGACTTAACAATTGCAAGCAGTCTTGCCTTGGGTAGACGTGTCGGTGCTGGTGGTGAGATGCCGGTGGCTAACGCAGCTCTTCACGCCTCATGCCCTTAATGGCGGCTGGAACTACGAGCTGTAGCACTCGTATAAGCTACTGCACGTCCGCCATAAAATCTGGGCACAGGAACTCTTACAATCAGCCCCAGTGGCATAGAGGCGGCTTCAACAACCATTCGTCGCGTTTTACTCCAAAAACGGCGACGATATTCGCCTCTTCGCTGTTGCACAATCACTTTTGCGTGAGCACAGTTACGCACGTCCGATCACGTCAACACTCCCCAGGCCATTCCATTGTTCAGTCCCTGTGTCTCCAGCTACCCCTAGCTACGCTCGTATCACCAAGAGTGGGGGCGTTCCCCTACCACCTTTTTACCGAAATCATTTAGTATTTAAGAATATTTATATTTACTACCCTGGAGTCCATACCAGTCATAATAATTTACTACTAGCGTTTTACAACATTAAATTATACAGTAATAACTTATAATTACCAAGAAAAAGAATACATTTGACTCTGAGAGCTTAGTGCATTGTCTGACAGCGCTAATTCCCAGTTTCGCCAATAGATGGCATCAGGGTGCACTCCCTGGCAGTCTCACACAAGCGCGCCCGTTTCAGACGCGCGGGCTCCAAATTGCTGTCAGCCCACCATCATTTCAGTTCCGTTACAACTTGTAAGAGCAGATGAAATGAATGGACAGTGTGTTGAAAAGAGTTTATAGGACGAATATTAACTAAAGTAAAACAAAGATAATGGAATGTAGACGGATCACATTACGCCACAATGAGGGAATTGAAACAGGAAGTGAGGTACTAAAAGTAACAGACGAGTTTTACTGTTTGGTTAGTATCATAACTGACAATGGACGAAGTAGAGAAAATATAGTGTTAGGAGGTTTTTGTCAAATTATTTTTCTTGAGTGTAGTTTTCTACTGAAGTGAAATGTGGACGATACTGACACAAGATACAAGAAGGGAATAGGAACTTTTGACGTGTGGTGCTACAGATGAATGCTGAAGAATAGATTTGTATGTCAGATAACTAATGAAAACAGAATGCTTGTAAGTGGAGTGAAAAGAAATTTGCTGCACAACTTGACTAAAAGGAGGGAGCAGTTGGTAGGACGCAATCTGCGACATTAACGAATAGATAATTTTATAATGAAGGGAAGCGCAGGGCAGTCAAATTTGTAGAGCGAGATGAAAGCTTGATTGCAGGAAGCAGGTCCAAATGGATGTACGCTGCAGTTGTTAAGCAGAGATTGAGAGACTTGCAAGGATAGACTAGTGTGGTGATGTGCATCAAAGCTGGTGTTCGCGTGGCTGGCGTGGTGTGAGCGTGCGTCCCACAGAAGAGAGACCCCTGACAAGACGCAGAGCTGCGGGCCATTTATTTTACTGGTGTACCTGTTATCCCGCCAGCGTGTTTGCCTCGCCATGCATGGCGAACAGCGCTTATCTGGGGACGGCCAGTAGCGGCGGAAGCGTCGAGAGAGTGGGGAGGGGCGGGAGGGGGGCGCCGCCTGCTAGTATTCAGCAGACGTCACGTCACGGCAAAGTGTGCCGCGGCTGCCGGCTGCCCCTGTCCCCGCGTCACTGGCTCCGCTGTCGGCGCTGATATCTCGGCTTTTCTTGCGCGTCTCCGATTCTGAAGAAAAACTTTGCTACAAAAGAGAGAGAAAAGCAGACTAATGCTTACAGGCGCATCGACGTCAAGCTCATTTGGTCTGGGCCACCAGCTAAATTAGGTAATGATGGGAAAGAAAATCAAGCATTATCCCATTAACGGAACCATCTCTGCATCGTTTTCTTTATATGTATCCGCCCAAAAGTTCGGCACGCGGGATTGCGCCAGGACGAGTGCCACTTTTCTCCCCACTGCCACACAACGCTGTATGTGCTGGAGGAGGAGGGAGTGGAGGATACTACGAACGCCTAGGGGAAGATCAGTTTGGATTCCGGAGGTATGTAGGAAACACGAGGCAATACCGACCCTACCACTTCTCTTAGGAGATAGATTAAGGTGAGGCAAAGCTACGTTTATAGCATTTCTAGACTTAGAGGAAGATCTTGACAATTTTGACTGGAATACACTCCCTCAAATTCTAAAGGTGGCAGGCTGAAAACAGAGAAAGCTATAGGATATTTACAACTTGTACAGAAACAAGACGGCAGTTATAAGAGTAGAGGTGCATAAAAGGGAAGTAGTAGCTCAGAAGGGAGTGAGACAGGGTTGTAGCCTCTCTCCGAGGCCAATCACTCTGACATTGTCTAACATTCTGCGTGGTGTGTGTTGTTCTAAGTCGTGTCTCCCTACCACTTTCGCGCAACGACGCTCTGAGCGTGTTTTTTTTTTAGGGAATTGACTAGTTTGAAACTGGGACCTGTTGCTGGTAAGGAGACGCCAGACCACACATGACATGTAGAGTTCAGAAGAGTTCAGTGAGACTAGCGATGATATAACCAAATACTTAATGATTTCAGCGTCAGCTCCACTGCACTCCCTGTAAAAGAATCTTAATACTAACTAAATTTAGTGGAAGGGGTTCAAGGCTTTCCTATTTTAAAAAAATGGTTCAATGGCTCTGAGCACTATGGGACTTAACTTCTCAGGTCATCAGTCCCCTAAAACTTAGAACTACTTAAACCTAACTAACCTAAGGCCATCACACACATCCATGCCCGAGGAAGGATTCGAACCTGCGACCGTAGCGGCCACGCGGTGCCAGACTGAGGCGCCTACAACCGCTCGGCTACTCCGGCTGGCTTTCCTATTTTTAGTTAGCTGGTAAAATAACGTCGGAAAAGCACTTAAGTTTACCATTGGAAATTTCATTCTACTCACAAAACTTTGTTTATAAATTGCACTATTGATAAAAGGAAATATTTTAATACAGAATGATAAAAACCAACTGCCTTCAACAAAAATGTGAACGAATATTCCCTGAATGGGTTTCCAAGTTCTACAATGGATCGAAGGATGACTTATGCCACATCACATCTATAATCTAGGTTTAAATTAAGTTTCACAAAAGAGAAAACTATCAAAATGGTCTACAGTGACCCTCAATTATCTTTAATTACTTATCTAACTTGTCGTAAATTACAGTGGCTGATGTGGCTTCTCAATAACTATATAACAGGAAAATCATCGCGTTTCAGATTTTTACTTCAAGTGGCAAACGTGAACACCATGAGCTTTAATTGACGATCGACACTAGTATTACGTAAAAAGGGGGTGTAACAGATGAGACTTTTGCAGTTCTGAGTGAAGCTTTATGCACTGTTATGCGGCATCGCGTGCGTTCATTACCTTGTCGGTGTTCGTCAGGGGGCGGCGCGGGCGCAGCTCCATGCATCTCGCCGTCTCGGAAGCAACCCTCTCCTAACTTCTCCTTACTACAATTTACCGAAGTTGGTTTAAAAAAAACTATCTGGCTGTGTTTTCATCTGACCAATCAGGGTCTCAATGTTAACCTTAAGCTCCACCTACAAAAATTCTGTCTATCCAATGAGAAACGTTATACTTTTCGTGGTGGGGCACTGTTTTTAAAGTTTGCAACGTAACAGAGACGCGAAAAAGGCCTCACGCTAAAACTTGCAGCTGGTGTGGCCCTTTTAGTGTAATCGTAAGATCGATGCTGTTCTTCTGGAGGGCTCTATCTTTTAACATAGGCTGGGGGGTGGTCCTGGCAGTTACTTTTCGTGGTGGGGCAATGTTTTTAACGTTTGCAATGTAACAGAGACGCGAAAAAGTCTCACGCTAAAACTTGCGGCTGGTGTGGCCCTTTTAGTGTTATCGTAAGATCTATACTGTTCTTCTGGAGGGCTCTATCTTTTAACATGGGCTGGGGGGTAGTCCTGGCGGTTACTTTTCGGGGGGGCAATGTTTTTAACGTTTGAAACGTAACAGAGACGCGAAAAAGTCTCACGCTAAAACTTACAGCTGGTGTAGCCCTTTTAGTGTTATCGTAAGATCTATACTGTTCTTCTGGAGGGCTCTAGCTTGTAACATGGGCTTGGGGTTGTCCTGGTGGTTAGCTGGCGACGTGGGTGTCCGTCCCTTATCTTAGGGCCTTCTAGCTCAACACGGTTCTGCTCTCGGCTTCTGTTCTAGTTTCTCCCCTCGGAACTGCGTCTGTCTCACGGTGGGAAGGTATGACATGCATTTAGGCATTCTTGTGTTAGTCTGCGGTATTCCATTTGCTCACTCGTTGCTCGTATTACTTTGGTTAATTTAATGTCACGATTTATTCGGAGCTATGTGACATACTACTGGATTTGCTTATCATGTCAGGGTTTTCATGAAAGGTGTTGGATTCGCCTGACACCTTACAATTGAGCAAGCAATACAAGAAAACAAAAAAAAGAGTACGAATCAAAGTTCAGGGACAAGGAATAAAAACTTTGAAGTTTGCCAATAGCATTATAGTTCTATCAGAGCCAGCAAAGTACTTGGAAAAGCTGTTGGACACTGTCTTGAAAGGAGGATATAAGATAAACAGCAACAAAACGATAATGAAATGTAGTCGAACTGAATCAGGTGATGCTGCGGGAATTAGACTGGAGAACAAGACACTAACAGTGTTTAAGTTTTGTTACTTGGGCAGCAAAATAACTTATGATGGTTGAACTAGGTAGGATATAAAATGTAGACTGGCAATGGAAAGAAAAGTGTTTCTGAAGAAGAGAAATTTGTTAAAATCGAATATAGACCTAAGTGTTAGGAAGTCATTTCTTGAGATATTTGTCTGGAGCGTAGTCATTTATTGAAGTTAAACAGACGATAAACAGTTTAGACAACAGAAGCTTCTTCTGAAATGTGATGCTACAGAAGAATGGTGAAAATTAGATGGGTAGGCTGCGCAACTGATGAGGAGGTACTGAATAGAATTGTGGAGACAAGAAATTTGTGACTAAAAGAAGGGAACGGTTGATAGGACACATTCTGGGACATCGAGGGATCACCGATTTAGTACTGTAGGGAAGTGTGAGGGCGTAAAAATAGTAGAGGAAGGTCAGGAGAAGAATAAAGTAAGCGTATACAGATGGTTGTAAGTTGCAGTAGTTATTCGGAGATGAAGAGGCAAGCACAGGATGAAGTAGCACGGAGAGCTGCATCAAAGCAGAAGACCACAACAATAAATCTCGAGGAGGTACTTTTACACCTATGATGAATCATATTTGTTGTTTTTATGTTACAGGACAGCTAAAACAATAATAACTCTTTTTGAAAATATAATTGGTGTTTCATTGCATTATGTAACTAACTATCCGCTCCAGGATAGCAATTCATGACTGAGAAAGTACATACCCTTTCCTAGATAAACACTGGACTGTACTAATTCGATACGTTACCTCACAATTTTTAAATAGTTCTGGAGTAGAATACCCTCTTTAGACCTCATCGTAAAGTCATGTTGTTGTTGTTGTTGTGGTCTTCAGTCCTGAGACTGGTTTGATGCAGCTCTCCATGCTACTCTATCCTGTGCAAGTTTCTTCATCTCCCAGTACCTACTGCAACCTACATCCTTCTGAATCTGCTTAGTGTACTCATCTCTTGGTCTCCCCCTACGATTTTTACCCTCCACGCTGCCCTCCAGTACTAAATTGGTGATCCTTTGATGCCTCAGAACATGTCCTACCAACCGATCCCTTCTTCTAGTCAAGTTGTGCCACAAACTCGTCTTCTCCCCAATTCTGTTAAATACCTCCTCATTAGTTATGTAATCTACCCATCTAATCTTCAGCATCCTTCTGTAGCACCACATTTCGAAAGCTTCTATTCTCTTCTTGTCTAAACTATTTATCGTCCACGTTTCACTTCCATACATGGCTACACTCCATACAAATACTTTCAGAAACGACTTCCTAGCAATTAAATCAATACTCGACGTTAACAAATTCTTCTTCAGAAACGCTTTCCTTGCCATTGCCAGTCTACATTTTATATCCTCTCTACTTCGACCATCATCAGTTATTTTGCTCCCCAAATAGCAAAACTCCTTTACTATTTTCAGTGTCTCATTTCCTAATCTAATTCCCTCAGTATCACCCGACTTAATTCCACTACATTCCATTATCCTTGTTTTGCTTTTGTTGATGTTCATCTTATACCCTCCTTTCAAGACACTATCCATTCCGTTCAACTGCTCTTCCAAGTCCTTTGCTGTCTCTGACAGAATTACAATGTCATCGGCGAACCTCAAATCATAGGTCACTAAAAAGTCTCAGTGGACAGGACTTTCTCTCCGAAACTGAATTCGGCGTAACGAAGCACGTGACTCCTTAGAGCTCAATACGGGCGCTGTAGGTCTGTGTGAACGAGAATTTCGAAGATCTATATTTCAGCTATTTCATAGAACTAAATTACCATTTGAGGAATGTCTTTTTTCGAACAGGGAAAGAGGATATTCGTTCTAGCAAACGAGACAGTCCGTTACCATGTTTTGGTCACATCTGTTTACACTGAAAGATACCTTACCTATCGATCTGTAACCAGCAACCCGTCTATTTAGGAGTATATGTGGTTTGGGATTGGAGGTGAGCGACTGTCCACGCATGGCTTCTCGACAGTCCTGCCATACGGGAAGTTACACTGCCTTCAGATGTTAAACGACGAAGAGTATTCTCGTAGCTCTGCAACTTCCAATTCTTCTTCATTGATTGCGAACGTCCTATAGCATGAAGCTACTGTCCAATAGGTATACTGAGCCAGATGTCACGTCAAGAGTAATGAACGCTAAAACAACTGAGGAAACGACTGTCGCCTCAAACGCTGGTCTGGCCATTTAATTTGCCACTCCTTCAAGACGTCATAAACAGTCGTCAAATCAGCATGATGTGTACCACATGACAGGGAATGCAAATGGCTAGCGTATCAATGGAGCCGTGAAAAGCAGGCAACTGTAACGCCACTTACATTCTGTATGCAAGGACACTTTACACAGCAGGAATTTGCTTGCGTGTGGCTAGTTTTTGATTGCAGTTGGTTTTTTGTACTTTTCTTGTATACGGGTGGTTTTGTGAGCTGGCTCACACATGTGGTCTATTTATTGTTTTTTTTGTTTATTTATTGTTATTTGGTATACATAACATACAGTCAACACCTGATTACATTGACTGTACATTTAATGATAAAAATTGGTGTAAGGACGGGCAGAACTCGTAATAGCTGATTACAGGTAATACTAACGCACCGTGATAACTGAAAACAAATAATTTTATTTTAAATTTTAGATGAAAGTGAGCAAAAAATGATAAAAAGTTAGAAATGAAAATTTCACAATAAAATCTGTCTACTGTCTTTTCAGTAGCGTTGTGGCTGACAATGTATAGCGTCATCACGAGGGCTTAAGTTGTTATGAATGACTTCCGTTGATATATGCTAAATAAATCAATCAAATTTTCAGGTGTGCTGTAAATTTGCAACAAATATCTTCACATGTTTTTCTATAATTTTGTATATACCCACCTCAATTTTGCAAATAGCAATTAAAAACGCACTGTAATGTGTTTTTAGCATGTTGAAATCGCAATGATGATCCTTACATAATAGCTGAAACCCTGATGACGAAGCTGAGAGAAATCTACACAGGCATATTGAAGAGACAGGCGACGTAATTTATTGTTAGGTTTTCCTTTTATTTTAATGTCTTGGTTGTGCCAAGATTAACGCTATGGCTACCGTAAAACGAACATTCTAACTTGTTCTGAAATTAAACAGCTAGTTATACCTCTGCTTATATAAGGGTCAGTCAAATGAAAACGAGACAGATGGAAAACATCTGAATAAAATCTTTATTTCTAAAGAATCACCATAGCTGTTAATACAGTTACCCCAATGTGACACAAGGCGATCAATGCCTTCTTGGAAAAATTTTAGCGGTTGCCATATTTGTACAGCTGCCTGCACCTCTTCATCCGAAGCAAATCGAGCTTATTTCTTCAAGACTCCAGAAATACAGAGATGGCATGCGGAGAGATTGGGACTATTTAGAGGAGGTTTAAGGGCTTCTCAGTGAAACTTCTACTAAAGGGCCGAAACATTCTTGGCATAATGTTGCATTAACTTGCAACAGAATGATGCCGTCCGGCAACATTCCTGGGCGATTGGACTTGATGGCGCGCATCGTTTTTGCAAAGTGCCCTAGTACCTTTGTATGTTAAATGTAGCGTCGTGTCCCAGAAAGTCAATGATCAACGAGCCATTGCAAACAGAGAGAAAGGTCATCATAATTTTCCCCGAGCTGATTTGCCTGTTGTTTCCCCTACGCTATAGAAATTTTGATGGGAAGTCGTTACATATCCTCCACACCGTCCTGATCCCTCACCCTCCCCATGCGATCTCCAATTTTTTGAGTCCTGAAGAAAGACATTCATGGCCTTCTGTTCGCTTCAACGAAGAGGTGCACGCTTGGGTACAACCATCATTCCGTAGGCAATCGTAAACCTTTGCCTCCATAAAGGCATTGACCATCCTGTCACACAGTGGGATAAATGTATTACCATTTATGGCAATTACTTTTGAAATAATAAACACTTTACTCTCTTTTTTCTATCTGCGTTTATTCTGTGAGCTAAGGATTACATGATTATCATGTGACACTTCAAAGGATGATACAAAACCACTTCATGCGAACAGGCAGTTCGTAGGTTACGGTCTCCTAAAAACTTCACGATGAGCTTACAAGACGTTTTACGCGACAGACGCTTTGAAATCGTCACCAAGCAGACGATATGTCCTTGTGCTTTCCACAACTAGCCAGATGAATACCAATCTGCAACACGCGTCCTTAAAAATACGAATAAAACGTACAAGTTCCATCAAAGGAGGGAATTAGTGTTTAACGACCCGTCGACAACGAGGTCATTAGCTACAGATCACGAGCTTGGATTAGGGAAGGATGGAGAAGGAAGGCACCGTGCATAAGGTCCCGAAGGAACCATCCAGACATTTGACTTAAGCGATTTAGGAAAATCTCGGAGAATGTAAATGAGGATGCCCGGATGTGGCCTTCAACCGTCGTCCTGTCGAGTCAAGCGTGCTAACCACTGCGTTACTCTGTTTGGTAAGTTCCATCAAAGCTCGCACGTTTCACCAACAGGAGGCATGCTGCAACTACCTCTTACACATTCGGCAGAATATGGTGCAGTGTATGCCACACAGCTCTGAACAAGTAAGAAGAAACTAACAGTAAAAGTTTCCCGTGGAGTCTTCAGTTTCCAGAAAGAAATTACATCACAACAAAATCATGTCCCTTATTATCGTAATATTATCAGATATATTATACACTCCTGGAAATGAAAAAAAGAACACATTGACACCGGTGTGTCAGACCCACCATACTTGCTCCGGACACTGCGAGAGGGCTGTACAAGCAATGATCACACGCACGGCACAGCGGACACACCAGGAACCGCGGTGTTGGCCGTCGAATGGCGCTAGCTGCGCAGCATTTGTGCACCGCCGCCGTCAGTGTCAGCAAGTTTGCCGTGGCATACGGAGCTCCATCGCAGTCTTTAACACTGGTAGCATGCCGCGACAGCGTGGACGTGAACCGTATGTGCAGTTGACGGACTTTGAGCGAGGGCGTATAGTGGGCATGCGGGAGGCCGGGTAGACGTACCGCCGAATTGCTCAACACGTGGGGCGTGAGGTCTCCACAGTACATCGATGTTGTCGCCAGTGGTCGGCGGAAGGTGCACGTGCCCGTCGACCTGGGACCGGACCGCAGCGACGCACGGATGCACGCCAAGACCGTAGGATCCTACGCAGTGCCGTAGGGGACCGCACCGCCACTTCCCAGCAAATTAGGGACACTGTTGCTCCTGGGGTATCGGCGAGGACCATTCGCAACCGTCTCCATGAAGCTGGGCTACGGTCCCGCACACCGTTAGGCCGTCTTCCGCTCACGCCCCAACATCGTGCAGCCCGCCTCCAGTGGTGTCGCGACAGGCGTGAATGGAGGAACGAATGGAGACGTGTCGTCTTCAGCGATGAGAGTCGCTTCTGCCTTGGTGCCAATGATGGTTGTATGCGTGTTTGGCGCCGTTCAGGTGAGCGCCACAATCAGGACTGCATACGACCGAGGCACACAGGGCCAACACCCGGCGTCATGGTGTGGGGAGCGATCTCCTACACTGGCCGTACACCACTGGTGATCGTCGAGGGGACACTGAATAGTGCACGGTACATCCAAACCGTCATCGAACCCATCGTTCTACCATTCCTAGACCGGCAAGGGAACTTGCTGTTCCAACAGGACAATGCACGTCCGCATATATCCCGTGCCACCCAACGTGCTCTAGAAGGTGTAAGTCAACTACCCTGGCCAGCAAGATCTCCGGATCTGTCCCCCATTGAGCATGTTTGGGACTGGATGAAGCGTCGTCTCACGCGGTCTGCACGTCCAGCACGAACGCTGGTCCAACTGAGGCGCCAGGTGGAAATGGCATGGCAAGCCGTTCCACAGGACTACATCCAGCATCTCTACGATCGCCTCCATGGGAGAATAGCAGCCTGCAATGCTGCGAAAGGTGGATATACACTGTACTAGTGCCGACATTGTGCATGCTCTGTTGCCTGTGTCTATGTGCCTGTGGTTCTGTCAGTGTGATCATGTGATGTATCTGACTCCAGGAATGTGTCAATAAAGTTTCCCCTTCCTGGGACAATGAATTCACGGTGTTCTTATTTCAATTTCCAGGAGTGTATATAATGTCTCCTCCTTTGCTAATGTACATATTTAGTATTTCGTACCCTTCACCTTTGAGAGCTGTTAATATTGGGAAACAAGCCTATATGAAAGGAAGAGCCGGGTGTAATTATGGCAGAAGATAAATTAAACGAAGGTTATGATACAAGAAGAAAATTTTCGTAGTTCTAAAATATGTTTGACCAAGTTATACACCCGAATAAAAAAGGAAAAAGTATGCACCACGAAGGAGTTATCCAAATGGGACGGAAGTCGGTAGATGTGATGTACATTTAGAGACAAGCAAATGATGACGATTTCAGAAAGAGCGCATGATTTATTCAAGAGAAAGACCTTCACAAACAGAGCCAGTCAATAACGCTTTGGTCCACCTCTACCCCTTGTGCAAGCAATTACTCGACTTAGCATTGATTGATAGAATTGTTGGATGTACTCCTGAGGGATATCGTACCAAATACTGTCCAAGTGGTGCATTAGATCGTCAAAATCCCGAGCTGGTTGGAGCGCCCTGCTCATATTGCTCCAAATGTTCTCAATTGGGGAGAAATCCGATGGCGCTGCTGGCCAAGGTAGGGTTTGGCAAGCACGAAGACAAGCAGCAGAAACTCTCGACGTGTGTGAACGGGCATTATCTTGCTGAAATATCAGCCCAGGACGGCTTTCCATGAAGGGCAAAGAAACGGGGGGAGGGGGGTAGAATATTGTAGATACATCGCCGTGCTGTAAGGGTGCCGTGGATCACAAGCAAACGGCTCTCGCTATGGGAAGAAATGTATCCCAATCCATCACTCCTGCATTTCGGGCCGTATGGAGGGCAACAGTCAGTATGGTATCCCACCGATGTCGAAAGCATTTCCAGACACGTCTTCGCTGCTCATCGGGACTCAGTTCGAAGCGAGATTCATCACTGAAGATAATTCTACTCCATTCAATGAGATTCCAGGCCGAAGATGTGTCTGGAGACGCCCCGGACATCAGTGAGATACCAACCAGACTGCCACCAACCATACGGCCCGATAACCAGAGTAATGGTCTGGGGTGCCATTTATTTTCATAGCATGACCATTTTGGTTGTTATCTGTAGAGCCCTCACAGTACAGCACTATGTCGCTGATGTTCTACGCTCAGTTCTGTTCCCCCTTCATGGCAAGCTATCCTGGAAATACATTTTAGGAAGATAATGCGCCGGCCGGAGTGGCCGAGCGGTTAAAGGCGCTACAGTCTGGAACCGCACGACCGTTACGGTCGCAGGTTCGAATCCTGCCTCGGGCATGGATGTGTGTGATGTCCTTAGGTTAGTTAGGTTTAAGTAGTTCTAAGTTCTAGGGGACTTATGACCACAGCAGTTGAGTCCCATAGTGCTCAGAGCCATTTGAACCATTTGAAGATAATGCCGTTCTGAACACGACGAGTCTTTCTATTGCTTGTCTTCTACCTTTGCCATCAATGTCGCCGAATCTCTCCCCAGTTGAAAACGTTTGGAAAATAATTAGTATGGATCACGAACCAGCTCGGAGTTTTCACGAACTAACAAGCCAATTGGACAGAATCTGACACTATATCCCTCAGTAGGACAACCAACCACATTATCAATCAGTGCCAAGACGAAGAACTGCTTGCACAAGGGCCAGACTTGGACCAACTTGCTCTGTTTTAAGCTCTATCTATTGAATAAATCATTTAATTTTTCTAAATTTGTAATAATTTGTTTTTGTATATACGTGCTTCACAGCCACCGATTTCCGTTCCATTTGGATGATTCCTTCGTAGTGCGTCGTTTCTTTTTGTCTTAGAGTGTGTAAGACATGCAACGCAGGCCGTTGAAAATGGAGCGTGAAATTAGCTAGCCGGTCGATGTGGCCGTGCGGTTCTAGGCGCTTCAGTCTGGAAACGCGTGACCGCTACGGTCGCAGGTTCGAATCCTGCCTCGGGCATGGATGTGTGTGATGTCCTTAGGTTAGTTAGGTTTAAGAAGTTCTAAGTTCTAGGGGACTGATGACCACAGATGTTGTCCCATAGTGCTCAGAGCCATTTGAACCATTTTGAAATTAGCTTGCAGTATATTACAGCCTTGTATATGCAAATGATCAGCGTTTCAGCGCTACTACACAAACTATATAGGTGGACGTCACGTACGTTCTTCTTGTAAGTCAAGATTATGAATCGTGTTTCTCATTCGGTAAACGTATTTCAATGTTGGTTGTTTGCGAGAAGACAGTGTTACGCTTCGGTAAGAAGCAGAAACGACTCTCAGCATCATCACCTCTGGTTTGTACATCTGGCAATTCGGACAGCATGTGTTACATTTGTGATGTCTTAAGGCCAGTGGCTTTGTCTTATCGACAGAGTCTCCGTAGCTTTATGTTTCAACATGACCTCGCGGGACCGCACGTTTCCCGTGCCGTCGGCGATTTCCTCGTTACAGATTACTTTCGACTGTTTTACTAGTCAGCACAATCTCCATATCTCCATGTCACTGATAGAATTTGATCATGAGTTTCCGAGAGACTGGTACTCCCCGTTCGTCAGACACTGCAATTGGCGAATTCTGGCACAGATTTGAAGCGGTACGCACAGATGTCCCCTTATCTGTCATCAAGCTATGTTCGACCAGATGCCCAGCTGTGTTAGGGATTTTATCGCTGCCAGAGGTGGAAACACTGTGAGCTAAATTTCGGACAGGTGTGAACCCAGTAATCTACAAATTTAATTATGTATTTATCCTACTATACCGTATAAGCACAATACTTGGTTCTTTGCTTTCATTCCTGGTGTTGCAGTTTTAACATCCAGCAGTATAAAGTCCGTACATTTCAAATAATAAATTCGAGGGGGGAGGGAGGACTGGGAATCAAGAGATAAAGGGACGCTGTAATACGTCAATGATCAGCCAATGAATTCGGAAAGTGCCCATGCTCTGCAGCATACCTGGACTCCAATCAAAATTCAGTTATAGTGGAAAGTATACCACAAAGCACTTGTTTTCGTAGAGCGAATTCACTAAGTCAAAAGACTTTTCTCCAGTGTTCGGCTTGGATCATCTCGTACCTTTGTGGGAGCAGGTGTTCATTTGTACTTATTTCATTCGTTTCGGGGCAGATGTGCAAGTTTTGTTCCATCTGGCCTTCGTCACATTCACATCTTTTATCAGTTTTACGAGATCGCTTCTGTATAGTCGATTAAACACTTTCCAATTACCGTACGGCCATCAGTTTATAATGCGGCAGACAACTCCCCGCCGCGCGGGATTAGCGGTCTAAGGCGCTGCGGTCATGGACTGTGCGGCTGGTCCCGGCGGAGGTTCGAGTCCTCCCTCGGGCATGGGTGCGCGTGTTTGTCCTTAGGATAATTTAGCTTAACTAGTGTGTAAGCTTAGGGACTGATGACCTTAGCAGCTAAGTCCCATAAGATTTCACACACATTTGAACATTTTGAACAACTCTCCTACCAGTTTTTGACAGCCCATTGACTCTCATCATTGGCAGATACAGTTTTCTGAGGCTAATGGACCAATGTGCGAGAAAGTCAGAGCATACCGCATTTTTACGGTACGTAAAATGTACAAGGTTATTTTCTTCTGTATTAATTTCTTGATGTCAGACTTCGTGTCAAGATGTGTCTGCATATTAGCAGTATGTGTATGGAGCGATTTGAAGCGGAATTACTACACAAAATTAATCACAGGTAAAGCAGAATCTAGACTGAGATTCATTGGGAGAAACAACAGGTAATGTAGCCCATCAGAAAAGGAAATAGCTTACAGAACACTCGTTCAACCAGTACTTGGCTATTGCTCGTCAGCCGGGGGTCCGCACCAGATTGGATTGATAGAGGAAATAGAGAAGAACAACACGTTTCGTTATAGGTTCATTTAGTAAGCGCAAAAGCAAAGGAAATGGAAGGAAGGTAGATTGGGTTTAACGTCTCGTGGACGTCGAAGTCGTTAGAGGCGGAGTACAAACTCGGATTGTATCAAAGACATGGAAGGAAATCGGCCATGCCCTTTCAGAGGAACCATCCCGACATTTGCCTGGAGTGATTTTGGGAAATCGAAAACAGGATAGCCGACCGAGGTGGCCGAGCGGTTCTAGGCGCTACAGTCTGGACCCGCGCGACCGCTACGGTCGCAGGTTCGAATCCTGCCTCGGGCATGGATGTGTGTGATGTCCTTAGGTTTAAGTAGTTCTAAGTTCTAGGGGACTGATGACCTTAGAAGTTAATTCCCATAGTGCTCAGAGCCATTTGAACCATTTTTTTGAAAAAAGGATAGTCGGACTCGCGTTTGAACCCTCGTCCTTCCGAGTACGAGTCAGTGTTCTAACCAGCGCGCTACTTCGCTCGGCTCGCGAAAGCGTCACGGATATGAGTCAACTACAGTGGCAGACGCTACACGAGAGGCATTCTGCATCACGGTATTGTCTACTATTAAAATTCCGAGGGTGTACGTTCAACAACAGTCAACCAATATATTGCTTCCTCCTACGCACATCTCCTGAAAAGTCTGTCAAGATAAGGTTAGAGAGATTCAAGCCTACACGCAGGCTTGCGCAAACTACATGCAAATGCAACAGGAAGAAGGAAAAGTGATACCGGTGCACAAAGGACCCTCCGCTGCACACCATAAGGTGATATGCGGAGTATAGATGTAGATATTACAACATATCACACTCAGATAACACTTTGGCATGGATAACCGCGTCATCTGCGAGAAGTCTTAGACCGCACCCGTAATGTACCGGTAAGTGATTAACGCTTGTACCCGTGAACAGCGCTGGCCCTTCCACACCCTTCCTGCCTGTCTAGTTATACTATAGTCGCAAATTAAGCAATATATCCGATTCTAACAGCGTTATTTTCGCAGATGTTGGTACAGTACTGAATCTGTATTTTGAGAACTCAAGAAACGCACAGCTCCTGGGGTTAGATATAAGCATTGACATCATACTAATGCGTGAAGAGTACTAACAGTCTTTCCCATGATTAGTATTTCTGGACTTTATGCTGTTTGGCATGA
Organism: Schistocerca cancellata; assembly: GCF_023864275.1. Classification (NCBI taxonomy): domain Eukaryota; kingdom Metazoa; phylum Arthropoda; class Insecta; order Orthoptera; family Acrididae; genus Schistocerca; species Schistocerca cancellata. Next base: position 743,114,678 of record NC_064627.1, read on the forward strand.
AAGAAGTCGTTTTATTCCATGTAAGTCATTCTATTTGAATGAATATCTTACAGAATTCTGCTACAGACAAGACTGACATAGGTATATTTATATGGATCCGCTGTGTCGATCATTTTATACATTAATTTCATCTATTTCTATCTTCTAGACAAAACATTTTCCAAGAAATCTGAGGCAAGTGTCGTTGAGAATCAGACTAATTCAGGTTCTAACGGATTTGAGATCCTAAGATGGATTTTGTCGGTCCCTTCGCCATCTACGTCTAGACAGAACTTCTTTATGCCACTGGCAGCCTTAATACACAACCAGAATTTGGTAGTTTCTTAACCAGCGGAAAACCAAAATAACAACTCATGTTTTCCAGTTCATCATCAACATCAAAGATTACACCGTTTCTGGTTTTTTTCCTGTATTAAATATTTTGCTCTGTCCATGTTTCCTTCGGTCGATCGATATTCCTTCTTCCTTTCTTTTGGCACTTCCATAGTAGCACTGGTCTTCTGTATTCTGGTTACTGTTTCCATTTCTTCCTATGCATCATCATTTCTTCATTAACATTAAATATGTTTTATTGTGTCCTGATAACTTCACTTCTCTTCCTATCAAGTAATGTGTATCCAGTTATTTCCCTTAGAAAACTCACCTCTGCACTTTCTACCCTTTTGATCTGTCGTTTAGTAAGTGTTGAATATTCATATCCATGTAACAATGTCCCTACTACCATTATTTTTTTTCAGTTTAGTCAATATAGAACTTTTGCTTTTAAATACAGTTTGATTGTGCCACATAGGCAATGGAGTTTTTTTTAACTTTCTGTTTATATCGTCATTTGATATGAATTGACAGCCTATAGATCACCGAAAGTGGTTACACGAGAAGCAAAGAGGAGGTTGATTCACTTAAGTGTACAGGAGAATAGCGAATGAATAAAACATTGAAACTGGGTACAGACACGGTAACAGAAAAAAATGAAAAACTTCTGCTTTTAGTAAACGAGGAAGAGTCTAGATATCACGGGGCTCAGTCGCAGAACCCTTTCTTAAAGAGATGAGATCCGTTGGTATAAAAAGTGATATAACATACAGGGAGAAGTTTATGATACCGTACGTTTGGAAGCCAGCAATTAGGTGAGTGTGGCGTGCAGATTGATAGAAGGATAAGTATGTAGGTGTAACAAATATAAGACTGTGTGTAGCACGTTGTGGAGAATATTGTCTGTAAAAAGCATATAGATACGAAAAGGTTAGCACATGGCAGAATTATACCAAGAATCTGGTTTAGTAAATCGGAATATCATAATCTTGAACGTGACTATTGGGAGCAACTGAGAGTGAGTATCAATTAATAAACATCCAATCTGTTGCTGGAAGTTTGTTTATTTTAACTTGACCTACGTTTCGACAATCCTATATCTTCATAAGTACATTTTACCTATAAATTATGAAAAAAACAATATTTATAGCTGCCAATTATGAGGTAAAATAATTAAAATTCCCAGTTTAAAAACGAAAGCATTACTGTTAGTTACATTAATTAAAACACGATACATAAATCACGAGCTAACCAACTCAACTCACATTGAAGTAATTATAATTAAAATATGCATTGAAACTGAAAGAGTAAATACATATAGCTGCTGATCAAAGGTAAACGTAGAACAAAACGTGTAGCGTGTAGCCATAATAATTACGTAAACTATTACAGAGCGCGCCACATGCTGCGTGTTGATGCCGTAATAAAAGGCTGAATTATGTAATATTAATCTTTTTCTGCACCGACATTCCGTCGTAACAAACGAATAATAATTTATGACGCTACCAATATAAAACAGCTTAATAGTAATGAAGCATAACAGTAATACGTAAACCAATACGAAAAATAAAGAAGTACCAAATAGTCTCACTCGAATAAACCACAACACCTTTTCATAATATACAGATGTGAAAAATCTCTATTACATGAAATAATAAATTACATGCTTCTCTTTCGAAGAATTATACAGGAAATTAAACTCTGAATGCGACATTAAAAAACACATATCAATGCACTCTTTTGGGAAACTAGCCTATCAAAGAGTAATACCATTTAGTGAAACTAGTGGAAAATGTTACAAAATTACATATGAGGAGAAAAACCCTGCCGACGAGGAAGTCATGCTGACAGACGAGATACAGCTGCAATATATTTATGTAGTAGTGAGTAACGGTTTGGTTCCTCTGAAGGATCCTCTGTTTCGCAATCGTAACCATTTCAAAAAAAGATCCCTATAATTAATTTGATACGTCTAATCTCCATACTGTCATTTCTCTATGTAACATCTCAATTTCTTCGCTCTTATTCGATTATGATCGACTTTAGCAAGGATTTCCGAATGTAGAATTATGCAAATTTACACCTCTTAATGCCCTTACAGTTTTTTCGTTGTAAAATACTGGACATCCATGCTGTATCATCTTGTAAATACCGCAGGCGCATAGGAATCATTTGCAGTTTTAAAATTATGAATTACATTTTCCTTTAAACTATTCTCAGTGGAAAACGTCACTTTGAAACAATTTTTTAACCATCAATCGTCCAACCCTAAGCGCGTGTTCCCGCCATCATGTGTTTACACCCTGTTTTTAACGTACTTCCACCTCACTACGTTAATTTAAATTACTACTGTCACTACCGAGCGAGGTGGCGCAGTGGTTAGCACACTGGACTCGCATTCGGAAGGACGACAGTTCAATCCCGCGTCCGGCCATCCTGATTTAGGTTTTCCGTGATTTTCTTAAATTGCGCCAGGCAAATGCCGGGATGGTTCCTTTGAAAGGGCACGGCCGACCTCCTTCCCCATCCTTCCCTAACCCTATGAGACCGATAACCTCGCTGTTTGGTCTCCTTCCCCAAACCAACCAACCAACCTACCTACTACTGTCACTGAGTAGCTGCTTCGCCTGACCGTGAACGGCGCTAGCAGCGCGTATGGATATATTTCCTCTCATAGTATCTTTGCTCGACTGCTATAACTTCCCGGTCGTTGTATGTCGTAAAGAGTTCAGGTTGCGAGTTCGGGATTGCCAGTCAGTTGGAACGCAGTCCGAGCCTGCCAGTTGGGGAGTTGCAATGCGGCACTAGTGCAGTCGGGTTGGAGCAATAGTGAGGTCTGCGCCGACATGGCTTGCCCGACCATTGCCGCCACGCATCACTTGAGCTGGGCCATGGTCTTGGTGGATCGTCGGTCGGTCGTCCTACCGGACGACGCGTTTTGCCTCGCCGATCGTTCCGACTCCCGATTTGTCTTCATGCGTACTTAGTTACTGTTGGGTATCGTTCAGGTCTTCTTGCAAGTGTTTGTTAGGTTGTGTGTGTAGTTGGCGTTATTTCCACAGACGGCTATTTCAGATGTCGGCATTCTGAGAGGAGTCGGTCGGTTGGTGCGGAGCAGGGAGGATACCTCCGCACGGTGCAGTGGGCTGGGTCTGCTGGCAGTCCCTGCGCAGTGTCGGAGCGTGTGTGGAGCTGTCCGATCGCTATGAGCTTCGTGGTTCTCCGACCCAGGACGTCAAAGTTGAGTAGTGGTTTAAATTACCCAAGCCACTTCCATTCATGTTGTGTGGTTCTTTTCGGTGGTTCACTGTTGGGAAGGTTTTCCAGTGAGCAACACAAAGTGTTTCTATTGCTGAAATTTAGCCGCCATGTGGTGCAAATCACTATATTGGTTGACCACAATTAAAGTGCACCAGCGGAATTTTCTGCCTTGTGGCCGTTAGTGTTCCGGTTACCTGCCCTAGCCACTAACGTAATTTCAGGCAGTGTCCTTTCCTCACCTGTTGTCGCTGTCCAACATGGTGTGTAATTTTGACATCTTAATACATATTTCATTGTGGATAATCACATTCGTAACTTTTGGTGTTTGAGTTCTCATGTACAGAGTTGTGGCAAGAAAGTCGTTTTGTCGGTCTGTCCGTGGCTGTCCCTTGGTTGGGTTCCGACGGATCAAGTGAAGTTGGGCTTACCACCTGTCAACGAAGGCAGACCGACCTCCTAGAGGCTTCTGAGTGCCGTTTTCTGTATTGTCCTTCTCACCGGTGTTTAATTGTCTGTTTATAATCTATCATAGCCAATGATTTAAAACATTCTTGTTTTACTGGATTTTATGTATTCCTGAATTTTGGAAAATCAATTGTAGGCCTTCAGCCACTTAAATCCTTTGTCCCAAAAAAAAAAAAAAAAAAAAAAAAATTACGGCCTTCTGCTTTTGAAAGGTTATGGTGATTTATTTTAAAATCTTCAAAATTTTATTGTCTGCCTTCAGCCGTTTGTATTGCATCTTGTTTATGTTTGTATATTCACCCTTGCCTTGAGGCTCTCAGCCTCTCTGTGTATATATATGTTGTTTTATTTGCAATTTTAACTGCATGTTTTTACCACTTGAAATTTGCCTTGTTGCTTTAAGATTTCTTGTTTGGAGGCCTTCAGCCTTGAAATAATTGCCTTTTGGAACTCGTAATCCTAAAGGTTCGGCTATGTGCCGTTTTGGTTTATAGACGTTATTAAATTACAATAAATTAAAATTTTGAGTGAACCTGACTGACACCTTATTTGGCCTCTTTCCACAATCCTAATCATCTGTTCTGCCCAGCGGTTTTAGAGGGCGTCTCAGTACCCCTGCTTCTTGTTTTCTCCTCAAACTTTGTCTGCTATAGATGATTTCTATCCTTTATTATAGGCTACAGTTTTCATTAAATTGATCTCTTTCCCTATTTATTCTGGAGTTAAAGATATGCAGTAGTTTTGTCATAACTCATAGCTAACATCATACGCTTCTGAAGAAGATACTCATCGCAGTATCAAGACCTAGGTCAAGTAAATAAATAAATAAATAAATAAATTTCCGGCAAATGGTTGGCTATTTGTTACTTAAATTGAAATAATGATGGCTTCAAAACTATTAGATACTGGAAACTTCCCGCATCCCTTCAGAGCAGGATCGAATACTTTTCTACACTCTATAACCTCTATAAAATTTGAGAAATTCCTCTATACACAGGGAGATATAATCAGTAATATTTTTCTAGTGAGTCATTCCTGAAGAGGACGAAAGCATACATTACATTACACAACAAAAAGTACCCTCTGCCATTCGTTTACAGTGAATGGTGAATTATAGATGTAGATCAATAAGTAGAGCAAAAGTAACTTTTCATGGCCATTTACGTACTTTAATAATTAACAATAGTCAACAATAATTTTTAGGAAGTAATTATTCAGATATTGATCGATAAATATTAAATGCATTCAATTGTCAGATGTTTAGCGAATTAATGATATCAGCTGTCTACTAGGATTTAAGTGGAGGAAGCAATAGCGGTAGTAAAATAACTTCCACGAAGACCACACCAAAAAATATACAGCAAACAGCTAGGCAGACGGAACATAAGAGCAACATTCTTACGTTGAGTAAAAAATAAAGATTGAAAATAAGTATCGTGCCTTACAGTAAGATAAACCAAAAGTAAAAATCATTCTGAAAAATAGTGTAACTGTAATATAACTTGGCACGTAAAATCCAGGTAATAAAAGCAAGGTTATTGCACCTTTCCGCTCAGTGTAGAGTGTGTTTACTAATACAAGTTATCAGACTATCGTTGCTCATCGCAAGTTTATCAATAACAGATCCTGGAAAACAAAGTGGATTTCCCTACTCTATTTCAAAATCGCTTGCTTCCTCGTGGGCGAGTTATTACGTAAAAAGACCATTGCCGCACAAAGTTTTGCAGCGCAGCATCGATATTCGGGACATACAGTTGCCATTTTGCTAGTGAAGAGTAACTTGGCGTTATAAACTAGGTGAATAAAGGGATAAAATTTTTCGGTCGGGGTGCTTCGTGCTGTTCACCTGTCATTGTCTGAGCAGAACAAATTACGTAGACATTTCACACAGCAATTCAAGCACAGTACAATGACCCCTTACCCTATCCATTCTCCATCAAACAGTTGCGGAGATAACACTACAGCCGATAAAATTAAGATAGAATGGTCAAAATAAATGTTACATATTGCTAATGCTGTACAGAACTGGAAACAAAACTGATTTCGTTCTGCGAGGTACAGTCGTAAGAGAACCAAAGTAAAGATGATAAACGCATTTCTATTTGATTAAAAAAAAAAGACCCTTACAAAATATTCCACTGCAATCACTATAGCTTTTCGTAGTCATCTTGCATAATACATTATTTATGAACCAATTAGCCCTTATTTTTGAATGTGGTTAGGCATACTCCTTACCAAATTTTCCAGATAAACCTGCCGGATAGTGTCCCATTCCTCCACAGTAGACTCTGTGCTATTCTGTAGGGTCTCTGGTGCGACAGTACAATTGCAAACCACTCGTTTTAGTATTGCTCATGGATTATCAATGCATCTGAGATCCGGAGAATACGGAAGCCATTCTATATGACTGATTCTATGCTCCACCAGGAAGTGTTCACATGACTGTGAATTGTCGTCCACCTGCATGAATTCCGTCCCACTACATTCAACAAATAGAGCCTCGATGCGTGCAAGGATGTCACTATGATATTTCATGTTAGTCATCCCTCCGTGTACTGGTATAACGGGTTTCCTGCGCCCGTACAAGATTCCACCCCAAAACATGACTGAACCGTCTTTATAAGAGTTGGGGTCTGCGATACAGTTAGTGTAAACGTTGTCCCCGTTACTTCCACCCACGAATATCAGTATTTTCGGGGTGGCCTCTGATCTGGGTCTAATTACGTGGGCTTTTACGCTCAGAGTTAATTGACAGGAAAGTTTTCTAAGTAACGTACCGCATCATAACGGAAAGAAACCTATGCTCGAGAAACGAACGTTTCGGACAGGAATTCAGTAGACCCAGAAGAAGACCACTGTAACGATGACCGAAACGCTGCTTTCTTCTGTACAGTGTTTTACAATACGACGCGGTACGATATTCAGAAAACTTTCATGTCTACTGATACTGGTCTCATCAGAAAAGAGCGATGTGTCCCACTACTGTCTAGTCCACAAAGAGTGGTTTCATGCTCATGAGACAAGACCCTCTCTCTGAACACGATTTAAAGGAAGAGCCTCGAGAGGCGTTTGGCACGTAATTCCTCCTCATGGAGACTGTGTAGTATCGTTTGTGTTGACACCTGCACTCCTGCAGCTGTTTGGAACCGCCGCCGTAGACGTGTCGCATTGTGTTGAATTTCTGCTCGCTGTTATACACTCCTGGAAATGGAAAAAAGAACACATTGACACCGGTGTGTCAGACCCACCATACTTGCTCCGGACACTGCGAGAGGGCTGTACAAGCAATGATCACACGCACGGCACAGCGGACACACCAGGAACCGCGGTGTTGGCCGTCGAATGGCGCTAGCTGCGCAGCATTTGTGCACCGCCGCCGTCAGTGTCAGCCAATTTGCCGTGGCATACGGAGCTCCATCGCAGTCTTTAACACTGGTAGCATGCCGCGACAGCGTGGACGTGAACCGTATGTGCAGTTGACGGACTTTGAGCGAGGGCGTATAGTGGGCATGCGGGAGGCCGGGTGGACGTACCGCCGCATTGCTCAACACGTGGGGCGTGAGGTCTCCACAGTACATCGATGTCGTCGCCAGTGGTCGGCGGAAGATGCACGTGCCCGTCGACCTGGGACCGGACCGCAGCGACGCACGGATGCACGCCAAGACCGTAGGATCCTACGCAGTGCCGTAGGGGACCGCACCGCCACTTCCCAGCAAATTAGGGACACTGTTGCTCCTGGGGTATCGGCGAGGACCATTCGCAACCGTCTCCATGAAGCTGGGCTACGGTCCCGCACACCGTTAGGCCGTCTTCCGCTCACGCCCCAACATCGTGCAGCCCGCCTCCAGTGGTGTCGCGACAGGCGTGAATGGAGGGACGAATGGAGACGTGTCGTCTTCAGCGATGAGAGTCGCTTCTGCCTTGGTGCCAATGATGGTCGTATGCGTGTTTGGCGCCGTGCAGGTGAGCGCCACAATCAGGACTGCATACGGCCGAGGCACACAGGGCCAACACCCGGCATCATGGTGTGGGGAGCGATCTGCTACACTGGCCGTACACCACTGGTGATCGTCGAGGGGACACTGAATAGTGCACAGTACATCCAAACCGTCATCGGACCCATCGTTCTACCATTCCTAGACCGGCAAGGGAACTTGCTGTTCCAACAGGACAATGCACGTCCGCATGTATCTCGTGCCACCCAACGTGCTCTAGAAGGTGTAAGTCAACTACCCTGGCCAGCAAGATCTCCGGATCTGTCCCCCATTGAGCATGTTTGGGACTGGATGAAGCGTCGTCTCACGCGGTCTGCACGTCCAGCACGAACGCTGGTCCAACTGAGGCGCCAGGTGGAAATGGCATGGCAAGCCGTTCCACAGGACTACATCCAGCATCTCTACGATCGTCTCCATATGAGAATAGCAGCCTGCATTGCTGCGAAAGGTGGATATACACTGTACTAGTGCCGACATTGTGCATGCTCTGTTGCCTGTGTCTATGTGCCTGTGGTTCTGTCAGTGTGATCATGTGATGTATCTGACCCCAGGAATGTGTCAATAAAGTTTCCCCTTCCTGGGACAATGAATTCACGGTGTTCTTATTTCAATTTCCAGGAGTGTATATAGACATCAATCCTGTACACCTGTTGTTTTTCTTTCGCGACGACCGCTCCTGTGACAGTCCTCCACTGATCGTGAAACTTTTTCCTGATACTAGAAACATCACTTTGACTAACAGCGACATTCGCTGTGACGTCTATTTGTCTCATTCCCTACTCCATTAGAGTGACTATACAGAGCCTCTGATCGTACGTTGTAGTGGTCCATCACAACTCTCAGCTCAGGTACTGCAATATTACAGGTATCATGGTTGTCACAGTAGGAACATGGACTATTTCAGCTAGCATTACGTTACAAACAAACCAATGTAATGATACCATAGTGTATTTCTGGATCACAACGCTCAGCTTTAAAGTTTCGGCAACATAAATTTGTTTTGAGCACAATACCATAGCCAAAGGAAATTGTTTTTAAGAAAACGTAAAACAATATATTAATCACAAACGTGTAGAGAGTTTGTACTACAGTACATAATGGCGAGACAGAAGAACATGCGCAAGCTACCACTGTGAGATACGTTTTCACAAATTGCTTTACATTTATTTATTTGGGTTTGTTGTACATGCCATACAGGCTTCCCCTGATGATTAATAAATACGTGCAAGGGTGTACAGAGAACTTAATTCCTGATAACACATCGTACTAAGACACAAAGTAACAGGAAGAAAAGGTACAGAATAGGACAAGTTAATTTGTTCTGAAGCCCTCCTTGTGACTAGACATTGAATAACATGCACAGGTTTCGCTCTCTTACAAATTCAGATGAGGCTGAAGGGTTTCAGAGACCTTTCCAAATCGCAAACATCCATGATGTATTCACCTAGTCTGAAGAGACTAACGAGAATTTGTACCAACTCTAAGATTCGAACCCAGGTCTCCTGCTCACCAAGCAAATGCGCTAACCACTACGCCACCCTGGCACAGTGGCTTTGTGCGGCTGCACAGACTACTCTTGTACGTCTCCCTCCATACCTCAGCCAGCTTGTACTGTCCCTAAAATGGTGAATTCAGAGTGACTGTTAGTTTAGGAGAAGTCCATGTTGGCTGAGGCGTGACTGGGAACCTGGACTGAGGAAGGAGGCGTGCTAGGGTAGTTGGTGCAGCTATGCAAAGCCGTTGTCAGAAGGTGGTGTTATGGTCAGCGCATCTGCCTACTGAGTACGAGACCTTGGTTCGAATCTTACAAATTTCACAATGATTATTTAAATTATTGAACTTTCTGAAACGAGGCTAGATATCTTCGAATTCGATATTTCAGTTTGCTTTGACTCTTCCATATGCTGACTGGGAGTTCCGTATATCCATAAGTGGAGATGACTGGGGGAATACTTATGAAGAAAGTGCGTCCTTTTGCTGTGCATCACAAATCCAGTCCGTAAATCCTGAGTTTCTGGAGGCAACAGACAGTAATGCTGCCAGTCTTCCCACTTTTCTTTCCATGCTTCATGTGCTCCGGCTTTAAGTTCAGGAATGTAGTGGGATGTACTGAAATCTAGGTTAAGCAATTACTTGTTGTGCGTTGAGTCTTTTGCGAGTTTCTTTTCATCTGCATACCCATCAGTTGTTGAGAAATACACAAAAACACTACAACTTTAATCATAAATTGATGTGCGAACTCCCCAATAAAATGCATGCTAATATCATTTAGTTGTGGATGATAAGCTACCAATATCCTATAATGTACAGAGGGTCCTGCATAAACCTACACTGTAAAAAAATAAAGATAATGACAACAACAAACAAAACTGTTTTACTCCTAAATTTCGTAGAACAATTATCACTTAAAACCTGTTCGCTTTTAACTTCAAAAATTACTTTCCCGATTAAGACCAAGATGAAACAGGAAGAGAAAGAGGAGGATACACGAAGTAGTACTATAAAGGATACATCTGCTACAGGAAGAAAGTGTGAAAATTTTGTTTCAGCAAAGGTTAAATGTAAGACTGAATGTAGTGGAGGAGGACTTGGAATGCTAATAAGCTATACTGTTTTCTGAAACAGTCAGTTAAGGAAGCAGCGGAGGAGGCTTTAGGAAGGGAAAGGGAGAGAAAAGTAAGAATTGAGTGGATGACCACAGAGTTGTTGGAGGTGGCTGAGAAAAAGAAGAAACTGTATCATACATCTCTGGGAGTAAAGAGGACTGGAGTAGGTACAAGGTACATAAAAAGTGGGTTAAGAAATTAACAACAAAGTGTAAGAAAGAAGAATGGGAAAGACTATGTGGGGAAACAGAGTATTCGCTTGAGTATAGAAGATCGCTAGAGGCATGGAGGATGATAAGAAAGATGAAATGGCTAGCAGTCCCTCACCGACAATACAGTCTATATCAATTGAACAGTGAAAAAAGCACTTCAAGGAACTTTAGTAGAAAACAGACCACGTGATAGAAGTCTCTAAAAAGCAGTACGTTAGCTATTATAGAGCCTATGCTCGAGGAAGAGGTAAAAGAGATGCTGAAAAAAGCAAGAAACGGAAAGTCAAGTGGACATGGAGAAGTTGTGATGGAATTGTGGAAATACAGTTACCCTCAAATGGTGAGACTTGCAGGTATATTGTTCAGTCAGGTAGTAGAGGGAGAGGAAATATCAAGATATCTTGTACAGATCATATTTTTAACCTTAGATAAATAAATGAGAAGGTATATTCTAAGGGTCAGGAGGTACACCTAATATTTGTGGATTGTGGGAAACGATGGAGTATATAGGTGTAGAAACACAACAGATATCCCTATTCCAAATAATATACGCATCAGTTAAAGTAGGGAGAAAGCTGAGTGAGACATTGCAAAAATTGAAAGGACTTAGATAGGGCTGCAGTATGTCGCCGACACTGTTTGAAATATATTACAGTATGTATTGGAACAATGGAATCAGTCATGTGGATGTATGGAAGTTCCCTTCTAGCATGGTGCTACCTACTCATTATTATTTACCGTTGATCAGGTACTGATACCACATAGTAGAAAAGATGTCAAATACGTGATGAAGAAGTTAATACAAGCATATGAACCAGGCGGGCTTAGTGTAAATATGAGCAAAACACTATATCTAGTAATGGGAGAAGATAGAAGGGATACAGTACCACCCAAGGAACTATTACAGCTCTAGAGCAGTTTAAATACTTAGGATCACCTATCCATTCCTCGAGAAGCTGTGAAGCAGATATGGAACGCACAATGGAGCAGGCAACAGAAGCAATTAAAATGTTAAATGGAATTCTGTGGTGCCAGGCAATATCGAAAGAAACAAAGAAGAGGACTGTGCAAACAGTAGTTGAGAGTATACCAACATGTGGTGCAGAAAAATGGACTTTGGGGGAGCTGCTGCCAAGGGGCGTCAGTGTGGGGGATCGGACGCGGGGATTCGAGGGCCGTCGAGCACGTCCCACGTGTCCTCCGATCCGCCCCGGGTACTGTCTGCACTGAGGTTCACCCCTCACCTGTGTTCGAGTGGGAGATCATTCCAAAGTCTGGCAGGCAGCGAAAAACTTTCCGAGGGACCGATCGTAGGGCTTCCCTGGTTCGTTTGTCGAACAGGTTTCTGGCGTTATCTGTGGCTGACGATGTCTCTGAGCCGGATGCAGTCGTCCACCCTGTTCCAGAGGAAGCTTCTCGGCCCGCAAGGTCTGGGCGTTCACAGAGGGTGGGTTTTCTCGTAGTTGGGAGCTCCAACGTTAGGCGCGTAATGGGGCCCCTTAGGAACATGGCTGCCAAGGAGGGGAAGGAAGTCATTGTGCACTCCGTGTGCATTTCGGGGGGAGTCATTCCGGATGTGGAAAGGGTGCTTCCGGATGCCATGAGGAGTACAAGGTGCAGCCAACTGCAGGTGGTGGCTCATGTCGGTACCAATAACGTGTGTCGATTTGGATCGGAGCAGATTCTGTCTGGTTTCGGGCGGCTAGCGGAAATGGTAAAGACTGCCAGTTTTGCTTCAGAGAATAAGATGGAGCTCATCATCTGCAGCATCGTCGATAGAACCGACTGTGGTCCTCTGGTGCAGAGCTGAGTGGAGGGTCTGAATCAGAGGCTCAGGCGGTTCTGTGACCGAGTAGGCTGCAGATTCCTTGACTTGCGCCATCGGGTGGTGTGTTTCCGGGTTCCGTTTAATAGGTCAGGAGTCCACTACACACAGGAGGCGGCTACACGGGTAGCGGGGGTTGTGTGGAAGGGACTAGGCGGTTTTTTAGATTAGAGGGTCTCAGGAAACCACAGAAGGGACGTCCGTCTAAAAGTGGGCAGGTAAAACACAATAAGGCAGTACAAACGATTGGTATTGTAGTTGTAAATTGTCGTAGCTGTGTTGGGAAAGAACCAGAGCTCCAAGCCCTAATAGAAAGCTCTGAAGCTCAAATAGTTGTAGGTACAGAGAGCTGGCTAAAGCCAGAAATAAGTTCAGCCGAAATTTTTTCAAACGATCTAACAGTGTTCAGAAAGTACAGATTAACTACAGTTGGTGGTGGAGTATTTATTGTTGTCAGAGGTAGTTTGCCTTGTAGCAAAATTGAAGTAGATAGTTCGTGTGAAATAGTGTGGGTAGAGATTATACCTGACGATCTGACTAGACTATTAATTGGATCGTTTTACCGACACCCCGACTCAGAAGATAAAGTTGCTTAACAGATCAAAGAAAACTTGAGTCTCATTTCAAATAAGTACCCCGCTCATACATTACAGTCGGTTGTGACTTTAATCTACCCTCGATATGCTGGAAAAATTATGCTTTTAAAGCTGGCGGCAGGATTAAAACGTCATCCGAAATTGTACTGAATGCTTTCTCAGAAAATTATTTTGAACAATTACTTCATGAGCCCACTCGAAGCATAAAAGATTGCGAAAGCATACTTGATCATTTAGCAACAAATAACCTAGACAAATAGTAAGTATTGTGACGAATACAGGGATTAGCTACCACAAGGCAGTTGCTGCTAGGCTGAATACCGTAACACCTACAACCATCAAAAAGAAACGCAAAGTATATCTATTTAAAAAAGCTGATAAAAATGCTCTTAACGCCTTTTTAAGAGACAGTCTTCACTCCTTCCGATCTAATCATATAAGTGTAGAAAAGTTGTGGAATGTTTTCAAAGAGATTGTATCGACGGCAATTGAGAGATAAATACCACATAAATTAATAAGTGATGGTACTGATCTCCCATGCTACACAAAACGGGTCAGATCGTTGTTGCAGAAGCAAGGAAAAAAGCATGCCAAATTTAAAAGAACGCAAAAACCCCAAGATTGACAAAGTTTTACAGAACTTCGAAATATGGCGCGTACTTCAATGCGAGATACTTTTAATAATTTCCACAACGAAATTCTGGTTTCGAAATCTGGCAGAAAACCCAAAGAGATTCTGGTCATATATAAATCACACCAGTGACAAGACGCAATCAATACCTTCACTGCGCGGTAACAACGGTGAAGTCATTGATGACAGTGCCACTAAAGCAGAGTTATTAAACACGGTTTTCCGAAACTCCTTCACCAAAGAAGACGAAGTAAATATTCCTGAATTCCAATCAAGAACAACTGACAAGATGAGAAACATAGAAGTAGATATCCTCGGAGTAACCATGTAAGGTGTCGGGCAAATCTAACACCTTCCATGAAAACCCTGACATGATAAGCAAATCCAGTAGTATGTCACATAGCTCCGAATAAATCGTAACATTAAATTAACCAAAGTAGTACGAGTAACGAGTGAGCAAATGGAATACCACAGACTAACACAAGAATGCCTAAATGCATGTCATACCTTCCCACCGTGAGACAGGCGCAGTTCCGAGGGGAGAAACGAGAACAGAAGCCGAGAGCAGAACCGTGTTAAGCGAGAAGGCCCTACGATAAGGGCGGACACCCACGTTTCCAGCTAACAGCTAGGACCACCCCAGCCACAAGTTAAAGCGTGAGATTTTTTCACGTCTCTGTTACGTCAGGACCACCCCCCAGCCCAGGTTAAAAGCTAGAGCCCTCCAGAAGAACAGTATAGATCTTACGATAACACAAAAAGGGCCACCCCAACCGCAAGTTTTGGCGTGAGACTTTTTCGCGTCTCTGTTACGTCAGGACCACCCCCCAGCCCATGTTAAAAGATAGAGCCCTCCAGAAGAACAGTATAGATCTTATGATAACGCTAAAAGGACCACACCAGCTGCAAGTTTTAGCCTGAGACTTATTCGCGTCTCTGTTACGTTGCAAACTTTAAAAACATTGCCCCACCACGAAAAGTATAACGTTTCTCATTGGATAGACAGTATTTTTGTAGGTGGAGCTTAAGGTTAACATTGAGACCCTGATTGGTCAGATGAAAACACAGTCATATAGTTTTTTTTAAACCAACTTTGGTAAATTGTAGTAAGGAGAAGTTAGGAGGGAGTTGCTTCGGAGACGGCGAGTTGAGCAGAGCTGTGCTGACCGCCGCCCCCTGATGAACACCGACAAGGTAATGAACGCACGCGATGCCGCATAACAGCGCATAAAGCTTCACTCAGAACTGCAAAAGTCTCATCTGTTACACCCCCTTTTTACGTAATACTAGTGCCGATCGTCAGTTAAAGCTCATGGTGTTCACATTTGCCACTTGAAGTAAAAATCTGAAACGCGATGATTTTTCTGTTATATAGTTATTGAGAAGCCACATCAGCCACTGAAATTTACGACAAGTTAGATAAGTAATTAAAGATAATTGAGGGTCACTGTAGACCATTTTGATAGTTTTCTCTTTTGTGAAACTTAATTTACACCTAGATTATAGATGTGATATGGCATAGGTCATCCTTCGATCCATTATAGAACTTGGAAACCCATTCAGGGAACATTCGTTCACATTTTTGTTGAACGCAGTTGGTTTTTACCATCCTGTATTAAAACATTTCCTTTTATCAATAGTGCAATTTATTAACAATGTTTTGTGAGTAGAATAAAATTTCCAATGGTAAACTTAACTGCTTTTTCGACGTTATTTTACCAGCTAACTAAAAATAGGAAAGCCTTGAACCCCTTCCACTAAATTTAGTTAGTATTAAGATTCTTTTACAGGGAGTGCAGTGAAGTTGACGCTGAAATCATTAAGTATTTGGTTATATCATCGCTAGTCTCACTGAACTCTTCTGAATTCTACATGTCATGTGTGGTCTGGGGTCTCCTTACTAGCAACAGGTCCCATGTTCAAACTAGTCAATTCCCTAAAAAACATGCTCAGAGCGTCGTTGCGCGAAAGTGGTAGGGAGACACGATATACACTCCTGGAAATGGAAAAAAAAAACACATTGACACCGGTGTGTCAGACCCACCATACTTGCTCCGGACACTGCGAGAGGGCTGTACAAGCAATGATCACACGCACGGCACAGCGGACACACCAGGAACCGCGGTGTTGGCCGTCGAATGGCGCTAGTTGCGCAGCATTTGTGCACCGCCGCCGTCAGTGTCAGCCAGTTTGCCGTGGCATACGGAGCTCCATCGCAGTCTTTAACACTGGTAGCATGCCGCGACAGCGTGGACGTGAACCGTATGTGCAGTTGTCGGACTTTGAGCGAGGGCGTATAGTGGGCATGCGGGAGGCCGGGTGGACGTACCGCCGAATTGCTCAACACGTGGGGCGTGAGGTCTCCACAGTACATCGATTTGTCGCCAGTGGTCGACGGAAGGTGCACGTGCCCGTCGACCTGGGACCGGACCGCAGCGACGCACGGATGCACGCCAAGACCGTAGGATCCTACGCAGTGCCGTAGGGGACCGCACCGCCACTTCCCAGCAAATTAGGGACACTGTTGCTCCTGGGGTATCGGCGAGGACCATTCGCAACCGTCTCCATGAATATGGGCTACGGTCCCGCACACCGTTAGGCCGTCTTCCGCTCACGCCCCAACATCGTGCAGCCCGCCTCCAGTGGTGTCGCGACGGGCGTGAATGGAGGGACGAATGGAGACGTGTCGTCTTCAGCGATGAGAGTCGCTTCTGCCTTGGTGCCAATGATGGTCGTATGCGTGTTTGGCGCCGTGCAGGTGAGCGCCACAATCAGGACTGCATACGACCGAGGCACA
The DNA here is from genome assembly GCF_023864275.1 of Schistocerca cancellata. Classification (NCBI taxonomy): domain Eukaryota; kingdom Metazoa; phylum Arthropoda; class Insecta; order Orthoptera; family Acrididae; genus Schistocerca; species Schistocerca cancellata. Next base: position 743,131,378 of record NC_064627.1, read on the forward strand.
CAGGGCCAACACCCGGCATCATGGTGTGGGGAGCGATCTCCTACACTGGCCGTACACCACTGGTGATCGTCGAGGGGACACTGAATAGTGCACGGTACATCCAAACCGTCATCGAACCCATCGTTCTACCATTCCTAGACCGGCAAGGGAACTTGCTGTTCCAACAGGACAATGCACGTCCGCATGTATCCCGTGCCACCCAACGTGCTCTAGAAGGTGTAAGTCAACTACCCTGGCCAGCAAGATCTCCGGATCTGTCCCCCATTGAGCATGTTTGGGACTGGATGAAGCGTCGTCTCACGCGGTCTGCACGTCCAGCACGAACGCTGGTCCAACTGAGGCGCCAGGTGGAAATGGCATGGCAAGCCGTTCCACAGGACTACATCCAGCATCTCTACGATCGTCTCCATGGGAGAATAGCAGCCTGCATTGCTGCGAAAGGTGGATATACACTGTACTAGTGCCGACATTGTGCATGCTCTGTTGCCTGTGTCTATGTGCCTGTGGTTCTGTCAGTGTGATCATGTGATGTATCTGACCCCAGGAATGTGTCAATAAAGTTTCCCCTTCCTGGGACAATGAATTCACGGTGTTCTTATTTCAATTTCCAGGAGTGTAGAACAAACAGACACCACGCAGAATGTTAGAACCAAGCAGCTTAAATGACTTAATAAAGGCAAGGCCTCCGGTCCAGATTGTATACCAGTCAGGTTCCTCTCAGAGTATGCTGATAAAATAGCTCCATATTTAGCAATTATATACAACCACTCGCTCACATAAAGATCCGTACCTCAAGACTGGAAAATTGCTCAAGTCACACCAATACCCAAAAAGGGAAGTAGGAGTAATCCGCTGAATTACAGGCCTATATCACTAACGTCGATTTGCAGTAGGGTTTTGGAACATATACTGTATTCGAACATTATAAAGTACCTCGAAGAAAACGATTTATTGACACATAGCATGGTTTCAGAAAATATCGTTCTTGTGAAACATAACTAGCTCTTTATACTCATGAAGTGATAAGTGCTATCGACAAGGGATGTCAAATTGATTCCATATTTTTAGATTTCCAGAAGGCTTTCGACACCGTTCCTCACAAGCGTCTTCTAACCAAACTGCGTGCCTATGGAGTAACGCCTCTGTTGTGCGACTGGATTCGTGATTTCCTGTCAGAAAGGTCACAGTTCGTAGTAACAGACGGAAAGTCATCGAGTAAAACAGAAGTAATATCCTGCGTTCCCCAAGGAAGTGTTATAGGCCCTCTATTGTTCCTGATCTATATTAACGACATAGGGGACAATCTGAGCAGCCGTCTTAGATTGTTTGCAGATGATGCTCTCTCATTTACCGTCTTGTAAAGTCACCAGATGATCAAAACAACTTGCATAATGATTTCGATAAGATATCTGTATGGTGCGAAAAGTGGCAATTGACCCTGAATAAGGAAAAGTGTGAAGTTATTCACGTGAGTACTAAAAGAAATCAGGTAAATTTCGATTACGCGATAAGTCACGCAAATCTGAAGGCTGTAAATTCAACTAAATACTTACGGATTACAATTACGAATAACCTAAATTGGAACGACCACATAGATAATATTGTGGGTAGAGCAAACTAAATACTGCGATTCATTGGCAGAACACTTAGAGGGTGCAACAGGTCTACCAAAGAGACTGCTTACACTACGCTTGTCCGCCCTATTCTGGAGTATGTATGTGCGGTGTGGGATTCGCATCAGGTGGGACTGACGGGTGACAACGAAAAAGTACAAGGAAGGGAAGCTCGTTTTGTATTATCGCGAAATAGGGGAGATAGTGTCACAGACATGATACGTGAATTGAAGTGGCAGTCATTAAAACAGAGACGTTTTTCGTTGCACGGGATCTTCTCACGAAATTTCAATCACTAGATGATGAGCGGCAGAGATGCAGAATATAAGTAGTAGAGATGGATGGAATAAGGAGGGCAGTCTGGATATCCAGAACAGAGGGGAGGATAATGGGAAAAATTAGGGCGGTAATGGATACAGAACAACCAGTCGTGCAAGGAATTGAGAACAGAGTTGTTCGGTGATACTGCTATGTACCGCGGATGGAGCAAAGACGATGGCCAAAAGCAGCCCTCGAGTGGTCGCCGCCAAGAGGCAGGAAGTGTGGATGGCAGAGATTAGCATGGAAAGCGGGAGTAATTACAGTGATGAGGAAGAGAGATCTTAAAGAGGAAGATTGGCATGGTAGTGAAAGCTGACGAAGAGGAATACAGGGCAAATGCTGAAGAGTGGAGAAGCCTTTAAAAGAAAGTAAGTAAGTAAGAATAAAGAAAACCCAATAACAATGGCACAAAGTTACTGAAATGTATATAGGTTTATATGATATACAGTGTTTGCCTAACAGGCAGCCCTTGAATCCAATAATTTTATTTAAAACGTGGCCACGGCAACAGCAGCAATACCAGATGATGAACGTTACTGATACTGTGAAGGAACAGTAAATATGAAGTAACGTTTAGCACTACGATTGGTGATTCGTAGCTTGATGATCCTGGAAGAAAATATTAACACCACTCATCTCTGCCCCGAGATTCGCCGTTGTCTAGACAGTAGGCAGCTCAGAACTGAGCTCCATATTCGACAGAAGCAGTTACTAACAACTGCAGCTGTGACATATACTTCCACGATCCTTTTTAAATATTTCACATGTGATATGTTCGTATCAGTAATTTGCTAAGCGAGCGACGGCACCTTGATTCGGGTGTCCAGAGATTTCTTGGCATGCCACGAGACGACGGTGCGCAAGTGCTACACAGAATCGATGCTCTTGCAGAGTACATTGGCCGGTAAATCTGTTCTGCTCCGGCGAGCACATGACGCTTGCCATGGCATGACGAGTACCAATTTGGAAACGCGACAGATTTTCTTGTCTGGAGGCGGCTGTGCGTTGGTTAGCCACATATAAAGCCGGCGGTTTCCTCGAGGCACTTCCATCACTGGTTTGAGCGGTGAGGCCAGGACATAATTCTGCCACAAAGATACTTCGCCAAAACATAGTCGCTGTCGTTATCAACATACAACAGAAGTTAATGGTGAGCTGCTGTGTTAAGAAGGGCGTTCAGTAAGTAATGCAATACATTTTTTTTTCTCAGCCAGTTTCGATTGAAAACATTCGGAATTTGGCGTGGGACATCGTGGATATTGCCGCTCCTGCCCCCACAGTTTCGCAAAATTCCGATAGGTGGCGGCCTTATTCGTAGCCTTCAAAATGGTGTCTGTAACGTAGGTGCATTCCAAGTAGAGTGCTGTCGTTGAGTTTCTTTAGGCGGAAAATCAGTGTCTCGCACATATTCATAGTCGCTTGCAGAGTGTCTATGGAGATTTGGCAGTGGACAAAAGCACAGTGAGTCTTTGGGCGAGGCGTCTGTCATCATCGCAACAAGGTCGCGAAAGCCTGAACGATCTCCCGGGTACCAGCCGACTGCACGCAGCTGTGACTCTAGCGTTGTTGGAACGTGCAGACACTTCACCGTGTTCGTCAACACAAAAATGCAAACGGATTTCTCCATGACAACGCAAGGCCTGACACAAGTCTGCGCGCCCAATAGGAACTCACAAAACTTCGTTGGGCTGTTATTTCTCCTCCACCCTATAGCACGAATCTCGCACCTTCCGACTTCCAACTGTTTGACCCAGTGAATAATGCCCTACGAGGAAACCAGTACGTGGCTGAAGGGGATTAATGCAGCAAGACGTTGGCTCCGACGTACACCAGTAGAGTGGTACCACGGCCGTTGCACTGAATGGAGATTATGTTGAAAAACAGGGTTTTGTAGTCAATATAATACGGTGTACTAGAATCGTGACTAAAAACAAACTGCTTAAAAAAAGGTGTCGCATTACTTGGTAAACGTCCCTCGTGTATCTTAATGGGGCTTAGTCGAACCCAAGGCGAGTGAATTATACTACTGGACTGGGTCAGCGATCGAGCGTATTTTTATTGTATTCTTCGGTGAGAAATCACATTCCAGCCATTGCGATGCAAGATGTCAGATTTATGTTTTCCTTTTATTTAAGACTAACTGAGTACCCAGCATTGCCCGTTTCTATTAGCCCATCTCTCTCTTCCCCAACTCTTTGTCCAGTTCCCTCGCCTTCCTCTCTGTCCATCTCCCCTCCCCACTCTCCGTCAATCTCCTCCACACCCAATGTCCATCTCCTCTTGTCCTACTCCCCACTCTGTCCATCCCATCCACCCCACTCGCTGTCCTTCTGCTCCTTCCACATTGTCCATCCGCTTCAACTACCCCTCCCCTCTGAGTCCATCTCCTCCTGCACCTCAGTCTCCTCCTCATTCCCTTTATTTCATGCTCCGCCTCTTTCTGTCCATATCATCGTCACCCTCTCCCTATGAATCTCACCCCCTCCATCCTACTCTCCTCTCTCATTCTGCCATCTCCTGTCGCCACTCTCTGCTTATTTCCTCCTTACTGTTTCTTTGCCCATCTCTTCCACTCTTTCTCTACACCTCCTCTTCTTCTTTTTCTGTCCATTTCCCCACCCTCTCACTGTGTCCATCTTCTCCTTCCTCATGTCTGTGTCCATGTCCTCCTTTCACCTTTCACCTTTCTGTCTATCTGTTCCTCCTCTTCTCTCTCTCCACGTTAACAGGAGGTTGCTAGTTCTAACTCCCTCAGTATTTCTTTCCACATAGTAACATGAGTATCACGTTTCGTTGAAATCGATCAGGGGTTTAGGAGAACCTTCTTAGCCACATATATTTAAAATGTTGCACACATATTTCTACACATATTTCACCTGTATCTACACATATTCCACCTGTATCTCGTATTACAGTTTCGATTTCACTTAGCTCAATGTCTTCGACGTATCTCCTGAACAACGTGTCGTACAATGGCATAATTTTACAAGTACATTCAGTGGCATATTTTTATACTGTCCGAAAAATGTGTCGAGAATCCAGTAGGTAGTAAAGAAGTAATCAATTAAAACGTCATGCCTGATGCGGCAGTTTTACTGCATGAACAGTGAAAATGTAACAGACGAAACACTTTTTTCCTTTTATCGTCTTGTGAGAGTATCAGCGAGAAAAAGTGTCGTAGTAGTTTGAAACTTTACGTAAAGTTTTTTGCAAGTCACTAAATACTCACAATCTCAAATACTGGATGAATAAACCCTACGAATTCGCACGTTGTCGCACGTTTTCACCACCACCTCTACACCTATGATACGTAGGTGGTTCCTAGCCCAACAACAATTCTCTTCACACAGTAAGTGATATATGTACCAAGTTTGGTCAAAATCGGTCGTGTGGTTTTGGAGGAGGTGGAACATACAGATACACAAACATACGACACATATATATATATATATATATATATATATATATATATATATATATATATATATATATATACACTTGCTTGTATATATATATATATACTTGCTTGTAATCAAATTGGTCCAGTGTTTCCACTGGGTGTTTAGAACCAGGGATTGTTAGTTCCTGGCGCATTATGACCAGCCGCACATTGTGTGAACAGACGCTGACCAGGATGCCGATGGTTCCCACTTCAGACGCGTCCTGGATTTGGGTGTTGACAGTGCTTATTGTAATGGCGGCACTTACTCGCCATGACACAGCAACGTCTTCGGGTTCTGTGGTTTTTGAATGAGTGTGACCCTTGCCAAAAGTCACCCTCCCACACCCTCGTGATGCTGCCGCCTCGGTCCGGGACTGCTTATTTGGGTTTCCCCTTATTCGCAGCTGTCAACCATATCTGATGGATCGTTCGCTATCCGCCACCTGCGACCAGCCCTGTACCTGAGGCTCGGCTAGGGTATATATATATATACACTCCTGGAAATTGAAATAAGAACACCGTGAATTCATTGTCCCAGGAAGGGGAAACTTTATTGACACATTCCTGGGGTCAGATACATCACATGATCACACTGACAGAACCACAGGCACATAGACACAGGCAACAGAGCATGCACAATGTCGGCACTAGTACAGTGTATATCCACCTTTCGCAGCAATGCAGGCTGCTATTCTCCCATGGAGACGATCGTAGAGATGCTGGATGTAGTCCTGTGGAACGGCTTGCCATGCCATTTCCACCTGGCGCCTCAGTTGGACCAGCGTTCGTGCTGAACGTGCAGACCGCGTGAGACGACGCTTCATCCAGTCCCAAACATGCTCAATGGGGGACAGATCCGGAGATCTTGCTGGCCAGGGTAGTTGACTTACACCTTCTAGAGCACGTTGGGTGGCACGGGATACATGCGGACGTGCATTGTCCTGTTGGAACAGCAAGTCCCCTTGCCGGTCTAGGAATGGTAGAACGATGGGTTCGATGACGGTTTGGATGTACCGTGCACTATTCAGTGTCCCCTCGACGATCACCAGTGGTGTACGGCCAATGTAGGAGATCGCTCCCCACACCATGATGCCGAGTGTTGGCCCTGTGTGCCTCGGTCGTATGCAGTCCTGATTGTGGCGCTCACATGCACGGCGCCAAACACGCATACGACCATCATTGGCACCAAGGCAGAAGCGACTCTCATCGCTGAAGACGACACGTCTCCATTCGTCCCTCCATTCACGCCTGTCGCGACACCACTGGAGGCGGGCTGCACGATGTTGGGGTGTGAGCGGAAGACGGCCTAACGGTGTGCGGGACCGTAGCCCAGCTTCATGGAGACGGTTGCGAATGGTCCTCGCCGATACCCCAGGAGCAACAGTGTCCCTAATTTGCTGGGAAGTGGCGGTGCGGTCCCCTACAGCACTGCGTAGGATCCTACGGTCTTGGCGTGCATCCGTGCGTCGCTGCGGTCCGGTCCCAGGTCGACGGGCACGTGCACCTTCCGCCGACCACTGGCGACAACATCGATGTACTGTGGAGACCTCACGCCCCACGTGTTGAGCAATTCGGCGGTACGTCCACCCGGCCTCCCGCATGCCCACTATACGCCCTCGCTCAAAGTCCGTCAACTGCACATACGGTTCACGTCCACGCTGTCGCGGCATGCTACCAGTGTTAAAGACTGCGATGGAGCTCCGTATGCCACGGCAAACTAGCTGACACTGACGGCGGCGGTGCACAAATGCTGCGCAGCTAGCGCCATTCGACGGCCAATACCGCGGTTCCTGGTGTGTCCGCTGTGCCGTGCGTGTGATCATTGCTTGTACAGCCCTCTCGCAGTGTCCGGAGCAAGTATGGTGGGTCTGACACACCGGTGTCAATGTGTTCTTTTTTCCATTTCCAGGAGTGTATATATATATATATATATATACCCTAGCCGAGCCTCAGGTGCAGGGCTGGTCGCAGGTGGCGGATAGCGATATATATATATATATATATATATATATATATACCCTAGCCGAGCCTCAGGTACAGGGCTGGTCGCAGGTGGCGGATAGCGAACGATCCATCAGATATGGTTGACAGCTGCGAATAAGGGGAAACCCAGATAAGCAGTCCCGGACCGAGGCGGCAGCATCACGAGGGTGTGGGAGGGTGACTTTTGGCAAGGGTCACACTCATTCAAAAACCACAGAACCCGAAGACGTTGCTGTGTCATGGCGAGTAAGTGCCGCCATTACAATAAGCACTGTCAACACCCAAATCCAGGACGCGTCTGAAGTGGGAACCATCGGCATCCTGGTCAGCGTCTGTTCACACAATGTGCGGCTGGTCATAATGCGCCAGGAACTAACAATCCCTGGTTCTAAACACCCAGTGGAAACACTGGACCAATTTGATTACAAGCAAGTATGACTCGTGCAAGTAATAACAACATTACCCCAGGTGGTAACCAATCCACCCATCAACAGATGGCAACCAGGAATTCGGATTTGGGGAACCTGGACTTACACGATTACATCAGAGAAAGTCGGAGCTCTCTGGCAAACTTCCACTTAAAACACCTACATACATTTGAACCTTTAACATAAATACATTAATCCAACCAGGAAAACTTCTAAACCTTACAACAGAACTTGAAAAGCAAAAGATAGTAATACTAGCTTTACAGGAGACACGTTTTACAGATGAAGAAACATCAGATTATGGCAACTATCGCATCTTTAAGAGCAAGACGGATAAACGAATCGGAAGAGGAGCCCCCCATCTCGGGATGGCGTTTATCATACACAAGAGCGTGCTCAGCTCCATCAAGGAAGTTACTCCCGTAAATAATAGGATAATGACGATGCGCTTACAATGTGCCAACAAAACATACACAATGGTTAATGTTCATGCACCCACAAACGGAGACAACAAGAAAAACCCCATAGAAACAGAAAAGTTCTGGGAAAATTTGGAGAATATAATGGCCAGGATTCCAAAAGATGATACAAAAGTTCTACTCGGCGATTTTAATGCCCAAATTGGTAGAGAGAAAATCCACCAAAAAACCGTAGGCAAATATCCTGCACATAAATTTACCAATAAAAATGGTACAAGGCTCGTCGAACTATGTAAGCAGAATAACCTGAAGATAATGTCAACATCTCTAAGAAAATGTCCAAGAAAACAAAAGACATGGAGATCTCCTATACAACAAATTGGCGAGTTTCAAATAGATCAAGTACGCAGAGGAGCACACATTGATTCAGACCATTACCTAACTAGAATTAAAATCAAGTTTACAGCACGAAGAAGTCATCAGAAGAAAACAGAAATACAGAAATATGACACCAAGAAGATTAAAGAATCTAAAGTAAAAGAAGAATGGGAGAAGGAAAAGGCAAACACATGGGAAGAATTTCATTCTAAAATCACGCGAATAGCTAAGGAAACTATTCTCTTGAAAAAGATATTCAAACACCCTTGGTGGGATTCAGACTGTGAAAATGCATTGGAAAGGAGAAAAAAGGCATTTCAAGAATATAACAGTAAAAAATCACAAGAAAGTCTACATTTATTTAACGAGGTTAGAAAACAGGTTTCAAAATCTATTAGGCAAGCAAAAAGGAAGTACACAAAGGCACAACTGGATGCCATAGAAGAAAATTTCCAAAACTATAATACAAGAGACTTCTACAGAACTTTCGCAGATAAAATACGAGGATATATCCCTCAAAATTTATGTTTCAGAAAACCAGATGGTAAATTAGCCCTAACAAACCAGGAAAACTGTCAAGTATTGGCTCAATATTTTTCTAACCTACTAAATTGCACAGAACCTAGTTTAAGGTTTCCCAAAGATATCAGTGCCAACGCTCAACCGGATTCATTACCACCAACACAGGAAGAAATCAAATGTCACATTAAAAACTTAAAAAATAATAGAACATCTGACGAAGATGGCATTGTTGCAGAGCAATTAAAAAACCTAGGACCAAAGACGTTGCAAGAGCTCACAAAAATAATAACAAAAATATGGGAAACAGAAAAATTACCAGAGGATTGGAAATGTGCCCTTATTCACCCGTTACATAAAAAAGGAGACAGAACAAATGTCAATAACTACAGGGAAATCTCACTTTTACAAGTCACCTACAAAATTCTCTCAACATGCCTGCTGAAAAGAATACAAGAGCAGCTGGAACGCCAAATTGGTGATTATCAAGCAGGCTTCCGCCCCGGTCGCTCATGCATAGAACAAATATTTAATTTAAAGACAATATTAAAACACAAAGCAATTAGAAATGCCCCCATAATTTGTACATTTGTAGATTTTAAGAAAGCCTATGACTCAATTGACCGGCAATCTTTGTTTAACATTTTAGAGGAACTTGGACTTGACTCCAAAACACTAAGGCTTATCAAAGAATCACTGACAGACACTGTCTCTAAAGTTAAATTCAGGGGAGAAATTCTGAACCTTTTCTCATAAAAACTGGAGTACGTCAAGGTGACGGGCTATCTCCACTTCTGTTTAATATAGTCCTGGATAAAGTCATTAAGGAATGGGAAAAAGAATTAAAAAATCAATCCTACTGGAAACCAATCCATCTTGGTAGAACCAAAGACAACGTGGAGGTATCTTGTTTAGCATTCGCGGACGACTTGGCCATACTTGCAGATGATGAAGAAATCGCCACCAAACAAATAGAGATCCTTAAGGAATGCGCGGATAAAGTAGGTTTACAAATTTCGTTTCAAAAGACAGAATTTTTCTGTACGAAATTCCATATACACAGTTTGAACACAAAATATGGAAAAATAAATAGAGTAAAACATTTTAAATACCTAGGTGAAATTTTGGAGCCAACCGGAGGAGAGAAAGTTGCACAGAAGATCAGACAACAGAAAATGAAGAGAGCATATGGTATGACACATGAAATATACAATAAAAAATGCATCTCCTCGAACACAAAAATCAGACACTACTGCGCAGTAATTAAGCCAGCAGCACTATATGCTAGTGAAACGCTCACACTCCACACAAAATGTGACTTAGAAAAAATACTAAAAGAAGAACGCAAAATTATGAGAAAGATTTTAGGTCCAAAATTAACAGAAGAAGGATACCGGATACAATCAAGAAGAACCACAGAAACTATATCAAACCTGGCAGCAGACATAAGAAGGCGAAGATTAAAATTTTATGGACATGTCACTAGACTTCCCCCCACACGACTCACCAACAGAATTCTCACTTACATAGAAAAAGTCAAATCAACGACACCATGGATTAGCCAAGTAAAATTAGATTTACAAAAAGCAAATATTGAACTTAAAGATGTCAAAGATAGAAAAACTTTTAGAAATAAGGTGGAAAAGTGGATTGTATTGTCGGAGAAGGAAGCACTAAAGAGACCAGGAACAAAATGGACAGAAGAAAGAAAAAGAAAATATGGAGAACGAATGAAAGAAGTATGGAAGAAACGACGTCAGAAAGCTTTGCGTGATCCTTCTGGGTCCATTCGCGATAAGTAAGTAAGTAAGTAAGTATATATATATACACTCCTGGAAATTGAAATAAGAACACCGTGAATTCATTGTCCCAGGAAGGGGAAACTTTATTGACACATTCCTGGGGTCAGATACATCACATGATCACACTGACAGAACCACAGGCACATAGACACAGGCAACAGAGCATGCACAATGTCGGCACTAGTACAGTGTATATCCACCTTTCGCAGCAATGCAGGCTGCTATTCTCCCATGGAGACGATCGTAGAGATGCTGGATGTAGTCCTGTGGAACGGCTTGCCATGCCATTTCCACCTGGCGCCTCAGTTGGACCAGCGTTCGTGCTGGACGTGCAGACCGCGTGAGACGACGCTTCATCCAGTCCCAAACATGCTCAATGGGGGACAGATCCGGAGATCTTGCTGGCCAGGGTAGTTGACTTACACCTTCTAGAGCACGTTGGGTGGCACGGGATACATGCGGACGTGCATTGTCCTGTTGGAACAGCAAGTTCCCTTGCCGGTCTAGGAATGGTAGAACGATGGGTTCGATGACGGTTTGGATGTACCGTGCACTATTCAGTGTCCCCTCGACGATCACCAGTGGTGTACGGCCAGTGTAGGAGATCGCTCCCCACACCATGATGCCGGGTGTTGGCCCTGTGTGTCTCGGTCGTATGCAGTCCTGATTGTGGCGCTCACCTGCACGGCGCCAAACACGCATACGACCATCATTGGCACCAAGGCAGAAGCGACTCTCATCGCTGAAGACGACACGTCTCCATTCGTCCCTCCATTCACGCCTGTCGCGACACCACTGGAGGCGGGCTGCACGATGTTGGGGCGTGAGCGGAAGATGGCCTAACGGTGTGCGGGACCGTAGCCCAGCTTCATGGAGACGGTTGCGAATGGTCCTCGCCGATACCCCAAGAGCAACAGTGTCCCTAATTTGCTGGGAAGTGGCGGTGCGGTCCCCTACGGCACTGCGTAGGATCCTACGGTCTTGGCGTGCATCCGTGCGTCGCTGCGGTCCGGTCCCAGGTCGACGGGCACGTGCACCTTCCGCCGACCACTGGCGACAACATCGATGTACTGTGGAGACCTCACGCCCCACGTGTTGAGCAATTCGGCGGTACGTCCACCCGGCCTCCCGCATGCCCACTATACGCCCTCGCTCAAAGTCCGTCAACTGCACATACGGTTCACGTCCACGCTGTCGCGGCATGCTACCAGTGTTAAAGACTGCGATGGAGCTCCGTATGCCACGGCAAACTGGCTGACACTGACAGCGGCGGTGCACAAATGCTGCGCAGCTAGCGCCATTCGACGGCCAACACCGCGGTTCCTGGTGTGTCCGCTGTGCCGTGCGTGTGATCATTGCTTGTACAGCCCTCTCGCAGTGTCCGGAGCAAGTATGGTGGGTCTGACACACCGGTGTCAATGTGTTCTTTTTTCCATTTCCATGAGTATATATATATATATATATATATATATATATACGAGAAACGTTGTTGGCAAACAGGAAAGTAGCTTTTAGGGTTCATCTGCTTGAAATTAGAACCATGAAATCTAAATTTGAAATACCAATAAACAAGGCACAAGAGTCCGAGAGAATGGGGAACAGAGAATGGGAGGAAATGAACATAGAAAATGGAAACGAGGAGGTCGACAGAGAGAAAGGGAGGGGAAGTGATGGGCAGAGAGAAGATGAAATAGGAGATAGACACAGACAGGTGCTGGAACAGATAAAGAAAGGTGGAGGAGCAGATGAACAGAGAGATGGGGTCGGGAGGGGGGGGGGGGGGGAGAAGAGATTAGGACGTATATCTGATTCCCGTTCATATTATAAACGTGTACTTTCTCTTTTATTTCTTTTCCATTTAACCAGACTGAGTCACAGTAATGCATGGCCAAGAGCAGCTATTTATTAAAAACTCTGCTATTATTTACCAGACATGTAACAGCTAATTATTCTGAAATAACTGCATCCTGTCACTCATTTTTCACTTTACACAAGTTTTCGTCTTCTTATTACTTAGGTTGCCAAGTACGTTGCCTTAGTTTCCCGCAGCACGAACGGAATGCTTTTGCTGTTTATCTGACAGAATTTCTCATAAAGTTAGACTTTACCTTCTAATTTGTCAACTTTACTCCTGACGCTACGTCTTAAGGAATGATGTAACGGAAAATGTAAACATTTATTTAAAAAACTGTTACAGCCATATTTATTAATGTACAAATCTAAAATTTTACAAGTGTAAAGAAAAAGAGTTGTGTTCTAATGGAAAAATATAATAAAATATGCAGGATTAATAATTTGCCAGAAATTTCGATTTTTAATTTTTTATTGTCTTTTTCATAAAAAGCCATAACTCGAATTTTAATCATGCAATTAATCTGAAAATTTCATTATGTGTCCTGAGAAGGTTATAAGACCACTTAACTACTGTTATTAATTTATGGCACAAATTTTATCATTAACAGAGTTTTTAATTTTTCACGTCCAAAATTAACTTTTTTTCCTAGATGCAGTCATCTAAAAATCAGAATGTAATTGCAGGATCTCGTATTTTTTAGTTCCAGGGAGACAACGACACGTTACAAACAGTTCCTGAAAATTTCATGGCATTAGCGGATATACTTCTTCAGGAAAGGCTTCCAATAATGTAAAAAATATAAAACGGAGAAAATGAGGTTCAAAATTTTCTTCTCATACTTCTACATGTAATAAGCTTACCTCAATTTTAAAATCCTCACTACTGATACTCCTCATCCTCCAGGTTTCTCTTCTCTCCTCTTCATATCTGCCTGGCCTATACTATTTGCAGGTAAGACACTAATGTGTTAGCTTTTTTTTACCCTGCTCTGGCGGATGATGTAAAATGCTTTTGTTGTAAACACACCAGGATCTATACCAACTCTCTTCAGCACTTCAGTTTTGCCATTATTTCCGTTATTGTGACATAAAACTGCAACCTAGACACCTATTTTCAGTATTTCAAATCCACAGAATGTCCTTTTTGAGCATCTAATCCAAATTAAATTATTGAGGCTTTCATTTGCATTTTGTGTCTTTCCGTGAAGACACTTCCTCAATAAATCAGTGTTTGAAAGAAGCCTGAATGTGGGCTTAATTGGATTCATAACAGATTCTGCTAATGAGTGTTTATGTGAATACGTCTCATTTCTGTTGTTGCACTTACACGAATCGTCTTTCGGACACAGACTGTGCAGTGGTGTTTGGTCAGTGGATAGTTTGTGGAAAAAAAATTGCACACACAGCACGCCTCACTGCCTCTAAATTTTTTTGTGTTTTTCCTGATATAACTGAAGAGAATCAATTTCTTTCATAGTAAGCCTGCCATTTCCTACTAGTGGTTTTGCACCCTCAAGTGCTTCACTTTTCCCCTCTTTCGGCAAGCAACGAAGCCTACCACCAAGCGTCTTTTGGATGTGACCACCACATTCCAACTTTTCTATTGTTGTATTGTACTGATTTTTATCTGTTACAGCTTTGAACGAAGAGGACTCCCCATTACCAAGCTATTTAGAATATTTAACACTATACTGGTCCTCAGATCTGGAGAACATCCTCACAACTGCAGCAGCCTCCATGCTCCCACTTGAGCCACTATAATTTTTAGAGCATGTTACTGCCTGCTTTTCTTTTCACAGTTTCTCACTGTGTTCATTGTTGGACACTTTCCTTTTTGCACATTGTTGGCATTATTTAGACATAATTTCTATGTCTATATCTATATCTATATCTATATCTATATCTATATCTAAGACTTTACCAGTAACAGATGCAACTCCATACAGAGTTGTGTGACTCCTTTTATCCAGGTCCCATCTACACACACACGCACACACACATACACACACACACACACACACACACACACACACACACACACAAACACAGGTCAGTAACATTTGTAGGAGATTCACTGTCATGAATATCTACCCCAGGGGCTATTTCTTTTTGCTTTATTTCCACCAAATCCTCCTCTGCTTTCTTCATAGAAACTTTGGCAGTATCGCATACAGCATTAGACATTTCTTTATTTTTTTTCAAACCTTGCACAATATGGAGGCATGATCAGAAAACCACACTATAAATTATTTGCTTCCCTGACCTGTCCAAGGCACCTCAGAGCATATGCTAACCTAAAATTGCTTTCATAGGTACCAGTGTCACTTTTTTCGGAGGAGGAAAATGAAAATTCATAGCCACATGAATTACAAATTAATTTAAAATCACAAGCTATTCCCACTCTTCTTTCTTCAACAACAATCATGCATTCCTTTTTTTCTTTTTTTGCAGCTAATACATGAATATGAAAACTGTATAGCCTGGCATAGAAGCTCTAAATAATAAGTCTGAATCCAGTGGAATCGATATCAACATCACTCACGCACCTGTACAGTTCTCCGGTCCCAAGTTTCAATGCTGAAGCTGAGACCTTATGTTCTTCATTTCGAGCTGCTTCCTCTTTTTTGTTGGTAAACCGATTTCCTTGAAACCTCCGTTTCCTAAATGCAGTTTTTCCACCACCCATTATACACAAATCTTGACTTCCGCGTAAAGGTTTATGAATCCAACCTTCCACCTACTAATATTTGTTAGTATTGTGAAAACGTAAATAAACAAAAATCAAGAAAGTTTTCAGGCAAAGATATAGATGTTCACCAGAGATATAGATGTGAGTCAAAGATCTCGAAAGAAAATAGCTTTCATACAGACAATAATTCCGCTGAGAAAACAATTTCCCAATTGTCAGAAAATGTGAGAATGGCCGCCAGTGCAGAGTTAATCAGTTTAACAATTTAAAGGCATTTCTAAAGCTGCTATCACAAAAAAAATTCACACACAACATAGATTAAACTGTGTAGATCAAGAAAATAATATTTTTGAAAAATCGATTTCTTGGACCAAAATCCATTACATTTCCGTTTAATGACAAGGTTGTCGCCTGTATCTCAAAATATAACGGCCGTTTCCAAAAATATAGCTGTATCGCACACTTTCTGCATTCGATACTTGAAGGGTTTACTTACGTCTTCACTCTTGTATGCTAAGTACACTCTTTTCAGGTCATAAGCGTACATCATGTTACGAATAATGACTAAAGTCTGCGCAGGAAAAAGACGGCCTGATAACAGAGCAAGATTTCTCTGTGCCACTGGTACCTGCGCGCCTGCGTGTACGTGAATACCTTTTGTTCAGCATACAAAGGGGTCTAAATCTCTTTCTTGTGGGATTCGCGGGGGTATCCAAGAGAAAGTAAATTTCTTTCTCCACAGTGGATGAGAATGCCTCTGCTTCGCGGCGGCGACGAGTGCTGCCCAAAGCCGCGGAAAGCAACAGAAGCAGAGGAAAACTTTTGCTTAGTACCTTTGATCAAATGCACAGAAATTTTCTCTTTGTCTCTGAGAGTCTTTTATAAGCTACCTATTGCAAATTTCCACTGATTATATTCTCTTCTGGGTGCCACGTTTAATTTTTTTGGATGGAGCCTTTACAGGTCGAAGAACCTATTCGACTGTATGGTTGTATGAGTTCATCTTCACGTTGACCGCTCCTTATGGACAGCCGAAAAGTAATGGAGCCATTACACGTTCAGCGTACTTCACGTTTGTACAACAGCTATCGATCTATAACGACACCCATTTCTCAATTCCTGCAGCTTCATCTCCTGAACTGAATTTCTCTTGCGTTTAATTTCCATTCCAGTCAGTGGAGCGCCTGCTTTATTCATTTATGTAAATGAGATTCGTCCGTTGTTGGATACTCGGTATTCAGTCCGGAGACAAATAAGGCTGGAAAAGGTCGCCGGTATACAGAGCCAACAAAAATATTTAGAACTGCACATTTAGGACACAGATTTCTCACTGAGGATTTTCCTTCAATTCCGAAAAGTTGAGCTTGAGCTTGACAAAGAAAGACCACAGAAGAGGACTTCATTTAGTTTACCAACTAATGCAGATGTGGTGACACTGAAAAACGACGCAGGACAGGAGGAACTATGCATTTTTATTTTATTTGTAGGGTGTTAGTCCACAATTCGCTTTCAGTGTTTTTGCGTACTGTGCGTTACAATTGTCCGTCCAAATAGAGTGAACCTGGCAGAAGCCAGAAGTGCTGCCAAGTAGTTCGCAGCTCGTGGTAGTGCGGTAGCGTTCTCGCTTCCCGCGCCAGGGTTCCCGGTTTCGATTCCCGGCGGGGTCAGGGATTTTCTCTGCCTCGTGATGACTGGGTGTTGTGTGATGTCCTTAGGTTAGTTAGGTTTAAGTAGTTCTAAGTTTCAGGGGACTGATGACCATAGATGTTAAGTCCCATAGTGCTCAGGGCCATTTGAACCTTTTTTTTTTTTTTTTTTTTTGCCAAGTAGCCCATGGTCGAGGGGTAACGTCTTTGATTAATAATCAAAAATATCTTCGGTCCCAGGTTATAGCCCCGCAACCTCTTCAATCTTGAATAAAAATCATCATCGTTGGTGGCCTGGCCGAAGACTTCCGGCATAAGAAGTCAACCTCATTCTGCCAAAGGCCTTGTCAAAGAGGGCGGAGGAGCGGACTGACGTTCAGGACACTCTCCTGCCCTTGGGGTAGGAAATTACCCCTAAAGGCGGAAGAATCAGCAATGATCAAGGGCATGAGCATGAAGAAGACAACGGACATAGGATATGTGGACTGTAATTGAAAAAGTGTTACGATGATCTCACCATTAGCAAAAGATTCCGAAATAACCTCCATTCCGATCTCCGGGAGGAGACTGCTAAGGGGGAGGTGACCATGAGAAAAACCAACGAAAGAATAACGATCCACGAGTCGCGGCGTGGAATGTCGAAGCTTGAACGTGATAGAGAAGCTAGAAACTCTGAAAAGGGAAATGCTAAGACTCAATCTAGATGTAGTGAGCGTCAATGAAGTGAAATGGAAAAAAAAGGCAATGAGTTCTGGTGAGATGATTATAGGGTAATATCAATAGCAGCAGAAAACAGCATAACAGGAGTAAGATTCATTAAGAATATGAAGGTTAAAAAAAGGCTCTAAGCACTATGGGGCTTAACATCTGAGGTCATCAGTCCCCTAGACTTAGAACTACGTAAACCTAACTAACCTTAGGACATCACACACATCCATGCCTGAGGCAGAATTCAAACCTGCGACCGTATCAGCCGCGTGGTTCCGAAATGAAGCTCCTAGAACTGCTCGACCACAGCGGCCGGTGAATATGAAGATAGGGCAGAGAGAGAGAGTTACTGTGTACAGTTCACTTTCAAGGTTGTTCTCATCAGAATCGACAGTAGACCAACACCGACAACGTCAGTTCAGATATACATGCCGACGTCGCAAGCTGAAGATGAAAGGAAAGTATATGAGGATACTGAACGGGTAATTCAGTACGTAAAGAGAGACGAAAATCTATTAATCATGGGGAACTGGAATGCAGCTATAGCGGAAGGAGTAGAAGAAAGGGTTACAGGAGAATATGGGCTTGGTACTGAGAGAGAAAAACTGAGTTCTGCAATAAAGTTCAACTAGTAATAACCAATACTTTGTTCAGCCAGTACTCTGTTCAAGAACCAGAAGAAAAAGAGGTATGGTTAGAAGAGGTCAAGAGATACGGAAAGATTTCAATTAGATTGCATCAGGGACAGGGGGAGTTTCGGAAATTAGATACTGATTGTAAGGAGTATCCCAGAGCAGATATAGACTCACATCACAATTTAGTAGTGATGAAGCGTAGGCTGAAGTCTTAAGAGACTAGTCAGAAAGAATAAATGTGCTAAGAAGTGGGATACGGAACTAAGGAATGAAGAGACGCGTTTTAATTTCTCTGTGACTATACATACTGCGATAACTAATATCTCGGTAGGCAGTTCAGTTAGAAAGGAATGGATCATTTTAAAAAGTCCAATCATGTAAGTAATAGAGAAGAACGTAGGTACAAGAAAGGTAACTGCGAAGAATCCGTGGTAATATAAGAAATGCTGCAGTTCATCGACGAAAGAAGAAAGTACAAAAATGTTCAGGGAAATTTAGGAATACAGAAATACAACTCACTCAGGAGCGAAATAAATCTGAAATGCAGGAAAGCTAAAAGGAAATGGTTGCTTGATAAACGTGAAGAAATCGAATAAGAAATGATTATCGGAAGGACTGACTCAGCATATAGCACAGTTAAAACAACATTCGGTGAAATTAAAAGCAAGGTTGTTACCATTAAGAATGCAATTGGAATCACACTGTCAAATGTAGAGGAGAGAGCAGATAGGTAAAAAGGGAACATTGAAAGCGTCTATGAGGGGGAAAACTTGTGTGATGACGTGATAGAAGAAGAAACAGGAGTCTATATAGAAAAGATAGGGGATCCAATATTAGAACCAAAATGTAAAAGAGCAAACGAGGCAGAAGGGTACATAACATTCCAGCAGAATTTCTAAATTCATTCGAGGAAGTGAGAAAAACGATTACTCACGTTGGTGTGTAGAATGTATGAGTCTGGCAATATACCATCTGGCATTCGGAAAAACATCATGCATACAATTCCGAAGACTGAAAGAACCGACAAGTCGAGAATTATCGCAGTCAGGTTAACAGGTCATTCGTCCAAGTTGCTAACAAGAATAATACACAGAAGAATGGAAAAGGAAATGGAGGATATATTAGATGACGATCAGTTTTGCTTTAGGAAAGTTAAAGGCTCCAGAGAGGCAGTTTTGCTATTGCGGCTTATAATGGAAGCAAGACTGAAGGAAAGTAAAGACACGTTCATAGGATTTGTCGACTTGGAAGAAGCTTTCGACACTGTCGAATAGTGTACGATGTTCGAAATTTTGAGAAAATAGGGGGAAGCTATTGGGAAAGACGAGTATCATTGAATACGTGAACAACCAAGAGCGAACAATATAAGTGGCAGAAAAAGAACGGAGTGTTCGGATTAAAAAGTTAAAAAGAGTGTAAGACATGGGGATAGTCTTTCGGTCCTACTATTCATTACTATTCCTACTAATCATTACATCAAAAAAGCAACGAGGGACATTAAAGAAAGTTGCAAGAATGGAATTAAAAATCAAGGAGTAATTATTCCGATGATAAGATTTGCTGATGACATTGCCATCCTCAGTGGAACTGAAGAAGAATTATCGGATCTGTTGAACGAAATGAACTGATTATGGATTGGTAAGAAATAGAAGAAAGGCAAAATTAATGAGACGTCCCAGAAATGAAAGCAGTGAGAAACTTAACTTTAGTGATTACGAAATAGATAATGTTAAGGAATTCTGGTACCTAGGTAGCAAGATAACTCAAGACGGACGACGTAAGGAAGACATAAAAAGCAGACTAGCATTGGCAAAAACAGCATTCCTGGCCAAGAGGAATTTGCTAGTATCAAACACAAATCTTAATCCAGAAAGAAATTTCTAAGAATGTACGTTTGGAGCACATCATTGTGTAGTTGTGAAGCATGGACTGTGGGAAAACTGGAACAGAAGAGATTCGAAGCATTTGTGATGTGGTGCTACAGAGGAATGTTGAAAATAAGGTGGCCTGATAATGTAAGGAATGAGGAGGTTTTGTGCAGAATCGCCGAAGAAACACTGACAAGAAGAAGGGACAGGATGATAGGACATCTGCTGAGACATGCGTGACGGAGCTGTAAAGGGTAAAAGGGTAAAAACTGTAGAGGAAGACAGAGATTGGAGTAAATCCAGGAAGTAGCTGAGAATGATGGATGCAAGTGCTTCTCTGAGATGAGAAAGTCGGCACAGGAGAGGAATTCGTGGTGGGCCACATCAAAATAGTCAGAAGCTTGATGATTCGGAGTAGATATTAGCTTTTACTCCTTGAAAGATTACATTAAGCAGTGCTACAAAACATTGCTTCAGGAAACTAAAAAGAATACACTGGAAGAAAGTTTTACGAAGGCAGCTGCAATTTGATACATGGAGAAGACCGTATAAATTACTGACTGAAAAGGTTAAGGAACCTATTATAATGTCCACAATTCGTAAGGAGGATGACTCAATGGAGGGTGTCAGCAAAATGTCTGCTAACCGCTCTACTTCTGATGGTAACACAGACACAGATACTGATATACATTCATAACTTAATAGAAACGAGATAAAGTATACGAAAATCAGACGTTGGTGATACCTTTCGCACAAGAAGAAGTTACTGTCGCAATTCCCGAGCTCACCTGGTCCAGATGGCGCCTACCCGCAGGTCGTGCAGACTGTGGGTCCATTGATAGTGCCGCATTTGACAGACTTACTAAACGAGGCGTTTGCGAATAGGCAGGGTCCCGGTGACATGGAAAACAGCTAGAGCAGTAGTGTTAAAAAGGGGCATAATCGGAAAGCTATAGGCTATTTGTTTATTAAGCGTCCTGGTCCAAGTTCAGGAGCGTCTGCTCCGTGATCAGTTGTAGGTGCACAGGGAGCTCTTTGGTCTAAACCAGTGCCAATATGGAGTCAGGAAAGGGAATCTATAGATGATGCGGTTAATAGAGCTCTTCAGATTGTAGCAAATGCGACAACGGAGTCTTCAGTCGCGCTCATGATTAACATCGCAGGCACATTAGACAATATGGTGGCTTGCGATGTTCGCATGCCTTCGAGATCTCAGGGTCCTCAAATGTTTGTATAAGAGATTTGTTGGACGTATCGTCCAGTGACTTGCGGGACACGTTACAAAGGGCTGTCCGGAAGGCTCCATAAGTGGTCCACTGTCCTGGGATCTTAGTATGAACCCCTATTACATCTATTAGACGGTGCATATACTATTGAAGGTGTTGTCGTATATTCAGATGATATCCTAGTAGTTGCGCCTACAGACTCCAGGGCGAGACCTGAGGAAAAGGCGAATTATATACTTGTTCAGATGCCGCTTTGGTGCAAGAGCAACAAACTGAGCATACCTGTTCATAAAACCACATACATACTTTTGAAGGGATGACTTTCTCTTGCCAGAAATCCTTCCCTGAGGCTTGACGGAATTCCTGTAAAACGCAGCACTGTTTGTAGATATTTAGACACTCTTCGAGACAAGAAAAGAAAATTTCTAGAACACTCAAAATCTGTCACTCAGAAAGCGGTCAAAGTTATATATAAGATTTCCCTGCTGGCACTGCTGACTATAAATTACCGTGGCGTGTGGTGCGGTCGTACCACGAAACTATCTTCAATGCCATTGTGGGCTCCGCTGCCAGGGTCCGAGCGCTTCGCCTTAGACTAGGCAGCTACAAAACAATACTGCGACGAATTCGGTGAAACATACATCTGAGGCTCACCGGTACCTTTCGCACAACACCTGTAGAGGGTTAACTGGTAATGTTCGGGATATGTGCTATGGATATCGTGGTGCATTACAGGGTAGCGCTTTACTGGTTGGGGCACGAGCAATATGATCGTGTGTACGAGATCACAGGAACGCACATTGCTCATATAAGACATTTACGAGCCTGGAAGTTAGATGAAGGGCAGTCCGACTGGGGCACTGCGAGCACTGTGCTTTTACAGCATATTCCCAAGCATGAGGAGCAGGCTCGAACTGCTCGACATTGCCCCTACTCGAGATATGGTGCACCTATTAACAGGTCACAGTCTATATGCCAAACATCTGCATGGAAAGGGATGTAGTAATACGCCAGTCTGTTAATGTGGAGAGGGAGGATCTGCTGATCATGTCGCTCTCAGATGCCCCTTTTCTTCAGGTAGAGAGAGACTGCAGACAATTAGACTGCGATCTGCAAACAATTGACCCCTTTTCTTCAGGTAGAGAGAGATTGTAGACAATTAGACTGCGATCTCCAAACAATTGGAAGTGACCAAAACTTCTAGACTAAAGTCAATATGATAGCACATCGGATATCTAAAAGGCAATTGCTTCACTTTCAGTCTGTCAGATAAAGTGGACGCTCTGAGTATCAGAATAATTTCAACAGGTCACAAGAAACGTTTCCTCAATTATAGATAATGATAGGCATATAAAAATTTAATTTAAAGTAACTTCATATCTGTGGCTAGGGCTTTCCATCAGGCAGACCGTCGCCTGGTGCAAGTCTTCTTGGTTGACGCCACTTCGGCGACTTGTGCGTCGATGGGGATGATGAGGACAAAACAACACCCAGTCCCTGAGCGGAGAAAATCCCCGACCCAGCCGGGAATCGAACCCGGGCTCCTTTGCAATGAGAAAAAAGGGAAATAAAGTAAAAGGAAACGCAAGATGCTATGGCTACCCACAAGGGTATGCGTAGACTCGAGGATTGCCGAGGTATGCACGTACCAGTGTGGGTGATGTAGAATAGTGTAGCCACAATAGGTTTAGAAATAGGTGTAGCTGTAATTTGTCGGCAAACCTCGAGTTCTTCCGAGGCTGCCTGTAACATATCTAGTAATGTAAGAGGTAAGTTATTCATTTTGAACTTGAGGTAATTACATTTATTTTATGTTATTTTTTTAAACTGATTCTTATTTTTCAAATTATCTGTTTCATCACTACATTAATATTATTAATTGTTGCTGTTAACATGATTTACTACTACATATATAATATAAAATATTTTATGTCACCACGATTGAATCTGTACGACCTGTTTAGCGTTTTCAGAGAGCAGTTCTAAAAATCGTAGCATTAAATTGAATTGAACTCAATTGAAAAATTGTCCATGAAGTCATAATCTGTGTTTAAATTACAGGGTAACTATAACCAAATTATAGCGTACCCAGCGCCGTCCGGTGTGGCCGAGCGGTTCTAGCCGCTTCAGTCTGGAACCGTGCGACCGCTACGGTCGGAGGGTCGAATCCTGCTTCGGACATGGATGTGTGTGATGTCCTTAGGTTAGTTAGGTTTAAGTAGTTCTAAGTTCTAGGGGACTGATGACCTCAGATGTTAAGTTCCATAGTGCTCAGAGCCATTTCAACCATTTTTAGAGTAACCAGCGTTGTACATTTCCTCCTACCTTTCTCTGTCCATTGCCTTCTCCCCGTCTATCTTCTCCTCCCACTCTCTCGCCTCACCTCTACGCCCATTCCTTCTCCCCCTCGCTCTGGCCATCTCTTCTTCCCTCCTACCTGTGTCTTTCTCCCCTTATCTCCCCACATTATTACCCCCGCCCCAGGAGGAGGTTGTTGGTTCTTACCCCCACAGTATTTCTTTCCAGATAGTAATAACGTGAACCAAGTTTGGTTAAATCGATCCTTGGGTTCAGAAGGAGCTTTCTAACTGTGTCTTTGCCCATGTATACACGTCACAAATATGTCACATACGTATAATAAATTTCACACATATCTGTACACATATTTCACTCGTATCTACAGCGAATTTCGCCCTACAGTTTAGTTGTCACGCAGCTCAATGTTTATGACGACATATCTCTCGAACTATGTGTCGTAAAATGATACATTTTTTGCAAATACATTCAGTGATATTCGTGAATACTGTCTACAAAATCTGTCACAACTCTAGTTAGCAGTAAAGAAGTAATCAATTGTAAGGTCATACCTGAGGCTGAAGTTTAACTGCATGAACAACTAAAATATAGTAAGTGATTAACTTTTTTCCTTTCAGAGAAAAAGTCTCATAAAGCTTTGAAATTAAAAGCCTGTTGCCAGTCACTAAGTGATCTCATTCTCAAATATTTGATGAATAAATTACTCCCCCAATCGTTCTTTGCACGGCCTTGCTGTGCTGGTACTGCGAACGGCTGAAAGCAAGGGGAAACTACAGCCGTAATTTTTCCCGAGGACATGCAGCTCTACTGTATGATTAAATAATGATGGCGTCCTCTTGGGTAAAATATTCCGGAGGTAAAATAGTCCCCCATTCGGATCTCCGGGCGGGGACTACTCAGGAGGACGTCATTATCAGGAGAAAGAAAACTGGCGTTCTACGGATCGGAGCGTGGAATGTCAGATCCCTTAATCGGGCAGGTAGGTTAGAAAATTTAAAAAGGGAAATGGATAGGTTAAAGTTAGATATAGTGGGAATTAGTGAAGTTCGGTGGCAGGAGGAACAAGACTTTTGGTCATGTGATTACAGGGTTATACCAAGAGATGACTACACTAAGCAGATTCAGAAGGATGTAGGTTGCAGTAGATACTGGGAGATGAAGAAGCTTGCACAGGATAGAGTAGCATGGAGAGCTGCATCAAACCAGTCTCAGGACTGAAGACCACAACAACAACATCGTTCTTTGCAGATTGTAAGCGATGCCAGTACGAAGTTTGATTGCAATAGATTTAGTGATTTAGGAGGAGATATGGAACTTAAATACATCGTCTTTTATATTATTTATGGACATTATTAGAATAGTATTTCAGCTGTTGTCTTAGAGGAAGGAAATGATTTGGTTGGAATGATTGGTTTTGTAAGACTTTTCACAGCAAAACTGAACTATAGGAAGGTGAAAATACGACGACAATAATGAGTATGTGCAACTGGATTAGAAGTAAAGCAGGGATATTACTGTCTTTTATCTATGATTAAGGCTATAGCACCAACAAAGTTACGTTCAGTCGGCATAATGATACAAGACCACCTCCTGTACAATGGCACATATGGAACGAATCACTCTTACGGCCTATAAATCACACAGTCAACATGATTCTCACTTTTAAAGAAAATATCCGCATGTCCAGAGTGTCACCACAAAACCACTATAACAAGCTGTACTGTACTCACAGACTGTCCGTGTGTAATATCACTGACGATTCGATACTCTCACTGCACAGCCTGTACACGTCATTCTACACTATGCTGCATCATTCGACAGATCAAAATAATACTTTCGGCCACTAAAACAACTAGTTAGTGCTTCTCTTGTAATCTTGGATCCCTAGCCTCCGTCTTCACTGCAGTCGACGTCCTGTGGCCTCGGAAAAGACACCAACTGCACCAGTGTGTTATTTGTGCCCACACAGCGACCACTTTCCATGCTGACTGCGGTCCCGTAAAGAGCTGCTTGGCGAGTCAGCTTGGAGGAGACTTCCCGCTCTCGGGTCTCCTCCAACTCGCAGCGCTCTTCCACAGCCCCTCCCGCCTCGGCCCAGGCTCTCTCCCAACGCCAGCGTGACAAGTCGCCAAGAAAAACTCTGCCAACGGGCGAATTAAATGTGCTGCTCGACACGTCACACAATGACATGAAAATTTTTGTGTATGTCATTAACAGGAGCAGTTGAGAAGAATACATGCACTATTTGTTGGACAGCCATAATGTTGGTGCTTCAGGTTCCTCCCAGTCTGCAGGGGAATGTCTTTAGCTCAGTTAGGAAGCTGCTGCACTTGTGCGCGTTCAGTGTTCCGACTATGAAAAACGGGCCTATGAGCTGAAAAAAAAAAATTGTTCAAATGTCTCTGAGCACTATGGGACTTAACATCTGAGGTCATCAGTCCCCTGGAACTTAGAACTAGTTAAACCTAACTAGCCTAAGGACATCACACACATCCATGCCCAAGGCAGGATTCGAACCTGCGACCGTAGCGGTCGCGCGGTTCCAGACTGTAGCGCCTAGAACCGCTCGGCCACCAAGGCCGGCCTATGAGCTGACGGTTCACTATCCCTCGCCATGTGTTTATACTCCACGGACGCTGGTGTTCCACCTGACGAAACCAGAAGGGACTGTAAACAGACCAATAGTGCATGTCTCAGCGGTTTACCAGGCCATGATTGGGAAATATGGCTTTATCACTTAGCAAGATACGTGATACTTCTGGGGTGCCCTGTATTAAGTTAACACGATTCTCATAATCGTTTCCATGCAGCTCTTGATGGAGACATATGTGATACGAATGTAACCTGTGTCGATAGAGAATCCGTGGGACACTTACCTGACCCATACCGCTTGCTCGTGCTACTGCGCGGGTTGTAATGTGCGCGTCAATTGCAACAGCAGCAGCAACATTAATTTCCCCTTTTTCTGTCGTCACTTGTTTCCTTCTGTTAGGTTAGGGTGTTACACTGCCTCTTAGACGTAAATGGTTGAAGAGGTTGATAAATAACTGCCAAGCTGGCTGACGTCTATTGGGATATCTTGCCCCATACACCTTACCATACCGAACTAAATTCTTCCTACACTCTCCATACACCATGAGCATGTTGGCTTTTTCTGCATTGGTAAAGCCCATTCGTCTACTCGCGGCCAACTGCTTGCATTGCCACACACTAACTGGTTAGCAAGTCGCAATGCACTCAAGGAACACACAAGCACACTGTAGGCAAACGTAACATCGTACTTACGAACAACGCGGGTTGAATGGCACAAACAGTTATCGGTGTGGAAAGTTACCGATATACGAAATCTCATAAACGACTGTCACTAGAACCCTGAAACAAACACCACTGACTTTCTAATTTACTTTAATTTTAATTCGTTAATGCCAACAGGCATTGTTCCATTTAAAATCGTGTATGGTTGCATCATAAACACACCTTCTAAATATTATTTGGCTAAAAATGTAAGCCCCTGACTATAAATCCATTTTGTGAAAACCGCACACCAATAGCACTTTCCATTTCCGCAATTTTTGCGGTGCAAGTTTTAGGCGACTCACCCTGTAGACCACATCTCCCCACTCGCAGTCACATTCCCGTCGTTTGTATTCTTGTCAGCTGCGGACAGTTATTTCATGCAGTCGTCTTCTGATATTCGGAAGACTGATGTGGTTAATCTTGTGCTTAATGGGCGTGGGAAGAACGTAACTCAATAGAAGCAATGAAACGGAAATTTAGAATGGGTATTGTTGAAGGTTTGAATAAAATATCGTGAAAAGGATAATATAAACTTGGCCTAACTATATAGCTTTCAGATGGCTCTAAAGTAAAGGGATCATATTTTTCTTTCTCTCAGAAACCATACGTATCACCCCTGTCTTTAGCTGCCTTGCAGAACCTGAATTATTCGCTATAGCACTTAAAAAAGAGAATAGATTGCTACTCACCATACAGGTAAGACGTTGAGTCGCAGACAGACACAACAAAAAGACAATTATACATTTAAGCTTTCCGTCAAAAGGCTTCAATTGCTGGAGACAGTGGTCACGCGTGTGTGCGTTGTGCTTGCGTAAATACGTGTGTTTTTTGTACCTTAGAATAAACCCTCTTGGCCGAAAGCTTAAATGTATAGCTGTCTGTACGTGTGTAATAGTCTTTTTGTTGTGCATGTGTGTGATTCAGTGTCTAACCTGTATAGTGAATGGCAATCTGTCCTTTTCATAATATTGTCGTTATTCCATACTGGATTTTTCAATGTTTGCTCTTGCCTTTAGTACCTTAAATACTGAATGAGTATCGACTGTGAATTATGCATAGTAATCTACGTGAGAATGAATATGGCACGATTATTGTTTACATACTACAGTTTTCATATTATCTTTGTATATAATGTGGTAGAAAGACAATTAACCTTTTTGAGTTCTACCGGTCGCTCATTTCGTTTGAATATTGGTTCAGAGGACTTGAGTAAAGTGAGATGATGTTCAGAATTCCATAAGACAATGCGTTATCTAGCAGACGAACTTGAGTGTGCAGCACATTTTAGTGACAAGCGAACTGCATGTTCAAATTTTTAATATGTTGTAGGCTGTTGTCGTAAAGAATTATAGAATTTTAGCTCTTTCCACCGTTTCTCCCTTCGTCATACAGAGCTGGAAATCACTTCAAAAATTTCCAATTGGGACAACATGTGCCCCTTTCTTAGCCTGTAGGGATATGTGGCAGAAAGCGTATACGCCACAATAGCCCATTATGTTTTCAAGAGGTGGCATTGAAGGATCAAAATAATTTTAAAAATCTGGAAGAAGTAGTAAGAATTTTGACTAAATCTTAATTGTGCGGTTTGTGTTGTTAAAGAACAAATTATGCTCAAGGATGTTGCAGTAGCGCATTATATAGTCTGAATTGGTGCTACGAAGGGTTAATTCCTGCTGCCAATGAATGCGATTCGTGAAACGATAAGTTCTACTGAACGTGCAACCATACAGTTGCAGCATATACAGAAAGTTTTTTGAAAGTTGTGCTCGACCAGAAGTGGGTCATTCCTAGGATTATTTTATAGTCAAAGTGGTTACGTTACAATAATTAAACGAATATGATAGCGATAGCAACTGATGTGTGAATGGCTGATCTCAGTATGGACTGAACGAAGTGGAAAGAGTTTAAGTAACATAATATCGTTATAGGACGGACCGAAAAGGGTAGGTTCCCGAAATGTGGTTAGACAACTTACGGGAATGCAGCAACGTGGCGTCTTCGGCATTTCTTACGCCCGTGAAATCTGGTGTCGTGTCGTTGTTGTGATAGCGACTCCACAATTGGATTCGTACACGCATCCTCACAATTCAGTAATCTCTGCTGTTGCTCTGACTATACATTTTCATTCCCTTCCTGCCTGCAATCCATATTCCTGTTACTATTGTAGTCATTGTATTCATTCTTCATCTGAGCATTGGAATTACTCCATCCTCCATGGTATGGTTGATAAAGTCTGAAATTTACGTCATCGTTGGAACGTGGCCGATTATTCCTCCGTTCGTGATGCGGTCGCAGCGGACCGGTAAAATTCTGTTCCTGCTCCCCGATCGCCACGATGTGCAGATACAGTTTCCTACAGTTTCCCAGACCAACTCGGAACAGAAAATATAAACTATGTCGCGCATAAAGAATTATGAGAAGTGTTATCAGAGCAGACAGAGACTGTGCGCTCGCAAAACTACATCCGGTAGGCAACATATTAGTCGGTGGCATGAGTTGGAAAAGGATGACTGCCTTCCCTTGATGTTTTGGTCAGGAGAAATACTGGGCCGCGGGGAGTGACCGCGCTGTTTGAGGCGCCATGTTACGGATTGCGCGGCCGCTCTCGCCGGAGGTTCGAGTCCTCCCTCGGGCATGGGAGTGTGTTTTGTTCTTAGCATAAGTTAGTTTAGTAATGTGTAAGTCGAGGGATCGATGACCACAGCAGTTTGGCCTCTTAGGAATTCACCCACATTTGAACATTTAGAAGTGCTGACGGTACCTTGGGATATGTCATTTATAGGTAGCTAACTCCCGCTGATTTGTATCTTCAGGCTGATGGTTGACATATCCTGCTCAGCGTGAAGGGTTCATAGGGCCTACGTCATCTCAGATCTGAAAGGAAAGTTTGCCAGCTGAGTTAGCCCACCTCGTAGTTGCCTCTCGCCAGAATGATTGTAGTGGACGGTCAATCAGTAGCGCGTTGCGCTATCGGACAATCGTGAATCGGTGAATGTCGAAAATAACGAGGTGACACATACGGCTACAACCTCTTTGTCTTACGCTGATAGCATTTTCATCAGTATTGGTCGTATTCTGCAAAAATGTCATGTGTGATATACGTGGGGTTTATGGAAAGCAGGAAAAGTTGTGGACGGGGCCTAATCAGTTACCGTTGGCTGCCCAGTAAACACATACACTTTATTTAAGGAAATCATTTATTAAAAACAACAATTTTTTAAAAAAATGACTGTGACACAAGATTCCAGTTTTATTTGACGATCTGAGGGGTAATATCCGCAGGACTCGTAGATCTTGAATTCCCCGTAAGTTCGAAAGTGGGGAATTAACACGGCTCGGCCACCATCTAGGATTAAAGCACTTTTCGGTTACGTGAAGGATGATCTTGGTTTGCGTAAGGTGCGTGTTTATTACATCGCATATATTGTAGCATGTTATAAATTGACACCATTAGGATTGGTGTACAGAGCATAAGCGTCACACATTAAAACAGCCTAGGAAATCTGTTATTGCAGAACAATTTCGTATCATCGGTCATCCTATGGAATATAACAACACAGAGATTCCTTTTTGTAGTTTCATCTACTGGGTTTAAGGAAGCAGTTGAGATTAAATTAGCAAGAGACCTTAGAGACGCTGGTTTTTGCTTAAATTCTGCTTGGGATTCTGCTCTCTCCTTGGGTCAACAGTGATCACCCGCTGGAAATCAATGTTCGTTATCGCCGGATTCGGACTCTGGTCGTCGTTGGTGGTGTGGTGGCGGAAGTCGTTACGGTTTGCGTTGTATTTCTGCATATACCCACCATACGAAGGTTTTAAGTTGTCTTACACAGAGCTCTGTAGTTGCATTTGAGCCTGTGAAAATATCGGCGTTTTTAATACGTTGTAGAAGTTGAAATTTGAGATAATATCAAGATGTCCGACGAAAGCGAAACGCGCTATTAATAAAGGAATAAGTTGCAACCAAGTCTGTTTTTAGTTCAGATAAGTTTTTGTGGCCAATGCCTGATGCAGAGATGCGGCGGACTCTGTTTCCTCTCGTGATTAGGAATGTCAGCTTCAGGAACTAATGTTGTTATTTGCTTCCTAATCTTTGTGCTGACAATGGCGAGAAGACAGACCAGATAGAGGTAGTGTGCCAGAATTTATTGGCCTCTAATCGTGAAAAAAGTCAACAACGATGAAGTCATCAACATTTAGAAGAAAAAACAATAAATGAAAATGTTATCAGTAAATCATTAAGAAGAAATGAGAAAACATAGATTCTGTTTAAAAAAATCACCACGAAGGAATTATCTGAATGTGTCAGAAATCAGTAGATGTGATTTACATGGACAGGCAAACAAATGATTACAATTTCATGAAAATTGGATGATTTATTCGGGAGACAGAGCTTCACAAACTGAGGAAGTCAATAACAGGTTGTCCGTCTCTTGCTCTTATGCAAACTGTTACTCGGCTTGGCACTGATTGATAGAGTTGTCGGATGTCTTCCTGAGGGATATCGTGCCAGATGCTGTCCAACTGGAATGTTAAATCAATATCCCGAGCTGGTTGGAGAGCCCTGCCCATAATGCTTCAAACGTTATCAGTCAGGGAGAGATCCGACGACGACCTTGCTGCCGAACACGAAGAAGTAGCGGAAACTCTCGCCATGTGCGGTTTTGCTGAATTGTAAGCCCAGGATGGCTTGCCATGAAGGACAGCAAAACGGGGCGTAGAATATCGTAGACACGCAGCTGTGCTGTAAGGGTCCTGCGGATGAAATGGAATGGCGCCGCGGGCCACCACTCCTGGTTGTCAGGCCGTAATGGCATGCGACAGTCAGGTTAGTATCCCACAACTGTCTGGGGCATCTCCAGACACGTCTCCGCTGGTCATTGGGGCTCATTTCGAAACGGGACTCATCACTGAAGAAAATTCCGCTCCAGTCAATGAGATTTCACGCCGAAGACGTGTCTCGAGACGTCCTGGATAGTGGTGGATGCCAACCTCACTGTCGCTCACCACACGGTCCAGTGGTGTTGGCCCAAAAAATGACTCTGAGCACTATGGGACTCAACTGCTGAGGTCATCAGTCCCCTAGAACTTAGAACTACTTAAACCTAACTAACCTAATGACAGCACATACATCCACGCCCGAGGCAGGATTCGAACCTGCAACCGTAGCGGTCGCGCGGTTCCAGACTGAAGCGCCTAGAACCGCTCGGCCACTCCTCCGGTGGTGTGTCTGATTTTTTCCGCCTAGAGTGTATTATATAATGTTGATTTTGTGACCTGTGTAGAAACTGAAATCGTTGTTGGTAAATTACTGTCACATGTCTTAAAACTGAAGAATTAATTATCAAAGTAGAGCATTGTGCCATCAACCGACAGCAACTTCGACATCTGCGCTGAAGATTTGTTGCATTTCCTTTTTAAGTTCACATGGTAATAAAGTAACATAAACAAGCATTAATAGGGAATTAAGTCGTAGTACCTCACAGTCACCGAATATCTTTTAAAAAGAATGAGATGAGATATGCTTGCTAACATTCCTAAGATGTTCGGGCTTACATGTGGTTCGTTTGCGTCGGAATCTCTTCGCTCGAACTCGTCTAGGGGTTGAACCACACGTGTGGTATACACTCCATAAAGTCCAGAATGAGATTTTCACTCTGCAGCGGAGTGTGTGCTGATATGAAACTTCCTGGCAGATTAAAACTGTGTGCCGGACCGCGACTCGAACTCGGGACCTTTGCCTTTCGCGGGCAAGTGCTCTACCATCTGAGCTACCCAAGCACAACTCACGCCCAGTCCTCACAGCATTACTTCTGCCAATACCTCGCCTCCTACCTTCCAAAGCCCGCGAGAGGCAAAGATCCCGAGTTCGAGTGTCGTTCTGGCACACAGTTTTAAACTGCCACGAAGTTACACGCCATAAATTATACACTTGTCAACCTTTGATTAAATTGTCTGGCTGATGGCAAGTTAGCGAAATACAAAATTAATATAACATACAAAAACAGTAGTAATAATATCGGGAACAAAATTAACGACCCATAAATGATGTAGGCCACACAGTTACGATTTGGGTTGAATAATGTGTATTTAGAAAGCAAACTAATACCGAAAGTGGTCGTATTTAGAGTTACTGTCACACTCATGCCCATATCCATTTGAAGCAGTTCGATCATTCACAATCTCAATGCGAAACACAAGCCTAATGCTCGACCTCGTTATTTACACGAAAAATAGAGTTCAGACCAGGCGCGCGGCTGCTTACCGCTCAGACTAAGGCCGGTTCCCACTAGAGCGCGGCAGCGCGTCGTGCGGCAACGGCAGCGGCAAGCGTTTTCCGCTTTGACGCGACGGCTCGCGGAATTGGCGTTCCCATCTGGAAGCGGCAGACGCTAGCGGTAGCCAATGACGGACAGCTACTGAGGTACGGGTCGGGACCCACTGAAACTCCCGGTGCGTTTGAAAAACTATATCTTACACCTACATGGAGGAAAGACGAAGTTGGGTGAAGACATACCAATTTTTCATTTTCTGTACAATGTACTCTTTCACATATTCCATTATGTATGTTTTCTCATTTCACCATAAACTGATTTCATGACTACCGTTCATCGTTGTTCACTATCTAGCACATTGCTTAAGAATCATGAAAGAATAATACATATTTGGAACAAAGTTTTCGAAACCAGATTTGAAATTATAAGACATTTCCCGGTGCAGACGCAAACCTACAATACTTTATTAGTTACGAGCTTCAGTTTGCAACTAAAGAGACAGTAAACGGTAGCAAATTAAGGAAATGGAACTTGAATAAGTCAAGACCCACAGTTTTTCGATAATCTTAAAGTTAGCGTAATGCAACGACTGACTGAAACAGAGGAAGGAATCCGCTAGAATACGAATGGATATCTTTGAGAGAAGAAGTGGTGAATGCAGCAGAGTATGAGAACGGGAAGAAGGTACAGTAGAAATCGTTAGATAAAACGTAAAATATTAAATCTGACAAGAGGGAAAAATATAAAAATGCAGCAAATAAAGTAGGCCATTGGAAATAAAAATGTCTAAACATGACGTTGACAGAAAGTCCAAAATTGCAATGTGATTTTGCACTTGTAAAACATAAGGGAATGAAAATGAGAAAGAACAAAGGAAACTTTGCTCAAAGGAGAAGCAACTGTCAAGAATTCATTTGGCAAGCCAGAACTAAGCAAATAAGAGAAGGCTACATAGTGGAAGGAATATGTAGACAGGAGAGGGGGAGGGGTTGTACAAACTAACATAAGTACAATATTAGATTCCTGTGAGATGTCTGAACACGCAAGGCAATTCTGATCCTACCACTTAACTAAGTAGACACACTGAAGAACAGCGAAACTGTGTTTATAGCATTTGCATGTTTAGAGAAAGGTTTTGACAATCTTAATTAAAACATTCTTTGAAGCTCTGGAGATGTCATCGATAAAACACTGGGACACAAGATTATCTACAACTTGTACAGAAACAAAACTGCATTTCTAAGACTTCAATGATTTGAAAGGGAAGTAGTAATTGAGAAGGCAGAAGTAGAGAGGGTATAAAATGAAGACTGTGAATAGCAAGAAAAGCGTTCTGAAAAAGAAAATTTGTTCACATGGAATATAAATTGTAATGATTGGGTACTATTTTACGAAGGTATTTGTTTGCAGTGCAGCCTTGTAAGTGAAACGTAGGCGATGAACAGTTCTGTCGAGAAGACAATGGACGCTTTCAAAACATGGTGATCAATAAGAATGCTGAAGATTAGATATGAGGATCGTGTAACTAAAGAAGAGGTACGGTATTAAATAGAGTAGGAAGAGGAAATTACGGCACAACTTTGACTACAAGAGGCGTAAGTTGACAGGACATATTATGAGGCGTCAAAGAGTGACGACAAAGGGGTTGGGTGATAGTATTCTGATAATAATCATTTGTTCAAATGCTATTCTACTATTTTATCTGTTAATGTAAGCAGTGAATTTAGTCTTCCATGCACTCCTCCATAAAACATTTAAACCAAAACTGAAATCAGCTGAACACCAAACCTTTCAACCACTGTCTGACAACTACTGCATTCACTTTCAACTTTCTATAACCATCACTGGCTAGCCCTACACATATACAGATATAAGGAGAACAGAAATAAACAAACAATTTCAGCACATAATTCTTTAGGTTGGCAACATGTACATAAACAAACCAAACAGGAAGGGGCATGAGGTGAACACACTGTAGTTACGACTTCAAATCAGTGTTTTCGGTAGAATGTCTACAGCTAGTGACAGAAGAAAAAAGAGCAAACATGAAAATGTGCTTATGTTCCATAATCTAAGTTTTAGTTCAACCTCCAGCATGTGACCAGGTGAGGGGAAACGTATATGTCCGCCAAAAACTCGATTCACTGTAATTAATCAGTTATGCATTTAAAACAAAACTGAATCATTCTAGATTCTACCGAAAATGCCTTAAATCAAAAGGCGAAACGCGTCTTGAACCAATAAAGTACACTCGATAAAGAAAAAAAAGTTTGTTACTTACCAAAGGACATAATCAATAGCTGTAGATACTTAGCAAATTACATCTTATGACATACCAGCAAATTAGTTTCTGTTTAACTTCTCATTCCACATGCTATTAAATGCTGTTTAAAAAAAATCATCTATCCCTTCTGAAAAACTGTAGTTTCTTTCATATCTCGGTAGATAAACAGATTTTGGATATTTATCATGCGACGAAATACATGACTTTTTACAAGTTATAGTTTGCAAAAAAACGCTTTTAGATTTCTTGAACCGTTTACGAAATTTGCAGTTGATACAACCACATGGTTTACAACGAGCAGGACGAAGTATCGGTCGCGTCGCGAGAGACCGCGCGCAGTCACTGCACAGCCCGTCCGCCGACGTATCATTCAATATCTCGAGAACGGTGATAGCTATCGTTCTGCTCTCAGCTTTAAAAGCAAATTTGATATGTTGACTAAATTTCATACGCATTAATGTATTACCTAAAATGAACTGTACGCAAAGTCCACGCAATGCGTTTTTTCCTCTGCACACTCATTAAAATTTCGTGTAAAGGCTTACGTAAATGCGATACAGCAAGTAACCACGACGAATATCGAAACGAAATTCGGCCCTTTATCGAGAGAAGATATCAGGCTGTAACATGCCCAAGAATCAAATTTTTCTACCGAATAGTTTCCTTGGAATTGGATGATAAGTATTTCATAGCTGCCGCTTCGTCCGCGCCAGCGGTTCGGCGAAAGTTCTTGTGGCCCGGGGTTGCGTACCTGACCTCACGCTCAGCGCGGTCTGTGATTGGCGGCGCGCACCTGGGGCGCGTCACGCAGCAGCGGAAGCGGTTCGACATGGTCAAAAGGCCGGTTCCCACTAGAGCGCGGCAGCGCGGCGTGCGGCAACGGCAGCGGCAAGCGTTTTCCGCGTTGACGCGGCGGCTCGCGGAACTGGCGTTTCCATCTGGAAGCGGCAGACGTTAGCGGTAGCCAATGACGGACAGCCACTGAGGTACGGGGCAGGACCCACTGAAACGTGCGGTGCGTTTGAAAAACTATATCTAGTTGGGTGAAGACATACCAATTTTTCATTTTCTGTACAATGTACTCTTTCACATATTCCATTATGCATGTTTTCTCATTTCACCATAAACAGATTTCATGACTACCGTTCATCATTGTTCACTATCTAGCACATTGCTTAAGAATCATGAAAGAATAATACATATTTGAAACAAAGTTTTCGAAACCAGATTTGAAATTATAAGACATTTCCCGGTGCAGACGCAAACCTACAGTACTTTATTAGTTACGAGCTGCAGTTTACAACTAAAGAGACAGTAAACGGTAGCAAATTAAGGGAATGGAACTTGAATAAGTCAATACCCACAGTTTTTCGATAATCTTAAAGTTAGCGTAATGCAACGACTGACTGAAACAGAGGAAGGAATCCGCTAGAATACGAATGGATATCTTTGAGAGAAGAAGTGGTGAATGCAGCAGAGTATGAGAACGGGAAGAAGGTACAGTAGAAATCGTTAGATAAAACGTAAAATATTAAATCTGACAAGAGGGAAAAATATAAAAATGCAGCAAATAAAGTAGGCCATTGGAAATAAAAATGTCTAAACATGACGTTGACAGAAAGTCCAAAATTGCAATGTGATTTTGCACTTGTAAAACATAAGGGAATGAAAATGAGAAAGAACAAAGGAAACTTTGCTCAAAGGAGAAGCAACTGTCAAGAATTCATTTGGCAAGCCAGAACTAAGCAAATAAGAGAAGGCTACATAGTGGAAGGAATATGTAGACAGGAGAGGGGGAGGGGTTGTACAAACTAACATAAGTACAATATTAGATTCCTGTGAGATGTCTGAACACGCAAGGCAATTCTGATCCTACCACTTAACTAAGTAGACACACTGAAGAACAGCGAAACTGTGTTTATAGCATTTGCATGTTTAGAGAAAGGTTTTGACAATCTTAATTAAAACATTCTTTGAAGCTCTGGAGATGTCATCGATAAAACACTGGGACACAAGATTATCTACAACTTGTACAGAAACAAAACTGCATTTCTAAGACTTCAATGATTTGAAAGGGAAGTAGTAATTGAGAAGGCAGAAGTAGAGAGGGTATAAAATGAAGACTGTGAATAGCAAGAAAAGCGTTCTGAAAAAGAAAATTTGTTCACATGGAATATAAATTGTAATGATTGGGTACTATTTTACGAAGGTATTTGTTTGCAGTGCAGCCTTGTAAGTGAAACGTAGGCGATGAACAGTTCTGTCGAGAAGACAATGGACGCTTTCAAAACATGGTGATCAATAAGAATGCTGAAGATTAGATATGAGGATCGTGTAACTAAAGAAGAGGTACGGTATTAAATAGAGTAGGAAGAGGAAATTACGGCACAACTTTGACTACAAGAGGCGTAAGTTGACAGGACATATTATGAGGCGTCAAAGAGTGACGACAAAGGGGTTGGGTGATAGTATTCTGATAATAATCATTTGTTCAAATGCTATTCTACTATTTTATCTGTTAATGTAAGCAGTGAATTTAGTCTTCCATGCACTCCTCCATAAAACATTTAAACCAAAACTGAAATCAGCTGAACACCAAACCTTTCAACCACTGTCTGACAACTACTGCATTCACTTTCAACTTTCTATAACCATCACTGGCTAGCCCTACACATATACAGATATAAGGAGAACAGAAATAAACAAACAATTTCAGCACATAATTCTTTAGGTTGGCAACATGTACATAAACAAACCAAACAGGAAGGGGCATGAGGTGAACACACTGTAGTTACGACTTCAAATCAGTGTTTTCGGTAGAATGTCTACAGCTAGTGACAGAAGAAAAAAGAGCAAACATGAAAATGTGCTTATGTTCCATAATCTAAGTTTTAGTTCAACCTCCAGCATGTGACCAGGTGAGGGGAAACGTATATGTCCGCCAAAAACTCGATTCACTGTAATTAATCAGTTATGCATTTAAAACAAAACTGAATCATTCTAGATTCTACCGAAAATGCCTTAAATCAAAAGGCGAAACGCGTCTTGAACCAATAAAGTACACTCGATAAAGAAAAAAAAGTTTGTTACTTACCAAAGGACATAATCAATAGCTGTAGATACTTAGCAAATTACATCTTATGACATACCAGCAAATTAGTTTCTGTTTAACTTCTCATTCCACATGCTATTAAATGCTGTTTAAAAAAAATCATCTATCCCTTCTGAAAAACTGTAGTTTCTTTCATATCTCGGTAGATAAACAGATTTTGGATATTTATCATGCGACGAAATACATGACTTTTTACAAGTTATAGTTTGCAAAAAAACGCTTTTAGATTTCTTGAACCGTTTACGAAATTTGCAGTTGATACAACCACATGGTTTACAACGAGCAGGACGAAGTATCGGTCGCGTCGCGAGAGACCGCGCGCAGTCACTGCACAGCCCGTCCGCCGACGTATCATTCAATATCTCGAGAACGGTGATAGCTATCGTTCTGCTCTCAGCTTTAAAAGCAAATTTGATATGTTGACTAAATTTCATACGCATTAATGTATTACCTAAAATGAACTGTACGCAAAGTCCACGCAATGCGTTTTTTCCTCTGCACACTCATTAAAATTTCGTGTAAAGGCTTACGTAAATGCGATACAGCAAGTAACCACGACGAATATCGAAACGAAATTCGGCCCTTTATCGAGAGAAGATATCAGGCTGTAACATGCCCAAGAATCAAATTTTTCTACCGAATAGTTTCCTTGGAATTGGATGATAAGTATTTCATAGCTGCCGCTTCGTCCGCGCCAGCGGTTCGGCGAAAGTTCTTGTGGCCCGGGGTTGCGTACCTGACCTCACGCTCAGCGCGGTCTGTGATTGGCGGCGCGCACCTGGGGCGCGTCACGCAGCAGCGGAAGCGGTTCGACATGGTCAAAAGGCCGGTTCCCACTAGAGCGCGGCAGCGCGGCGTGCGGCAACGGCAGCGGCAAGCGTTTTCCGCGTTGACGCGGCGGCTCGCGGAACTGGCGTTTCCATCTGGAAGCGGCAGACGTTAGCGGTAGCCAATGACGGACAGCCACTGAGGTACGGGGCAGGACCCACTGAAACGCGCGGTGCGTTTGAAAAACTATATCTAGTTGGGTGAAGACATACCAATTTTTCATTTTCTGTACAATGTACTCTTTCACATATTCCATTATGCATGTTTTCTCATTTCACCATAAACAGATTTCATGACTACCGTTCATCATTGTTCACTATCTAGCACATTGCTTAAGAATCATGAAAGAATAATACATATTTGAAACAAAGTTTTCGAAACCAGATTTGAAATTATAAGACATTTCCCGGTGCAGACGCAAACCTACAGTACTTTATTAGTTACGAGCTGCAGTTTACAACTAAAGAGACAGTAAACGGTAGCAAATTAAGGGAATGGAACTTGAATAAGTCAATACCCACAGTTTTTCGATAATCTTAAAGTTAGCGTAATGCAACGACTGACTGAAACAGAGGAAGGAATCCGCTAGAATACGAATGGATATCTTTGAGAGAAGAAGTGGTGAATGCAGCAGAGTATGAGAACGGGAAGAAGGTACAGTAGAAATCGTTAGATAAAACGTAAAATATTAAATCTGACAAGAGGGAAAAATATAAAAATGCAGCAAATAAAGTAGGCCATTGGAAATAGAAATGTCTAAACATGACGTTGACAGAAAGTCCAAAATTGCAATGTGATTTTGCACTTGGAAAACATAAGGGAATGAAAATGAGAAAGAACAAAGGAAACTTTGCTCAAAGGAGAAGCAACTGTCAAGAATTCATTTGGCAAGCCAGAACTAAGCAAATAAGAGAAGGCTACATAGTGGAAGGAATATGTAGACAGGAGAGGGGGAGGGGTTGTACAAACTAACATAAGTACAATATTAGATTCCTGTGAGATGTCTGAACACGCAAGGCAATTCTGATCCTACCACTTAACTAAGTAGACACACTGAAGAACAGCGAAACTGTGTTTATAGCATTTGCATGTTTAGAGAAAGGTTTTGACAATCTTAATTATAACATTCTTTGAAGCTCTGGAGATGTCATCGATAAAACACTGGGACACAAGATTATCTACAACTTGTACAGAAACCAAACTGCATTTCTAAGACTTCAATGACTTGAAAGGGAAGCAGTAATTGAGAAGGCAGAAGTAGAGAGGAATGAAGACTGTGAATAACAAGAAAAGCGTTCTGAAAAAGAAAATTTGTTCACATGGAATATAAATTGTAATGATTGGGTACTATTTTACGAAGGTATTTGTTTGCAGTGCAGCCTTGTAAGTGAAACGTGGGCGATGAACAGTTCTGTCGAGAAGACAATGGACGCTTTCAAAACGTGGTGATCAATAAGAATGCTGAGGATTAGATATGAGGATCGTGTAACTAAAGAAGAGGTACGGAATTAAATAGAGTAGGAAGAGGAAATTACGGCACAACTTTGACTACAAGAGGGGTAAGTTGACAGGTTATATTATGAGGCGTCAAAGAGTGACGACAAAGGGGTTGGGTGATAGTATTCTGATAATAATCATTTGTTCAAACGCTATTCTACTATTTTATCTGTTAATGTAAGCAGTGAATTTAGTCTTCCATGCACTCCTCCATAAAACATTTAAACCAAAACTGAAATCAGCTGAACACCAAACCTTTCAACCACTGTCTGACAACTACTGCATTCACTTTCAACTTTCTATAACTATCACAGGCTAGCCCCACACATATACAGATATAAGGAGAACAGAAATAAACAAACAATTTCAGCATATAATTCTTTAGGTTGGCAACATGTACATAAACAAACCAAACAGGAAGGGGCATGAGGTGAACACACTGTAGTTACGACTTCAAATCAGTGTTTTCGGTAGAATGTCTACAGCTAGTGACAGAAGAAAAAAGAGCAAACATGAAAATGTGCTTATGTTCCATAATATAAGTTTTAGTTCAACCTCCAGCATGTGACCAGGTGAGGGGAAACGTATATGTCCTCCAAAAACTCGATTTACTGTAAGTAATCAGTTATGCATTTAAAACAAAACTGAATCATCCTAGATTCCACCGAAAATGCCTTAAAGTAAAAGGCGAAACGCGTCTTGAACCAATAAAGTACACTCGATAAAGAAAAAAAAGTTTGTTACTTACCAAAGGAAATAATCAATAGCTGTAGATACTTAGCAAATTACATCTTATGACATACCAGCAAATTAGTTTCTGTTTAACTTCTCATTCCACACGCTATTAAATGCTGTTTAAAATAAATCATCTATCCCTTCTGAAAAACTGTAGTTTCTTTCATATCTCGGTAGATAAACAAGATTTTGGATATTTATCATGCGACGAAATACATGACTTTTTACAAGTTATAGTTTGCAAAAAAACGCTTTTAGATTTCTTGAACCGTTTACGAAATTTGCAGTTGATACAACCACATGGTTTACAACGAGCAGGACGAAGTATCGGTCGCGTCGCGAGAGACCGCGCGCAGTCACTGCACAGCCCGTCCGCCGACGTATCATTCAATATCTCGAGAACGGTGATAGCTATCGTTCTGCTCTCAGCTTTAAAAGCAAATTTGATATGTTGACGAAATTTCATACGCAATAATGTACTACCTAAAATGAACTGTACGCAAAGTCCACGCAATGCGTTTTTACCTCTGCACACTCATTAAAATTTCGTGTAAAGGTTTACGTAAATGCGATACAGCAAGTAACCACGACGAATATCGGAAAGAAATTCGGCCCTTTATCGAGAGAAGATATCAGGCTGTAACATGCCCAAGAATCAAATTTTTCTACCGAATAGTTTCCTTGGAATCGGATGATAAGTATTTCATAGCTGCC
The DNA here is from genome assembly GCF_023864275.1 of Schistocerca cancellata. Lineage (NCBI taxonomy): Eukaryota > Metazoa > Arthropoda > Insecta > Orthoptera > Acrididae > Schistocerca > Schistocerca cancellata. The sequence goes on from NC_064627.1 coordinate 743,173,967, forward strand.
GCTTCGTCCGCGCCAGCGGTTCGGCGAAAGTTCTTGTGGCCCGGGGTTGCGCACCTGACGTCACGCTCAGCGCGTTCTGTGATTGGCGGCGCGCACCTGGGGCGCGTCACGCGGCAGCGGAAGCGGTTCGACATGGTCAAACCGCGACGCAGAGCCCGCCGCGCCTTGCCGCTGACGCCGTTTCCATGGCAACCACGCCGCTGACGCGCGGTTTTGACGCGCGGCAACCCTAGTGGGAACCGGCCTAAACCGCGACGCAGAGCCCGCCGCGCCGTGCTGCTGACGCCGTTTCCATGGCAACCACGCCGCTGACGCGCGGTTTTGACGCGCGGCAGCCCTAGTGGGAACCGGCCTGTCTCCCGATACCACACAACGCGAAATTTTCTAAGTCGTTTCATTTCCTAGCTGCCTAAAGACCGACTGTCCGCTTTCGCGTCTGCATCTGAATTGTTCAATTTGGTGTCTGTAGCCGAACTGTGCGCTTTCTCCTCTGCACCAGCACTGTCTCCTTTGGTGTCTCGACCTAAACTGCCATCTGTCCGTCTCCGACCACGTTTTCCGTGTGCCGAACATCTTCACTCAACTGACTAGCGCAGTTCTCTTTCCTGAAGCCGTCCATCTCATTGGCTACAGCTTATTCTATATTATTTTACATTTTAACATATTTAAATAATCAAAGCTTGACCACTTTCACGTTCTAAATAAAGTAACAATAATATCCATTACATAATAAACGTTAAACTATTTTACACAAAACCAACACAATTTCCTTCTTAACTTTAAATGTCACGGCCATTAGCCTTGTACCAATGTGCTTTCAGATAAATAAATAAAGAACAAAAGTAACTATTATGCACTAAACTTCACAACAAATATTCTATTACCTAACGCTTCAATAAGGTGTCATGCTGTCATCGTTCAATGTGTTTTGTGTGGAGGAAATGATGATCTGAAGCTTAACTATAAATAATGATAATCTAAATTTACTATATCATTTAAAGAAATAAACTTAGAGAGTTGATATTTACGGCCGGCCGGGGTGGCCGAACGGTTCTACGCGCTACAGTCTGGAACCACGTGAGCGCTACGGTCGCAGGTTCGAATCCTGCCTCGGGCATGTATGTGTGTGATGTCCTCAGGTCAGTTAGGTTTAAGTAGTTCTAAGTTCTAGGGGACTGATGACCTCCGATGTTAAGTTCCATAGTGCTCAGAGCCATTTGAACCATTTGATATTTACAACGCTTGTCATTTTAATGATGCGCTTCTATATGAAATGTCGGTAGTTATGATCGACCAAAGCGTTCAGGTATTAGCATTCAGGTCTTTGTTACAAAACTTGTTAATTTCACTCTAACAGTAAATCCTAAACTATTATAGATATGATCAATATTCAGACTTTATTGGGAACACCATGAAAATTTATGGAGAATGGCATATTAAAATTACTGTGGCTTGATTCCCTGCATTACTACAGAATTAAATAGTTTTCATAAGTTTTTCCCTTTATGGCCGTCTTAGGTCCTCCAAATTTAGCACTGCTTCGTCTCCTTGGCCACAAATGGCTTCTACCGGGTTTCCTATGACTTAGGTTCTCGCATACTACCGGGCTTAGGCCTGATCAGCCTCGCCTCATTCAGCACAATAGATGCTCGCGGACTTTCCCCATCTCGTGGTAAACTGCGCCCTTTGTGGCACGCGGTCCTGGACGACAGGGTTCGTTTCACAATTCCTGTAGGCTGACTCTTTCGACCACATATTTAAACGAGAGCGCAATGCTCTTTAACTCGCATGTACCCCCGCACTAATGTTAGGCTACGTTAAGTGTGATCACTGTAATGTGGTATGGCAATAATCTGTAGCAGTCAAGAACCAGCGAAACGCGATAAGCCGTTCTATGATGCGAGACGTGCAACGCTCTGAGTGCTTTGCGGGATCCAGGGACGCTTTCAGGAGGCTCCACGCAGAGTTGCAGTTGGTGGTGCCCGCTCCCCGAACCAATAACTTTCCTGCGCCACAGGGCAGCCGCGCCGCTGGGGTAATGATTACCTGCAGGCAGGGCGTTGCTTTGGCTTCTGGCCAGCGCATTAGCACTTGAAAGGCGACGGCACAGCGGGGGGACCGGCCCGGTTATCACCTCCTGTCGCGAATCGGTGCACAGGCTCCGTCACCAGCTTCTGGCCGCATACTCTCCACAATGGCATACCCGACACCGCGAATGCGAAATTCTGCCGAGAGTCGTGAAAACATTAAAAAATTTGAAATAACGTTTCGAACTAAATACCAGTACTAGCATCTAGAGTATTGTTCGCGGTATGGAATCCTTACCAGATAGGACTGTGGGAGGATATCGAAGGGGTTCGAAGAAGGCAGTTCGTTTTACACTATCGCAAACCAGGGAAGAGTGTCGTGGGTATCAAACCTGAGTTGAGGTGATAATCATAAACACAAAGGCGTTTTTCGTTGCGGCGTGATCTTATCACGAAATTTCAATCACCTACTTTCTCTTCCAAATGCGAAAAATATTTGTGACACGCTCCTACATATGAAGAAATGACCGTTGTAACGAAATAAGAGGAATTAGAAGTCGCGTGGATAGATTTAGGTGTTCATTTCTCTGACAAAGTGTTGTTGAGTGGAATGGTCGACCGAAAATCTGAAGGTGTTCTATGACCCTTCTGGCAAATACTTAAGTGTCAATTCCAGAGTAATCATGCAGATGTAGGTGGGTTTACTATCCTTTTGAGCAAAACAATCCCAGAAGTTTGATGATAACTGGGCCCAAAGACTTTGTGAAATTTTTAAAAATCATTTCCGCTTTTGCCTGTTAAACCATCATTATTAGCGACTGCACTTTCGACATGTTGTCAACTTCAAGCATTTGCAATTTTTGTTTGTCACATCACTGGAATGTTTTAGAATTAATATTCTGTTATACTTTATTGCACGAGTGCGTGGGAGTGATTGAGAGAAAGAATGAGGGACATATGAAAATTCGAAATTTTTGTATTTTGAAGATCTACATGAAATCCTAACCGTGGGAAAAATTCCAGGGAAGAACCGCGAGTCATGTGACATGTCTGAGTTAGCCTGCTTTTGTGAAAGACAGCCAGAAAACGAGTTGGGAATGGAGGGAATAAGTTTGTTATATAATTTCAGAATTATTTAATTATGTATTTGATTTATAATTAAATCCAATTGATGTTTTGCTAATGTAAAATTACATTCTAAATTGTAATTAGACAAGAGAGGATTTTGCCACATTAATCATCTAGAAATAATGTTCATATTGGTCATTCAGATCAACAGCCAATCACAATTGAGAGCTTCGCACGCGGAGAGCGGGATGCCATCTGTACGAGAACCACACTGCTTGGGGGAGTCACTTTCAAACCATTGTACCGAACACATCATGTTACATCGCTCTTCGCAAACAGTACATATGGAATGTTGTAACCCGCTCAATAATATTGAGCCGTGCTGGCCCCGGCTTATGCGTTGGTTTAAACCTTGACTGTTTCTCTGCGTTTGGTTTCCTGCAGTTATTGCGGTTATGCCGTGGTTCTTCCTCTTTCTACGTGTGTCAGCAGCGGTGTGTAGCGATATTCGCAACTTGTACTATCTTTGGTATGGTGTTCCGGCTAGCCGGCGTGCGGCTGTCTGTCAGTTGGTGCGGATCAGCCAGGAAATCTCCGCGCGGCGCAGTGGGCCGGGCCCGCTGGCGGTCTCTACGCAGTGTCGGAGTGTGTGGGAGCTGTTCCGATTCCTACGAGGTTCGTGGCTCACCGACCCAGGACATCAGAGTGGTGATTCATTTACCGAGGCCAGTCTGTTCACACTGTGCCTTGCTTTTCATGGTTGGCTGTTGGGGGTATTCCTGTGAGCAACAGCGAGTGTTCGAGTTGGCGAAAGTGTGGCCATCATCTGGTGGAGTTTAACTGAATTTGGTTATTTGAAGTCCAAGTGCACCAGCGGAATTTTCTGCCTTGTAGTCGTTAGCGTTCCGGTTACCTGCCCTGCCCACTGATGCGAAATTCGAGCAGTGTCCTTTCCTCACTGTGTTGTCACTGTCCAACATGTGTGTGTAGTTTTGACAGCTTATGCATACTTGGTTGTGGACGGCTACGCCTTTTACGTTTTGGCTTTGGAGTTCCTCATGTACTGGTTGGGTGGAAAGCAAGTCATCTTGTCGGTGGGTCCACTGACTGTCTCTTGGTTGGGTTGCCGGCAGATCGAATATAGTTGGGCCGAATACCTGTCTCCCCTAAGCGAACGTTAATATTTCAAGTGCAAACCGACCCCCGGAAACTTCTGAGCGCCCCTGGCTGTACTGCCTTTTCTCATTGGTGTTTAATTGTGTATTTTAATGGCTCATAGCTGATGGTTAGAATTTACATGCTTCTAGTTGGATTTTAAATAATGGGCCTTCAGCTGTTTTGAGATTGAAAGTTCCTTCCTTTCAAGTCTTGCATTGTTTGGGCCTTCAGCCTCATTTAAAATATTTTTTGGATAAAGTGTTGGGTTGGGTTGTTGTGGGGGAGGAGACCAGACAGCGAGGTCTTCGGTCTCATCGGATTAGGGAAGGACGGGGAAGGAAGTCGGCCGTGCCCTTTCGAAGGAACCATCCCGGCATTTGCCTGGAGCGATTTAGGGAAATCACGGAAAACCTAAATCAGGATGGCCGGACGCGGGATTGAACCGTCGTCCTCCCGAATGCGAGTCCAGTGTGCTAACCACTGCGCCACCTCGCTCGGTTTCTGGATAAAGCTTTAGGCCTTCTGCCTTTTGAAAATATATTGTTGTTGTGTTTTTCAATCATGGGCCTTCAGCCATCTTAAAATTTAAATTCCTGACATGTTCAATCTTACATTGTTTGGGCCTTCAGCCTCATTTAAAAATAAATATTTAAGGCTAAAGCCTTGGGTTTTCTACCTTGTAAAAATTTATTGTAGTTGTGTTTTGAATCATGGGCCTTCAGCCGTTTTAAAAATTAAGGAGGTTGTGCCCTTAAGCCATAAGCTTGTGTGACATATCCAGTCGATAGTTAAGCTCGGAAATTTGCACTGTAATGTTTGGGCAACTAAATAAAGTTATATGTGCTCGAGTGTAACTGACAGCCGCTCATTTTTGGCCCCCTTTCCACAATTCCAACTACCTGTTCTGTCCTGCGGATTTAACCAGGCGTTTCAAATATGAATCTCTGTCATGCTGTGTAAGAGCAGTTGCCTAAGGTGTTCTGAATGTATCAGCTGTAAGTTTAAATTTGATGTAGTAGGCATCGTAACTGCATCACGAGTTGCAATCACAATAAATAATTTTTAACAGCCAAAAGTGGAAATGATTTCATTTAAAATTAACCCCAGTAAAAATATTCGCCTTAGGGATCTCTGTCGGGGGACTGCTCAGAGGGATGGCATCAGAAGAAAAAGCCAAATATGGCGTTCAGCGAATCGGAGCGCGGAATGTTAGATGCTAGAGGAATTAGAAATAGAGAGATTGAGTGAGGTGGGATTCCAGGAAGAACACTATGTCTGGTCGGGTTATTACAGAGTTACCATTACTAAATCAAAATATAGGATAATGCAGGAATAAGGCTAATGATAAATAAGGAAGTACCAATGTCGATGAATTTCATGAGCAGCATGGTGAGCGAATTAACACAGCCAAAACAGACACGAAGCCAAGACCGAGCCACTAGCACAATTGTATATTCCTAGTAATAGCAAAGATGATGAATAAATTGAAAACATGTGTAAGACCGTCAGGTTCAAAAGACAATAGCATGACAACTCTGTGCACCTCGGGCTAAATATCTTCCTTTCGCAACTGATCTTTCTCATTTCTAAAAGCCCCTAGCTGATGTTAACTATCTGAATTCCACCCATAAATACATTTTGTATCTCCCAATTCTCACTGTTACTATTATTATTATTATTATTATTATTATTATAACTAGCGGTAGTCGTTATCTGTAGTGACCGCCTCCGTAGCTGAGTGCTCAATGCAGATAAGTTCCATGCGGCGGTCCCGGGTTTGATTGTCAGTACTGTCAAGGATTTCTCCTTGGTGGGAGGAGTGGACTATGGTACAGCCAGTAGCTATTGAGGAGCTACTTGACCGAGTAGTGGCAGTTTCAGGTCATGAACAATGACAAAGCACCCCTCCATACTGCATCCAGTGACGCCATTGGAAGAGGATGACACGGCTGTCAGTCGGTACCGATGGACCCTGGGCTTCTGGGTGAAGGTCACGTTCACAGTAGCAGTAGTAAAATTAGTATCGTTAGGATTATTGCTATTAATACTCCGTCAGTACTGCTATGCCATAAGTCATAAGTTAAATTCAAATCATTTTAGTTCTATTACTACCATTTTATGAGCCTTTATCATGCTAAATTTATTATCATCTTTAAGTAACAACAATACGGAAAATATTGTATGTGTAAAATCATGGACCGACGTAAGAGAGGATCTGAAGGGCCTAATCTGGTCAAGTTAAATTAAGAAACATGAGAGATGCTTGTATGATTGACCCTTCAATACCAAAATAAAAGAAAATAAAAAGAAATGGGTGGATGCGACATAGCACGCAATCGGGTCAAGGGGCGTCGGATGCGTGTGTACACACACCAAAGTGGGGAATTATTTTCTTTGAAACTAGTTCCACAGGTGATACGAATTTTTAAATTATTTCATTTTGCCTGCAGGTAGTAACTTTTACTTTATTTTCTTACTGTTGTACAGTGCGGTCGTATGCTGTTTCCTAGTATCTCGATATATATATTAGCTGTATTATCATCATAATGTTGTAACATAGCCTTACCCTGAACTGAATCTCGATTTGCGTCCATTTTCCAGGAGCACGGTTTCATCACATCTTCGAAAACAGTGCTTGTTTTATGGTGTGATTTCCACTACCACGTGAGTTTGGTGTTTCGGGTACGTACTTTATGGTCGCATTCAAGCCAGTGTGCGGATGACTGAGGTTCCCGGTGCATGCGGTCATCAGCTTTTGGGAAATCGAGTTGGTTTTGTAGTGTTGTTTCCGCAGTTAGTGTAGTTAATGTCTTGGATGTATACTTTATGTTGGCAAGCAGATCAATCTATGCGTGAGTGTACTCCGGAGCACAGTGATACCTCTTAGGAAATTCGGTTGCTTCGGATATGAACTTTTAGTGTCGCATGCGATGTGCCTCGAAGCATCACCGGCGCGCAAGTCGCCCAATGTGGCGTCGACTGAAATAAGACTTGCAATTGGCGGCCTAATTTCTCCGAAAGGGGTCTCCCGGCCAACGACGTCATACGCTCATTTCATTTCATTTCACTGCATGCCTGGAAGCCCAGTTGTTATTTGCATTTGTAGGTCAATGTGCACTCTCCGCTGTTGATTGGCGACTTTGTATTATGAACATTGGCATCAGAGCTCGATCGTATCCCTCCACTGCGGTCGCTGTGAGTTTTCTCCAGACTGTCGATCGATGAAGAGGTATCCTGCCCGTCACACAAAGAGAACATCATGTTCGTGTTGGCTGTTTGAGAAACTAACAATGCAGCGAGTGGTGTCATGTCTTCGTTGGCTAAAGAGCTGTTCAGGGCTGTTGTCTGGGCGAGACCCGTTGCAAATGCTACGTCTGAGCGACGTGCAGTTGTTTAGATTCTGTTGGGTATCTTGGGTTGTTGCCTCGATCTGTTTTATCAAATTTAATCTGAAACGAGAAGTTGTAAGAGTGATCACACACCTGCGAAAGGAAAGATTTGTTGTTGTCTGCATTCGACTGCCTGGTTAATTACAGTCTTTTAGCCCTTGGTGTATATTTTATTAACCTGTTGCGACAGGGTGGAATTCGGTTCTCTTCGAATTGTTATCACATTCACACAGTTCAATCCACCTACCTCGATGGGCTCCTAATCTGCTCCGAGATACTATCTCGGTGGTGCAAAGCAGCGTTAAGGCAATCACGACCCAATACCTACCAGATAGAAGTTACAAGTGTCTAGTTAAAAATCAGTTCCTGAACGTTCATGATAAAAGTCGGGCGTCCGAGTTTTACCTTCAGTTAGCGAGACGTTTAAAGTTATACTTACTATTTATTGCCACTAAGACTCAGTTAGTTGAATGTAGTCAATTACAGTCATTGGAAAAGGAATGGACAAGGTACAGGGACACAGTACTAGAAGTGGCTAAAGAATGTCTTGGAACAGTAGTGTGTAAAAGTAGTATGAAGCAAACAGCTTGGTGGAATGATACAGTCAAAGCAGCCTGTAAAAGGAAAAAGAAGGCGTATCAAAAATGGCTACATACCAGAACCCAGGTAGACAGAGAAAGTTATGTTGCAGAAAGAAACAAAGCCAAACAGACAATTGCAGCATCCAAGAAGATATCGCGGGAAGACTTTGGAAACAGGTTGGAGACTATGGGTCAAGCTGCTGGAAAACCATTCTGGAGTGTAATTAGCAGTCTTCGAAAGGGAGGTAAGAAGGAAATGACAAATATTTTGGACAGGTCAGGAAAACTGCTGGTGAATCCTGTGGATGCCTTGGGCAGATGGAGGGAATATTTTGAAGAGTTGCTCAATGTAGGTGACAATGCGATCAGTAATGTTTCAGATTTCGAGGTATAATGGGATGGGAATGATGATGGAAATAGGATCACATTTGAGGAAGTGGAAAAAATGGTCAATAGATTGCAGTGCAATAAAGCGGCTGGGGTGGATGAAATTAAGTCGGAACTCATCAAATACAGTGGAATGTCAGGTCTTAAATGGCTACACAGGATAATTGAAATGGCCTGGGAGTCGGGACAGGTTCCATCAGACTGGACACAAGCAGTAATCACACCAATCTTTAAACATGGAAACAGAAAAGATTGTAACAACTACAGAGGTATCTCTTTAATCAGCGTTGTGGGTAAAATCTTCTCAGGTATTGTTGAAAGGAAAGTGCGAGTATTAGTTGAGGACCAATTGGATGAAAATCAGTGTGGGTTTAGGCCTCTTAGAGGTTTCAGGACCAGATCTTTAGATTACGGCAAATAATGGAGAAGTGTTATGAGTGGAACAGGGAATTGTATCTATGCTTTATAGATCTAGAAAAGGCATATGACCGGGCTCCTAGGAGGAAGTTATTGTCTGTTCTACGAGATTATGGAATAGGAGGCAAACTTTTGCAAGCAATTAAAGGTCTTTACATGGATAGTCAGGCAGCAGTTAGAGTTGACGGTAAATTGAGTTCATGGTTCAGAGTAGTTTCAGGGGTAAGACAAGGCTGCAACCTGTCTCCACTGTTGTTCATATTATTTATGGATCATATGTTGAAAACAATAGACTGGCGGGGTGAGATTAAGATATGTGAACACAAAATAAGCAGTCTTGCATATGCGGATGACTTAGTTGTGATGGCAAATTCGATTGAAAGTTTGCAAAGTAATATTTCAGAGCTAGATCAGAAATGTAAGGACTATGATATGAAGATTAGCATCTCCAAAACGAAAGTAATGTCAGTGGGAAAGAAATATAAACGGATTGAGTGCCAAATAGGAGGAACAAAGTTAGAACAGGTGGACGGTTTCAAGTACTTAGGATGCATATTCTCACAGGATGGCAACATAGTGAAAGAACTGGAAGCGAGGTGTAGCAAAGCTAATGCAGTGAGCGCTCAGCTACGATCTACTCTCTTCTGCAAGAAGGAAGTCAGTACCAAGACTAAGTTATCTGTGCACCGTTCAATCTTTCGACCAACTTTGTTGTATGGGAGCGAAAGCTGGGTGGATTCAGGTTACCTTATCAACAAGGTTGAGGTTACGGATATGAAAGTAGCTAGGATGATTGCAGGTACTAGTAGATGGGAACAATGACAGAAGGGTGTCCACAATGAGGAAATCAAAGAAAAACTGGGAATGAACTCTATAGATGTAGCAGTCAGGGCGAACAGGCTTAGACGGTGGGGTCATGTTACACGCATGGGAAAAGCAAGGTTACCCAAGAGACTCATGGATTCAGCAGTAGAGGGTAGGAGGAGTCGGGGCAGACCGAGGAGAAGGTGCCTGGATTCGGTTAAGAATGATTTTGAAGAAATAGGTTTAACATCAGAAGAGGCACCAATGTTAGCACTGAATAGGGGATCATGGAGGAACTGTATAAGGGGGGCTATGCTCCAGACTGAACGCTGAAAGGCATAATCAGTCTTAAATGATGATGATGATGATGATGATAAGCCTCATGAAATGCCTATCAAGAGCGTACTTAGCGTACTTACGTCTACACTAACATTATCACTGCAAGTTTACAGTTACAAAGACGTGTTACACATTGTCACACGAAAGCAGCCAGAAATTTTGAAATCGACCCGAATACGCATTGTTCACGGTCTATACAATCACTGACCCAAAACGCGAGTTAAACAATCGGTTGATTCAGTACTCTTCCTTTACAGAAGTACTCGCCATACTATTCCGTCCCGAATGCGTAACATGCCACGCGGATTTTCTGAGTTCGACCAGAATATTTCACACCATGTTATCTTTGCACGGAAGTACAAAAAATTACCTACCGTTCACTAAAACGATTCCCACTCAAATCGCTTTCTGTTAGCGATAACAGAACCGAATTTACGTTTCTGGTTCTTCATTTTACATACTATTTGCAAAAAGCGATGTGGCATGATGTGTTCGGTACAATGGTTCGGAAGGGGCTCCCCTAGGCAGTGTCCTTGTACAGATAGCACACCTCTCTCCGCGTGGGAAGCTCTCAAATCTGGTTGGGTGTTGATCAGAATGTTCAATCAGAACAGTCTTTGCAGATGATTATCGCTGCAAAATCCTCTCTTATCCAATTACAATTTAGAAGGTAATTTTTCGTCAGCAAAACTTGAATTTATTACATTAGATTTAATTATAAACCAAATAAAATATGAAATAATTCCAAAATTAAATAACAAGCTTATTCCTTTCCTAATTTGTTTTATGGCTGTCTTTTACACAACCATGCTGACTCAAACATTCGTCACACGACTCGTAGTTCTTTAGAGGATTTTTTCCGCGGTTGGATTTCACGATGATCTTCACAAAATAAAACATTTTGAATTTTCATATGTCCCTCATTCTTTCTCACAATCACTCCCATGCATTCACATAACCAAATATACTGAATATTAATTTTAAAAGATTCCGAAAATACGTCAACTAAAAATTACAAATGTTATAAAATGAAAGACTCTATTTAACTGATATTCAGGAGCTGAACTATGCATTATAGCTCCAAATGATTCTGAAAGTTAATCTCTTACCGTTCTTAAAACAGCTTGGAAATATCACAATGGTTTTTCTGTAATTCTTAGGTAAAATGTTCTGTCTTCGAAACTATGATAAATAACGAAATGGAATTCGGACAGTATCGTTTTAGCAACAGCAAAAAGCAATGTGTTTAGTTTGAACAAAATCGGAGAATAACTAACGTTGTTTATTTAGATTCATGAGGAGTACAAATATTCGTAGCTTACTACTGGCAGGCTTAATTACGGCCACATGCGTCGGCTGATATGGATGCGTCAGCTGCGTCCCTACCAAAGAAAAAGAAACGAACGAATCTCCTGCAGCTACTGGGCCTCAGGCGCTTAAGCCTCCACAACTTACTGCACCTACGACAACGCGGAATGACTTGCTACTTTACGCTGTGTAGATTGGTTGTTACATGGCATATATTGAAAGGGTTATACTGGGGAGCAATTGTATATAACACCAGAATAAGATAAGAATGTTAATAAATTAAAATGAAACTACTATATTGTAGACGATGAAAGTCTCTGATAGGCTCGATAATGCGGATCGCTACCTGTGCGCGACCACAGAACCAAATATCTCTGGTCTGAGATTATTGTGATGGAGTAAGAGAGCAAGAGAGCGCTTGGCGCACGGTTGTAGGTAGCTGTATGTGAGGGAAAGACGATGGAGTAGGCCGTGAACAGACCTATATTTAACTTGATGATCTGCATTTATGTTGGATTAATGAAGTAGATAATACTTGCTGTTTAAATCTCATTTTTGTGAATCAATTGTCAGATGTGCTTGAAAAGCGAAACTTAACTCGCAATATAATTTTGCTAAAAAACTCAGTGTTAGTAACCCACCACAATCAGTATCACCTCCCTGTCCAGGTCATATATTTTTCAAAGAAGTTCGATTTTGTTAAATGTTCTCGTTCATCAGACAAATGGATTTCATGTGTATTTCAAGTATTATGGCCAGCAGCACACTGCTGAGCTTGTAGTTAGCATATTTATGTTTTTTATGAGTGACCAGAATATATCGTGTTCCACCGTTGCTGCATTAGAGGTAAGACAATTTAATTTATTTGTTACGTGCACAGGGCCCAAAGTTATCAGTTTTGAACAGGGCCAGATGATTCAGTGCCTAAGGGGCTGAATGTATTTTGCAGTGACTGTATTCCTTCTTTGGTATTGGGAGCTGCATTGCCCAATCAATTCGTGTAAAGTTCTGCTAACAATAAGACAGAGTAAGCACACAACTTGCAGTTACAGCACGCAAGACGACAACTTGGGCTCAGTACTCATTCCACAGATCAGACATTCATCCAACGTAATCGTAATCTTTCTCTGTTTTTATATTAAAGAACGTTACAATATTAGTTAGTGCAGATACACGCCGCGTTTAGTTCCTGCTGGACCTTGAGGAAGAGGCGCTGAAGCACAAACGATTTATCAGTGGCGAAAAGCGTTGCTACACTGGCTGCTGTCTAGTTTCAACTAAGGTGCTACTTTAAGAATTATTTGAGCCACACGGATTGTAAGGTGTCAGGCAAATCCAACACCTTCCATGAAAACCCTGACATGATAGAAAATCCGGCAGCATGTCACATAGCTCCGAATAAATCCTGACATTAAATTAACCAAAGTAATGCTATCAACGAGTGAGCAAATGGAATACCACAGACTAACACAAGAACGCCTAAATGCATGTCATACCTTCCCACCGTGAAACAGACGCAGTTCCGAGCGGTGAAAAAAGAACAGAAGCCGAGAGGAGAACCGTGTTAAGCTAGAAGGCCCTACGATAAGGGACGGACACCCACATCGCCAGCCGATCGCCAAGAGGAGCCCCCAGCCCATGTTAAAAGATAGAGCCCTCCAGAAGAACAGTATAGACCTTATGATAACACTAAAAGGGCCACACCAGCTGCAAGTTTTAGCGTGAGACTATACGCATCTCTGTTACGTAGCAAACATTAAAAACATTGCCCCAACATGAAAAGTATAACGTTTCTCATTGGATAGACAGAATTTTTGTAGGCGGAGATTAAGGTTAACATTGAGACCCTGATTGGTCAGTTGAAATACCTTTTTCTTAAACCCACTTCAGTAAATTGTAGTAAAGAGAAGTTAGAGAGTTGCTACTGAGACGGCGAGGTGTGTGGAGCTGCGCCATACGCCGACCCTGACGCTGCCTAACGACCGACAAGGTAATGAACGCATGCGATGCCGCGTAAGAGCGCAAAGGCTTCACTCAGAACTGCAGAAGTCTCATCTGTTACATCCCCTTTTTACGTAATACTAGTGTCGATCGTCAATTAAACTTCGTGGTATTCACATTTGCTACTTGAAGTTAAAATATGAAACGCGATGATTTTTCTGTTATATAATTATTGAGAAGCCACATCTGCCACTGTAATTTATGAAAAGTTAAATAAATAATTGAGGATCTCTGTAGACCATTTTTGATAGTTTTCTCTTTTATGAAACTTAATTTAAACCTAGATTATAGATGTAATATGGCATAGGTCATCCTTCGATCCATTGTAGAAATTGGAAACCCATTCCGGGAATATTCGTTCACATTTTTGTTGAATGCAGTTGGTTTTTATCATCCTGTATTAAAATATTTCCTTTAGTCAATAGCGTAATTTATAAACTATGTTTTGTGAGTAGAATAAAAATTCCAATGGTAAACTTAACTGCTTTTTCGACGTTATTTTACCAGCTAACTAAAAATAGGAAAGCCTTGAACCCCTTCTACTAAATTTAGTTAGTATTAAGATTCTTTTACAGGGAGTGCAGTGGAGCTGATGCTGAAATCATTAAGTATTTGATTATATCATCGCTAGTCTCACTGAACTCTTCTGAACTCTACATGTCATGTGTGGTCTGGCGTCTCCTTACCAGCAACAGGTCCCAGGTTCAAACTAGTCAATTCCCTAAAAAACACGCTCAGGGCGTCGTTGCGCGAATGTGGTTGGGAGACACGACTTAGAACAAACAGATACCACGCAGAATGTAAGAGGATATCTGTCTGGAAACAGAGAAGTAATCCCCACAGTTATCGAAAGTAAGATTAGTGTTGCAGGTTAGTGTTGCTTAGACTAAATGGGTTAGTGCCCGAAAGTCTAAGTAAAACTTTGCATTGACGGCTAGTATCGTCTGCTTAGCGGTATTTAATGTAACATAAGAACTATTACAAGCACGCATAGCATAAGCATAGCGTAGCAAAAGGTTGCGTGTTTTGGTGTAATTTTAATAACTGGAGGCGTAGTGAAACGAATGCGTGTTAAAAAAAAAAAAAAAAAAAAAAAAAAAAACCTGGGTGTTGACGTTGATCAGTGGTCATTTGTTGTTGTCCAGTGTTGAAATGCGTTGATTATCTGTTTGTATTGTGTCGTGTTGCGCTTGTTATTGTGTGCCATGGTGCGTGCCAGTCCGCAAAATTCTGAAAGATTACAACTTACGAACGCTGTCAAAGTTTGAACAAAATTATTGAAGCCAGTTTTTTTAATGTTTTAGGAACGGATTTTAAAGGATATTACAAAATTTTATAATATCTCAAAGAAATGTTCCATATCAAGGATGCTTTGATCTTATGGGCCTACATAATATTTAAGGATTGCCACCTGCCAACTTTGCAACGTTTTCGTAAGAAGTGTGTCAGGCTATTCTCTGTTTCAGAGTAAAGTGTCTCTTGCGTCTGGTTGCTTCCCATCCTTGCTGTGGCGCCGCCGCCGACCGTTAGTAACCGGAGAGGAGGAAGGAAGCGTTCATTATTAATTGTATTAAAATTTAAAATAAAACGAATATTCAGCTCAACTGTCTGCATGTCAGTAAAAACCAGGCCTCCATTTCCCAACCACGTTATCTGGCACATGATCAAAAATCTAACAAACCATGTATTTTGGTTGTTGAACAAGGCCTACGATCAGAAACGTAGGGCGCGCGGTGTAGCCGCGTGGTCTGAGGCGCCTTGCACGGTTCGTGCGGCTCCCCCCGTCGGAGGTTCGAGTCCTCCCTCGGGCATGGGTGTGTGTGTTGTCCATAGCGTAAGTTAGTTTAAGTAAACTTAAGTAGTGTGTAGGCTTAGGGACCGATAACCTAAGTAGTTTGGTCCCAAAGACCTTACCACAAACTTCCAATTTTTCAGAACCGTACAACGGTATGAAAATAAAATAAAAAGTAAGACAGCATAGTCATTCTAAAAAAGTACGGAATGTGGATGTACTGTGCAATTTTTGTTGCGATCATAACCGTGTGAAAAACGGCTCAGCGCTGACATGCTGCAGTGAAAAAAGGTGACTCAATTTGGCACTACCTACTGCCTACCTGTAAAACAAATGACACATTTCAAGTGTGCAGAGAATTTCCCTGACGTCCTACGGGTTTACTAGCCATGGCGGACTCCTGCACCTACCAGAAGTTACCTCAGAATAGTGACCGAAAAATGGACAAGATGGAACAATATCGCCGATGAGAGTCAAAGCTCGTAGGTATAAACTCATTCGCTACGATGCATGAAATGCAGCTGGACATTAGTGCTGCTCCGACACGCCTCGTTTGCAAATTAATATTCTGGAAGTAAGCGTCTCTCAAAATGGTTCTAATGGCTCTGAGCACTATGGGACTTAATTTCTGAGGTCATCAGTCCCCTAGAACTTAGAACTACTTAAACCTAACCAACCTAAGGACATCACACACATCCATGTCCGAGGCAGGTTTCGAACCTGCGACCGTAGCGGTCGCGTGGTTTCAGACTGTAGCGCCTAGAACCGCTCGGCCACTCCGGCCGGCCGTCTCTCATGGATAGCGTCTCTCAGTACATCATTCAACACTGCTAGAGATTTACAAATGCACCAATGGATGTGGACACATCTTTCTCTTGTTGTTGTGGTCTTCAGTCCAGAAACTGGTCTGATGCAGCTCTCCATGCTACTCTATCCTGTGCAAGCTTCTTCATCTCCCAGTACCTACTGCAGCCTACATCCTACTGAATCTGTTTGTGTATTCATCTCTTGGTCTCCCTCTATCATTTTTACCCTCCACGCTGCCCTCCAATACTAAATTGGTGATCCCTTGATGCCTCAGAATATGCCCTACCAACCGATCCCTTCTTCTAGTCAAGTTGTACCACAAATTTCTCTTCTCTCCAATTCTATTCAATACTTCCTCATTAGTTATGTGATCTACCCATCTAATCTTCAGCATTCTTCTGTAGCACCACATTTCGAAAGCTTCTATTCTCTTCTTGTATAATCTGTTTATCGTCCATGTTACACTTCCATACATGGCTACACTCCATACAAATACTTTCAGAAACGACTTCCTGACACTTAAATCTATACTCGATGTTAACAAATTTCTCTTCTTCGGAAACGCTTTCCTTGCCATTGCCAGTCTACATTTTATATCCTCTCTATTTCGACCATCATCAGTTATTTTGCTCCCCAAATAGCAAAACTCCTTTACTACTTTAAGTGTCTAATTTCCCAATCTAATTCCCTCAGCATCTCCCGACTTAATTCGACTACATTCCATTATCCTCGCTTTGCTTTTGTTGATGTTCATCTTATATCCTCCTTTCAAGACACTGTCCATTCCGTTCAACTGCTCTTCCAAGTCCTTTGCTGTCTCTGACAGAATTACAATGTCATCGGCGTACCGCAAAGTTTTTATTTCTTCTCCATGGATTTTAATCCTCCTCTGAATTTTTCTTTTGTCTCCTTTACTGCTTTCTCAATATATAGATTGAATAACAGCGGGGAGAGGCTACAACCCTGTCTCATTCCCTTCCGAACCACTGCTCCCCTTTCATGCTCCTCGACTGTTATAACTGCCATCTGGTTTCACTTAAATGTACATTATAAGCCACCTGCCACACACATTTACTCACGTGACTTAATATATACTGACTAGAAGGATGTAAATAAATCCATTTGTGTATATGGAAATGAGCTGAAGCACAAACTTACTGTAGTGCTAATTAAAGTACTTATTTTAAACTAACAGCCTTTCTTGTTTATCAGGGGTCTTGTCCCAACCAGGTGAAATTAAATTTTTTTTATTCCTTTTATATCAAAGTTGCTGGCAAAGGCTTCGCATCAGAATAACTGTTTCTCTGTCTTTTTATCCTGTGTCAGATTCCTTGATGCCTATGCTCATCCAACACGCAGTTATTTAAAGGCAGACGACAGGTGCTGTTTGAAAATAAGCTGTCTACTAGTCAATAAAAACCAGGCCTCCATTCCACAACCACGTTAACTGGCATGTGGTCAAATTTATTTAGGTTCTTGGCCTGCGGTCAGAAATATACATTAGTATGAAAATTTAAGAAAATGTAATACGCAGTATTTGTAGTCTTGCAGCGACACAGGTTCTTTGGCTGAGTTTACATCTGCCAAATTCAAACTGACATCGAAATGTTAAATAATTAGATAATGGTGATGACAGTGTTAGACGACAAATTATATTTGAGCATGAGTGACGTGTTTAGCCAAAAACGTTCAGCAGCCCAGATCGCATAAATATTTCATTGTTTAAAACAACCTGTTTCGACAGACATTGCTGTCATCTTCAGGTCTTAAAAAATCTTTTGTTATGAAATTTGTTCTTTTTACGATGGCCCTCACTCCAAATCGTCACGTGGATAATAATCAGCACGTAGTAAAAGGTTTGTCACAATGTGGTGATTTTTATCCACGTGACGATTTGGAGTGAGGGCCATCGTAAAAAGAACAAATTTCATAACAAAAGATTTTTTAAGACCTGAAGATGACAGCAATGTCTGTCGAAACAGGTTGTTTTAGCTAAGGAAATATTTATGGAATGTGGACTGTTGAATGTTCTTAGTAGCTAATACAGATCGCTCCTTCGGTCTTCTCAAAATGGGAAAATTCAGTCAAATGATATGTTTTGGTCTCGAGCGGTGCTCCGTACCGCAAAGCCCGGACACGCACGGCTTCAGGCAAAGCTGTGGTGGGTGAGTCGGCTGGCAGTGAGCCGCGGCTGCAGATGCTGCGGCAGTGGATGGCTGAGTCATGTGGACCTGTCAGAGAAAAACTAGCGGACGTGACGTAACTTCCGCGGGTTCTGTTTATTTTTCACGTTTGCGGTATCTACAGTGCAAACCACAATACTCGAAATTCGAAGATTTCCATTACAGCCTTTAGAACTTGTATATGGGAGTGAGTACGTACCTTTTCTGTGCTACAACCGTTTGAAAACATGTTTGTTAGGTAGCTATGTGATAGGGTAGCAATGATGGGGGATGGCTACGACGCATCGGCTGATGTCATTTGACGTTTGTCCTACCTCTCTAACCTGGTTCGAGCCTCATTCACGTGTCTGTGAGTGTTAGAGCAACATGGTTTAGTACACGTTTGCAGAATACACTCACATGATCGTTCTGAATGGCGAAGCTCGTTGCCTTTATCAAGATCGTTCTCCACAGCGTCCCACTCCATCGCATACCCTTTTCGCCACAATTACGCAACCGCTTCGAAAAACGGTACCCGCACTGCCAGCAGGCATGACTGTGATACTGTGGTGCTCCAGGAGGACGCCGCACACCCCAAGTGGAAGTGGCCGTACTGTATCATGTTGAAGAGAACCCATCAACGAGTACAGACGCAACTTTTTGGTTGTTAATGAGTGGAATTGTAAGACAAGTGATGTACTGGGTCACATATAATAAGGTATTTGTAAAAGTGGTCGCGTTGCCAACATGTTTTCAAGTGGTTGTAGCATGAAAACGGTATATTATCTACTCACTCCCCTCTACAAGTCTTTGAAGTTTCCGAACACCCTGTAGATATAGTGACGAATGATATGTCAAATTAATGAGGAGATCAAACAGACTCTGTTGGTGAACAGATATGATTTGTAAGTAATATATGTGAGAAGATGCAACACCAAGATGATTTTATAATTGAAAGTCAGAAAATCTTTAATAACTTTTATAATACTCATTTTAGAAAAGAGATGAAGCGCTCAAATTGTAGCTCTCAGTAATTCACATGTATTTTACCGTAATTAATTAAGCTATGAGACACCTTTTAATTGAACTTTGATTGAAAGTCACTTATAATTCTGGAATATTTACTTCGACATCTTTGGTGAAGGAATTTCGGAAAACTGTGTTTAACAACCCTTACGTCATAAATTCCAGATATGCTAAACATCTTTTAGTGACAAGTGGTGCTACTGAAGTCCGCTTTCATTGGAACGTAAACCAGCTTCACAATGTACCTTTGAACATAATGCACTCCGTTTCCTGAAATATGCATACTTTAGATACATACACAAGCAAGAACTAACAGTAGCGCTTACTGCGCGACAGTAATCTTTGAATAGGATATTGCAGTGCATGTGTTGTTCAGAAGTACGACACAAATTCCTTTGGCCATGCATGTATGTCCGAAGGAACGAGCACTGCGTCGACTACAGTCGATGTGAAATATATAAAGTGTATTTGCAGCTGCGAATATGGGCAGCCACTAGCTGTATAATGGAATGACGACAACGAAAATTTGTGCCGTGTAGATTTTTTTTGTTTTTTGTTTTTGCTTTTTCACACTACCGGTCTCGAGTATTGCAACTCTCAAGAGTGTCTGAAAACGTAGCAACACACCGTAGCAAAAAATATCTAAACACAAATCATGTAACTAAGTATTATTACACAAAGATAGTATTTGCCATTAGTAACAAACGTAGCTACATCGACGTCATTAATTTAAAAATTGCATGACATGCATAATTGTGCAAAGCACAATTGTCAAACTTTTTTTCCTTTGTTATTTCATCCGTCCTCGCTACATGGAGGAAGGGGAAGCGGGGAGCGGCTGGCAGCGGTACAAATAGCCCATTCTTCAACCAGTAGAACGAACGTAACACCAACTTAAGATGCTAAAAACAAACAACAAGAAGACACATGTATTGTGAACTTAAAATAATTGACAGTGTCACAAGAATGGGAGAAATATAAATAATAGAATGTTGTCTTCACGAATTGTGTAGAAACAGTCAGAAAAATGTGGACACACACACACACACAGTTAAAAACACTTGGCAAACACTTGAACACTAAACTCTGCAAGACCACTGAACATGACAGAAGATACAGTGACCATAAAAAAAATGGAGAGCCGCACACTTTCTCTATAACAGGAGGGGGACCTGCCTTGGGACGGTGAACAATAGATGAAAAGAAGGGTGGATATGGAGGGAGTCAGGGGGGGGGGGGGGTGGTGGTGGTGATGAGGACGGCAAACTGGGAAGAGGTGGCGACAAGACAGGAGTGGCTGTGACAAACCCTTAGTGCCAGGATTTCACCCAGGACAAGTCCCCCCCCCCCCCCCCCAAGCATATCCCTAAGCCATGCCCCTGACCAGCGACCAGTTCCGTCCGCTGGAAGTTAGATAAAAATTATTTGCGTGACAGATACGTCAGATGAAGACACTTCCTCCAAGGATACAGTGCTACACACAGTGTTAGAAGATTGTTATGATATTCAGTAATAAGTAAGAAATTTAAGTTTATCAATACAATATGAATGTGTATTATTACAGAATATATATATACTGAAAACATCACCAGCGCTACAAAACAAAGAATTAATCTGATGTTAGTTACTGTCAATAAGGACAAATTTGCATCAAGTACTTCGCTTAGTATAATACGTTCCTTTATGGAAACAGCAGAGCCAGCACACAATGCAAAAACAACACTCTTGGATCTGCTACGTTGGTAGTAAGCCAAGGATGTATATGATTAATTCGATTGTGTAACATCAACATTATACACAAACAAGTAAAAGTAGCTTGGCTTATCTATCTACAATTAGCTTATGAAGATTTAAAAAAATATAAGAATGACATAAAGTAGAAATGCCTAATGAAAGCAGTAAGATATCTGCATATATGAGTTGCTTTATTAGTATTTGCTGTGTAATGGGTGAATTTTAGCTATTAAATTTTTCCTCTGTCATCCCTGCGCTTTATAAATGAAATTAATTTAGGGACTATAAAAATCGTGGCTGTTGCTGTGTGACAGATTAGTGTCCTATGTGTTGTTGGAAACATCTCAGGAAAATAGTCTGTTGCTATTCTTTGTAGTGTCTGTTGTCAACCAAGAGTTGTGTGTATCTGTTTAGTTGTCATTCAAACCAGTGCATCTTTTCCCTTCTTCTTTGATAATGGTGATGTGTATGTTTGTTCCATTATGACCTCAAGGAAGTAAATGCTACAATGTTTCATGGCTGCAGTCTTTAAGGTACACCAGTTCTTTTTCCACCCTTGAAACTCTTCAGCAGAATTACTAAGTGAATACGACGTGAAAACAGCTAGCAAGAACAAAATAATTTGGTTTCCTTTTTGAATTACAGTCAAAATTGGCGTTTCTGAACTTAGGTTTCAACTACGCTGTGGCTTCACATTCTCTAAGTTCAAATTATTCTTTGAAGGTATGTTGTTCGGTTTTAGCTTTTGGTAACTTTTCTCACACTGAAGTCTGTTTCTTCATAGGATATTCATCTCAATACCGAGTAGTTTTACGCAAAGAAATCAGTGCTAAGCTGCCTTCACCTACGTTTGCTATGGAAGTACCTGGCTCATCTTAGGCCACTTCAGCAGGTGCTTAGTAATTTTTCTTCTGATTTTGCAGCAAAATTCACCATTCAGAAAGATACTAGTTTACCATTCATTCTAAAAAGTTTTAAAATTTTCTGTACACTTGCATAAGTTTTAAATTTATTGTAATTTCACAATTATGATCGGAAATAATTTTTTTTATAAATTGGAAAAAGCTACTGAACTGTTGGTATATACTTCACGGCAGCGTAACTAAAGAAGTATTTCTCTTTTTTTTATTATTTGTTGGAAAACGTTAGTCATTGCCACTGTGTGTTCTGTTGTTGGATATTCCACAATCCAAATATTAAATCAGTTTCACTGGATGCTGAGTGCTGATGACAGGATGTGAGGGGGATTTCAGTAGTATAATTTTAAATTTCTGAAACATCTATGGATATTCCCATTCTTATGTAAATAATATCTGTGTAACTGAAAGTGAAGAATTAACATGAAAATAAAATCAGAAAGCTGCTCATTTGTGTATAAACAGATCTTAATATGAACCATGGACCTTGCTGTTGGTGGGGAGGCTTGCGTGCCTCAACGATACAGATAGCCGTACCGTAGGTGCAACCACAACGGAGGGGTATCTGTTGAGAGGCCAGACAAACGTGTGGTTCCTGAAGAGGGGCAGCAGCCTTTTCAATACTTGCAGGGACAACAGTCTGGATGATTGACTGATCTGGCCTTGTAACATTAACCAAAATGGCCTTGCTGTTCTGGTACTGCGAACGGCTGAAAGCAAGGGGAAACTACAGCCGTAATTTTTCCCGAGGGCATGCAGCTTTACTGTATGATTAAATGATGATGGCGTCCTCTTGGGTAAAATATTCCGGAGGTAAAATAGTCCCCCATTCGGATCTCTGGGTGGGGACTACTCAAGAGGACGTTGTTATCAGGAGAAAGAAAACCGGCGTTCTACGGATCGGAGCGTGGAATGTCAGATCCCTTAATCGGGCAGGTAGGTAAGAAAATTCAAAAAATTTGAAGTTAAATATAGTGGGAATTAGTGACGTTCGGTGGCAGGAGGAACAAAACTTTTGGTCAGGTGAATACAGGGTTATAAATACAAAATCAAACAGGGGTAATGCAGGAGTAGGTTTAATAATGAATAAAAAAATAGGAGTGCGGGTAAGCTACTACAAACAGCATAGTGAACGCATTATTGTGACCAAGATAGACACGAAGCCCACGCCTACTACAGTAGTGCAAGTTTATATGCCAACTAGCTCTGCAGAAGACGAATTGATGAAATGTATGATGAGATAAAAGAAATTATCCAGGTAGTGAAGGGAGACGAAAATTTAATAGTCATGGGTGACTGGAATTCAAGAGTAGGAAAAGGGAGAGAAGGAAACATAGTAGGTGAATATGGATTGGGCGAGAGAAATGAAAGAGGAAGCCGCCTGGTACATTTTTGCGCAGAGCATAACTTAATCATAGCTAACACTTGGTTTAAGAACCATGAAAGAAGGTTGTATACATGGAAGAACCCTGGAGATACTGAAAGGTATCAGATAGATTATATAATGGTAAGACAAAGGTTTAGGAACCAGGTTTTAAATTGTAAGACATTTTCAGGGGCAGATGTGCACTCTGACCACAATCTATTGGTTACGAACTGTAGACTAAAACTGAAGAAACTGCAAAAAGGTAGGAAATTAAGGAGATGGGACCTGGATAAACTGAAAGAACCAGAGGTTGTACAGAGTTTCAGGGAGAGCATAAGGGAACAATTGACAGGAGTGGGGGAAAGAAATACAGTAGAAGAAGAATGGGTAGCTTTGAGGGATGAAGTAGTGAAGGCAGCAGAGGATCAAGTAGGTAAAGAGACGAGGGCTAATAGAAACCCTTGGGTAACAGAAGAAATATTGAATTTAATTGATGAAAGGAGAAAATATAAAAATGCAGTAAATGAAGCAGGCAAAAAGGAATACAAACGTCTCAAAAATGAGATCGACAGGAAGTGCAAAATGGCTAAGCAGGGATGGCTAGAGGACAAATGTAAGGATGTAGAGGTTTATCTCACTAGGGGCAAGATAGATACTGCCTACAGGAAAATTAAAGAGACCTTTGGAGAAAAGAGAACCACTTGTATGAATATCAAGAGCTCAGATGGAAACCCAGTTCTTAGCAAAGAAGGGAAAGCAGATAGGTGGAAGGAGTATACAGAGGGTCTATACAAGGGCGATGTACTTGAGAACAATATTATGGAAATGGAAGAGGATGTAGATGAAGATGAAATGGGAGATAGATACTGTGTGAAGAGTTTGACAGAGCACTGAAAGACCTGAGTCGAAACAATGCCCCGAGAGTAGACAACATTCCATTAGAACTACTGATGGCCTTGGGAGAGCCAGCCCTGACAAAACTCTACCATCTGGTGAGCAAGATGTACGAGACAGGCGAAATACCCTCAGACTTCAAGAAGAATATAATAATTCCAATTCCAAAGAAAGCAGGTGTTGACAGATGTGAAAAATACCGGACCATCAGTTTAATAAGTAACGCCTTCAAAATACTTACGCGAATTCTTTACAGACGAATGGAAAAACTAGTAGAAGCTGACCTCGGGGAAGATCAGTTTGGATTCTGTATAAATGTGGGAACACGTGAGGCAATACAGACCCTACGACTTATCTTAGAAGAAAAATTAAGAAAAGGCAAACCTACGTTTCTAGCATTTGTAGACTTAGAGAAAGCTCTCGACAATGTTGACTGGAATACTCTCTTTCAAATTCTGAAGGTGGCAGGGGTAAAATACAGGCAGCGAAAGGCTATTTACAATTTGTACAGAAATCAGATGGCAGTTATAAGAGTCGAGGGGCATGAAAGGGAAGCAGCGGTTGGGAAGGGAGTGAGACAGGGTTGTAGCCTATCCCCGATGTTATTTAATCTGTATATTCAGCAAGCAATAAAGGAAACAAAAGAAATGTTCGGAGTAGGTATTAAAATCCATGGAGAAGAAATAAAAACTTTGAGGTTCGCCGATGACATTGTAATTCTGTCAGAGACAGTAAAGGACTTAGAAGAGCAGTTGAACGGAATGGACAGTGTCTTGAAAGGAGGGTATAAGATGAACATCAACAAAAGCAAAACGTGGATAATGGAATATAGTCGAATTAAGTCGGGAGATGCTGAGGGAATTAGATTAGGAAATGAGACACTTAAAGTAGTAAAGGAGTTTTGCTATTTGGGGAGCAAAATAACTGATGATGGTCGAAGTACAGAGGATATAAAATGTAGACTGGCAATGGCAAGGAAAGCGTTTCTGAAGAAGAGAAATTTGTTAACATCTAGTGTAGATTTAAGTGTCAGGAAGTTGTTTCTGAAAGTATTTGTATGGAGTGTAGCCATGTATGGAAGTGAAACGTGGACGATAAATAGTTTGGACAAGAAGAGAATAGAAGCTTTCGAAATGTGGTGCTACAGAAGAATGCTGAAGATTAGATGGGTAGATCACATAACTAATGAGGAGGTATTGAATAGAATTGGGGAGAAGGGGAGTTTGTGGCACAACTTGACTAGAAGAAGGGATCGGTTGGTAGGACGTGTTCTGAGACATCGAGAGATCACCAATTTAGTATTGGAGGGCAGCGTGGAGGGTAAAAATCGTAGAGGGAGACCAAGAGATGAGTACACCAAGCAGATTCAGAAGGATGTAGGCTGCAGTAGGTACTGGGAGATGAAGAAGCTTGCACAGGATATAGTAGCATGGAGAGCTGCATCAAACCAGTCTCAGGACTGAAGATCACAACAACAACAATATGAATAACGTATAATCGAGATTTGATGATGCAGTCTGTGTTCATTTTCCATTAAAAAATGTTAAAAGGTAGTGTTAATGTAAAATAAAGCAATTAACTCATTTTGCTGCCTCTGCTGTGACCTCGTGGCAGTCAATGTGTTAAATGTTCCAGAAGTAAATTTTTATGTCACAGACATAACACTTCAACATACAACGAAGGACTGGAATTATGTATTTAAAATGTTAAAATAATTACGCAGTGACATGCTCATGAATAAATAAAGGGCATTCAGATCACATATTTAGTGCGAAACATTTAATTTCACTACAGAAAAATTCAGGCTTTCCCAAGTTTCTGGGATAGGATCTTGCCAACTTGACTTGGATCATCCTTTTCTGTTCAAACAAATTTATTCCCGTCTCTGTCAAGCAAGTAAACTAAATTTTTCTTCTTTAGGGCCAACAGCGTAATATATGTCTGATAACGGAATGATTGTGAAGATAAATACACCAAATAGCTGCTTATAATAAGTAATCTTTATTTACATTTACGACAGACTGTTTCGACTTAATCGTCATTTTGAAGTACATCTAGACTGATGTGACGTCCGTATTGCGTCGTTAGTTGATTGTTTTGTAACTGTCACTGCTTTAATAAGATCGAAAATGTTGTGAAGACGTTGAAATTAAATGTTAATTACGACGTGACAGCAGTTTGACAGTTCCACTCTTACGATGCTGTATGTTATGCTACTGTTACAAAACAGTCCACTAACGACGCAATGTGGACGTCACATCAATCTAAACGTACTTGAAAATGGCGATTAAGCCGAAACAGTCTGTCGGTGCTGTTCTGGTGCAAATTTCGGACGGAAAAGAGAAGGTTATAGCCTATGCTTCTAGGACACTTACAAAAGCCGAGAGAAACTAGTCAACTACAGAAAGAGAATGTCTTGCTGTGATCTGGGCCATATGCAGATTTCGACAGTATCTCTATGGAAGGCTATTCACAGTTGTTACAGACCATCATTCACTTCGTTGGTTGACAGGTCTTAAGGATTTAAGGATCCAACAGGACGACTCGCCAGGTGGGCACTACTTTTTCGAAAGAACGACATTACCATAGTGTACAAAAGTGGAAGAAAACACCTAGATACTGACTGTCTTTCAAGAAACCCTGTGCAAGACCATCAAGACTTTGATGAAGATAGTGACTGTCTCGCTGCACTCCAGGATCTCTCCACTGAGCAGAAGAAGGACGCCAGGATATCTCAAATTACACCTGCCTTAAATCGGTCAGAGGATGTGAGAGGACAATTTAAGGTAGTTAATGGATTACTTTGCAAGAAAAACTTTGATCCGTTTGGAAAGAGGTGGCTACCAGTGATTCCTAAACACACGCGCTTAGATGTTCAACAAAAATTCCATGACAGCCCAGAGGCCGGACATTTTGGATTTATTAAGAGATACGACAGAACCCGCAACATACTGAGTATTGAGAGAGATTCCATCTTATTCTGTAACCCCACGGAGGAGCAACGAGGGACGATCGGCTCAAGAAAGTGAGGGATCAGCTAGAGAAGCGACAGACTTTGATGAGTTCACTCTGTCCGATTTAATTTTAATTGTGAGTAATGGTTAAGTTTGCTCCTGCAGGTTGTTCTAGTGTCGAGGTCGACATTAGTACTTCGAATCTCATATTTGAGATTTGAGCTGTGTTTACTACATTGAAGAGCCAAAGAAATTGTTACACCTTCCTAATCTCGTGTAGGGCCCCTGCGAGCACCCCGAAGTGCTGCAACATAGCTTGACATGGACTGGACTAATGACTGAAGTAGTGCTGAAGGGAAATGACACCATGAATCCTGCAGGACTGTCCATAAATCCGCGAGACTATGAGGAGGTGGAAATCTCTTCTGAACAACACGTTGCAAGGCCTCCAAGATATGCTCAATAATGTTCATTTCTGGGGAGTTTGGTGACCACCGGAGGTGTTTAAACTCAGAAGAGTGTTCCTAGAGTCACTCTGTAGCAATTCTGGACGTGTGTGGTGTCGCACTGTCCTGCTGGAATTTCCCAAGAATGCACAATGGGCACGAATGAATACAAGTGACCAGACAGGATGCTTATGTAAGTATCACCTGTTAGAGTCGTATCTAGACGTATTAGGGATCCCATATCACTCCAACTGCACACCCCCACACCATTACAGAGGCTTCACCAGCTTGCACAATCCCCTGCTCACATGCAAGATCCATGGATTCGAGAGGTTGTCTCTATACACGTATACGTCCATCCGCTCGATACAATTCGAAACGAGACTCGTCCGACCAGGCAACATTTTTCCAGACATCAACAGTCAGTTCTGGTGTTGACGGGCCCAGAGGAGGCGTAAAGCTTTGTGTCGTGCAGTCATCAAGGGTAAACGAGTGGGCCTTCGGCTCCGAAAGCCCATATCGATGACGTTTCGTTGAATGGTTCGCACAATGACACTTGTAGATAACCCAGGATTGAAATCTGCCGCATTTTGCGGAAGTGTTTCACTTCAGTCGTCGTTGGTCCCGTTTTGCAGTATCCTTTTCCGGCCGCAGCGATGTCGGAGATTTGATGTTTTATCGGATTCCTGATATTCACGGTTCACTTGTGTAATTGTCGTACATGAAAATCCCCACTTCATCGATACCTCGGAGATGCTGTGTACCATCGCTAGTGCGCCGACTGTAACACCACGTTCAAACTCACTTAAATCTCTATAACTGCCACTCTAGCGGTAGTAACCGATCTAACAACTGCTCCAGACACTTGTCTTTAGGCATTGCCGAAGGCAGCGTATTTGAATACGCGTGCGTATACCAGTCTCTCTGGCGCTTCAGTGTAATATACGCTTGTGAATTATATAACAAGCATGTACAGCTAATGAGGTTACAAGATCCGATGATGACGGCTGAGACCTGTCAAAACCGATCACAGTAATAAAAGGTATTGCTAGCGTTCTTGGCTAACTTCATTCTTCAAGAATAAACAACATTCAAATTGCCGCCTGGTCGACGCAGTGTCAAACATATATAATTAAAGAACGGTTGAGTAACGTTCGCCCGTTGTATTAGTTTATCCGGATTATGAGAGCACTGTGCCAAGGCGCGTGCTGCCAAACGAGTTTTTAAATTATATTGCGTGCATTAATACACGTTTTTTTCCTGTTGTTGAAACTTGGAAGCTGTAATTTTAATATGGTGAGTCCGTTTATGCCTATGGCGCCGCCATTTTGTAGTACATGGCAGTGAGTACTTTCAATACGGACCAGAACAGGCGCCCTGGTGGATACGTAAATTCATATTCTATTAAGTTTTTTTCCTTACTGTGGTGCTCAGCATTGTAAATTGTAAGAGTCTGATTGTTCTGAATGTACACAGCGATCATGTATATCACGGTATGAATAATTCAAATCAACTGTCTTTCCAAGCTCTCCTGCTTGGTGTTTTGTGTGACCGTTAAAGTTTAAGATTTTTGTGCTCTTCTCTTTGATTTGAATGGGATATGAATGTAGACAGCTGCCTCTGCTCTGTCTTGAAGGCTTTAACGTTAGAAAGTTACTGATTCGCCAGTCAGATGATGTTAGCTGACATGTAACAACGTTTGAACTGTATTCGCAAATGCGAATACGAACAATTTTGAGGTGTATAAGGGAATCACAACAAAAATTTGTACCAGACCGGGACCTGCACTACGCGAGCGGTTGCATTAATAGCTGTGGCCACCTGTGCATAATTCACAGCCAGACCCGCACTTCCATATGTCATCGCTCCTGCGTCAGAACCTTAACTCGTACACATAATATCAAATTACCGTACAAGGGAGGACATTTTCTAAATTGAAAGTCGCTGCCTGGTCGGCGGATGTATAAGATATTGCAGTACCTGTGTTGTTAAGAACACAGACACTGCAATATAGTATGTAAGAACATGTTTTGAATATTTGATTCATCTTGTTACTTTTGCCTCCCTATTGACAGTAAATTTGAGTAAATTACGTTTATCAAATTCTAGTGCGGTAGAACTAACAGTTGAATTGTGTCTCTAATGTTTTAAATATATTTGCTGTTTAATCAAGTCCAATAATTTTTCCTTTTTGAAATCGTTTTAACTAAAAATTTCTAGTTTAGTTTTGAATTTAAACAGGTCTGTTTGTTTCTTGCTGGTTAAATATAATAACAATTTTAATGTATTTAACTGCTCGGGTGAGGAGCTTCATTTACGAATAACTAAAAAAGGACGTGACAGCAACGAAGTTATGTGTAAGTAACAAACGTCTAACGATGTATTAAAGGACATTTGTTGAAGCTGTAGTAAAATTGGACGCACCTGCCTGTGGGTGCCAGCGGGGCTAATTCTATATACTGGGCCTGTGCCCGTGGATTTTTTATGGTCTTCTTTCATAGAATAAATAACTATTTGGTTAACTGTGGTTTACCATGTTACATCTTGTGGTGCATCATGTGTTACCTTTAGTTAAGATATTGTACAAGTACCAATGTTGAAACTGTCCTTGGTATATATATTTTGTTAAATAGATTCTCTAATATGGCTCATTGATTTACCACTCAACGGGTAAATACCCAAGTCCAACCTGCTCCAAGGTTTTCCCATCCCCTATCCCCAAATCCTGTATCAATAATGGTATGTCCGATCGAAAGATAGGTGTTTTATTGAATGAGCTCTCTATTAGGTAACTATCTGCTTGATTTCGTGTTTATGTGTAAAGAACTGAGGAGACTGCCCCATTGGACCGCTGTACGCTACAAGCGAAAGCTAAACACATTTACAAAGTTCTTCAATAACACTTACGATGAAATACGTTCGTGGGCTACGTGAAATATTAGATACGCAGGACCTCAGTTGTCCTCGTTCCGGTAAATTTATGAAAATATGTGCTACGTGACTGTTTTAGTTACGATTTTCGCGTCAGGCGCGTTAGTAACTTTATTGTCTAGGGCATTACATATTTCACTCTGAATTTCAACGTTGGAGGACCGCCATCTATGAATGTATCTGATGTTTCATTTAGTCCCTCCTCTCCTTCAGGGTGCTTCACTATTTTCGTCAAGTATTGTTCATTTCCCGTGGGCTGTACACGGCACAGCACCTAACAGATCCTCAGAAACACTTCTATATTATACTGACGGTATTTTTCACAAGCTGCACGAGAGTGCTATTCGTAATGTAGTGAAGGATAGTAAAACGCAACATTGAAGGACCAAGAACGTGCAAGAGCTCTGCTAGCCGTCATCTAGAGCCTTTGGTAAACTGTCCTTATTAAAACAGCGAGTTAAACTACCTACTTGGGTGCGTTCCACGGTGGCTCATAACGCTATACGTCGGGCTTAATTACAGACGTAGGTTAATTAAGCAACTGATATGCCGTGGTCGGCCTTCCGTAATGTAGACACCACCAGACGCGTTCCACGTTCCAACTAATACCGGCCCGGTTGCGTGCTGCCCGCGGGAGCATTTCCGTGGCTCTTAATTAAATACCGTTTTAAATTACGAGAAATTTCTTTCCCAGCATTACGTTTTCCTGCTTGCCAGCGGGTAGCCAGATACACGAGATCCGCTCACCCTGTTTTCTAAATATCCAGCAGCCCCCAGCGCCTCAGAGAACCAGGGACAGCAGACTCACTGTACAACCGGCGCTCCCTCTTTCGTGCAGCGCGTTATTACGTACATTATTTCTTTTATTACTATTTCCTTTCCTCAGCTGCCACGTAATTATATCTCGCTATAAGACGTTTCTCCGGCTCTGGTGCTTTTTTCGGAGCGTTTGTAGTCGAATATTAAACACGCAGTCGCTAGTTTCTGCGTAATAGTATTCTCCCAAAGAACTCATTTGCCAGATGTTTTTTACTCGTATTTTCGTCGTATCATTTCCCTGTGTCTTCAGTAGGCACCAGTCTCCAACCTCGGGCCGTGACAGTGCTTCTGTGTTATTTCTGTCTCATCTGCAATACATATACAACGAGGAAAAACGTACAGCGTAAATGAAGCACTGATAGACAACGAGAAGATGCAACATTAAGACACAGTACCAAATAAATAATACTCATTTGCATGTTTTTAATTTAAAGTTCCATTTTTAGTATTGTGAAATCCAGGACTTGCATGTGAAGGGAAAAATCACCTATTTGTGATGCAGAACACGCTCTCGACGGCTGTACGATCGTCAACAGAAAGTAATTTCTGATTGCATTAAGCTTAGTTGGAGGCCCACAATTAATTTTGAGTAGTGTACTCTAGAAATTACAATAAATATGTATGAAATTGGTAGCATATACAGGGTGTCCACAATGAGACTCCAACATTTTAATATCCTATATTTTTATCATTTCAGATGGTTGACCTGTGAATCCTGAAGGCGCAGACAGAGCAACTCAACAAGTTTGTGGTGTGCAAATTTGATACGCCAAGTGGCCGTAGTGGAGCTGCAATCAATTGTTTTAGCAAAATGGAGGATATGAAGGAGCGTGCACAAGTGGTCTGGTGGTATGTAGAGACAAAATCTGCGACCCAAATGCAAAGAAATTTTCGTCGAGTTTACAACAAAGCGGCCCCATCGTTCAAGACTATAAAGAAGTGGTGTGATCAGTTTTTCGATACTGGGAGTGTTGCGAAAGGGCATGGTTGGGGTAAGCCTGGGATCAGCGAACATCATGTGGAACAAGTGCGGCGGTCATTCGAACAAAGTCCACAAAGGCAGCACGAGAACTTCGTATGAAACGTTCGACAGCGCACAAAGTGCTTCATCAGCGATTACGTTTGTACGCATATAAAGTGCAGATTGTGCAAGAAATCAAGCCTGATGATCGACCAAAGCGGGAAGAATTTGCATGTGTCATGTTAGATCGCATTGCCGCGGACGAGACATTTTTATCACGCATGGTGTTTACTGACAAGGCAACCTTTCACGTGTCAGGGGCTGTCAATGGTCACAATGTGCGCATCTGGGGGTCCGAAAATCCACATCCACCTAGGGAACACATGCGCGAAAGTCCGAAAGTTAATGTGTTGCGTGGTTTGATGATAAATCGCATTGTTGGGCCGTTTTTCTTTCAGGAGCCGACTGTGGATGGAGCCATCTACCTGGACATGTTGGAACAATTTGCCGTGCCACAGATAACAGACCTGCAGCCAAATGTGATGTTTCAACAGGACGGTGCACCACCCCATTGGAACCTTGATGTCCGAAAATTTTTAAATGACACGTTTCCGCAACGATGGATTGGCCGTGGAGGTCCAATTCCTTGGCCGCCACGTTCGCCCGACAAAATCCCCTCGATGTTTTCTTGTGGGGTTATGTGAAAAACCGGGTATACGCTACAGCAGTAAAGGACCTGCAAGACTTGAAACAGCGCATAAGAATTGTCATCAACTCTGTCACACAACAGATGCTCCGCAGGGCACGAAATCGATAGACTTGATATTCTTCGTGCTATCCGTGACACCCATGTTCAAGTGTACTGAACCTGTGTACGAAAACTTGATGAGCTGCTGTATGATTTCTCTGTATTTGTTCGTCAATAAATTGTTTCCTCTCAGATTTTATGAGTTCAAATGTTGGAGTCTCATTGTGGGCACCCTGATTAATGAAACGGCAGCACATGAAAATAACGTCTAGTTAAATTTTTAGTAAAGCAATACAGAATATCGATACAAAAAATCCATGCATATCTAGCGTGTGACTTTAGTGATTTTCGTACTACTATGGGTGTTTACTTTAACTGAAGACATTGAAGTACTTCGAAAACTACACATCGCATCAAAAAATGTTATAATGCCAATTTGTTCGTCTCGGAAACAGATATCCGACGATACCACTCTCGATCCGCCTCCCCGCCATGTGCATACGTGGCGGGAGACAACTTTGAAATATTCAACAAGAAAACTCATTTTTTATTGCTGACTACGACTCTACGGCAGAACCTAAATACAGTTCGTCTAAAGCACTTTCTTCGTTTCGCCACACATGGCGCTGTAATCGGAGGAATAGAAATGGGCGCACAATCGTAATTTACGACATGCTACTTAATGGCCCTTGAATATCCCCAACGCCATGCTGCGAGGACAGGACAGGCCAGTATTTTATGACTTCTAGTTGGAAACCCCATTCCAAACGTTATATTCCTCCGACAAGTCGAACAGGGGACTAATCGACGCGCCACCGTGGCCGTATAGCGAACTACGACATATCATAACAGGCAGTACACTGCGATCGGAGCTCACGCATCGTGTTGACGTAGAACGGAGTTGTTTTTTTTTTCTTTTTCTTTTTTTAAACCATCAGTCTTCTTAATTGTTCGACGCGGTCCACCACGAATACTTCTCTTCCGTGCCAACCGCTTCCTCTCAGAGTAGCACATGCAACGTACGTCCAAAATTATTTGCTGGATGCATTCCAGGCTCTCTCTTCCTCTACAGTCTTCTCCGTCTACAGTTCCCTCTAGCACCATGGAACCATGGAAGTCGTACCCTGATTAACAGATGTCCTATCATCCTGTCCCTTCTCCTTGTCAGTGTTTTCCACATATTTGTTTCTTCTCCGATTCTTGATGTTTGATACTAGTAGACTTCTCTTGGCCAGGAATGCCCTTTTTTATGCCCTCCTTGCTTTACCGTCGTTTGTTATTTTGCTGCCTAATTAGTGGAATTCCTTAACTTTATCTACTACGTGACCATCAGGCCTGATATTAAGTTCCTCGCTGTTCTTATTTCTGCTACTTCTCATTACTTACGTCTTTCTTCGATTTACTCTCAGTCCATATTCTGTACTCATTAGATTGTTCATTCCATTCAGCAGATCCTGTAATTCTTCTTCACTTTCAATCACGATAGCTATGTCATCAGCGAATCTTATCATTGATATCATTCCACCTTGAATTTTAATTCAACACCTGAACCTTTCTTTTATTTCCATCATTCCTTCTTCAATGAACATATTGAACAATAGGGGCAAAAGAATACATTCCTGTCTTAGACCCTTTTTAATTCGAGCACTTCGTTCTTGGTCTCCCTCTCTTATTATTCCCTCTTGTTTCTTGCACATATTGTATATTACTCGTCTCTGCTTATAGCGTACCCCTATTTTTCGCAGAATTTCGAACATCTTGCACCATTTTGCACTGTCGAACGCGTTTTCCAGGTCGACAAATCCTATGAACGTCTCTTGATTTTTGTTCAGTCTTGCTTCCATTATCAACCGCAACGTCAGAATTGCCTCTTTGGTACCTTTACCTTTCTTAAAGCCAAACTGATCGTTAGCTAACACATCCTTAATTTTCTTTTCCGTTCTTCTGGATATCATTCCTGTCCGCAAGTTGGATTCATGAGCTGTTAATCTGATAGTGCGATAACTCTCTCATTAGTCAGCTCTTGCAGTCCTCGGAATTGTGTGGATGATATTTTTCCGAACAGTGGGATTCCCATTGCACTCTTAATGTTATTACCGTTGCTTTAAATTTCAAAGAAGGTAGTTTTGACTTTCCTATATGCTGAGCCAGTCCTTCCGAAAATAATTTATTTTTCGATTTCTTCATGTTTTTCACCAAGCCATTTCGGTTTAGTTCCCCTCTTCATCACTACTGCATTGTGATCTGAACCTATATCTGCTCCTGGGTACGCCTTACAATCCAGTATCTATTTTCGGAATCTCTGCCTGACCATGATGTAATCTAACTGAAATCTTCCTGCATCACCCTGGCCTTTTCCAGGTATAGCTCCTCCTCCAATGATTACCAGTGAAGTTAGTCAATCAGGCCGTTGCGCAGGCAAATTAAAGTGGCGCTCCAGACGCAGTTAGTGTTAGTTGTTGTCATAGCGTAGTTGATATCGCACGATACTGATCAGCTTTTGGCTCGTGTTCGATCCTTGCTATCGACCCGTGCCCCATTTTTGTATCGCTCCCTTGTTCGGTTTAAGGAAACCAAACGAAGAACACATTTGGCAACATCGTCTCTGGATAGACGTTTGAATTTGCGCGCACAATGACCTAACTGGGTGTACAGAAAAACAATGATATGTTTGAGGGAAAAGGTAAACTTGAGAGAATTACTGTTGATATTCAAAACACAATAGCCTTTTCAATTTATGGGACAACTAACACTTGTATTGCTTTGCAGATCTAGTCGAGGACATCCTAACATACGTGCTGTGCGTTTTGCCCTGCTTTGTTAGTAACGGAGTGCATCGCTCCATGGGCTGCAAATAGCGTTCTTTTCTTTGAAGTTTCAAAGTTCGTCAAATCTTTGAGTTCCTTAAGATCGCTACACCTATTAAATTTTTGATATAATTTCCGGAACTTCCAATTTCTTCACTGCTTGCAGTGAACACTTACAAAAACAGAGACCAAACGGAAAGATAAGTTTGGGATCAACAGCACCAGCTCGCGGTTAGTGCTGATATTCATGTGCTGTGCACATACCTCGTCATAACTGCGCGCCAGCTCACTGTTGTTGGTGTGGTCTGCAGTCCGAAGACTGGTTTGGTGCAGCTCCCCACGCTGTTCTGTTCTGTGTGAGTCTCTTCATCTCTGCGTAATCACAGCAGCCTACATCCATTAAAAGCTGCCTCGGTCCCTCTCTACCATTTTTCCCACCCCACACTTCTTTCCTCCATTACCAAATAGAGATTCCTTGAGGTCTCAAGTTGTGTTCTATTAACCGATACCTTTTCACTCTAATTGTGCCACAAATTTCTTTTTCCCCGAATTCGATTCACTACTTCTTTATTAACAACCCTATCCATCCATCTAATCCACAGTGTTCCCATGTAGTATCACATTTCAGTCTTCTATTCTAGTCTTGTCTGAACTGTTTATTGTGTACTTTTTATTTTGTGAAATGCCATCCTCCAAATAAAAAAATCTTCAGTATTAACTGACTAACGTTTAAATTTATCTCTGATATTTGCAAATCGGTCTTTTTCGGAAACGCTTTCTTTGTTATTGCCTGTCTACATTTTATAACGTCCCCAACTCGGCCACCATCGCTTATTTTGCTGCCCAAATAGTAAAACTTGTCTACTAGTTAAGTGGATTATTTCCTAATCTCCTGACTTAATCCGATTACATTGCATTATGCTTGCTTTACTTCAGTTGATGTTCATCTTATAACATATTTTCAAAGCAGTTATTTATTGCGTTTAACTGATCTTCCAAGCATTAGCTGTCTTTGACAGAATCATAGTTTTTCGTTTAGTTAATCTGAGTCACAGTGTAAGCAACAAAGCTGAAAGGTTTTATTTCTTAAGCTACATTTTAATATCCTTTGCAAATTTCTCCTTAATTCTCTTTGCAGCTTGCTCATATACAGCGTGAATAACATCGGAGACAAGCAACTACTATTCTCACACTCTACTCAAATACCACTTTCCTTTCATGTCCTTCGACTCTTACACCTGCTTTCTGGTTTCTGTACAAGTTGCAGATAAATTTTTGCTGCCTGTATTTCTGCCCTACAACTTTGAGAATTTCATAGATTGTATTCCATTCGACATTGTCAAAAGCTGTCTCTAAATCTACGAATTCAATAAACATAATTCAATCAATGTTGCAAAATAAGTAGAACAAAGAGCATTGAAATGGAAAGGTACGAAATTTCACAACATCCAAACCAGCCGAAATTTGCATATATCGCTTTGGGATAACGTAGTGCCGTCACCTGCCCCTAAAAAATTGAAAGCTACGCCCTCAGCAGACAAGGTGATGCTCAGCGTCTCTTTCGACGTCTGAGGTTCAATACTCATCCTATTCCTCGAGCACGAAAGCCATTAACAGTGACGTGTACTGTGAGACTCCTTGTACACAACTGCATCAGGAGCAGACGGCCTGACTTTCTAACTAAGGGAGTCATTTTACTCCACGATGACGCGCTTCCACACGTCTACAATGTTACACAAAGTGTAATGGCCAAGTTTAAGTGGAAGCAGTGAGCCCGGACACGTCGCCCTGCGACTTCCATATGTTTCGCCTGCAGCTATATAAATTCTGGGAACAGCGAATCCTTCGGCTCGTGAAACAGCGGGATAGTTGTGCTCACGCCCCTGGTAATTACTGACACTATGTGATCAAAAGTATCCGGACACCCCCAAAAACATACCGTTTTCATGTTAGGTGCTTCGTGCTGCCCCTACTGCCAGGTACTGTCTTGTGACAGCCAGAGCGAGAGCACCAGCAGCAGCGAGTACTGTTTGTATAAAGCGTTTATTTTGCATTTTGTTTACGACATTCCACTAAGGAAGGGATTCTATTTGTGTTTATCTGCTCTGCATAGTAACTAACAGTTCTTGATAAAACTTTACGTAGTTTTCGTGTTAGATTTCTTAGTGTTTTCTTGATCGTTTAGAACAGAAAGCGCCCTAAAACCGTCTTTGTTTGTTTCGCGGCCGTTAGCCACTAGTCACTTGAATCTGCAGTTGTCTTGTGACAGCCAGAGCGAGAGCACCAGCAGCAGCGAGTACTGTTTGTATAAAGCGTTTTTGTACTTATTTGCTGCGCTTAGCTTTTAAATAGTTTTTCTGGGAAAACCTAGCGTAGTTTTCGCGTCTCGTATTTCAGTGAGTGTTTCTTGATTATCAGAGTAGCTCATCAGAAGATTATCTTGGGAATTTGTCACCGTATAGGGTAGGGTAAACATAGTCATGTGTAGGGACTGTGGTTGTTGTGAGCGGACGCAAGGAGAATTGGCCACTCTTCGGGGGCAGGTGGAGGCTTTGTCTGTTAGGCTCATCGAGCTCGGGGCGCAGGCGTCGGCTCGTAGTGGCGTTGGGGCAACTGTGGTGAGACCTATGCCTACTTCGGTGGCCTTGGAATCACATGGAACCCCTGATGTCGCTGCGTCTTCCGGCAGTGAGCATCTTACCGGTCAGCCATCACTCCAGGGTGAATGGCGTACAGTGGTGGGCTCGCGCGTGCCTGGCCGAAAGGCGAAGGTGGGATCTGGCCGCGTGGCAGCTGCCTTACCCCTTTCCAACAGGTACGGGGTGCTTCCTAGTGGTGATGACATCGTTTCCGAGCCACCACAGGATGCCTCGCCTGTTGGGCCAGTGGCCGATTCTCCGGCAAGGTCCCGACAGTCACAGAGGGCGGGCCTATTAGTTATAGGGAGCTCCAACGTTAGGCGGGTTATGGAGCCCCTCAGGAAAATAGCGGGTAGGTCGGGGAAGAATGCCAGTGTGCACTCGGTGTGCTTGCCGGGGGGTCTCGTCCGTAATGTGGAGGAGGCCCTTCCGGCAGCTATTGAACGCACTGGGTGTGACCGGCTGCAGATAGTAGCACATGTCGGAACGAATGACGCCTGCCGCTTGGGTTCTGAGGCCATCCTTGGTTCCTTCCGGCGGCTGGCTGATTTGGTGAAGACAACCAGCATCGCACGCGGAGTGCAAGCTGAGCTTAATATCTGCAGCATAGTGCCCAGAGTCGATCGCGGTCCTCTGGTTTGGAGCCGTGTGGAGAGTCTAAACCAGAGGCTCAGACGACTCTGCGACTATAATGGTTGCAAATTCATCGACCTCCGTTATTGGGTGGAGAACTGTAGGGCCCCCCTAGACAGGTCAGGCGTGCACTACACACCGGAAGCAGCTACTAGGGTAGCAGAGTACGTGTGGCGTGCACACGGGGGTTTTTTAGGTTAGAGGGACCCCCCCTTGGGCGAAACGATAAAATACCTGACGGCTTACCAGAGAGGACATTATCATCGTTGATAAAGAACGTCCGTCCTCAGAGACCAAAAACAGGAAAAGTTAACGTAATATTGGTAAACTGCAGGAGTATCCAGGGCAAGGTTCCTGAATTAGTATCTCTTATTGAAGGAAATAGTGCGCATATAGTATTAGGAACGGAAAGTTGGTTAAAACCGGAAGTGAACAGTAACGAAATCCTAGACACAGAATGGAATATATACCGCAAGGATAGGATAAACGCCAATGGTGGAGGAGTATTTATAGCAGTAAAGAATTCAATAATATCCAGTGAAATTATTAGCGAATGCGAATGTGAAAATCTGGGTTAAGCTAAGTATCAAAGGTGGGTCAGATATGATAGTCGGATGCTTCTATAGACCACCTGCATCAGCAACCGTAGTAGTTGAGCGCCTCAGAGAGAACCTGCAGAACGTCGTGAAGAAGTTTCGTGATCATACTATTGTAATAGGGAGAGACTTCAATCTACCAGGTATAGAATGGGATAGTCACACAATCAGAACTGGAGCCAGGGACAGAGACTCTTGTGACATTATCCTGACTGCCTTGTCCGAGAATTACTTCGAGCAGATAGTTAGAGAACCAACTCGTGAAGCAAACGTTTTAGACCTCATAGCAACAAATAGACCGGAACTTTTCGACTCCGTGAATGTAGAAGAGGGTATCAGTGATCATAAGTCAGTGGTTGCATCAATGACTACAAGTGTAATAAGAAATGCCAAGAAAGGAAGGAAAATATATTTGCTTAACAAGAGTGATAGGGCACAAATCGCAGAATATCTGAGTGACCACCATCAAACGTTCATTTCTGAGGAAGAGGATGTGGAACAAAAATGGAAAAAATTCAGAAACATCGTCCAGTACGCCTTAGATAAGTTCGTACCGACTAAGGTCCAAAGCGAGGGGAAAGATCCACCGTGGTATAACAATCATGTACGAAAGGTACTACGGAAACAAAGAAAGCTTCATCATAGGTTTAAGAGTAGTCGAATCATAGCTGATAAGGAAAAGCTGAACGAAGCGAAAAAGAGCGTAAAGAGAGCAATGAGAGAAGCATTCAACGAATTCGAACATAAAACATTGGCAAACAATCTAAACAAGAACCCTAAAAAGTTTTGGTCATATGTAAAATCGGTAAGCGGATCTAAATCCCCTATTCAGTCACTCGTTGACCACGATGGCACCGAAACAGAGGACGACCGAAGAAAGGCAGAAATACTGAATTCA
Organism: Schistocerca cancellata; assembly: GCF_023864275.1. Taxonomy (NCBI): domain Eukaryota; kingdom Metazoa; phylum Arthropoda; class Insecta; order Orthoptera; family Acrididae; genus Schistocerca; species Schistocerca cancellata. The sequence continues at coordinate 743,214,576 of NC_064627.1, forward strand.
GTGTTCCGAAACTGTTTCACTGCGGAAAATCGTAACACGGTCCCTGACTTCAGCCGTCGCACGGACGCCAAAATGGAAAATATTGAAATAAACGATATCGGAATTGAAAAACAACTGCTATCACTTAGTAGCGGAAAAGCATCCGGACCAGACGAGATACCCTTAAGATTCTACAGTGATTATGCTAAAGAACTTGCCCCCTTTCTATCAGCAATTTATCGTAGATCGCTGGAAGAACGTAAAGTACCTAGCGACTGGAAGAAAGCGCAGGTCGTTCCCATTTTCAAGAAGGGTCATAAATCAGATGCGAATAATTATAGGCCTATTTCGCTTACGTCAATCTGTTGTAGAATAATGGAACATGTTTTGTGTTCTCGTATTATGACGTTCTTAGATAATACAAATCTCCTTCATCATAACCAACATGGATTCCGCAAACAGAGATCATGTGAAACTCAGCTCGCCCTATTTGCCCAAGAAATTCACAGTGCCGTAGACACTGGCGAGCAGATTGATGCCGTATTCCTGGACTTCAGGAAGGCATTTGATACGGTTCCGCACTTACGTTTAGTGAAAAAAATACGAGCTTACGGAATATCGGACCAGGTTTGTGATTGGATTCAGGATTTCCTAGAAGAGAGAACACAACATGTCATTCTTAACGGTTCAAAATCTGCAGATGTAGAGGTAATTTCGGGAGTACCGCAAGGAAGCGTGATAGGACCTTTATTGTTTACAATATACATAAATGACTTAGTTGACAACATCGGTAGCTCCGTGAGGCTATTTGCAGATGACACGGTTGTCTACAAGAAAGTAGCAACATCAGAAGACTCGTACGTACTCCAGGAAGACCTACAGAGGATTAATGCATGGTGCGACAGCTGGCAGCTTTCCCTAAACGTAGATAAATGTAATATAATGCGCATACATAGGGGCAGAAATCCATTCCAGTACGATTATGCCATAGGTGGTAAATCATTGGAAGCGGTAACGACCGTAAAATACTTAGGAGTTACTATCCGGAGCGATCTGAAGTGGAATGATCACATAAAACAAATAGTGGGAAAAGCAGGCGCCAGGTTGAGATTCATAGGAAGAATTCTAAGAAAATGTGACTCATCGACGAAAGAAGTAGCTTACAAAACGCTTGTTCGTCCGATTCTTGAGTATTGCTCATCAGTATGGGACCCTTACCAGGTTGGATTAATAGAAGAGATAGACATGATCCAGCGAAAAGCAGCGCGATTCGTCATGGGGACATTTAGTCAGCGCGAGAGCGTTACGGAGCTGCTGAACAAGCTCCAGTGGCGGACACTTCAAGAAAGGCGTTACGCAATACGGAGAGGTTTATTATCGAAATTACGAGAGAGAACATTCCGGGAAGAGATGGGCAACATATTACTACCGCCCACATATATCTCGCGTAATGATCACAACGAAAAGATCCGAGAAATTAGAGCAAATACGGAGACTTACAAGCAGTCGTTCTTCCCACGCACAATTCGTGAATGGAACAGGGAAGGGGGGATCAGATAGTGGTACAATAAGTACCCTCCGCCACACACCGTAAGGTGGCTCGCGGAGTATAGATGTAGATGTAGATGTAGATGTAGATGTACTCCACATCAGCGACCTCAGCAGTCATTAGACATCATGAGAGAGCAGAATGGGGCGCACCGCGGAATTCACGGACTTCGAACGTAGTCAGGTGATTGGCTGTCATTTGTGTCAGACGTCTGTACGCGAGATTTCCACACTCTTAAACATCCCTAGGTCCACTGTTTCCGATGTGATAGTGAAGTGGAAACGTCAAGGGACACGTACAGCACAAAAGCGTACAGGCCGACCCCGTCTGTTGACTGACAGAGGCAGCCGACAATTGAAGAGGTCGTAATGTGTAACAGGGAGACATCTATCCTGACCATCACACAGAAATTCCATACTGCACCAGGATCCACTGCAAATACCATGACTGTTAGGTGGGAGGTGAGAAAACTTGGATTTTATGGTCGAGAGGCTGTTCATAGGCCACACATCACGCCAGTAAATGCCAAACAATGCCTCGCTTGTTGTAAGAAGCGCAAACATTGGACGCTTGAACAGTGGAAAAACGTTATGTGGAGTGACGAATCACGGCACGCAATGTGGCGATTCGATGGCAGGGTGTGGATACGGCGAATTCCCGGTGAACGTCATCTGCCAGCGTGTGTAGTGCCAACAGTAAAATACGGAAGCGGTAGTGTTATGGTGTGGTCGTGTTTTTCATAGAGGGGGCTTGCACCCCTTGTTATTTTGCGTGGCACTATCACAGCACAGGCCTACATTGACGTTTTAAGCACCTTCCTGCTTCCCACAGTTGAAGAGCAATTCGGGGATAGCGATTTCATCTTTCAACACGATCTAGCATCTGTTCATAATGCACGACCCGTGGTGGAGTGGTTACACGACAATAACATCCCTGTAATGAATGGACTGCCCTGCACAGAGTCCTGACCTGAATCCTATAGAACACCTTTGGGATATTTTGGAACGCCGACTTCGTGCCAGGCCTCACCGACCGACATAGATACCTCACCTCAATTTAGCACTCCGTGAATAATGGTATGCCATTCTCCAAGAAACCTTCCGGCACCTGACTGAATATTCCTGCTAGAGGAAGCTGTCATCAAGGCTGAGGGTGGGGCATACGCCATATTGAATTCCAGCATTACCGATGGAGGGCACCACGAACTTGTAAGTCATTTTGAGCCAGGTGTCCGGATACTTTTGATCACTTAGTGTATGAATAAAGACATCAAATGTATCCATAGCGTTGTTTCGTACCTTTTCTATCTTTGTATTGTCTGCCATGATCCTACATTTCCCTGGAACCCAAATACACCTTCCTCCAGGTCAGCATCTACTAGTTTGTTCATTGTACTGCAAATAATTTGATTAACTATTTGCGGATCTAAACTTACTTACTAAACCTACTTACTTAATTGAAGGTTCGTTAATACTGCCATGAGATCTGCCGTCTTTGGTGTTGGAATTATTACATTATGTGCTACGCTCGCGTAAACATGTTTGACAGATATGTAGAGTTGTTTGTGTACGGTTTGTTGTAGTGAGGAAACGGATGTTTATTGTAACTGAAGACATTGAAATATCTCGAAAATTACACATCAGAACAAAAAAAAGTTATGATTTCGTTCTTCTCGTATCGGTAGGGGGACATCCAACGGTAACACACTCGATCCGCCACCCCACCACACTTGTGGGTGGCGGGGGAGAGCCTTCAAATCTTCAGCGGGAACCCCCCGTTTTTCATTGCAAATTAAATGGTTCAAATGGCTCTGAGCACTATGGGACTCAATTTCTGAGGTCATTAGTCCTCTAGAACTTAGAACCAGTTAAACCTAACTAACCTAAGGACATCACACACATCCATGACCGAGGCAGGATTCGAACCTGCGACCGTAGCGGTCTCGCGGTTCCAGACTGCAGCGCTTGAACCGCACGGCCACTTCGGCCGGCCATTGCAAATTAAGATTCTACTGCAAAATCTACGTACGTTTTGTCTGAAGGATTCTCTTCGTTTCGTCACAGTCGGTCTTGTAATCGGAGAAATAAAAATGGGTAAAAAATCGTAATTTATTACATGCTACTCAATGGCTCTTGAAAATCCTATGGCACATGGAGCGCCATCTCCACGCTGCGACGGTAGGACGGGACAGTACTCATAATTTCTAATAGGAAACCCCATTTACAACGTTTTATTCCTCCGACATATCGAACAGAGGACTACTCGACACGCCACCTTACCTGTGTAGAGTACTATGGCTTATCATAAGAGTCAGCACACTGCGTACGGAGCTCAAATATCGTGCAGACGTAGAAAAGATAGCGGCTCTAAACATCACAATACCTGCGCAGTATTTATAAGTGTTTACGTGGGTGCTGTTTATGGTACCTATAACGGTGTAATGTTTTGAATTCTGTTGATAAAGAGGGATTTCCGAGTAATGAGCCATTTAACAGTCAGGAACTCTTCAGGCAAGCTGTTAATGAGGCAGGGGAAATCTAGTTCCAGCGTTGCCTTTTTAAGTAAAGGAAACTAAAAATCTTGTTCAAAACTAAAGGATGGAAAATACTTTTAATATGACTCTGGGACAATATGCCCCAGACCGAAAAAAAGAAAGAAATCAAATCCTTATGTATGTGATATTTCTTTATGAGCACACAACGTGAAGCCGATGATTTTCTGGATATGCGCTGCGTACCTAGGTCTATATTTACAGCTGGCGATGTGAACGACAATTCTAATGTGAAACCTCTTTTCTTTCTTCTTCTCTTATGTGCTACTTGGGTGCATGTTTTGAATGCGCTGAGCTGGCTGCGAGTAAATCGCTTCAGAGATAGCGCTAAAAGTCTCAAAATAATAAAGAGCGATTGGACGAAAATATGGAAAAAGCGTGAGAAATGCATGCTTGAACATAAATACAGATGTTATCCAAGCCTTCAAGCTGCGCTGTTGTATTTGACCACGAACGGCACCTGAGCGATGTGGCCAATACGATGCAAGTGTCAGCTGTGGTCTGAAAGGAGTACTGTGTAGCTGTGGGTACATTATGTAGCAGCTAAGTGAATTCGAACGTGGGCAAATTAATGGTGCTCGTACGACTTCTGTAAGCAACGTAGCCGAAGTGTTTGCTGTTCGAAGAGGCACTGTATCGACGATTTACGCTGCATACAAGGAAAGCGGAAAAACATCATCCGATAAGTCACAGCGCGGACGAAAGTGTGTCTCGAGTGATCGTGATGGACGGTCATTGAAGAAGACTGTGACCAAAAATAACAGGACCGCAGCTGCAAAAGCCACTGCAGAACTGAATGTCGCACTCACAAACTCTGTCAGCACCAAAATAATGCGAAGGAAGTTCCAGAACCATTCATCAGCGATAAAATTGCGTAACAGGATAACATGCACTGATGCCTTAAGACCTGGTGCAATGAAGAATGTCACTTGGTCGGAGGAATCTCGTTTCCGACTTCTGGTCGACTTTACATCCCAAAAGGTGAAACATGGCGGGGGATAGGCTCTCCAACTGTATTGGACAGCACCTCAGAACCGAACGAAATGGGGGATCCTACGTGCTGTTCGAGTTTAGTGTGCTGGGGGGTGAATGGGAATTTGGATTGAGGAGAGACGCGCGCTAGGACAGTGGGTCCAGCTGTGCAAAGCCACTCTGCCAGGATGGCGTAGTGGTTATCGCATCTGCCTAGTCAGAGGGAGACCCAAGTTAGAATCCTGGTCTTGGTAGACATTTTTTTTTGGCGTTTCGCTAAGTTGTAAGTAGGCTGTTTAGGTTTTTTTAATGGTAACGCCACGTAACGCGCTGCATGAAAATCACTGGCTGTGCTGTGTGCAGTCTGTGGCTGGGTAGCATTGTTGGAATTTGCTATTGTAGTGTTGGGCAGTTGGCTGTTAATAGCACGTAGCGTTGCGCAGTTGGAGGTGAGCCGCCAGCAGTAGTGGATGTGGGGAGTGAGATGGCGGAGTTTTGAGAGCGGATGATCTGGACAGAGACAGTAAATTTGTAATTTTGGATATCATGAACTACTATATATATTATGACTTTTGAACACTATTAAGGTAAATACATTGTTTGTTCTCTATTAAAATCTTCCATTTGCTAACTATACCTATCAGTGGTTAGTGCCTTCAGTAGTTTGGATCTTTTATTTAGCTGGCAGTAGTGGCGCTCGCTGTATTGCAGTAGTTCGAGTAACGAAGATTTTTGTGAGGTAAGTGATTTGTGAAAGGTATAGGTTAATGTTAGTCAGGGCCATTCTTTTGTATGGATTTTTGAAAGTCAGATTGCGTTGCGCTAAAAATATTGTGTGTCAGTTTAAGCATGGGTTCAGCAGTAGAGGTTAGGAGGAGTAGGGGCAGACCAAGGAGAAGGTACCTGGATTCGGTTAAGAATGATTTTGAAGTAATAGGTTTAACATCAGAAGAGGCACCAATGTTAGCACTGAATAGGGGATCGTGGAGGAATTTTATAAGGGGGCTATGCTCCAGACTGAACGCTGAAAGGCATAATCAGTCTTAAATGATGATGATGATTATGATGAGTTTAAGCACAGTCAATCATAAATTTTTCTAAGGGGACGTTTCATATGTCGACCCTTAGCCGAGGATACCTCACTGGAATCTTCTGATTTTTTCTTGTAGTTTGTGTAATTAGTGTAGCTTTTGTTTATTGCTAGCGCGTAATTGTAGACAGAATCTCCTTTGTAGTTGCAGTCTTTCATTGTTGTACAGTAAAACAGTTGTGGCATGCATGTAGATTTGCACCAAGTATTTCGCAGCTGCGCTTGCAATTAAGTAGATATTATTTTCAGTGCTATGTTAATGTGTTTTCTTATTTTGCTCTTCAAATTGTGCTTTTCTGTGTTATCGTGTGAAATACGTGATAATTATGGCTTGTGAAAAACGTAACACTAGGCTCCAAAGTAAACTCAGAAATAATAGTGACGACGAGCGTAGCTTATCAGCACCACTGTGTAATGAATTAACAGACATTCAAAGTAGTACTTTGGTAATTGTGCATAGGGAAATGGAGCGGGCGGTAAATAATGGCGTAGACAGTGAAACAAATAGTGAAGAGGGAAGCATTATCGATCGATCGGTCGGCAACAGCTCGCCTCAGGAATCCGAAATGACAGGGCACAATCTTGCAAATACTGTAGATTCAGGTTTTGCGTCCTCGCCGTTTTCTCAAATAAGTCAAGACACATTTTCTGCTTGTCAAAATGTGAATGTTGCCGGTACAAATTCACTGCCGAAAAGCACTGAGGAACATGTTTCAGACACTAGTGCATTAATGCAACAAATGGGACAAAAACTTCAAAAGTTAGACACAATGGAACAAAATCTTCAAAAGTTAGACATAATGGAACAAAATCAGAGACAAACACAGCAAAAGCTTCAAAAGTTAGACACAATGGAACAAAATCTTCGGAAGTTAGACACCACGCTTGAACAAACACGTGAAGATTTAACTACTAAGTTACATAACATTGAATCGAAATGTCAAAAAGTCTGTAATGACGTAAAAACACAAATTTGTGAGCATTTTCAACCTATTTTTTCGCGGCATGAAAATGCATTACAGAATCACGAAGCAGTCATAAAAGAACTGCAAACTATTGTTCATGAAAATCATGAGACCTTGCAAGCTAAAATTGACTCAGTTGCATTTACCGATTCAGTTACGCAACTTGCAAAAACTCAGGAAAACTTAAAGGACACAGTAGATACTCTGAAAATTGGTTCAGAAAGACACATGGAGGAAATTAGTTCATTATCAGAGAAAGCAGTTGAACTTTCGGATCAGCTAAATAATTTATCTACGAAGGTAGATGATAATCTGAATGATACAAAATCGGTAGTCTTTAATGACACGGAAGAGTGCGAACAAATTAGGAAATTCAAACAAAATCAGAATCAAATTAATACGCAACACCAAAGAGAAATCCGGGAAGTACAAGATCAACTGACACAGGTAATACAAGAATTATGTATTTCAGAGGACACTCGCGCTCCAATACGGGAAGAGGGGCATAGAAATGCGGAACAGCCACAAAGTAATAACACGGGATACTTCGGAAATTATGAAAGAAATTGGCAAGGTACACCGAATTTTGAGATGGAACCGCCGAAACGAAGTAACAATGACCGATATGCGACTCGCCGACATGCTGATTTTGACTATAAGCTGTTTATTACTACACGTAAATTCAAAACATTTAAGAGAACCAGCTGTACCTGTTAAACCCATACAGACCCTCAGAACTCATCCGCATTTGCTTAATCAAATTACCTGAACATTTACGACATATTATTTTGGCAGGACGTTGCAAAGACTACATTGAAGCTTTTCAGGGACTCTTACAAGAATTAGAAATTGACACTGACAATCGCGGAACGCAAAAACAGGAACACAACAATTACAGGTCATATCCCTTGCAATTCCGCAATGAAAGAAATAATAACTGGACACGACAAGGCCATTCTCACAACACAAATCGTGACCAAAACAGACACCACCCGTATGACAACAGTTGGCAGAGTAGTAATAATTACAGGGAAAGATCACCTCTCCACGGTAGAGACTATCACAGAGACAATCAGAGAAACAGACAATATTTGGAACCAAAATAATTTTTGTCAAGGGAAACAGAATAACTTTAGACGCAACGGTCCGGCGCACAGTTACGATTCAGGGAGAAATTCTCCACCACGTGACCGACAAGAAAGAAACTATGGAATCTACCGACATGACGACAGACGATATGACCGTAACGACAACCTGAACTGCATCAGAACAGGCGGGATTCAAACAGGGCAGGGCCCTCTCGACAAGGTGAATTTGTAGAAGTCAGGTCTCCAAATCACAATTACGACGCGCGCCAACAAAGACACAATAGGCAATGACTCATACCGCTGGCAGCCACAAAATGTACTTATGAAACTGATGACACAGCTGGCGCAGCTAGTAATTACGTAAAAATGGAAGACATTAGGGACATCTTACTCCAGGAACACGACGTAAAACATAACAACATTGCATATCCTGTGATTCACATTACAGTAAATGACGTAAAATTTACGGCAGTACTTGACTCTGGCAGTCCCATTTCAGTAATTAGTGAAACAGCCTTTAGCAAATGCAACAAATCGAACGATTGCCCCACGCTTCTGTTATGTAAGATTAAATTACAAGGTGCAATCTTTGGAAAAAATGTAGATGTACGCCAACAAACCAACTTAGAATCCTTTTGTCAAAGCCACAGCTTCTCTATGAACTTTCTTATTGTTCCATTATTGTCGACGGAAATTATATTAGGAGTAGACTTTTTTAATGAATACAAAGCAATCTTAAACTTTCATGATGCTGAAATAAGTTTAGAGAAGGAAGGTAAGTCAATAGCTTTGAAATTTGAAGATTGGCTCTCAAACCATGACGAAGAAATTAATCGGCTTTACCTCCTGTTAGACAACAGTTCGGGATTTTCGATGGAACTTGACACTAACATTCACTCTGCAAGTACTGGCAGGAATGATATCGACGGAGCTTTTGATACTAATGAGTTAATTCAGAATAAAATAATTCAAAAAATTGAGAATTGTAATAACCCTCCCCCCCCCCCCCCCCCCCCCCGTGAACCATGGACTTTGCCGTTGGTGGGGAGGCTTGCGTGCCTCAGCGATACAGACAGCCGTACCGTAGGTGCAACCACAACGCAGGGGTATCTGTTGAGAGGCCAGACAAACGGGTGGTTCCTGAAGAGGGGCAGCAGCCTTTTCAATAGTTGCAAGGGCAACAGTCTGGATGATTGACTGATCTGGCCTTGTAACACTAATCAAAACGGCCTTGCTGTGCTGGTACTGCGAACGGCTGAAAGCAAGGGGAAACTACGGCCGTAATTTTTCCCGAGGACATGCAGCTTTACTGTATGGTTAATGATGATGGCGTCCTTTTGGGTAAAATATTCCGGAGGTAAAATGGTCCCCCATTCAGATCTCTGGGCGGGGACTACTCAAGACGATATCGTTATCAGGAGAAAGAAAACTGGCGTTCTACAGATCGGAGTGTGGAATGTCAGATCCCTTAATCGGGCAAGTAGGTTAGAAAATTTAAAAACGGAAATGGATAGGTTAAAGTTAGATATAGTGGGAATTAGTGAAGTTCGGTGGCAGGAGGAACAAGACTTTTGGTCAGATGAATACAGGGTTATAAACACAAAATCAAATAGGGGTAATGCAGGAGTAGGTTTAATAATGAATAGGAAAATAGGAATGCGGGTAAGCTACTACAAACAGCATAGTGAACGCATTATTGTGGCCAAGATAGATACGAAGCCTACGCCTACTACAGTAGTACAAGTTTATATGCCAACTAGCTCTGCTGATGACGAAGGAATTGAAGAAATGTATGATGAAATAAAAGAAATTATTCAGATAGTGAAGGGAGACGAAAATTTAATAGTCATGGGTGACTGGAATTGGAGAGTAGGAAAATGGAGAGAAGGAAACATAGTGGGTGAAAGTGGATTGGGGGAGAGAAATGAAAGAGGAAGCCGTCTGGTAGAATTTTTGCACAGAGCATAACTTAATAATAAGTAACACTTGGTTCAATAATCATTGGGGGAGAGAAATGAAAGAGGAAGCCATCTGGAAGAATTTTGCACAGAGCATAACGTAATCATAAGTAACACTTAGTTCAAGAATCATAAAAGAAGGTTGTATACATGGAAGAATCCTGGAGATACTAGTAGGTATCACATAGATCATATAATTTCCAGGGGCAGATGTCGACTCTGACCACAATCTATTGGTTATGAACTGTAGATTAAAACTGAAGAAACTGCAAAGAGGTAGGAAATCAAGGACATGGGACCTGGATAAACTGAAAGAACCAGAGGTTGTACAGAGTTTCAGGGAGAGCGTAAGGGAACAATCGACAGGAATGGGGGAAAGAAATACGGTAGAAGAAGAATGGGTAGCTTTGAGGGATGAAGTAGTGAAGGCAGCAGAGGATCAAGTAGGTAAAAAGACGAGGGCTAGTAGAAATCCTTGGGTAACGGAAGAAATATTGAATTTAATTGATGAAAGGAGATAATATAAAAATGCAGTAAATGAAGCAGGCAAAAAGGAATACAAACGTCTCAAAAATGAGATCGACAGGAAGTGCAAAATGGCTAAGCAGGGATGGCTAGAGGACAAATGTAAGGATGTAGAGACTTATCTCGTTAGGGGTAAGATAGATACTGCCTACAGGAAAATTAAAGAGAACTTTGGAGATAAGAAACCACTTGCATGAACATCAAGAGCTCAGATGGAAACCCAGTTCTAAGCAAAGAAGGGAAAGCAGAAAGGTGGAAGGAGTATATAGAAGGTCTATACAAGGGCGATGTACTTGAGGACAATATTATGGAAATGGAAGAGGATGTAGATGAATATGAAATGGGAGATACGATACTGCGTGAAGAGTTTGACAGAGCACTGAAAGACCAAGGCGAAATAAGGCCCCAGGAGTAGACAACATTCCACTGGGATTACTGACGGCCTTGGGAGAGCCAGTCCTGACAAAACTCTACCATCTGGTGAGCAAGATGTATGAAACAGGCGAAATACCCTCAGACTTCAAGAAGAATATAATAATTCCAATCCCAAAGAAAGCAGGTGTTAACAGATGTGAAAATTACCGAACTAACAGTTTAATAAGTCACAGCTGCAAAATACTATCGCGAATTATTTACAGACGAATGGAAAAACTGGTAGAAGCCGACCACGGGGAAGATCAGTTTGGATTCCGTAGAAATGTTGGAACACGTGAGGCAATACTGACCCTACGATTTACCTTAGAAGAAAGATTAAGGAAAGGCAAACCAACGTTTCTAGCATTTGTAGACTTAGAGAAGGCTTTCGACAATGTTCATTGGAATACTCTCTTTCAAATTCTCAAGGTGGCAGGGGTAAAATACAGAGAGCGAAAGGCTATTTACAATTTGAACAGAAACCAGATGGCAGTTATAAGAGTCGAGGGGTATGAAAGGGAAGCAGTGGTTGCGAAGGGAGTGAGACAGGGTTGTATCCTATCCCCGATGTTATTCAATCTGTATATTGAGCAAGCAGTGAAGCAAACAAAAGAAAAGTTCGGAGTACGTATTAAAATCCATGGAGAAGAAACAAAAACTTTGAGGTTCGTCGATGACATTGTAGTGTCAGGAAGTCATTTCTGAAAGTATTTGTATGGAGTGTAGCCATGTATGGAGGTGAAACATGGACGATAAATAGTTTGGACAAGAAGAGAATAGAAGCTTTTGAAATGAGGCGCTACAGAAGAATGCTGATGATTAGATGGGTAGACCACATAACTAATGAGGAAGTATTGAATAGGATTGGGGAGAAGAGAAGTTTGTGGCACAACTTGACTAGAAGAAGGGATTGTTTGGTAGGACATGTTCTGAGGCATCAAGGGATCACCAATTTAGTATTGGAGGGCAGTGTGGAGGGTAAAAATCGTAGAGGGAGACCAAGAGATGAATACACTAAGCAGATTCAGAAGGCTGTAGGTTGCGGTAGGTACTGGGAGACGAAGAGGCTTGCGCGGGATGGTGTATCATGGAGAGCTGCATCAAACCAGTCTCCGGACTGAAGACCACAACAACAACAACAATGACACTGATAGGCAAGACCTTTTTGAGATTTTACAAGCACATTCCACAGTTTTTACTCACAAAACAGGAACAATCAAGGGATTTCAATACCAATTTTGTGTTCGTGAGCATACTAAATTTTGTGTTAGACCATACGTAATTCCGGCACAATATAGGGACCGTGTTAGAACAGAAATACAGTCTATGCTTGACGAGGGCATTATTGAGCCTGCAGTAAGCTCATACAACAATCCATTACATGTTGTTGAGAAGAAAAATGGATCGATCAGGCTCGTCTTAGATTCGAGACAAGTCAATACTATCATCATTCCTGAAACAGACAGGCCGAAAACGTTGGAAGAACTTCTTCAAAATTTTAATGGTGTAAAAGTGTTGTCTTCTATTGATCTCAGATCCAGCTTCTATCAGATCGAACTTCATCCAGAATGTAGAAAATACACAGCTTTCCTTTGTTACGGCGTTTGTTATCAATTTCGGAAACTTCCTTTTGGTTTGAATATTTCTTCGGCAGTATTCATTCGCGGGCTAAATTTCATATTACCTGATTTCTTAAAACGTCACATCACCTTATATGTGGATGATATTCTAATAGCAGAAGCCTCATGGGAACAACATAATCGCATCCTCAACAGTTTGTTACGTATTTTTGCAGAATCTGGAATTACAGTTAACTTGGAAAAGTCTGAATTCGGTAGGACAAAGGTGAAGTTTTTGGGACATATTATTTCTTCTGAAGGAATTCAGCCGGATCCTGGAAAGTTAGAAGCAATCAGAGCCATTCCAGTTCGATCCACAAAAAAAAACAAGTCCGCAGTTTTCTAGGTCTCGTAAATTTTTACCGTCGTTTTCTGAATATGCAAATTCTAGTTACACCAAAACTTTGTTCTCTCACTGTAAAAAATACTATTTGGAACTGGAACGAACAAGCACAGTTGGAATTCAATTCTTTGAAAGAATCGCTACTTAACGCGCCAATACTAGCTCATCCAGATCTGTCACAAGATTTCTGCCTTAGCACGGATTCTTCTAAAGTCGGTCTTGGTGCCCATTTATTTCAAGAAGCCACAGAAAATGACACTACTGTTCAGAAAACCATTGCTTTTGCTAGCCGAGTGCTAACAAAATCTGAAAAAAGTTATTCCGTTACTGAATTAGAAGCTTTAGCTATCGTTTGGTCATTTAACAAATTCCGTTTCTTTCTTTCTGGTAAGCACGTAAGAGTATACAGTGATCATCGTGCATTACAATTTCTTATGTCTTCAAAATTAAATCATGACAGGTTAAAACGTTGGGCATTGTTTCTGCACGAATTCCACTTCATAGTAGTCTACATTCCCAGCAAGGAGAACATTGTTGCGGACGCACTGTCACGCGCACCGGCTGGGCTTGAGAAAAGTAACACAGAAGGCAACCTCGAGAAAAGTTTCAGTATTCTTTATATTCAGAAAGTCACCTTTGAAAACTTCATCACCACATCTTTAAAGGACATTGCTCATGAACAAGATAAAGATCCGATTTGGAAAGACATCAAAAGTAAATGGCATGAAACACACACTCAGATTCGGCATTATTATCTGGTTAGAAACAACATACTCTTCAAACGCTGCACTGTTGACGACAAGCTATGGGTAATTTGCATTCAACATGATTTTGTTAATAAGCTCATTTGGTACATTCATTTCAGCTACGCACATTTTGCTCCACGAAAATGTTATCATATTCTTCGAACGACTTGTTATTTTAACAATATGGAAAAGAGAATTTGAAGAGTCTTGTCTATTTGTAAACTTTGTCAAAAGGCGAAACCATCTACTATCTCACATCGTGCTCCGTTGTTTCCTATCATTCCTTCTAAATTAAAAGAATTTGCTGCTGTTGATCTCTTGGGACCCCTTGTAAGAACATCGAATGGATTTTCGTGCATTCTAAGCGCTGTTGAACTTACTTCAAAATTTGTTTCTTTCAGTCCGTTATGTAAAGCCACTGGACGGTCTGTATCCTACGCCATTGTTAAAAATTTCTTACGTGAAGTTGGCCACGTTGCTAAAGTCATTACAGATAACGGACCGCAATTCAGATCTGCTGTTTGGTCACGCTTGCTTCTGAATCATAAAATCAAACCTGTTTTTATTTCATTGTACTCACCACATTGTAAACCGTCTGAACGGATTATGAAAGAAATCAATAAGCTTTGCAGACCTTATTGTCACAGAAAGCATCAGCATTGGGACAGATATTTACACTTATTTCAAAATGTGCTGAATGAAATGCCTCATGACTCCACTGCTTTACCACCTACTCTTGTACTGAAGAATGAAGAACCACCGAACAGTAAACTACGACACAAAGACATAATTGATTTGGCTATTAAAAATATAAAATCTGCAGCAGACAAAAGGAGAAAACTACACGATAAAGCAAATGCAAGAAATTATATATTGGTCAGAAACTTCTCATTAAAGATCATTCATTGTCACATAAGAAGAAACACTTGAGTCACAAATTCTTTCTAGTTTACAAGAACGTTTGAGGTAGATGACACTATTGAAATGAAGAGAGAATATTTTTCAGGGTTTGAAATTATTGCAGAAAGCTACGACGTTTTTGAGATTTGGCTGAGGTGTTATGATGTTATTATTACGATGACGATATGTATTAGGGTGTTGAGGTATGTTTATGATCAATTAGCTGATGCTATATGAGGAATTTGATTATGTTATGTATTTATTATGATGAAATATTGAAGTGTCGTCGCAAGATTGACGTGTCGACGAATATGTATATGTGTAATAAGGTAAGGAGTAATGAATAATGATTAGGGACTCTGACTTGTGAAAAAGGATGTTGGAAACCAAGAATCGTACTTTAAGAGTTATAAAATGTGTGTAAATGCGTGAATGTATCACAATGCCGGTGAAAATTTTTAAGACACTGCTATATTCATAGGATTTTGTTTCTACACGTTTGCAACGCAAATTCTCAACCTGTGAAATTTTTAATATGAGACTGTCACTGTAGTGCAAACTGGTGTTGTAAATATTTCGGTAAGAAAGTTAAGTGACCTTCACATAATGCGTCGTGGGCACCCACCTGCATGACAGTTGCCTGGAAAAAAGCCATTAGTGTGTGCCTTTCAGAGGCACAGGTGGAGAAAAAAGGAGGCCACTATCCTCGCTATTGACATTTCTTTGTAGAAAGCATCCCAAATACGACACTCTCAAACTTGAAAATATATGATTACACTGTGGAGCTCTTAATTTATGATATTTACTAAAATGCCTAATGAAGTGATGAGAAACATTTTACATCTATTGTCTTTCTAGTTGCGAGATTTTTTTGCCTTTGGAGACGCCATTTGCCTAGTGAATGACATTTCATATGTTGCTTTATATATATATTTGCTCAATTCGTTTAATATCTAGTTTCTAGCTGCACTGCAGTGTTGGTTAAAATAAAATTTAATAGATGTACTAATATAGATATTTTATGCCTTCAGATCCAGTAAATAACCATTTTATGATCTATTTCCAAAAAAAAAAGAGGGAGCACAAAAAGACATTTCCCTTCACAGGAATTGCATACATAATTTTTGTCAATGACTGGTAACTTGTTTCGTAGATAAATCAAGGTGATGCATCACTCTAGTGTTAAGATGTGACATAGGTATTAAACATGGCCATTTTTACTGTAATATTTTTTCTGCTTGAGCTTTGCCATGTTTAGGTATAAGTTATTGCATTTGCTGCTGCTGCCTGCCATGCATAGTGCTACTAAATTTGACTTTGTATTACTCTGTTAAGCCAGTTTTACTAATGATTTATTTTTATTGTTTTCTGCACATTGCCTTATATTAGTTGTAATATTGCAATTGCTCTGCTAATTTAGATTTAATGCTGCTAGCTTTGCCAATTTGCATTTTTTCATTGCTGTTACTTGTTTTGTGTTGCTGCATTGCCTCGTCCCTTAATTTATGCATCTGAACTCAGTAGATTTAAGTTAGCTTTAGATGGGGTAGGCTATATAAGAGAACGAGTTATGATGAATTGGAAGAAATGCATTGAGAAGCTATAAGAAAATGGTTTGGCCAAAAAAGGATTTTGAAAGAGGACGAATAGAATACAGAAAGCAGGCTTAGATAGGACTTTTTGGGAATAATGATGAACGAAGGGAGATCTCCATGCAAAATACTGCAGTTAAACAAACCCTGTCCTTTCCTTTTATGTTATCCCTCTATGTGTTTGTGTACCCTTGTGTATTTGTGTTCTTCCTGTCTTTATGTGTTTAGTTAATAAGATGCATGTTGTAGAATTTATCTAGTACTAAGCTACATTCACTATGATGAGGAATACTGTTATCCTCAAATATAATTTGCATTTATGTCATTTTCTTTGTAAAGATGTTTACTAATTATTAATTCTGTTCTGTTTCAATTCTCATGTGTGAAATTAATGTTTCAAAAACTATTCTCATTATTTTATTTATTTACTTATGTCATAATTCCTGTAACACTGATGTATATGTCTATTTCTATTCTATTACTACAAATGTTATCTGTACTATTATGTTCTTTAATGATGTATTTTGTACCTTTGTAATTGTATTCTTATGTTGTAAATTTATAATTGTATAGACACCAGTTATTCAAATTAAGTTACATTTCACTGCACACGTTTCTGTTGGTCATAGTAATGCACAATATGTGAGAAGTTGGGACTGTTAGTGTTTGCACGTGTGTTGATAATTCAGCAAGGGACTCGTTAACAGCATTGCTGGTTCCAAGGATAACTCCAAACTTTGTGAGTGCACAAGTGGTGGTTTATGGACTTGCTATATAGTACAAGACTCTTCGATGGTGATTGTGCACCTGCACAGTCGCAACAGATGGCTCCTGGCCGTCTCTACGAGGACTGAAGTGGGTCTGCACTTTTGATGATCCACCAATACCATTATTTCTACAAGGACTGCAATGGGTCTGCACCTCTGGTGGCCCACCAATACCATAATCTCTACCAGGAATACAGTGGGTCTGCTCTGTGATGACCTACGTACCAATATTCTTCAAAACTTCGACTGACTCTGCAGTGGGTTTGCTCTGTTCTGGCCCATTACCTGTCTGCATGTCAAGAGTCAACACTGTCTTTCCATTGGAAGGACAACGCTACTTGTTCAAGACTGCATGGAAATCCAGTACTTTCGTGTGCATTTTCTTTTATTGCTCATACTTTGAAAAAAAAAAAACACTGCAATTTTAATGTGATGAATGATCAGAACTGTCTTTATGGTCTGTGAGAAAATTTTAGCTTTTGACCAACATTGTATCAATAAGTGTGTGCATTTGATTTCTTTGTTATTGTAATTGTGAAAAAATTTTAACAAATATGTATTGACCAGTGCCCAAAACAATTTGTAAAATTTTTTGTGGGGAGCATAGGGGCTATGTAAGTAGGCTGTTTAGGTTTTTTTTAATGGTAATGCCACGTAGCGCGCTGTATGAAAATCACTAGCTGTGCTGTGTGCAGTCTGTGGCTGGGTGGCATTGTTGGAATTTGCTATTGTAGTGTTGGGCAGTTGGCTGTTAATAGCACGTAGCGTTGCGCAGTTGGAGGTGAGCCGCCAGCAGTAGTGGATGTGGTGAGTGAGATGGCGGAGTTTTGAGAGCGGATGATCTGGACAGAGACACTAAATTTGTAAAACTGGATATCATGAACTGCTATATATATTATGACTTTTGAACACTATTAAGGTAAATACATTGTTTGTTCTCTATCAAAATCTTTCATTTGCTAACTATGCCTATCAGTAGTTAGTGCCTTCAGTAGTTTGGATCTTTTATGTAGCTGGCAGTAGTGGCGCTCGCTGTATTGCAGTAGTTCGAGTAACGAAGATTTTTGTGAGGTAAGTGATTTGTGAAAGGTATAGGTTAATGTGAGTCAGGGGCATTCTTTTGTAGGGATTTTTGAAAGTCAGATTGCGTTGCGCTAAAAATATTGTGTGTCAGTTTAAGCACAGTCAATCATAAATTTTTCTAAAGGGACGTTTCTAAGTGCCGGCATGAAGACGAAGATCGCAAGGGCAAATAAGGCGGTGAGACGTCGACAGTCAATAGCCCGCTGACAAGGACCGCACTACGACAGAAGCGCCGCTCCTGCCAGCCTCGGCCGGACAGTATGCGGACAGTATTAGCACAGTACTAGCGGAGAGGACTACGATAGCAGCGACGTGTGCTCCATATCAATTGCTGACGTGGACCTTGTATACATAAAAGGACTTTGATTGTTTGCGTGTCGCCCATCGCTTGCGACACCATTGTAAATTCAAAGTTAAGTATTGTCAATCTTTTTATTTGTAATAAAAACTATTAACGTGATTTTGCTTGATTTGTTGTACAGCATTCCGAGAACACACCATCCTTTAACCACCCTGTGCGAGACGAATTGGCAGGAACCCACATTTGGCAACGATTATCTGCCAGACGGCCACGGAATTTTCTATGTTGCTAGCGCCTTAACTTTCTCTTGTCTGTACTTTGCAATGGTTTAAAAGTTTCTTGTCGTTTTTAATAACCAGTGTTTTCAGGTAGGCGTTGCAAAAACTTTCTTAGCTTGCTTGCCTTGTCTATTTGTTGCATTTGTGTCTTCCAACAGGCTCACCCCACCTTTCCCGCCCTCTGCTCAGGCGCCATAGCCGCAAGCGTTAGATGTGTAAGTAGGCTGCTTAGGTTTTTATGTTGGTGACGCCACGTAGCACTCTGTATGAATATCGCTGACTGCACTGTGTGCAGTTTGTGGCTGATTGGACTCATTGTTGGAATATTCACTTGTGTAGCGTTGGGCAGTTGGATGTGAACAGCGTGTAGCGTTGCTCAGTCAGAAAATATTAGATACAGGCTCCCAGGTAGATGCTATTTTCCTTGAGTTCCGGAAGGCGTTCGATACAGTTCCGCACTGTCGTCTGATAAACAAAGTAAGAGCCTACGGAATATCAGACCAGCTGTGTGGCTGGATTGAAGAGTTTTTAGCAAACAGAACACAGCATGTTGTTATCAATGGAGAGACGTCTACAGACGTTAAAGTAACCTCTGGCGTGCCACAGGGGAGTGTTATGGGACCATTGCTTTTCACAATATATATAAATGACCTAGTAGATAGTGTCAGAAGTTCCATGCGGCTTTTCGCGGATGATGCTGTAATATACAGAGAAGTTGCATCATTAGAAAATTGTAGCGAAATGCAGGAAGATCTGCAGCGGATAGGCACTTGGTGCAGGGAGTGGCAACTGACCCTTAACATAGACAAATGTAATGTATTGCGAATACATAGAAAGAGTGATCCTTTATTGTATGATTATATGATAGCAGAACAAACAGTGGTAGCAGTTACTTCTGTAAAATATCTGGGAGTATGCGTGCGGAACGATTTGAAGTGGAATGATCATATAAAATTAATTGTTGGTAAGGCGGGTACCAGGTTGAGATTCATTGGGAGGGTCCTTAGAAAATGTAGTCCATCAACAAAGGAGGTGGCTTACGAAACACTCGTTCGACCTATACTTGAGTATTGCGCATCAGTGTGGGATTCGTACCAGATCAGGTTGACGGAGGAGATAGAGAAGATCCAAATAAGAGCGGCGCGTTTCGTCACAGAGTTATTTGGTAACCGTGATAGCGTTACGGAGATGTTTAACAAACTCAAGTGGCAGACTCTGCAAGAGAGGCGCTCTGCATCGCGGTGTAGCTTGCTCGCCAGGTTTCGAGAGGGTGCGTTTCTGGATGAGGTATCGAATATATTGCTTCCCCCTACTTATACCTCCCGAGGAGATCACGAATGTAAAATCAGAGAGATTAGAGCGCGCACGGAGGCTTTCAGACAGTCGTTCTTCCGGCGAACCATACGCGACTGGAACAGGAAAGGGAGGTAATGACAGTGGCACGTGAAGTGCCCTCCGCCACACACCGTTGGGTGGCTTGGGGAGTATAAATGTAGATGTAGATGTAGATGGAGATGTAGATGGAGGTGAGCCGCCAGGAGTGGTGGATGTGGGGAGAGAGATGCCACAGTTTTGAGAGGTTACTATGAGCGGACGATGTGGACCTGTGTCCGTCAGATAAAGGAAATTTGTAAGACTGGATGTCATGAACATATATATATATAATGACTTTTGAACACTATTAAGGTCAATAAATTGTTTGTTCTCTATCAAAATCTTACATTTGCTAACTATGCCTATCAGTAGTTAGTGCCTTCAGTAGTTTGAATCTTTTATTCAGCTGGCAGTATAGGCGCTCGCTGTATTGCAGTAGTTCGAGTAACGAAGATTTTTGTGATAGTCATGGCCATTCTTTTGTAGGAATTGTTGAAACACAGACTGCGTTGCGCTAAAAATATTGTGTATCAGTTTAGTGATGATCAGAATAAGCAAAGAGAGAACTGTCTGAGTAAGTTCAGTTTTGCTCAGCTGTTTGAAAATTAAATTACGTAAGAGTTTTTCCAGCACTGTCATTCTTTACATACAAAGGGGATGTTTCAGATGCCACACAGCTAATGCAGATGTTTCAGTTCCAAACGCAACAGATCTCCATGTTACTCAACACAGGGTACAGCCACTAGCCAATGCTGCGCGCCCAGCGGAACAAGCACCACCTACAGCAACACCTTCTGCTATACCAACTTTTCGACAGTTTCCTGAACACGACGAGGAATGACTCGAGTGGTTGTACCTGGTCGGAGCGCACCTCCTCGCTCACAATGTACCAGGTACAATGAAACTTCCGAATCTATTATCAGTGGTAGGAAGTGCAGTGAACAGATTAATTCAAAAACTCTTTCCTTACGCCACGCCGAGTGAACTTGCGTATGACAATCTTATCTCTTCGCTCACTAACTACTATGGCCAACCAGTGAATGTGGTAGCGGCTAGGTATCGATTCTTTCATTGCAAAAAAAAGGTCAGAACAAACGTATCGTGAGTGGGTAACTGATTTGCAAGGAAATTCAAATTCAAATGTGCTTGCGGTGCTCTATATTCAGAGGTTATGTTCTGTGATGCAATTGCGTACAATGTACCTGACGTTCAACTCAGAGAGCAAATTTTGAAACAGCCCGATCTACCATTTCAGCAAGTAGTGCAAATACTACATCAGTACGATGCCGGTGGTTTGTCGGTTCATACATGTGAGCAGCCAGCTATTTGCCGGGTTGAGTCCCTTGCTTGCCATCACCCCATTCCACATCGGCGGCGTGTGATAGCCACATCGAGTAAATAACGTTCCACGCCATGTAAGCAGTTTGCTAAACAGGCACCTACACAGGCGACGGAATTCAGTCTTGCCCTCGGTGTTATTCACGAAACAAAAGCCAAGACTGCCCTCCCGACAGGCTCAGTGTTATGCTTGTGGCAGGAAAGGTCACGTACAGGCAACGTGTTTGCAATGGCACAAACATAAGAATTCGGCCCACTCACAAAAATCTCGTCTCAAGGCCCATGTCATTAATGCAGTACCATCCAAGTCTGCAACAAGCATTTGGAAAACTAGCAAGCGTGCAGTTTCTTCAGTGATATGCCAGTCGAACAAAATTTTGTTCATTTACTTCTTTGTGGGAAACGTGGGAAATTTTAGTTGGAAAGGGGTGCCTCTGTCACATTGCTAAACTGTCACACATACGAACTGTTACGCTCCCCATGCCTGTCTAAAACTAGCACGCAACTGCCGGCTTGTAATGGACAAGACATTACCCTTCAAAAAAATGTTCAAATGTGTGTCAAATCTTATGGGACTTAACTGCTAAGGTCGTCAATCCCTAAGTTTACACACTACTTAACATAAATTATCCTAAGGACAAACACCCACACACCCATGCCCGAGGGAGGACTCGAACCTCCGCCGGAACCAGCCGCACAGTCCATGACTGCAGCGCCTTAGACCGTTCTTTTTCTTTCTTTTTGTTTTAAATCTCATTTTGTCCTGTATTGTTCGTTGAATACTTTGTTCGTGGCGGACGTCCGATGACACCCGTTCAAGTTCTTTGTTGTGATCCGTAGACCCTCTGGCCGAGCACGCTGAGCTACCGAAACATGTACTTGCGTGCCATGTATCGCTCGCATACGCGGACAGTGACTTTTACAGCGCTACAATCATGCAATTGTAAGAGCATATTTGGTCTTATTCTTTTGATTTGTTTGTCGTTAACATTCAGGACAATGTGTTGTCAGTGTCTGCATTCAATGCAAAAGGCAGTGTAGTTAGCTTGCTAAAAGAATTCCCAGAACTCTTACGGTTTAGGCACAGCTAAAAATTTTGTTGTGCGTGTTAGGCTGAAAGATTATGCTCAGCTGAAAGTTTGCCGGGCCAGAACTGTTCGCATTGCATTACAGGATAAAGTCGCTGCTGAACTTAAAGAACTGCGAGATGGGCAGGTCCACTGGTTTTGCTCCCCTTCCGTTCGTATTTGCCTCTGTGTTGACTTTAAGTCTACAGTCAACCCACAAACTGCCATTGATACTTATCCACTGCCACGACCAGAGGATCTCAAGGACAAAACTTTTCAAAAAGTGACTTGTGCGACGCGTATCTTCAAATACCGTTCGATGAAGAATCTCAAAAAGTGTATGTTGTTCATACTCGTTTGGACATGTTTAAATATTTGCGTTTGCCTTTTGGCAGTGCTTCTGCATCCATCATTTTCTAACGGTATTTGGAACAGCTGACTGTACAAGTGCCAAACTGTCCAAACTATTTGGATGATATTGTCGTAGCAGGTCGTACACCCTAAGAACATGTTGCAAATTTACGTGATTTGTTTCGTGTGTTGTCTACTGCAGGACTAAAGTGTAGACTGGACAAATGTGATTTTTTAAAACCTGAGTTGCAGTACCTTGGTCATGTTATAAACACTCAAGGCGTACATCCTCTTCAGTCGCATTTGTTAGCCATACGCGATTTGCCAGTTCCTCGCAATGTCGCAGAAATGCAGTCACTCTTGGGGAAAAAGAACTATTATGTTCGGTTCATACCGAATGCTGCACAAATCGCACCTCCTTTGCATCACTTGCGAACTTGCGACGCAGGAATGTCCCCTTTGTTTGGACAGATGAGTGCCAAGTAGCTTTGCACAAACTTAAAGATGCATTGCTCAGCGATCGATGCTTAGTTCACTTTGATCTGACAAACCAGTGGTATTGCAAGTTGACTCCTCCTCTTACGGAATCAGTGCAGTGCTTTTGCACAGAATTGGTGATAGACAGGCCTATTGCTTCCTCATCAAAAATGTTGTCCAAGGCTCTGTGTAACTATTCACAGATTAAAAAAGAGGCTTTGGCTATTGTGTACGGTGTTACAAAATTTCACTACTATTTGTGTGGCAGAAAATTCTACTTAATAACGGATCACAAGCCTTTGCAGTCCTTGTTCGTCCGACGAAACCGGTTCCTGTACGAACTGCCCGAAAATTGCAACGATGGGCTTTATTGTTGTATCGATACTAGTACGAGATTGTGCATCGTCCCACAGCTCAACGTGGTAATGCGGACGCTCTTCACGTCGTCCGTTTGGCCCTGATACAGACTTTGACGCTTCTGCTGCATCTTGTCACATAGATGCTCAGAATTCTGAACTGCTTCAATCATTTACGTTGTACTATAAAAAGATTGCACAGGCCACGGAAGCTGATTCAGATTTGAACGTTTTGCTGACATACATTCGCACATCTTGGTCTCACTCAATGAACTGCATAAAGAACTCTGTAGTGCGTCGTTACCTTGCATATCGGCATAACGTCGCTACAGAAAGGTGTGATTCTTGTTCAAAAGGGCAGTGGACAGTCACGTGCGTTGATCGCTAAAGCTTTGCAAAAAAAGTGTTGCAGTTACTTCACCAAGGACACTGGGGTATTGTTCGCACAAAACAGTAAGCGTGTCGACACTGTGTTTGGCAGGTTATGGACACCCAAAAATAAGAGATGACTACACAGTGTCACACATATGCGGAAAATCAATCCGCTCCGACACAAAAATTCTATGCTTGGCCTAAGTTGCAGTCACCATGGCAACGTGTGCACATGGACTTTGCGGGACCTTTTTGGAACACTCGCTGGTTGATTGTGGTTGTATAGCAAGTTTCCTTTTTTGTGCCAATGAACTCAACAACGTCACGTAGCACAATTCAGGTGTTGTCCTCTATTTTCTGCCCAGAAGGTTTACCTGGAGTAATAGTGTCAGACAACGGACATCAGTTCACGTCAAATGAATTTGAAACATTCTGTGAACGTAATGACATACATCATCTAACTAGTGCACCGTTCCAGTCACAGTCAAACGCCGAAGCGGAACGTTTTGTCAGAACATTCAAGCAGCAGATGGGCAAACTTCGCTCCGCGCACATCAGGGATCAAGCATTGCAACTGTTTCTCGCCTCATATCGTTCGCACCCACGAGATGGACCATCGCCGGCGGAACTTTTTCACAGCCGCCGCCATCGGACACTGCTCCACCTGCTCCACCCTCCTTTTCTTTTTTCTTTTTGCTTGCAGCGCCGCCATAAAATCAACTTCGCCTCTGGCATGTGCACGATGATCTTGCAATGTCTCCTCCCCCAGATTCACGTGTCGACAGGACAGCACGGCCACAGAAGCCGCCAGAAGGAGCCCTCACGACACCGCGGTACGACCCCAAGGAGACGAAGCCTTCCTCCTCCACCTCCTCTCGTCTTACCGATGGAGCTGGACCCGCCCACACCGCAGCAGTCGCCTCCTTCTTCATCTGGTTCATGACATCAGGAGGAGGACGCGTACCCGTCTGGTCGTTTTTCGGGGGACGTTTCAGCCAGAGCGCAGGGCGGATGGCGGGGTAAGGCCGGAAGCTGGCCATCCCCTGCAGCCACAGCTTCCGGCACGACGTTGTGCCCACACTCCTGCCTCCCCCGCCGTGGTCGCACTCCCTAACGACGACGATCCGTCGCTTTGGGAGGGAGAGGAATGTTCCGGCGTTTCGATAAGCGCCTGCATGAAGATGAAGATCGCAAGAGAAAAGACGGCGGTGAGACGACGTCAGCCAATAGCCCGCTGACAAGGACCGCACGACGACAGGAGCGCCCTCTAGCCGAAGAGAATATAAGCGCCGCTCCTGCCAGCCTCGGCCGGGCAGTATTAGCTGAGTACGAGGAGAGCACTACGATAGCAGTGATGTGTGATCCATTCCAACTCCTTACATCGAACTTATATGCAGCAAAGGACTTTGATTGTTCACATATCGCCCATCACTTGCGACACCGTTGTAAATTCAAAATTAAGTATTGTCAATCTTCTTATTTGTAATAAAAACCATTAACATGATTTTGCTTGTATTGTTGTACAGAATTCTGAGAACGCAACATTCCTTAGGCACCCTATACGGGACGAGTGGGCAAGACCCCACAATTTTCATTCGTCACTTCATTCTGCTTATACACATCACAGTTGTTTCTCGAATCATTTGAGTAAAAGCACCTATGCCTGGGTTTCAAGCAGGATCCCTTGTCTTGTTCGAAGATGAGGTGCTATTCCAATATAGTTGGAGAGCCTCTGTAATGCTGTTCGTGTTTAGCAGGAATACAAAGTTGTCTGACGTGTGAATGAGAATTTGGATTGAGGAAGGAGGTGTGCTTGGGTAGTCGGTGCAGGTGTGTGCAAAGCCACTGGGCCACGATGGCGTAATGTTTGTCGTGTGTGCCTAGTGAGCAGGAGACGTAGATTCGAATCCCGGCTTTGGTAAAAATTTTCATTCTCGCTTCAGTCTGCATTGTACCAGTATTTATCCAGTCCTAGACAACTGGAAGCTGTTTTTAATGGCAACGGTTTTCCTACTTTTCCTATACTCTGTTAGGCATCTATGTATGTATGTATTGAACTGGGGACCTAGAAACGACAGAGAGTCCTCGTCCCACCATAGCTCTCAGTGGTTCACAACCTCGCAACAGGTCACAGCAGTCCACCCACACCACCGCCGCCCCACACCGAACCCAGAGTTCGGCCTCCAGTGGACCCCCTCCGGGGACGTCTCAACGAGACGAGTGTAACCCCAAACGTTTGCGTGGTAGAGTAATTATGGTGTACGCGTACGTGGTAATGGTGTTTCCGCAGCAATTGGCGACACAGGGGCACTGAGGCAATATAAGGGTAACTAGCCCGTATTCACAGAAGTAGATGGAAAACCGCCACACCGGACCTCGACACTAATTCGCCGGGCGGATTCGTGCCGGGGACCGGCACGCCTTCCCCTTCGGGAAGCATCGCGTTAGACCGCGCGGCTAGCCGGGCGGGCCTGTTAGGCGCAGTAATGTTTTGTTTGTGGTGTTTCCAGATTTTTGTCCATGACCTGTAGGACACGCAGAGAATACACCATATAAATACGAACGCATTTCGAGATTTTCGTCCACTCGACTCGATATGACTGCTACCAGACCAGAGCAAGATACCATTAATTTTTACCTTAGTCGGTGACAAGTGATACATTTTTTCTGGGGTTACCACCTAAAAGATTTGCAAAAGGTAGAACATAAGTATAATAAATTAAGAGTATCGCTACATTGTAACCACGAGACTAAACGGTCACAGCCTTGAGACGTGCAATATTACAACATCGACTCGTATGTCATTGGATTACGCAGTGTTTCGTGACCCTTGACAAGAGGCACTTATTTTTAAAAATCTCAATTTTTTTTCATCTCGTTGCCTTACACTGGGAACATTTGCATGCAAACTGGTCGTAAGAACAAGGACGCGTAACTGTGTAACGTCCTCTCGGCTCGGTGCTCGCATTCCGCAGTTAACACGACATACGTGTTTACGGCAGCGCCGGATAGAATGCTCCACTCCCTGGTTTACTGTAGCGGCGCCAAGGCGACACCGATTTGCATTCATCCGAATTCATGAGCTTCAGCGTGAATGAATCTCATAGCTATAAAACTCCCGTATGCAGAGCGGTGGGCAGGCTCTGTGTGAGAGTGTGCGGTCGTAACCACCAAGCACTTTGTACGACGTAGAGATCAATGACCAAGTACTACTTGTTTACGACCAATAATATTTGTTGTTGGATCTTACATGTTTCTAACTAATTGCAAGACAGAACTTTCAGAAGTAAACTTGCGTCTCACGCCCAGCAGACTCCGTAGCATCAGTTCTCATTTCCTGTAAAACTCACCTCCCTTTCTACAATAAATCGATGATAAGCCTGAGTTTTCTTTAATAGTTCAAATGGTTCAAATGGTTCTAAGCACTATGGGACTTAACATCTGAGGTCATCAGTCCCCTACTTAAACCTAACTAACCTAAGGACATTACGCACATCCATGCCCGAGGCAGGATTCGAACCTGCGACCGCAGCAGCAGCGCGGTTCCGGACTGAAGCGCCTAGAACCGCTCGGTCACAGCGTTCTTTAATAGTCATTAAATTGTTCTCGAGAGTCTGAAACTGTAAACAATGCTTTCATATTTAACATAAAAATCATTTGTGGTACTAGTTGCAACAAAATATGACTTGCAACTAGAGAAAGTATCCTAGTTACTCGTATGTACGAATTAAGCATAACGTCTCTGGTATTAAAGTGTGTTATTCAGATCATCAAAATGGTTCAAATGGCTCTGAGCACTATGGGACTTAACAGCTGTGGTCATCAGTCCCCTAGAACTTAGAACTACTTAAACCTAACTAACCTAAGGACATCACACACATCCATGCCCGAGGCAGGATTCGAACCTGCGACCGTAGCAGTCGCACGGTTCCGGACTGCGCACCTAGAACCGCGAGACCACCGCGGCCGGCTTCAGATCATCAAATGATACAGTTTCTTAGCCGTGGCAGAGCAGCTCCCGCCCTCTTTCTCTGTCTGCGTTACTCCCTATTTGAATTTTTTTGTCCATTTGGCTACACCACTCTAGAATGTGACTGTTAAACACTTTGCTACAAGTTTTAATCAATGGTAAAGCTAGTGCAAACGAAAGGCATTGTGTAACACGATGATCTTTTCTTATTACTGTCACAAATTCTACAAGGCTCATTTTGTTTCGGATAGTTCAAATCAACAATCGAGTACAGTTAAACCACCCTTTATTCTCATCCATACACTGCCTGAGCAGCATGGACAAGGAGGGAAGGAAACGAAATGAAACCTCCCTGGTTGAAGGGGTGCATAACATCAATTCATTGATTACAAAATGGAATCAATTTTACGATTAGTCTGACAGTATGACCGACTCGTTGTATGCACTGATTTAGGTTGGGAAGGATGTCATTAAAACGTTTTACGTTCTCCTGAGGTATTGCTGTCCACAACTGCTGTATCAGGTCTTGATGTCGTGGTAACTGGCACTGGAACGTAGTTGACGTTAGACGTAATCCACGGACGTTATCTGCAGGAGAGGGAGGAGATATTTGTTGATCTTGCTGGTCACAGTAGAACCTCAACACCGTGCATACAGTTCATAAAGACATTATGGCATGTGTAGATCTGCATTGTCTTGCTAAAAACTGGCGCCACAAAGCTGTCGCAAGAGAAGCAACACAAAATGCATGAGGACGCAGTTCCTTCAGTAACTACCGTAGTGACAAGTCACAAACGATGGCTCCTCAGAGCATGACGTCAGGAGTAACACCGCTGCGCTTCTCTAAAACACTGAAAAAGTGGAACGTCCTGCCTGGTAGCGACCAACCTCACTGACATTTGAAATATGGTGTTTTGCAGACAGTGATTCGTCGCTGATCACTGACGCAATTCATCAGCAGCCCACGCTCACAGAACCACTCTGCATGTAGCCGTTAGTGTTGCGGTGTTAACGGCTGCCTATCGATGACACGGTAATCCCCTAGTCCGCCTGCTGCTGGTCGCCAACCAGTGGTGCGGGGTGACACAGACCACTGCAGGAAGTCCACTACCTGCTCTCGGATGGCAGAAGCATATGTGAAGGGGTTGCGATGTGCTTACTGCACAATGCGGCGATTATCCGTTGTGGTGCTCAGTACCCGTTCACTGGAACATTCACGGTGAATATCCTTGCCCTCACGTTCCTATGCAGCTCAGGATAGTGACACCCACACATCCCAGTTCCCCATAAATCTGGATATTACGCGATTCGACAAAGCGGCCAAATGGAGACCCACAATAAGAACCCTCTTCAACTTTCTCAGGCGCTGAGAAGGCTGTCTCACATGAAACATGAAATATCTGTGTCCTTCACAGTGATCACTCAAGATCTGATGCCCTCATGTACCCTACCACGCCTGGTAACAACGCTACACACGAACAACAGTAAACACGTTAGTGAATGTTGTACACTATGTGATCAAAAGTATCCGGACACCTGGCTCAAAATGACTTACAAATTCGTGGCGCCCTCCATCGGTAATGCTGGAATTCAATATGGTGTAAGCCCACCCTCAGCCTTGATGACAGCTTCCACTCTCGAAGGCATACGTTCAGTCAGGTTCTGAAAGGTTTCTTGGGGAATGGCAGCCCATTCTTCACGAAGTGCTGCACTGAGGAGAGATATCGATGTCGGTCGGTGAGGCGTGGCACGAAGTGGGCGTTCGAAAACATCCCAAAGGTGTTTTAAAGGATTCAGGTCAGGACTCTGTGCAGCCCAGTCCATTACAGGGATGTTATTGTCGTGTAACCACTCCGCCACAGGTCGTGCATTATGAACAGGTACTCGATGAGGTTGAAAGATGCAATCGCCATCCCCGAATTGCTCTTCAACAGTGGGAAGCAAGAAGTTGATTAAAACATCAATGTAGGCCTGTGCTGTGATAGTGCCACGCAAAACAACAAGGGGTGCAAGCCCCCCTCCATGAAAAACATAACCACATCGTAAAACCACCACTTCCGAATTTTATTGTAGGCACTACTTACATTGGCAAATTGGCAAATGACGTTCACCGGGCATTCACCGTATCCACACCCTGCCATGGGACCGCCGCTTTGTATACCGTGATTCGTCACTCCACACAATGTTTTTCCACTGTTCAATCGTCCAATGTTTACACTCCTTACACCAAGCGAGGCGTCGTTTGTTATTTACCGGCGTGATGTGTGGTTATGAGCAGCTGCTCGGCCATGAAATCCAAATGTTCTCACCTCCCCCCTAACTTCATAGTATTTGCAGTGGATCCTGGGCAGTTTGGAATTCCTGTCTGATGTTCTGGATAGATGTTTGCCTATTACACATTACGACCTCTTCAAGTATCGGCTGCCTCTGTCAGTCAACAGACGAGGTCGGCCTGTACGCTTTTGTGCTGTACGTTATCCTTGACGTTTTCAGTTCACTATTAAATCGGAAACGGTGGACCTAGGGATGTTTAGGAGTGTGGAAATCTCGTGTACTCAAAAAAAATGTTCAAATGTGTGGAAACCTTATGGGACTTAACTGCTAAGGTCATCAGTCCCTAAGCTTACACACTAGTTAACCTAAATTATGCTAAGGATAAACACACACACACATGCCCGAGGGAGGACTCGAACCTCCGCCGGGACCAGCCGCACAGTCCATGACTGCAGCGCCTTAGACTGCTCGGCTAATCTCTCGTGTACTGACGTATGGCATAAGTGACACCCAATCACCTGACCACGTTCGAAGTCCGTGAGTTCCGCGGAGCGCCCCATTTTGTATTGGCTTTAGAAGAGGTAAAGACACCTGAAAGGAAATTCTGGCGTTGCGATTGATAACACTGGTCAACAGTGATTCTGTTACCAATTTACTGACGCTGAATTTGGGGTAACTTAATTTCCCTGAATTCGAACATTCGTTTCGCTAGCTTGGCTCTATTTGTTGTGGTAACGTGCAATACGTAGTAAACAAACAAACAAACATTCAAAATATTAACAGAGATACATTGTGTACACAGTCAAATGAAAATGAGTAAAATATATGAAAAGGATCACAAAAATGCAGTTTCATTGTTGATTCCGCATGTACTAGAAGAAGAAAGGAAAGAACAGACGGCCTTTTAAAAACTCCGCCTGTGTGATTTTCTCTTGTGTTGATTGTCAGGACACTCACGCTGAAGATTCCAGCAGTAGTCTGCCATCGTGTGTTTGTCCCATCTACCTTGATATCGTTCTTCCATCACCTGAAAATCTTGACTGGATCTTTCACCTTGTTCCTCGCTGTAGTCACCAAGATTGTCCGGAAATCTATCAGGATGGCTGTGGAGGTTGTGAATCTTAATGCTCATATTAGCCCCCAAGCTTTTGAAGTTTCTGAGAATGTTTTGCACCAGTTCCTCATAATTATGTACTTTGTAGCTACCCAAGAAATTATTGACAACAGAGACAAAACTGCTCCAGGAAGATGTTTCAATGCAGTTCATAACTTTAATGAATTCCAGATCATGTATGAGCTTCCAAATTTGGGGGCCATTAAATATACCAGTTTTTAATTTTTCATTACTGAGTCCAGGAAATGATTTGCATACATATTTGAAACATTCACTATTTTTGTCCAATGCTTTCACAATTTGCGTCATTAGACCAAGCTTGATATGAAGTGGTGGAAGAATGATGTTACCCCTGTCAACTAATGGTTCTTTTAGGATATTAGCTGCTCCTACAGTAAAGCTACCTCTTGATGGCCATGAAAGTTTTCCCCAGTGATCATGCTTCGTTCTGCTGTCCCACATCCAAATAAAGCAAGGGAATTTTGCATATCCACTTTGCTGTCCAAGCAAAAAGTTAACCATTTTTAAATCATCATAGACCATTGGTGTTGGCTATAAGGAAGTTCCTGGAGATATTTTCGTATTCCTCATGAAGTTTCGTCGAGTGGCCAACTAGAATGGATGCATAGCAGTTACCATTATGCAGCAACACATTTCTTCTGGTTGAGCAATCGATAAAAAACCTCCAGTGTTGAGGTCGATATTTGGGTAGTCTCACTTTTACTAGTAAAACAGGGATGTCACTGCAATAAACAAGTGCGTCATCTTGACTGAAATATGGAAATAGATCTTCTCTTGTCCGGTAAGCTGTGATTTTAGTTCCTGGTTGCAGGCAATTCTTCTCATTTAGTCTAGATGCCAACTCAAAAGACTGTTTAGAAAGACCGAGGTCTCTTATCAGATCGTTAAGCTCTTCCTGACTGAAGATCTGATGTCTTGTAGAACTTCCTTCGTATTCAGATTCACTACTACTAGTGTTCAAGGAAGTAGTTTAGGAAAAAATTCGGAAATGTGTGGTAAGGTCTTATGGGACCAAACTGCTGAGGTCATCGGTCTCTAAGCTTACTCACTACTTAGGCTAACTTAAACTAACTTACTCTAAGGACAACACACACACCCATGCCTGAGGGAGGACTCGAACCTCCAACGGGGTGAGTCGCGCGGACCGTGGCAAGGTGCCTCAGTAGTAGTAGTTTTGGCAGAGTGGTGAACACTGGTACAGAAATGTCGTCGGTATGTGGCACAGGTTGCCTTGCTGATTCTAAATGGGGATATTCTCACTTATGCTTCTTGAAGCGATTGAATTCTTTTACACTGACAATAAAAAAATAACAACCATTATGTTGGTTTTTTGGCTCTCGCCACACCATTGGCACTCCAGAGTTTAAACCCCTTCTTTTACCATTAGTCCACAGTCGTTAACACTCGGCACAGCTTTTGCAAACTTTATGAGGAGCCCAATGTCTATCTTGGTCTCCTAGTTTCATGTCAAAATAAGCAAGATAGGCCTTTTCCACAAAATCATTGCTCTTCTTCCGTTGTTCTTGCAGTGTGCATTCTCCACAAATACAGCAGAACACATCAGGAGAGTTGAAACAACCTCTGTGCGAAGAATTCATGTTTATTTACGAAAAGCATAAAATAAAATAAAATTTTTGTCTGCAAAAATATATTATCATAAATATCATAAAATTGAACTAATAAGACAGTATATATTACAATACGATCTATAACTTACATTTAATTAACAGTAATGTAACAACTGATCGTAACATACCTTTTTCTTGATACTATGAACGAGAAATTCTTCAGTAACAAAACCTGAGTGAAAGTGAAGAAAAATTATAGGATATTTTGAATGGTATGAACGGTCTAATGAGTACAGAATATTAATTGAGAGTAAATCGAAGAAGGAGGAAATTAATGATAAGTAACAGAAATGAGAACAGCGAGAAACATCAGAATTGGAGATCTCGAAATACACTCCTGGAAATTGAAATAAGAACACCGTGAATTCATTGTCCCAGGAAGGGGAAACTTTATTGACACATTCCTGGGGTCAGATACATCACATGATCACACTGACAGAACCACAGGCACATAGACACAGGCAACAGAGCATGCACAATGTCGGCACTAGTACAGTGTATATCCACCTTTCGCAGCAATGCAGGCTGCTATTCTCCCATGGAGACGATCGTAGAGATGCTGGATGTAGTCCTGTGGAACGGCTTGCCATGCCATTTCCACCTGGCGCCTCAGTTGGACCAGCGTTCGTGCTGGACGTGCAGACCGCGTGAGACGACGCTTCATCCAGTCCCAAACATGCTCAATGGGGGACAGATCCGGAGATCTTGCTGGCCAGGGTAGTTGACTTACACCTTCTAGAGCACGTTGGGTGGCACGGGATACATGCGGACGTGCATTGTCCTGTTGGAACAGCAAGTTCCCTTGCCGGTCTACGAATGGTAGAACGATGGGTTCGATGACAGTTTGGATGTACCGTGCACTATTCAGTGTCCCCTCGACGATCACCAGTGGTGTACGGCCAGTGTAGGAGATCGCTCCCCACACCATGATGCCGGGTGTTGGCCCTGTGTGCCTCGGTCGTATGCAGTCCTGATTGTGGCGCCAAACACGCATACGACCATCATTGGCACCAAGGCAGAAGCGACTCTCATCGCTGAAGACGACACGTCTCCATTCGTCCCTCCATTCACGCCTGACGCGACACCACTGGAGGCGGGCTGCACGATGTTGGGGCGTGAGCGGAAGACGGCCTAACGGTGTGCGGGACCGTAGCCCAGCTTCATGGAGACGGTTGCGAATGGTCCTCGCCGATACCCCAGGAGCAACAGTGTCCCTAATTTGCTGGGAAGTGGCGGTGCGGTCCCCTACGGCACTGCGTAGGATCCGACGGTCTTGGCGTGCATCCGTGCGTCGCTGCGGTCCGGTCCCAGGTCGACGGGCACGTGCACCTTCCGCCGACCACTGGCGACAACATCGATGTACTGTGGAGACCTCACGCCCCACGTGTTGAGCATGCCCACTATACGCCCTCGCTCAAAGTCCGTCAACTGCACATACGGTTCACGTCCACGCTGTCGCGGCATGCTACCAGTGTTAAAGACTGCGATGGAGCTCCGTATGCCACGGCAAACTGGCTGACACTGACGGCGGCGGTGCACAAATGCTGCGCAGCTAGCGCCATTCGACGGCCAACACCGCGGTTCCTGGTGTGTCCGCTGTGCCGTGCGTGTGATCATTGCTTGTACAGCCCTCTCGCAGTGTCCGGAGCAAGTATGGTGGGTCTGACACACCGGTGTCAATGTGTTCTTTTTTCCATTTCCAGGAGTGTAGTAGTTGGGAATTCTACTACCTAGTTAGCAAAATAATGATAGACGGAGCGAGGATGATATAAAGAGCAGAACAGCAGTGCCAAAAATGGCATTCCCGGCAAATCTATTAGTAGCAAACGTCTCAATTTCAGGGAGAAATTTCTGAGAATGTACGCTTGGAGCGCAGCATCGTATGATAGTGAAACATGGACTTCGGTAAACCAGAGAAACGAAGCATTTGAGATACACAAAAGAATGATGGAAATTATATGGATTGGTAAAGTAAGAAATAATTAGATTCTAGACAGACTCGACGAGGTATGGGACATACAGAAAGCAATGGCAAGAAGAAGGGACAGGATGATAGCACATCTATTAAGACATCAGGGACTGACTTCTATGGTATTACAGGGGACTGAAGAAGGTACAAACTGTAGAGGAAGGCAGAAACTGAAGTATAGCCAATAATATAATTGAGGATGTTGCTTGCAGAGAAACGAAGCATTTGAGATACACAAAAGAATGATGGAAATTATATGGATTGGTAAAGTAAGAAATAATTAGATTCTAGACAAACTCGACGAGGTATGGGACATACAGAAAGCAATGGCAAGAAGAAGGGACAGGATGATAGCACATCTATTAAGACATCAGGGACTGACTTCTATGGTATTACCGGGGACTGAAGAAGGTACAAACTGTAGAGGAAGGCAGAAACTGAAGTATAGCCAATAATATAATTGAGGATGTTGCTTGCAGAGAAACGAAGCATTTGAGATACACAAAAGAATGATGGAAATTATATGGATTGGTAAAGTAAGAAATAATTAGATTCTAGACAGACTCGACGAGGTATGGGACATACAGAAAGCAATGGCAAGAAGAAGGGACAGGATGATAGCACATCTATTAAGACATCAGGGACTGACTTCTATGGTATTACAGGGGACTGAAGAAGGTACAAACTGTAGAGGAAGACAGAAACTGAAGTATAGCCAATAATATAATTGAGGATGTTGCTTGCAACTGCACACCGAGATGAAAAGTTTGGCACAGGAGACGAAATCGTGGCGAGTCGCATCAGGAGGAGGAAGAGATTAGCATTTAACGTCCCGTCGACAACGAGACCATTAGAGACGGAGAAAAAGCTCTTATTACCGGAGGATGGGAAAAAATCGACAGCGCCCTTTGAAAGAAACGATCGCGGCGTTTGTCTGAAGTGATTTAGGAAAATCACGGAAAACCTAATTCTGGATGGTCGGATGCGGGTTTGAACTGCTGTCCGCCCAAATGCGAGCCCAGTGTACTAACCACTGCCCCATCTCTCTCGGTTGAACTGCATGAAAGCTGTCAAAAGACTGGTGGATCAAAAACAAAAAAAAACAGGATGATGAGCTATGCGTCCAGCCAAGAACTGTCGAAGCTCAAACACTTTGCGTCAATCAAACGAAGAGAGCACGTAATGGATACGATAGCAGTATGGTCTGGGAAATATGTTAGTGTGAATTGTCTCTTGCGCTATTTGATTCGGAACTCTTCATAGAAAGCTAGAGAGATACAAACCGCCGAAGTGGAATCTAATTGAAAGACGTGCACCGGGCTGTTGAGCCAAACGGAATTATCATTACTTTTATTATTATTACATAGCTGTGGGCTGTGTCCAGCGTCATGGCTGATCTCCGCCTCCAGAGAATCATATTATATGCAGTGTCAGGCTGCGGCCACGAGAGGACAGACGGCTCGGACACGTAATGGGCATGTGCGCAGCAGTGGCCCAGCTGGTGGCAAGGACAGCCGGCGGAGAGTCAGCTGCAGCACGTGGAACCAACAACAACTTCCAGAGACCAACACAGTCGCCGTGGTCGAACCAGTCGAGGTGTCTGAAATGGTGGGTTGGGCCAGAAAGTTGTTGGAGTCAGTTTCTGCACGGAGACGAACGAGAGAGTTCTGGGCAGAGCTGAGAGAAGGCCTCGAGAAGCAGGTGTACTACAGTTGTGTCAGCCAGCCCTCACTACAGTCTGCACGGGACGCGGCCTCCGTGAGAACGCAGGAGTCTGGTGGAGCAGTTGATGTCTTTTGCCGACTGGGTGGCCAGCGATTCCTGTCGAGGCGGAGACGGGGGCTTCTGTATGATTAAGAGAAGCACTACCTGGGTGCTTATACAACCGACATGTTGGTGGTTTTATCATTGAAACAGTGCACTGTAGGGCATACGACCGATGCATCAGGTGTGTGTGTGTGTGTGTGTGTGTGTGTGTGTGTGTGTTTGTGTGTGTTTGCCAAAAATTCTGCACAGCCGTATTTAATTGTTGTGTGACAAGTTGTGGTTGTTTGTTGATGGCACACATGAACGCGGATGTGAATGCTGTGATCGTGAGTAGTTCAGTTCGTTAACTACACTCTGTGGGTATGATTGATTCTATTAATACCACAGTGTTTTGTGTAAACTACGCCGTAAGCGTGGCTGCTGAGAATTCATCTTATTACTCAACTGTTTGTGTCACTGTATTGGAATTTAATTAAGACATACATTTAGGTGGTCTGGTTCAAATGGTTCAAATGGCTCTGAGCACTATGGGACTTAACATCTGAGGTCATCAGACCCCTAGAACTTACAACTACTTAAACCTAACTAACCTAAGGACATCGTCATGCCTGAGGCATGATTCGAACCACCGACCGTAGCGAGGTGGTTTGGTTGTGCATTGTGTGTACCTTGTGGTGGTAGCAATATGACGATGGTGATATGGTAGACCATTACATAGTTGTGTGCTATGATCCTAGTTAAGTCTAAGAGTTGATTTTCTATCTTATGTTTTTCTGTTAAAGTTGTTTCAGATATGATGACTTGTTATGGCCAGGGACCAAGCATTGTAAAAGTGTTAATGTTGTTGCCCAGTTGTGTATATTGGGGGCAAAGTTTGGATTTTAATTATTTAATTTATTGCAAGACATTTAGTTGTACTGCTTGTGCAGAGTCCCGCTTAAGCATCTTTATGGCCTACAGAACTATTTTGTTTATTGGTTGTGTAAATCTATTCTGTCATCTTTCCAAAATAAAAGGAATTTACTAACAGACAATCATATAAGCCTAGAAAGTAGGAAAATGCTTGCCAAAACTTTTGTCTGGAGTGTCTTAACATATGGATGTGAAGCGTGGACTCTGGGAAAGACAGAGAATAAGAGACTGGAAGCAATGGATATGTGGATATGGAGAAGAATGACGAAAA
The DNA here is from genome assembly GCF_023864275.1 of Schistocerca cancellata. Lineage (NCBI taxonomy): Eukaryota > Metazoa > Arthropoda > Insecta > Orthoptera > Acrididae > Schistocerca > Schistocerca cancellata. The sequence continues at coordinate 743,252,557 of NC_064627.1, forward strand.
CAATCTGGGTAGATAGAAAAAGTAATGAACAGGTCTTAAGATAAGTGAATGAGAACAGAACGCTGCTAAATTATATAGGAAGAAGAAAATCAAAAATGATAGGACACATAATGAGACACAACCAATCCCTAAAGAATGTATTTGAATGAAAAGTTTTAGGGAATAAAACCAAGAGGCAGGCCAGTATTTTAATAACATCAAAGAAGATATGGGGATAAAATCTTATGAAGAATTGAAGAGGATGACGAAGGAGAGAGAAACGTGGCTAAATCGACAAGGCATAGCCTTTAGTTTATGATGATAATGTACCGTCTTTGTGTTAATATGACTGTCAGATTGAGAACCACATCTGCATACCCCAGCCCGAACCCTATTCCACCCAAATCCTAAGCTACGACAGTCGTCACACGAGAGCTACCTAGTAAATGAATTATCGAATAGGAAGCTTAGAAGTGTCCACCATATTCTCTTCCATACTGCGCCGTAAAATTGACGTTGCTCAAAACAAGAACGTTATGTCTTTCTCGACTCCCTAATTCCTGAGAACAGCAAAGTATTGGGGAGGGGGACTGAGGCGTCCACACGCCCCTTCCTGTGCCGTTCCTGTCACCCGGCCTCCGGCCTGCTCCTCCATTCACCGAAGAGCAGCGACGGGCCCAATTCAAGGGCTAAGGCCGTAGCCTCCCATTGTTTGGGCCTGGCGACTCATTGTGTTAACGCCAGTCACCTTGTCGACTGGTCGCCCTCCGGAGTACGGCGTGTCTAAGTTCTGCCGTACCACACAATGCAACGCCACGAGTCGCTTCAGTAACGGGCTGATCCACCCCACTCAGGCTCCCGCTGCCTCCCTCACTCTCCCTGCCACCTCCACTCTCTCTCTCTCCCTGTTCCTCTCTCTAGAACTCTCAGCTCCCTCTCCTTTCCACTGTGGGCGTATTTGGAGGATATTACGTGGCAGAAGAGCGACGCGATATTAGTCACTTAAATGTTCTCTTACTTTACTATATAATTCTCCCTCTAGGTTACACCTCGTGATGACTGTGTGTTGTGTGATGTCCTTAGGTTAGTTAGGTTTAAGTAGTTCTAAGTTCTAGGGGACTGATGACCACAGATGTTAAGTCCCATAGTGCTCAGAGCCATTTGAGCCTCTAGGTTACATTAAACTGTCTGGCGCGCCAAAATTTTGTTGTGGATCGGACTACTGCATATAAACTCGTGTGAAAATTTATGGACGAAATAACTTTTGCATGATATGTCACTTTCGATAAAACTTGGATATATAACAGGCGATCAAAAAGTTTCTGTTTGAAGGCCGTACAGTCCAGAATAGATATGCCAGTCAGGCAAAATCGCCGTGAGCATTGAGGCAATCATTACACCGACGAGCCAGGTTGAAAATACCCTTTGAAAAATGTTATATTACTGCCTTGAGCTGCTGGTAAAATATTTTATTTGCGCAACCAGCTCCAGTCGTCTGACCATCATGAGGTTCATAAAAGTATCATGTTAGGCAAATTATAAAATCGTTATCGTCAGGTGGTATCATAGCATAATATAAATTACGTCGTCAATCAATAAAACTAATGGGTAGATGACAGAAACTGCTTATGCAAATAAAGTATTTTACCAGAAGATTTAAAATGGTAATATGAAATTTTTGAAATATTTTTAAGATACCGGTTTGGTAAAACACCATGTACTGTAGCATGAAGGAGTTGTTAACTGCCTGCTTTACATCCTCGTCCGACCGAATTCGTCGACCCTTCGAGGTCTTTTTTAAGGGACCGTAGAAGTGATAATCACTTGGGCAGAGATCAGGACTAGGGGCGGGGGCTCGAGTGTCTACCACTTGGGCTGGTGTAACTTCTGCGCTACCACATTTGCGATATGGGAACCTGCGTTATTATGAAGCAGCAGCACCACTTGACGCACCAATCCACAACGATGGCTTTCGAAAACTTGCTATTCTATGCAGGTTGGTCCATTGATTGTGACCGGGCCAAATATCTCACGAAATAAGCGTCAATCGAAAAAACTACAAAGAACGAAACTCGTCTAGCTTGAAGGGGGAAACAGATGGCACTATGGTTGACCCGCTAGATGGCACTGCCATGGGTCAAACGGATATCAACTGCGTTTTTTTAAATGGGAACCCCCATTTTTTATTACATATTCGTGTAGTACGTAAAGAAATACGAATGTTTTAGTCAAACCACTTTCTTCGCTTTGTCATAGAAGGCGCTGTAATAGTCTCAAACATATGGCTCACAATTTTAGATGAACAGTTGATAACAGGTAGTTTTTTCAAATTAAAATACAGAACGTAGGTACGTTTGAACATTTTATTTCGGTTGTTCCAATGTGATACATGTACCTTTGTGAACTTATCATTTCTGAGAACGCATGCTGTTACCTGTAAATACCACATGAATGCAATAAATGCTCAAAATGATGTCTGTCAATCTCAATGCATTTGGCAATGCATGTAACAACATTCCTCTCAACAGCGAGTAGTTCGCCTTCCGTAATGTTCGCACATGCACTGACAATGCGCTGACGCATGTTGTCACGCGTTGTCGGTGGATCACGATAGCAAATATCCTTCAACTTTCCCCACAGAAAGAAATCCGGGTCGTCAGATCCGGTGAACGTGCGGGCCATGGTATGGTGCTTCGACGAGCAATCCACCTGTCATTAAATATGCTGTTCAATATCGCCTCAACCGCATGCGAGCTGTGTGCCGGACATGCATCATGTTGGAAGTACATCGCCATTCTGTAATGCAGTGAAACATCTTGTAGTAACATCGGTAGAACATTACGTAGGAAATCAGCATACATGGCACCATGTAGATTGCCATCGATGAAATGGGGGCCAATTATCCTTCCTCCCATAATGCCGCACCATACACTAACCCGCCAAGGTCGCTGATGTTCCACTTTTCGCAGCCATAGTGGAATTTCCGTTGCCTAATAGTGCATATTATGCCGGTTTACGTTACCGCTGGTGGTGAATGACGCTTCGTCGCTAAATAGAACGCGTGCAAAAAATCTGTCATCGTCCCGTAATTTCTCTTGCGCCCTGTGGCAGAACTGTACACGACGTTCAAAGTCGTCGCCATGCAATTCCTGGTGCATAGAAAAATGGTACGGGTGCAATCGATGTTGATGTTGCATTCTCAACACCGACGTCTTTGCGATTCCCAATTCTCGCGCAATTTGTCTGCTACTGATGTGCGGGTTAGCCGCGACAGCAGCTAAAACACCTACATTGGCATCATCATTTGTTGCAGGTCGTGGTTGACGTTTCACCTGTGGCTGAACACTTCATGTTTCCTTAAATAACGTACCGGTCCGGACACTTGGATGATGTCGTCCAGGATACCGAGCAGCATACACAGCACACGCCCGTTGGGGATTTTGATCACAATAGCCATACATCGACACGATATCGACCTTTTCCGCAAATGGTAAACGGTCCATTTTAATACGGGTAATGTATCACGAAGCAAATACCGTCCGCCCTGGCGGCATCTTATGTGATACCACGTACTTATACGTATGTGACAATTACAGCGCCATCTATTACAAAGCGAAATAAGTGGTTCAACTAAAACATTCCTATTTCTTTCCGTACCACACGGAATATGTAATAAAAATGGGGGTCCTATTTAAAAAAACACAGTTGATATCCGTTTGACCTATGGCAGCGCCATCTGGCGGACCAACCATAGCGCCATCTGGTTTTCCCCTTCAAGCTAGACGAGTTTCGTTCTTTGTAGTTTTTTCGTTTGACGCTTATTTCGTGAGATATTTGGCCCGGTCACTATCAATGGACCACCCTGGATACATTCTTTATTCTCCGATGGGTTTCTACCGATGTTTCTCCTTCGGCAGCCAACAAAAGAATAACGGTACGTTGTCTCATTCGGACGCATTTTGTAATAAGGTCGCCGTAGTTCACGTTTCCGCATTTAACGCACGCACGTCAAAAAGACATGAATGCCACACTAATTCCTTGCCTACTTGTCGGTGCTTATATACGCTCAAGGATGCAACAATATATCTACTGTTCTATGAATAACAAAAATCAGAATGTATCTCTCCAAATAAATACACAGTATCACATCAACCTTAATGTCTTGAAATGTAAATGGAAACTACGACAGGGAGGAGGCCTAAATACTAATTTTTTTCCAAAACTGTTGCACTGAGGAAGATCGTAATGAGATTCTTTGTTTAAATCGTCGTCAGAACACCAAAATGACAATACGGTCCAAAACATTAATGACTCTGCTGTCAGTCGACATCATGTTGCAGGGTGGTAGTTCTGATGTAAGAAAATATTATTGTTATTACTACTATTATTAAGCTTCAGATTGAGAAAGGGAAGCAACATATACTTGCGTGGCTCCCTTTCCCATTTAGAAAGTGCCGCGTACCATTGCGGAACAGTGAGGCTTTGTGCGAGCGATGTGCGATTAGAGAAGAAATTCCCGGACGTCGCTCTCACTGTAAGTGTACCTAAGGACCAGTTTAAAACTGAGTTTGAAGAATATTACAAGCGGTGAATATAAGTAGTGTGTTAACGTCGGCCGCGACTGTTCTGTCCGCGCAATGACACGTCGGACACGGTTGGCTCCGTAAAAAACTTGGCACATAGAAAGTAAATGATTAAGCAAACACAAATTTAGAGTAATTGACACTATAATTAAGAACTTGGACTTAACGCACATATAACGTGTTAACACTTACGTCAATAACAATGACAGAGCTTGAGTGGTTTAAAAAGTTTAGAAATTACGTAGAAATGTCCATTCATTAACCATTCTGCGTTTTTCACACATGCTAGTCCCACATGCAACAAAATGACAGTATTTATCTGTAGGGTTTAACAAACTACAAGTCTAACAATGAATAGCTGAAATTGGATCAAATGGCTGTAAGCACTATGGGACTTAACATCTGAGTTCATCAGTCTCCTAGACTTAGAACTATCTAAACCTAACTAACCTAAGGACATTACACACATCCATGCCCGAAGCAGGATTCGAACCTGCGACCGTAGAAGCAGCGCGGTTCCGGACTGAAGCGCCTAGAACCGCGCGGCCGCAGCGGCCAGCTTCTAATAATGACGCCTATGGCTGCTGCTCCTTTTGTGACTTCCTCACTGTGAGGAGGTTCGAGTGGAAGTTTGTGGCCTGTTGGCCTTTACTCCCCTGGGAATCTTGTAGAGTCTTCTGTCTGTACTGTTGGTTGGGTCTGTACTGGCAAGGAGTGCCGATGTCCTATTTCTTGAGTTTGTCGATATGACGATTTTTCTTCTTCTTCTTGCTTGTTGCTGAGGGCTCTCCCTCGGTTGGGATACTGGGCATAGCGCATCCTGCTTTTTCATACTCTCCGTTGACCAGAGCGAAGATGATGTAGCGCATTTGCCACTCTGTGAAGATAGGGAAGGAATGATCAGATCGTAATCCTCCCTAGAAAGACCAACAAGGCCTTCTGGATACTCAATTGGTTGATGTGGGGGTGGAGGTTTAGAATGGTTAGGTGGAACGAAAGGATAAGGGTTGTCGTGGTGGGGGTATGTACCATCGCGAAGCGAGTCAGCGATCTTCTTCGTCACAGCGCTTGCGCTGTACATGTCTGGAAGCGGGAGGAATTGGACTTCTTCCCACTCTTCTTCTTGCGCTGCTGCTTCGGTGTCCGTCTTGTGCTGTGTCGCCTCCCCTTCGGCAGGCTCGTCGGTCTGCGTGGCCACCGTCGCGAACTCCTTCTCACGTGGAGGAGTCGTCTGGGTGGCGGTGTCCTCTGTTGCGGCGGGATCTTCTTTGGCTGAGCGAAGCACCTGTGTCAGCACAGCAATCTGACGCCGAGCCTCGCCCAGTTCCGCCAGCATGGCCGCCCTCTCTTCCGCCATGGCGGTTTTGAAGGCGGACATGGCTTCTTGTACGGCGTCGTTGAGGCTCCTGGTGACGACGTCTTCCGTACAAGTGACCACCTCTTCGTGTGTGGTGGTCACTTGCTTCTGCGTCTTCTTCTCCGGCCCGCGCCAGTTTCTTCTGTAGGCGCAGGAACGGGCGTTGGCCGCATGTGCGCCGCCGCAGTTGGCGCAAGTGCAGGGGGCGTCCTTCTGCTTCTTGCAGTCGCGTGTGTCGTGTGCTTGCGCACACTTCAAGCACGCAACTGCGCCGCTGCTGTGCTTGGCGACGTGGCCAAGCTTTTGGCAGCAAAAGCACTGCGCTGCAGTCTTCCTCTTCTTCTTGCCGGAAGTCCCTGCTATCGTGAGCAGCAACTCCGCCAAGGCAGCAGCTTTGCGTCCCCTTCCGCGTCCCGACATCTCGAGTAGCAAGAGCTACAGAGACAATCAGCTATGCGTCACTCACCGCAGCGTGAGCGGGAATCCCGAATGACGCCTATGTAAAAAAATGGCTCTGAGTACTATGGGACTCAACTGCTGAGGTCATTAGTCCCCTAGAACTTAGAACTACTTAAACCTAACTAACCTAAGGACATCACACACATCCATGCCCGAGGCAGGATTCGAACCTGCGACCGTAGCGGTCTCGCGGTTCCAGACTGCAGCGCCAGAACCGCGCGGCCACTTCGGCCGGCCGCATATGTAATGGTGCGTCAGTATTATCCAGGAGATAAAAAGAGAGTGATATCGTCCGGCAGTGGACGATGGCTTGCGCGCTTGTTTTTTGTAATATTCAAATGTCTTCAGAGTCTGTCTTTAATATCGATGTTTTTACCTGCGCGCTGAATTAGTCTATAATCTCTTAGGCGCGTCAGTCGCGCTGGATTCATTTCTCTTTGTAAATCGTCAAAACACATCATTACAATGCGTAGTTAAATATTATACATTGGCAAATAAATTGCTCTTGGCCGCTTTCATTACTTAGATCAGTGTTTTATGTGATGAGACGTGGCGTTGTGAAAATACATCTCATAGGCTATATAGGAGGTACGAAGAACCCATTCCCCAGCCGTCATGAAACCATAGAAGCAAGATTTATTCAACAGCATAAGGAAGAGTGTGTAAGAAGAAGGCCGATTAGGGCTTAACGTACCGACGACTATGAGGTCACTAGAGACGGACAGGTGAGGTACTGTACCAGAGGTGCACGCTGACCCTGGGAGGCAGCATTGACCGCAGCAAAAGAAGGAGGCGTGTGGCGGCGACTGAAGTAGTTCATTGGGCAAGTCGGAGTACTGTCACAGCCCCAGTAGTAGATATGTCGCCGTGGCGATACACCAGGTGGCAACACAGCCACCCCAGTACTGGGATGGACTTAATCCCTGGCGCCAGGAGGTAGCATGGGCCCCTGGCGAAGGATGCAGCGTCAGCGGCCTGCAGATGCGAGTCTGCGGCAGCAGAGGGCTAATGGCGGCCCAGCTTTTAGCCAGGTGTGAGTGGCACCTGATGTTGACTGTGAACTGTACAGGGTGTCTAGCCGACCTGGGCTGTCGGGTGTAGTTTACTGAGAATTTATCGAGAATTTATAATTTTACTTCACGCATGTAGCTGCAGCCGTACTACAGGCTTGCAACATGAGTTCTTGCAGTGTCTAGGTGCCAACCGGCCTATGCCTCAATACAGAAGGGATTCTTACTGGTAAAAGCCACTGGCAGTGTACGATTTTAGCATTCCACTGAATGCACTAAAGGTGACTACGCCACTGACTAGCCAGTAGGGAGGTCTGAGAAAGTGGTCACGTGGTAGCTAGTTGCAGCGTCCTCTGAGGCAGAGGGCAATGAAGTCGCCCTCTTGTGATCCAGCATCCGGACATAGCAGATGCTCTTGGTTTCTGCCTAGCTCTCCGATGGGTGTAGACAGCCTGGTGCCTTCTGCCACCATCTCTGCTCTCTCCATACCAGTTGCGGCACGTAAAGGAGCAAGGAACCCCGGAAGGCACCCTGGAGTCGGTTGACGTCAGTCAGCCGCGGGCCTCAGCTGGGAGGCTCCAGTTCAACTCCCAGCAGCGCCAGGACTAGGCGCAGACCCTGGACCAGCAGCTGGTGGTGGCAGCGACGCGTTAGGCGTGGGTCCACTTCTCGCTGCAGACACCGGTAGACGACAGACACTGCATGGCCGGAGTGGCTTTGATTCCTAGTAGCCCACCCCAGTCTTGTTTTACTAAGGTGTACGGGCGCAGGAACCAGACGTCGTCGGGTAACCCCGCGATCCACTGCGCCAGGCTGGTGGCCTGCATCAAGTTATCTCAGCGCTTTTGCTGTCCTATCAGAGGAATTTGAAGGCAGCATGCTAGCTCGCCTGCTTACAGGTCGCGAGTCGTGCTAGGGAAAGCTGATGACGTAAAAAAGGGGATTGAATCATTAACCTCGGGGCAGCACACCAACTAAAATCTCTCAGGACCGGAAAAATGACCAAACCTGGTGGGATACATATACTATTAAACGCATAATATTAACAAAAACCTGCTCCTCTTTTAGAAGCGGTGTACCATAAGTCGATGGAGGAATCAAGCGTCTTGTGATCAGAGAAAAGCGCAGGTCACTCCCGGTTTCAGAAGGGTCGTCCAACAGGTACACAAAACGATCTGACGTCGGTGTCTTGTAGAATTTTGGAACATGGTTTATGCGTGTTGCGTTATATTACTGGCCATTAAAATTGCTACACCAAGAAGAAATGCAGATGACAAACGGGTATTCATTGGACAAATATATTATACTAGAACTGACATGTTCACGCAATTTGGGTGCATAGATCCCGAGAAATCAGTATCCAGAACAACCACCTCTGGCCGTAATAACGGCCTTGATACGCCTGGGCATTGCCTCAAACAGAGATTGGATGGCGTGTACAGGTACAGCTGACCATGCAGCTTCAACACGATACCACAGTTCATCAACAGTAGTGACTGGCGTATTGTGACGAGCCAGTTGCGCGGCCACCATTGACCAGACGTTTTCAGTTGGTGAGAGATATGGAGAATGTGGTGTCCAGGGCAGCAGTCGAACATTTTCTGTATCCAGAAAGGCCCGTACAGGACCTGCAACATGTGGTCGTGCATTATCCCGCTGAAATGTAGGGTTTCGCAGGGATCGAATGAAGGGTAGAGCCACGGGTCGTAACACATCTAAAATGTAACGTCCACTTGTTCAAAGTGCCGTCAATGCGAACAAAAGGTGACCGAGACGTGTAACCAATGGCACCCCATATCGTCACGACGGGTGATACGCCAGTATGACGATGACCAATACACGCTTCCACTGTGCGTTCACCGCGATGTCGCCAAACATGGATGCGACCATCATGATGCTGTAAACACAACCTGGATCCATCCGCAAAAATGACTTTTTGCCATTCGTGCACCCAGGTTCGTCGTTGAGTACACCATCGCAGGCTCTCCTGTCTGTGATGCAGCGTCAAGGGTAACCGCAACCATGGTCTCCGAGCTGATAGTCCATGCTGCTGCAAACGTCGTCGAACTGTTCGTGCAGATGGTTGTTGTCTTGCAAACGTCCACATCTGTTGACTCAGGGATCGAGACGTGGCTGCACGATCCGTTACAGCCATGCGGATAAGATGCCTATCATCTCGACTGCTAGTGATACGAGGCCGTTGGGATCCAGCATGGCGTTCCGAATTACCCTCCTGAACCCACCGATTCCACATTCTGCTAACAGTCATTGGATCTCGACCAACGCGAGCAGCAATATCACGATACGATAAACCGCAATCGCGATAGTCTACAATCCGACCTTTATCAAAGTCGGAAACGTGATGGTTCGCATTTCTCCTCCTTACACGAGGCATCACAATAACGATTCACCAGGTAACGACGGTCAACTGCTGTTTGTGTGTGAGAAATCGGTTGGAAACTTTCCCTTATGTCAGCACGTAGTAGGTGTCGCCACTGGCGCCAACTTCGTGTGAATGTTCTGAAAAATCTAGTGATTTGCATTTCACAGCATCTTCTTCCTGTTGGTTAATTTTCGCGACTGCAGCACGTCATCTTCGTGGTGTAACAATTTTAATTGCCAGTAGTGAATGATATTTTTGAAATCCGAATATCTGTAGGAATCAACATGAGTTCCTAAAACAACGGCAGAGAATACACAGAGAGGCTGTGGCACGTTATTCAGCGCTCCCTGCGCTATCACGCCATACTACGGCTGTTGTTTTGAGTGTGAGAGAGTTAGCATATCGTTGTGTAAAATACACAATTACTAAGTTTCTTTTCGGATTTATGTCGACTTTGTGTTCAAAATATAAATGCACGCACATATCTCAAAAACAGACTGAAGATGTACATATTCTTACATATTGTGTTTCTTACCTATTCTGTGTTTTGTGTTCAGTGATGTATTTGTTTATTTGTATTATAAAGCTTGTCTCATTTCACAAGTCCCTCCAGATCCTCGTGCACCGTGCACTCCTCCTCACCTTCTGTATACACCTCCCGTCCCCGTCGCGGATCCTCTAAGACCTGATTCCTTTCCCCCAGCTGCTCCTTTTCCTCTAACATATCCGTGTCCTCTACACCTCCTACTGCCTTGATCCCTCTCATCCCCCGGTTGCCCCTCTCCTCTCCAACCCCTGCCCTCTGGCACGCCTTCACTGTTATGTCCCCCCTACCCTCCCCCTCTACACCATCTCCTTTCCCAAGGCAGCTTCTGTTGACTCCCCCTCCCGGATGATGCCCTCTCTCCCTCCATTTATCCCTCCTATCAACTCTGATCCTCACTTCCCCCTCCCTTCCTCTGTCCTTTTCCTGGGCTCCCTCTCCCCCCCCCCCCTTCCATCCTGTTTCTTCCCTGCCTACCCTCTTTCTGCTCCCTTCTCTCCCCTGAGTCCTTTTGCTTTCCACTCCTCTACCTTTCCCAACTCCCTCTCGTGTCTGCCCTGCCCCCCCCCTTATGAGACCTCTCCCTCTCTCGGCTCCTCCCCCCCCCCCCCCATCGTATTTGCTCTCCTTCCCCCTTTTTCCCCTCATCTGTCCAGGTCCCCAACTCTGCCCTTGGCTGTGGTGTGTCATCTTCGTGCCAACTTTTTATTGCAGTGTTTTATGTGAGTGTTAAGTGTTGTGCGTCTTTTCTGAAGTGTTGCAAAAAGAAATCATGCTGCCGCTGGATTTGGTTTTTACATCTCTTGCGAACAGAAACCAGGCTTTCGCCGTGTTTTTTTAATTGTCTGTCTACTATTTTACCTGTATGCTTCCTGTGTATTTTATTAGCATCGCCAACCCCATGTTTCATGTTTTAACTTCCACAATTTTCCCCCATTTTACAATTAAAGTCACAGTTTTTATCGCCTGCTTTTACTGTTTATTAGCTTCTTCTTCTCTTTTAAAAAATTTGCAAGAGCGGTGTGTTAAGCTGCTGCCAGCCCGCCCCCTTCAGGGGGAATCGAAACTCAATCAAGGGGGGAAAAAACTTGTCTCATCCAAGTTCTCCATGGCAAATACCTTTAGCCACATGATATTCCGAGAATTTTGTGACGATAGAGAACCTTAACAAAGGCAAGTATTACAATCTGTAACATTTCCGAAACGCCAGGAGCAGAAGAGCTTCTTTTCTTTGAGAGTGAAAACTTAAATTTCTGGATGAAAGGTAGAGGGTATTACGTCTTTTTTGTATGATTCAGTTCTTGACAGTTGTAATAGGCGTCATTCTAATAATTGTTTTTCCTGCTTTCTGGAAATTGTAAATAACGCATGCTTGAAGTGTAGAGTACAGACAGAAACGTTTGGAATTTAGTGTTAACAGATAGTTAGGACCATTTGTGTTTAAACCACCTGATTTTCGATATGCCAATTTCAGCATATTAATTTGCTAAGAATTTATGTTTTACTTTAATCTTATGCTTAATGTCCTGTTGCAGCTGATAGCAGTGATCCTCCTTCAATTTACACATAGTGTTCTTCAGCTGTGGGATTGAATGGTGTTTATTCTTTCGATGGAACACATACCACACATTCAAGTAACTGATAAGTCTGGGTGGGCAATGAATCCACTTTCTTTAGTGCGAATGCACAAATACGTCCGACCTCCTCGTATATATCGGCCGTGAGGTGCACCGAGATAGTCCGTGCAGTTGCGATACCACTGTGTCCCGAATGGCGCTGTGGTTACTGCACCCGCCTAGTAACCATAGTCTGCCGCCGGCAGTGCTGCGAGGCGGTCACGCGCCAGAGCGCTGCGGGCGAGGCGCGCAACGTGTGTTTGTGTTTACTTCGGCCGCTGTAAGTGCCGTTTTCCTTCTAGACCACCAAGGCGCACAACTATCGGAAGAAGACATTAAGTTTCAACTTTTGTTCCGACTTAGCCCGAACCAAGGCCCTGGAGGTAGAACGATTTATTCGCGATGAAGTTAAAATACTGTAACCTCCCCCTCACTTATCGACCTTAATGACAGTGAAAAATTAAACCGCGTGTACCTAATGGAAATTTGGGAAAAAGCAATCGTCACCGAAGTTAATTTGTCGGTAAAGAGGGAGGAAAGGGTTACATCTAAATGAAAGGAAAAATGCAAATGAAACTGATGGAAATTAATTTTGAAAAGGGGTAAAGTTAATAAAGAAAGTAAATGTGCGGCCGTTACGTTAACAATTAACCAGCAGTAATTAGATATTTGAGATTTGGGGGAAATTACGGTCGCCAGTCCTAAGGACAATTACTATAGTAACTGAAAAAGAAAGATTATTACACATATAATTAGCACTAGAAGCGTGGCAACTGAAGGTTCACAAGTGTAGTGTGAAAACTGAAAGTTTGTCAGAAGTAATAAATTTCACTACACTCTGACTTAATTTAGCAAAAGAATTAATAAAACCGGAAAATCGGAAGTTAATTTAGTGACTGAAGTTAATAGTGAGCTTTCTTTCTGAAGCACATCGAAATTCAGTAAAATACGGTTAGTCTTGGACTACCTCAACAATCATTTCAAAAGCTACTTGAATCTACGCAATCTAGAAATAAGAGATTTAACTTTGAACTTGAATTAAATGATTCTGAACAATTAACAATAGTAAAATTTAGTACGTACCAAGCTGAGCTGCAGTCACAGGTAAGCTAAAATACGGTAACAAAAATCGCACTCTTAATTTGTACTTGTGTAATCTGAATATTGTAGCCAGCTATGAATACTTTAACTGAACTTTGAAATTAAAATAGTGAAGTGGAATGATGCTGGCGTTTGAATTTCAACGACACTTGGGTTCATTCCGGAAAAGGAAGGGACCCTGCTTGGTAATGCAATTGGGACAATGAGCAACAAAGGTTCATGCTAAGTTGCTGTAATTTTGTGATGCAACAATTTTAAAAGTTTGAAAAGCTGAGGTCTGCCATACAGTTCTAAAACTTTACGTGCTTCCTGTCTTCCTTGTTGGTTGATTGAAGGTTTGAAGCCGTCGATCGAGGAGGTGGCGACAGTCACTCATTGTCGGCCATCGCTGTTGCAGAAGCTGGATGTTGGTGCGCCTTCTTCTCGACATGGTCACCAGACGAAACGGGCTCTTGATGCACGCCAGCTAATGCTTCCCGTCCGCGACACCATGTCAGAAACTATCATCGCAAGTCGAGCGCAATTACATGCTGCCAAACCCCGAAAGCGCGGCAACTCGCGAGAGCTTCACACAACACACCTGCTCCACTCGCTACTCCAGCCAGACTCCCCCTGCCCGCGCTCCACGCGGTAGAGTTAACACTACCAAGGATCCTAAACACTTTCGTTCTCCACACGACCTATCGATGTATTCGTTCGATAGTATAGTTTTCCCTAGGCCAGACCCAGCGTACAAATACAAATAATATTCACAAAACAAACCAATTATACATCGACATAAATGCATATATATACAAATAGTAAAACAATTACAATATACAAAGACACGGAAATGTTATATCTTCAGGTAACAAAATAAGGAAAAACATTTGCAGTGCAATAGATGGAAATAGGAGGATATGCATTTCCGGCGTTACACGTGCCCCACATTGTCTGAGGATGTTCGTGTAACCTAAACAGACTCAGAAAATGTCCCAAAAAAGAAACAGCGGAAATGCATATGGTCAAAACATCAACAAAATTTAGCATTCGCCTAATTAACCATAAATCAATTTTTAGACGATAATAATTGAGTGGAGACACTCCTAATCTTATTCCACTCTGTCATCTTGCACAAAATAAAACAGGTTGACAACATATTAAAATTCATAGAAAACATAGAAAATGGTTTAGCTATTCCAAAATCGTCAAAATTCGTAACACTATCAAGAAATGGAATACTATTTACAAAATTAATCAGAGTACATGGTCATAAAAACAGGTATATCAAAATACGCAAATTAATTATTAATTACATATTATACACATTTTATATAACCTTTTCATAATTAATACTCTCGCCATGAGAGTCCAATTTACGCTAAACAAGAAAATAATATTCAGTAGATCGAAAAAACCATAAATATTGACAACAGAATTCTTTCACATCAGCTGTCCGGGAAGAAAAACAACTCCGCCTTCCGTACTCGTAAGTACAAAGAATGCCGACAGCGGCACAAGAGCCGACAGCGGCACAAGAGCCGACAGCGGTTCCGCCTCGCCAGTATTGTTGCGCCCGCCTGTGCGGCACGCTTGATCTCACTCGCCCTTGTAACGGCATTTCCACAACGTCCGTTTGACTGAATTCTTTCGGAAAAACTCACTCCCATGTAATCTCAAGGAGTCCCTTAATACTATCACAGTGGATAACTCAACACTGTCCATCATCACGCACATGTACTAGCCTGAAACTTAAAACAGCGTCTAAGTACATCGACAAAGACTAGTAAAACACACATTCATGAAATCTTACAGCAAGTTACAAAATCATATTTACATTCCTTAATCTACTGTGACTCAGCTGAAAACTTAAACTAGCAGCTTGGTTTCAAAATTGATTAATATTCAGTAACACTTAAATCATTTAATCAACATTAATTACTTATTAATTACAACTTCTTTAATGACCTCTAGGTCAGGCAAAAGCATCGCAACATGGCACATCCTTAAATCTTACACTCTATATTTACGTACTGTACAAATTACCCATTGTGTGGTATTAATCGATCCTAGGTTGGTACAATTTCAAGTCTACAATATTCCGTATACCTAATCGTTTTCCAGAGCTTGGATACTCTAAGCAATAAGCATTTGTGTGAGGTATACCAATGACTTTATATGGTCCATTATAAACAAACTTAAATTTAGAGATTTCATGGTCTATCTCGCTCGATTTCTCATGAGCTTTTACAAGTACTAAGTCTCCGATTGCAAACTTAGCAAAACGCGCTTTAGCGTCATGACGACGTATGCGAGCGTCGGCTTTTAGCTTCATTACTTCTCGCAAACGATCTTTTTTCACACCAATACTAATGTCAATCTGTGGAGGGAATTTGATTATCTCTTCCAATTCACTTTCTACACTTTTGTCAATGCCGAGATTCCTCACGTTATGGTGGTTCAAATTAATTCCTATGTCAATGTCATCCGGCCAGTTAACAATGTGTATAGGTTGGTATTGCCTATGCACACCGCCTCCTGCCTCATCAAAACTAACTACTATTGCTTTATCTTGTGACGTACATGTCAAAGTTTTGCTTTCGCAATTAATCACTGCACGGTACTTTAATAGCCAATCCAACCCGATAATTACTTCCGTAGTTAAGTCTGGCACGACGAAAAACTCTTGTTCAAATCGTGCCCCACATATCTCGAAGTTGACAAAAATCTGTTTTGTGACCGGTTTACTGGCCTTCCCAGTAGCACCGATAATTTTCACTCCTGTTACTGGCATAACTACGATACCAGGTCTGTCTTTCAGTAACTCAAATATTTTCCCAGATACAGCACTCAATTCTGCACCGGTGTCAATCAACAAGTTTAGTTTTAGGCCGTGCATATTAACAGACACTACTATCTGTCTACACTTGTCCTCGTCTGTTTCTTTATTTTCCCACAGTAAATCCTCGTCTATATCCAGGTCATTCCAGAAAAAACCATTCGGCTTTGATCCTAAATCCGGCTTATCTGGCGGCTTTTTCATCCTCTGTTCACATACAGTTTTAATTTCAACACGTTTGTCCTGAGGCTTAGTCTGTAGCTTCGCCTCCAATACCGAAACCTTTTCCTCTAACTCGTCAACTAGTGAGTGTTGCTTTGCTATCAATTCACTAATTGTCACCTTCGTTGATTCCTCTTTAGTCAGATTGATCTCATCTGCCAATCTACCTGGAGAGATGTGCCCAGTAGTATCTGCAATTACTTCCTCTAGATCTGCGCAACCCACACTGTTATCGTCTGACCGTATAATGTCAGCTCTAACCTCATACACGCTGTAATCTATGTGCTTTACTACCAATCGTGTCCGGCTATCACTAAAATTTTGGTAATCTTTCTCCTTAATACTCTCGCAATGTTTAAACTGGAGTTTTGCGTCGGATGGGTCGGCCACTTCTAACACTATAACTTTCGATAAAGTCTGCCGGTTAGGGCCAGAACTTTCCGTTACTACTTCAACATCCATCTCCTGCGGGACGAAACACGACGAATCTTGCTCGTGCTCCCCATTAACATCAACTATTTCTAGTAAAGTCTGCCGGTTAGGGCCAGAACTTTCTATCTTTACACAAACACTATCTTCCCGCGGGACGAGACGCGGAAAATCCTGCACGCGCTCCCCATAAACACTTCTCCCATACAGGCCCCTATAATCTCTTAGTTCGTCGTATAAGCGACCGAACTGCCTTAACCAGACCTGATCCCTCTCTGCATCCCCTCGCTCGATGACGGACGTGTTATCCGACATCTGATCTTCTCTCAATAATTGCGAATCATTCTTAGACTCAATCTCCAGTTCCACTGTGGGTGTTACAGCTGCCACTTTATCATCGATTTCCGGAACACTACTTAAATTGTTCTCATTGACAGTGAATGTATTTTCTACTGCCGTGTCTACAGCTGATCTACTACTTGTGGGCGCACTCCTTTCTCCTAACACTGGCACACTCTCCCGCCGTTGATTATTCCACACGGAATTTTCATAACGACGACACCTGGGTTTTCTCCTGTTATTGGGCCGCCAAAATTTCTCCACGCCCGGTCGGCCCCTCACCGGCGCGGCTAATGGTTTCCCTGTCTCGTCCCAGCAGATACGCTCCCCGGATGCTGCTGAGGCGGCTGATCACACCCTCTGGCGTTATTACTATTCTGCGAAGCCCGTATCACGCTAGTGTGATACTGGTTTCCGTCATTCCTGTTATTATTTGCATTGTACTTATTGTCATTACGGCCCGAACCACTATTGATATTGCTGCCAAAGTTGCGGTATGCATTATTCCCATAGTTATCATTGTTGTGGTTGCTGTGGTACCCGTTGTTGTTACCACGGACTCCACCACTGTCGCGATTATTGCGCCAATTGTCCTCGTCCTCAACTCTTTCCAGGAAATCATTGATTGTCCTGTGATTGCTTCCTACGTAGCGTTTTGTGTCATCTGGAAGCTTCCTGTAGAGTTCCCAGACTATTTCGGATTCCGTGCGGCGATCACGCAAATATTCTAACTTGCGGATCCAGCCCTCACAAAACTCCTTCATCGAACCGCGTGAATTCGCATCGAAAGGCGTCGATACGACAAATTCGCGCCAGACACTTTGCTGTTTTTGCTCTGACCAGTATTCAGCCAGAAACAAATTTTTAAACTCGTCAAAAGTCAGGTTCGTAATGTTGAGGTTTAAGCCCCAACGCTTGGCATCACCAGCCAGCACATCAATAACCGCATTAATTTTTCTCTCATTAGTCCATGATCTGGGTAAAACTCTTTCACAATTTTTAATGAAATCCGTCGCGTGTATACCGCCTTTTTTCAAGGGGTCGAACCGCTCCTCTTTCGTCAACAATTCCGAACTATGTGCACAGATTGACACATAGCTCTGTTTTTCGTCAAGTTTCTTTTCTAATTCCGACACTCTCGTAATTACTTGGCAAGTGGTTGTCGCAAGCGTTTCTATTTCCCTTTTTTTCTCTTCGCAGGTATTAGCCTGCTTCGTCACTTTGGTATCTACTTCGGATACTAAAGCCTTTAAAGTTCCCACCTTCTTTTGATCCTCTTTTTTCACTAATTGAATTTGTTCCGTCACCTTATTCTCGATGATCGGAGCAACTGATTCTCCTACACTTTTCTCGATTCTGCTAATTTCGGAATAAAAACGAGTATTTATGCTCGCAATTTCCGCCTGAACGCCTATCATTTCCTGTTTAAGATTACCGATTTCGGTATTAATTACAACAATATCTTCTTTGATTTTATCAGCTTTTGTGTTAACAACTCCAACATTGTTGTTAACAACGTTAATAGCTTTGTTCTGATTGTATAGCATCCGTTCAATTTTTTCAGACTGAGCTTCTTGCTTGGCGCCTGAGCTTCTTGCTTGGCAGCCTGAGCTTCTTCCTTGGCAGTCTGATCTTCTTGCTTGGCCGATTGACTCTTGATTTCGTTAATCAAAACATTCAATAAATCAGTTAAATTCCCGGAAACTACCGGTTTTACTTCTGTAGCGGCTTCCTCTTTAATTGTCCCCCCGTATTCGTCATCAAGGGACTCAGATTTGATTTTCACTTCCGATTCCGAAACATTTTCTAAGGTTTGGAATTCCATTTCTGCTCTTTGTTGCGTTTCGGCGGTCGCGTCTTCCATGCTAGCCGCCTGCCCCTGAACAATGGGTACCGCGGTGCGCGTTTCCCACTGTTCCACCGATTGTTCCGTATCCAAGTCTACCAAATTTTGGCAATTGTTGCCTTTCACTCATTTTAATAATTTTCAATATAAATGCCAAATCTCAAATCTAATTAGGATTCCTCACACTAATATTCTCGCTGACGTATCGACCATTTCGTAACCAGTATTTTGTTACGAGATTTGCACAATGCAAAATTCGTGTCCAGAACAACCTCAAATTCGAAGATTGTCCTGTCACCAGGTCGCAACGTGTAACCTCCCCCTCACTTATCGACCTTAATGACAGTGAAAAATTAAACTGCGTGTACCTAATGGAAATTTGGGAAAAGCAATCGTCACCGAAATTAATCTGTCGGTAAAGAGGGAGGAAAGGGTTGCATCTAAATGAAAGGAAAAATGCTAATGAAACTGGTGGAAATTAATTTTGAAAAGGGGTAAAGTTAATAAAGAAAGTAAATGTGCAGCCGTTACGTTAACAATTAACCAGCAGTAATTAGATATTTGAGATTTGGGGGAAATTACGGTCGCCAGTCCTAAGGACAA
Organism: Schistocerca cancellata; assembly: GCF_023864275.1. Taxonomy (NCBI): domain Eukaryota; kingdom Metazoa; phylum Arthropoda; class Insecta; order Orthoptera; family Acrididae; genus Schistocerca; species Schistocerca cancellata. The sequence continues at coordinate 743,271,846 of NC_064627.1, forward strand.
TTACTATAGTAACTGAAAAAGAAAGATTATTACACATATAATTAGCACTAGAAGCGTGGCAACTGAAGGTTCACAAGTGTAGTGTGAAAACTGAAAGTTTGTCAGAAGTAATAAATTTCACTACACTCTGACTTAATTTAGCAAAAGAATTAATAAAACCGGAAAATCGAAAGTTAATTTAGTGACTGAAGTTAATAGTGAGCTTTCATTCTGAAGCACATCGAAATTCAGTAAAATACGGTTAGTCTTGGACTACCTCAACAATCATTTCAAAAGCTACTTGAATCTACGCAATTTAGAAATAAGAGATTTAACTTTGAACTTGAATTAAATGATTCTGAACAATTAACAATAGTAAAATTTAGTACGTACCAAGCTGAGCTGCAGTCACAGGTAAGCTAAAATGCGGTAGCAAAAATCGCACTCTTAATTTGTGCTTGTGTAATCTGAATATTGTAGCCAGCTATGAATACTTTAACTGAACTTTGAAATTAAAGTAGTGAAGTGGAATGATGCTGGCGTTTGGATTTCATCGACACTCGGGTTCATTCCGGAAAAGGAAGGGACCCTGCTTGGTAATGCAATTGGGACAATGAGCAACAAAGGTTCATGCTAAGTTGCTGTAATTTTGTGATGCAACAATTTTAAAAGTTTGAAAAGCTGAGGTCTGCCATACAGTTCTAAAACTTTACGTGCTTCCTGTCTTCCTTGTCGGTTGATTGAAGGTTTGAAGCCGTCGATCGAGGAGGTGGCGACAGTCACTCATTGTCGGCCATCGCTGTTGCAGAAGCTGGATGTCGGCACGCCTTCTTCTCGACACGGTCACCAGACGAAACGGGCTCTTGATGCGCGCCAGCTAATGCTTCCCGTCCGCGACACCATGTCAGAAACTATCATCGCAAGTCGAGCGCAATTACATGCTGCCAAACCCCGAAAGCGCGGCAACTCGCGGGAGCTTCACACAACACACCTGCTCCACTCGCTACTCCAGCCAGACTCCCCCTGCCCGCGCCCCACGCGGCAGAGTTAACACTACCAAGGATCCTAAACACTTTCGTTCTCCACACGACCTATCGATGTATTCGTTCGATAGTATAGTTTTCCCTAGGCCAGACCCAGCGTATAAATACAAATAATATTCACAAAACAAACCAATTATACATCGACATAAATGCATATATATACAAATAGTAAAACAATTACAATATACAAAGACACAGAAATGTTATATCTTCAGGTAACAAAATAAGGAAAAACATTTGCAGTGCAATAGATGGAAATAGGAGGATATGCATTTCCGGCGTTACAATACCACCAACGGATTTAATTGGTATCCACTTGTCCATAGTTAGCAGTGCCGTCTACGTCAAAATGATCAACGATGCGGCGTGCGACAAGGTGCTTCAAGAAGCAAAACGTGGACTGCGCTTCTGTCATTCCGACGGCAACGTCGGAGCCGTTACCGTCGATCACGCAGGTCTCGGCACACGGACGATAAGGATCTTCGAACTGCCGTTGGAACTACCTGCAGACGTCGTCATCGAGGCGCTCCGTCGCTATGGCAACGTTCTGGAACATGTTGCAGAACGCTGGGTACAATCTCAAACCTATCCAGTTGTAAACGGTGTTAGACAGGTCCGCATCGAGTTGCAGAAACACGTGCCTTCCTATCTACCTATCGGAGGCTGCCGTGCCATTATAATGTACGACGGCCAACCTCGGACCTGTTCCGGTTGCGGGAAAGGTGGTCATCTACGGTCTGAATGCATTCAATGACGTGTCGCGCAGCTCCCGTTGTCGGAGCACCCACGATGACCGCCCTACCGGTCACTTACGCAGCGGCTCTTGCCGCGTCTACAGTTTCGTCCAGTCCGTCGCCCGGTCCCTCCGATCGGCACGTCCCACCGTCCCAGTCACCTACGGACGGTGCAGACGTCCCACCTGACAACCTTGCCACCGAACAGGCTCCCGCACCGGACGCTGAGGAGACCAGTACATCTTCACAACACCTGTTTGACAATTTCATTGTACCCACCAACGCCTTCCCCCCAGGTCGACGCTCCTCCTTGCCGTCGTCCGACGCTGAGGAACACGTGCGCAAACAACGCTCGCCACGTAGGCGCAAACGCCGCCGCCGTTCACCCACGGGCTCTCAAAGCGTCGCCACCCGCGACGACGAAGACGACACCCAAACAGCCGACATTTCCACGCAGAGGTCGGCGGACAACTTTCACGATGAACAAGACGTTTCGCAGGACGGGACCACCGTGGAGGTCGTCACGCACAATGTAACGATCGGTGCGCAGGTTGAGACGCCTGTCTCCCCGCCGACAACTCCAGATCTCTCTCACCACGCAATTCCCATGGACATTGGACAGACCCACGGCACAGGAGCATGGGGCGACGACGTTGAGGAAGGTACACCCCCTCCTCCGGATGAGTTGCCTACGCCGGACAAGGCTGCCTGTTAACATCAAAAGCGAGAAACTGCAGCTGATGGGACGGGACTTCCTGTCGGTGCCCTCCTTATACTTCCCTTGGTAGATGCACGTCCACCACCACTGAAACAAACGTAGCGGTTCGCAACACTGAACATCAACATGATCGGCACTGCACCCAAGCTGCAGCTCCTATGTGACATGCTTCGGGCCTTTGACGTCGACGTCGCCCTTCTTCAGGAAGTACGCGTTGCCACACTACCACCAGTCTACGGCTACGACTCATACACGTCCACATGCGAACAATCAGGGCGTAGAGTGGCTTTCTACATACGCGAAGGAATCCCACTCAAGGACATGACAATCATTCCCTGTGGAAGGGACACGACTGTTACCATCTTCGACACGCGCGTCGTCAATATCTACGCTCCGTCTGGCTCGAAGAACCGCCGGCAGCGGTCCACTTTCTTCGGACATAACGTGGCTCCCCTGTTTTCTGGACGCTATGTTCGCCTTAGCATGGGAGGCGATTTCAACTGCGTCCTCCATCCTCAGGACCAAACGCCTGGTTATTCGCCATGCCCGGCGCTGCTCACCTTAATCGAAGATTTTCATCTAGTGGACGTTTGGGAGAAAATTCATGGCAATACCCCCGGTTTTACCCATTATACAGCACATTCTGCGAGCAGACTGGACCGGTTTTATGTCTCTGCCCACCTTGGCAACGAAGTCGCCCAAGCTGAAAGATGGCCCCTTCCATTTTCCGACCACTGCGCCCTCATTTGCTCCCTGGCTCTGCCACCTCAGTCAATGGGGCGCAGCAGAGGTTACTGGAAGCTTAATGCCTCCCTACATAATGATCCACACTGCCGACAATGTATTGCCACTACATGGGCGTCTTGCAAAAGACGCCGCCCGCAGTACACATCCACGTTCCATTGGTGGCTAAAATGTGCCAAATCTGCGATCAGAAAGGTCTTCATGCAATGTGGCAAGGAAGCAGCAGCAGAGCATCGAGACACCACAAATTTTCACTACGCCGTACTCCGTGAGCTCGATGCGCTCCCTCCATCACCTGAAACCCATAGTGAACGACAGCATATTAAAGCTCGTCTCCTCTCTCTCCAACGTGCACGACTGCATGGTGTCGTGGTGCGTTCCCGACGACAAGACCTCCTCCACGACGAAACACCATCCACAATCCATGCCGCATCCGACTATAGTCGTCGACGTCGACTTTTCGTCCCCAACATCACGACCTCCGACGGTGTTCACCATGCAACACAGGCGGCAGTGGTGTCTGCCTTTGCTGAGCATTACCGACAATTTTTCAACTGCGTCCTCCATCCTCAGGACCAAACGCCTGGTTATTCGCCATGCCCGGCGCTGCTCACCTGATCGGACCCTCACCGTAGCGGAGTCAACGTCCATGATGTCTGCAATCACCGCAGAAGAGGTGGTAGATGCAACCAACAAGGGGGCCAAGAACAAGTCACCAGGACCAGATGGTCCGCCGTGGAGTTTTACCGGGCGTTCACCACGTTAATGCTTCCTCGCTGGATGGAAATGATTCAGGAACTCTTTACTCCGTCCTTCCCAATTCCACCTGAATTCGTCACTGGCATTCTTCTACCTGTGCCTAATCCGAAGGACCGAGCGAGGTGGCGCAGTGGTTAGCACACTGGACTCGCATTCGGGAGGACGACGGTTCAATCCCGTCTCCGGCCATCCTGATTTAGGTTTTCCGTGATTTCCCTAAATCGCTTCAGGCAAAGGCCGGGATGGTTCCTTTGAAAGGACACGGCCGATTTCCTTCCCCATCCTTCCCTCACCCGAGCTTGCGCTCCGTCTCTAATGACCTCGTTGTCGACGGGACGTTAAACACTAATCTCCTCCTCCTCATAATCCGAAGGGAGGGTCTCATGTCTCTGCATATCAGCACCTTACACTGATGAATGCAGACTATAAAATCTATGCACGCCTCTTAGCAGCGCGCATGCGCACCGTCTTACCTACGGTCCTTTCACCGGAGCAGACTGCACGTGGTTGTGGGGCCACCTTACAAACAGCCCTAGGAGAATGCCGTGACCTAATAGCGCTGGCGTCGGTTTGTCGCCTTCGTGCAGCACTGGTATCCATCGATTTCACGAGTGCCTTTGATCGCGTTCGACACCCATTCTTCCTCATGGTGGCGACACGTATGGGGTTCCCATTACTTTTTGTCGATGCCATTCGCCGGTTACTACTTCCCGCTGTCTCGATGGTACAAGTCAATGGGAGGCGTGTAGGACCGATTCCTATACGCCGCTCCATGCGTCGAGGATGCCCTATGTCTACTTTACTATATGCCATTGCACTTGAGCCCCTCATCACTGGTCTTACCTCTAGACTGCAGGGTCTCACTTTACGTGACTGCACCTTTCACTGCAGGGCTTATGCGGACGACCTCCTCTTTCTCACCTGCTCCTCCACGGACCTCAATGACGCTATCCAATGGATCCACTAGTATGGAATTCTTTCCGGTAGCATTCTTAATGTCCGTAAATCGACTATGATGCACATTGGGCGCGGCTTCCCGGCAATGGTGCCGACCCCACTCCCAGTCAGTACCACCCTTCGTTACTTGGGTATCGAATTTACGAGCTCCACACACCGCACAATGGCTCTAGCTTACCGGCTGCTTTTGCAGTCGATTCGGCACCATGTCCATGGTCAAGTGCACTGTAACTTAAACCAACTCCAACGTGTGTCCTATGTCAACATGAATGTCGCCCCTAAACTGGTACACGTCGCCCAGATCCAATGCCGGTACTCATTGGCTGCCGCATCCAATCAGCCTTTGGATATTTCGTGTCAGCAAGGGCACTTTTCAAAGTCCGCTACAACACTCTAACACTGCCTCCTGCAAAAGGTGGCCTCGGACTCGTCAACGTGCGGGCACGATCTTCTGCACTCTTTGTCCATGCTACGTTGCGGCAATGGCGGGGGCCGGTCCCGTCCTTAACACGCAGTCTCTTCGATATCCTCCGACCAGCTTCTCTCGGTCCACTGATCAATGTGGCACCTATTTCTCCATTATTGTACCACGTCGCCCATTGTTTCATAGAACTCAGCTACGTTCGGGCCGATCTTCCAGTCACCCGTCTTCCCCGTACAAAAGATTATTATCGTTTGTTTATGCTGTCCAACCCTTTCGACCCCATGGTGCTACAGGACCCTGACATTAACTGGCGAACGGTTTGGGGGTGTGCATGCACCCTTTTTACCGTCGTCTGTGTCTGCAGTCTGGTTTGTTTTAGTCTATGGCAAATTCCCGACTAATAGTCGACTTTATCGCATAGGACTGGCCACCTCCCCACTCTGCCCTGACTGTCAGCTCGAAGACACCAACGAGCACCGTCTTACGTGCCCCCTAAAACGAAACGTATGGCTCCTCATCCAACGAATCGTGGGCTTTTACCTCCGTGCCCCGCCAACAACGGTAACCCTGGCTTTCTTGCTGTTGCTCCAGACATTTCACTACCCTCTTGCTAAGCACCATACCCTAATCTGGTTTCGAGGACAGGCTTTAGAATACCTGTTTCAGAGTGGTCCGCATACAGTCCTTGACTTCTGGTACAAAGTTGTGACCGCGCATAGCACCCTCACCCGAAAACCATTTTACCGACAAACTTTTGCCGGTAATCTCCGCAGCGTCTTCCTTGACCCCCTCAAAGTTGGGTGTGCCATGCCTACCTGTCACATGATGCAACACCCTTATCCACGTTCTCATGCATCGACCACAAAAAATAAAAAAAGGAAGAAGACAGATTATGTTATATTTTGTTGTATTTAATGTTTTTCTAATATTTTTTTTTAACTAACAGTCATTTGTATATGTTTAAATGGTACCTTGAAGAACTCTTGCATAGTGTACATATATGTATTGTTAGTTGTTCAATAAAGATTATTGAAAAAGAAAAGAAGAAGACGGAATGTTATGTTTTGTTGTATTTAATGTTATTCTAATATTTTGTTTAACTAACACTCATTTGTATATGTTTTAAATGGTAACTTGAAGAACTCTTACATAGTGTATAAAAAAAAGTAAGCAGGAGATCGTTGCTTCGAATCCCTGTCTGGAACACATTTTCGCTCGTCGCCGCTGATTCCGCTTAACGTCCCATTGCAGCTGATAGCAGTGATCCCCCTTCAATTTACATATACTTTATATGTTGTTTCCTATGTGTAATTTCATTATGTGTAGCTATGAAAATAACGTTACGTCTTTAATTTGTAATTTGTTATTTTGGCGTTTTGTTACATTCTTCCATGGCTTTATTATGTCGTTGCTGACATCGTATCCTAACTGCGACTAAAGCTGTGTGAGGAATGGATTAGGAAACCAGGCGCCTTAATCATACCAAAGGTACAAATTTGAAAAAGGTTGAAAACCTATTTTGAGAAAATATTATTTTATTTTTGTGGATGTCTGTTGATAGCTTAAAAAAACAAGGATCCATTATACGCCAAACAAAACGTATTATTTAAATTATTCAGATATAGTAATGCTCATTTAAGGGTTAAAACTTGAGCAATCGTAGCCTACATGTTTTAAATTATAGCTCCGTATTCCAGCAGGAGCCCTTTAGGTGAAAAGTATGAAGAGGAGATTAGTCTGTGAAGAAATCTTCGCATGCTTTTATACATGGATACTAATTTTCTACAGTTTGGATCTACAACAGGTAGTTACGTATTTTAAAAAATAACTTCAAATAATTGCTTAAATAAAGTAAACTGCGCAAAGCCTAAATTTATCTGATACTGAATCTTGGAAATCGAAGTATGGCTAAAGTGTAGTATTGGACCCCTCCACCCCCTTTTCCTGAATTGTTGGCTGTGGTGACAGACTTACCGTAGCACACCATAACATTTAAGTTCTTCCCATATTTACCTGTACTTTGCTATGCTTAACGCACTTTTCTTCTTAAAAACTACAACTGCTCAGTAAATACAGAAAACTTAGTTTATGACAAAATATTGCGTGTTATGTACATACTCCTATATGTTAAGTAAGCAACGAAAAATGCAAGGGAGTTCCACTACGTAACTTTGCAAAATTTGACTCTATATGTAAGCGAAATAATTTGATTCGTGCGAGAGGCAAGGCAGTATATTGGATATTATTTTAATAGACATACGATCCAACAAATATTTCATTGCATATCCGACTGCATGGGTGAAATGAATGGTGCAAACAATCGTAATTGGCGTAATCTTTCTGTCGAACGTTCGGCTCTGAAACCTTTGTCATTCTTCGAAAATTTTCTGTCGAAAATGCGATACTAAAACACTCGAAAGTGAAACCTAAACTAAATTTTACAGAGCGTTTCTTTTACGGTAAATACTCTGCTACTGATCTTCTAAGGTTACAGTAATTAATCAAAGCTACGAACACTGTGAAGAGACGATGTACATAAAGTGCTAGTGCGCTACAGGCAGAGATAATATGGCTTCTGGCTACACCTGCTAAACACTAACAATTGCAATTGCGTAATTTCCTTACGCATCGTCAAGTACTACGTCTCTTTCTTTCGACTTCCGAAAAAATGGTAGAGGGTGGATCAGTTTTTTGCTCCTCTCTGGTCGCGCTGCCGCCTCTCTATGGTATTCTATCTCCTTGCGTGAAACGTAGCTCGCTCTTTTGGTCCACGAGACGCAGAAAGCTGAAGATAACCAGCGCCCTGGCTGGTGCCGTGTTCCTTTTGTTCTGGAAGGCGTTCGATACAGTTCCGCACTGCCGCCTACGGGCGAAATACGAGGGTATGGAATGTCATCTCAGCTGTGTGATTGCACTGAACAGTTTCTAGCAAACAGAACACTGTATATCATTCTCAAAGGACACAAATCTTCAGACGAGTAAGTAACTTCGAACGTACTTCAAGGGAATGCTGCAGGCAATATCAATGACGTAGTGGAAAACTGCAAAAGTTCCATGATGTTTCTCATGGATCACGCTGTTGCACACCGAGAGGCCGCAGTGCTAGAAATTTGTACTGAAAAGCAGGAAGATCTGCAGAGGGTCGACACTAGCTGCAGGAATTGACAGTTGATCCTCAACATAAACAAATATTACATATTACGCATAAATTGACAGAAATACCAGTTATTGTATGATTACAAGGTGAAGAACATTCAACGGAAGCAGTCATACCCGTTAAATGTCTGGCTGTGCGAATAAGGAGTGATTTAAAGTGGAACCACCTTATAAAACTAAATCCAGGTAAGGCAGATGCCAGATTGAGATTCATTGGAAAAATCTTCAGGAAGTGTAGTCCACCGACGTAGAACGTCGCTTTCCAAACCCTCGTCCGACCAATATTTGAATATTGGTGGTCAGTCTGGAATTCATACAAGATATAGGAAAAAGTGAAAACTCAAAGGAGTGGCGCATTTCGTCATAGGTTCATTTAGCAAGCGCGAAAGCATCACGAGGATGTTCATCTATCCCTAGCAGCAGACGCCAGAAGAGACTTCGCACACTGCAATGTAGGTTTACTGTTAAAATTTCAAGAGCGTATTTTTCTAGAATAGTTAACCAATATATTGATTACTCCTATATATATATATATATATATATATATATATATATATATATATATATATATATATATATATATATATATATATCGCTAACTGATCATAAAGGCATAATTACAGAGATTTGTACTCACGCAGAGGCATAGCAACAATACTTCTTCCCGTAGAGGGTTCGTTACTGGAACAGGGTAGGTTCACAAAGTACCCTGTGCCACACAGGGGGTGTCCCACTTAAACATTACAGTGCAAACACCTCTGGAATAACAACAGATACTGAAAAACGACTTTCATGGGTATGAGTGTAAGACAGGGCCTCATGAAATTCTAAATCGTAAACAAATATAAGTTTCGACCCAAACTTACGTTTTTTTTCTTTTTTCTTTTTTTAAACAGCCGTTGGTTGCATCGAAATACGTCAATTACATCCCGAGAAATTGAAAAGCGAAGTTGGCCCATGAAATAAACGAAACGCGCCGCTATTATACATCCCGAGACCCAAACGTGAACCCCACGTTGTCCGTAACCGCGACGTGATTTGACGTACGAAATCTTACTTTCATTGTTTCCACGAGGACCTAAAGTAATAACAGGGTATCCTGCCACAAACACTGATCCGTCGCTATAACGCTTTCATCTCGGGATGTGTAATACCAGCGCGTTTCGTTTATTTCAGGCGTCAACATCGCTTTGCACTTTGTCAGAATGTGATTGACATATTGCAATGGAACCAACGCCATTCTTTTTGTGATTCTTCATGTAATTGATTGGACAGGAAACAATAATAAGCATCCATTTAAAAACAGTTTGTGTTGAAACTAATAGTTGCCTGCGTTTTAGAATGTCTCATAATATTTATTTTCATGAACCCGAGTCTTACATTCACACCAGTGAAAGTCCTTTTACAGTATCTATTTTTGCTCCAGAGATATTTGCGCTCCAGTATTTAAGTTGTACACGTAGACGTAGAAATACTAAAAATCTGCTCCTGATTTTTCGAATGTACAGACTGATCTCTAGCAAATGTACTGAAGTCAGAAATGATGAGGCAGATCAGTTATATCGATTGAAACAGTTCCGTGTGACCACACCTGACGCATTTCCAGACCCGTTGTCGTTGTCGACGTGGAGCTCTTTGAGTCAACTACACGCACAGTGGTGGAGCTCTGCCTGCGGTGATCGACCTGCTCCGCGTTGTTTGGGAGACTTGATGACGTCACGCACCCCGCAGCCGGCAGCAGGCAGGCCTCCTCGGGGAAGCGGCACAAAGTGAATTCCAGACGGAGAGCAAGCAGACCCGTCCCCCCTCGTCTTTTATGCACACCGCGGAGGATTCCGACCACAGAAAGCAGACCACGTTTCTCCGCCAGCGCCGGGAAACGAAACTCTTTCTCGTGTAGCTCTCCCGAGATGAGTAAGCACTCGGGCACGAAATTCGTCAGTGCTGCATTGTTACAGCCTGGGTGGCCTCTCGATGGGAAATAGGATGTACTTGTTTAGAATCGCAAAACTTTATCTTGAAATGAAAATTACCATTTTCTGCACTTCAACCACTTACTCGAAATAAAAAACAGTTCGTCGTGATGTTTTATCCACATTTGCCGTGAATGTCTCAAGAATTTTACGTGAATACTCTTAGTATAATGAACATATATTCGAGACACCTATGGTTTCTTAGTCATTGCATTCCTTGTGAATTGACAAGACTTCAGTTGTATTTCAGGACAGAGGTTCTTACTTTATCTCGATGTGAGGCGCATATCTAATTGTGTTAGTTTCGTTTCATAGTACCGACTCGTTTGATTACTATGATGCTTTGCCAGTAGATATACCAAACAGAAAAAAAAACGATCCACATGACACAGTACTCTCATCTCATGTTAAAAAGAAGCAGGGGAAGACAGTAGTGCCGATTCTAATTATTTTCTGGAAGAACCAGAACCAGAATCAAAAAAGAGAAATGTTATAACACTGAAACATCCCCTTAGAAAAAATAATGAATTACTGTGCTTGGATACCCCTTACGTTATTTTATTTTCAAACAGCTGAGCAAAACTGAACGTACTCAGACATTACTCTCTTTACTTATTCCGATCATTACTAAACTGACACACAGTATTTTTAGCGCAACGCAATCTGACTTTCAATAATCCCTAAAAAAGAATGGCCCTGACTAACAATAACATATACCTTTCATTAATCACTTACCTCACAAAAAATCTTCGTTACTCGAACAACTGCAATACAACGAGCGCCAATGCTGCCAGCTAAATAAAAGATTCTAACGACTGAAGGCACTAACTACTGATAGGCATAGTTAGCAAATGAAAGATTTTCATAGAGAACAAACAATGTATTTACCTTAATAGTGTTCAAAAGTCATGATATATATAAGTTCATGACATCCAGTCTTACAAATTTACTGTCTCTGCCGGCCGCGGTGGTCTAGCGGTTCTGGCGCTGCAGTCCGGAACCGCGGGACTGCTACGGTTGCAGGTTCGAATCCTGCCTCGGGCATGGGTGTGTGTGATGTCCTTAGGTTAGTTAGGTTTAAGTAGTTCTAAGTTCTAGGGGACTTATGACCTAACATGTTGAGTCCCATAGTGCTCAGAGCCATTTGAACCACTTTTTTACTGTCTCTGGTGGACACACGTCCAGCTCATCCGCTCTCAAAACTCCGCCATCTCTCTCGTCACATCCACCACTGCTGGCGGCTCACTTCCAACTGCGCAACGTTACGCGCTGTTAACAGAAAACTGCCCAACACTACAATAGCGAATATTCCAACAATGTCAACCAGCCACAGACTGCACACAGCACAGCCAGTGATTTTCATACAGAGCGCTACGTAGCGTTACCAACATAAAAACCTAAACAGCCTACCTACAACACAACTACAAAACAATAAAATACGCTTAATAAATTCAGAACTGGTGAAATGTGCTAGTCAAGGTTTATGGGATTCCTGATAACTAAATAAGAACCTGATTTGTTATCGGTATTTATATTCAAAGTAGAACAATGGAAAATTCAGGATGGAATAACGGCAATATTATGAAAAGGATAGATTGCTACTGATCGTATAGCGAAGACTATGAGTCGCAAACAGGCACATCGAAAATACTGCTAAACAAGCAAGCTTTCGGTCAAGAGGCCTCCTTCTGAACTAGACAGCATACACACACACACACACACACATGTACTCACGCAAACACAGCTCACACACCCATGACCACCGCCTCTGATCTCAGCAGCCAGAGACAGAGGTCATGGGTGTACGAGTTGTGTTTGCGTGAGTTCGTGTGTGTGTGTGGGGGGGGGGGGGGGGGGGAGGGTGGGTGGGTGTCGCATAATTGAGAAATTCAGAAGAAGGCCTTTTGGCCGAAAGCCTATTTATTTAGATGTCGTTTTGTTGTGTCTGTCAGCAATTCAACACTTCCACTATACAGGGTGATTCAAGGGCAAGTGCACACACTTCGTGAGTGTAATGTACGGATCAAAATAAGAGTAAAATGTTAAATTAAGTTTTGTCTGAAACTGCTTTATTTTCGAGTTGTGTGCACGTCATTTGTGGTAGACATTACATCACGGGCCAGTACGGACTTTTGTCGACGGTGCCTCTGCACATTTCATTCAGAAGGCAAGACAGTGTCAGGTCGTGAAGTACCAGCTCCTTGGATCACCAACAACTGGACTTCTACCGTCGGGGTTGTCTCAAGGAGCTCGTGTATGGTGTTGCAGTTGAGAATACAGCACACCTACAATAGCGATTTAAAATGGCTGCGCAGCTGTGCACAGTGAGATGAACGGGCCTGCAGCATTCCTAGAGTGGTAAGAAAAGTCGAGCAAGTCACTGATGTCGTCTACATGGACATCATTTTAAATGTGACCTGGTGTAAACGTATAATATGTTCAGTGGAATTTCCGGTCCCTTAGTATCGTTGCTTTCTGACAAGAATAAATTTAGTTTTGTGTTGTACTTGTGATTCCTACTTCACTGAATAAATCTGAAATAAAATAATTTCAAACAAAACTTTACTCAACGTTTTACTGTTATTTGACACATACATTACACTCACTAAGTGTGTACAGTTACATTTGAATCGCTCTGTATATTCAGATCAGGTGATAGGAGTATGACAGCAAATAAATGATAATATTTGTCCCCTGCACGTAGCAAATTTGTTATTCACAATTGCGGTTTTGACCTATTATACCATTCTCGACTATGAAGTTTGTCATTCCTTTGAAGAGGATATCTTCCTCGTGTCAGTCATGTTCGCATATTCCTTATCCATAATAAGATAGGAGTCTTCATCATTTAACGGTCGTCCCAGTCCAGCGACTTTCAAACACCGCCAAAAGGCACGTAACTGGACCTCGACCACTAGGCTGAACTGTTACATCTGTGGACGCTACCATAGGTGGCCACGACGTCACACATCCTTCTGCCCACCAATTAACATTTTTGTCCGGCCTTTAAGTTTCGCCATGCAGTGAATCAGAGGTATAGACGAAGAACACTTAGAACCAGTTACCGCAGAACCACTGCCAGCTTGATCACCTACCACAAAGAAATTCTGGATGGATGGATCTCATCTGCAACAGCATGTTTCTTCACCTGGCATGGCTGGCTCTTGTGCACTTGGCGCCCCTTGCAAAGGACTCTAATGGGGACTCACAACTTCCCTGCAGTAGCGAAGCATGTGGAGATTGTATGCATCCCCTGACCTGGGAAAGATGCCCACTCTCCACAAAGCTGTCGTTGGATAACCCTACTCCGTGAAGTATCCAAAATGAGTCTCCTCCTGCGACTTCTCCTCGACCACGTAGAAGCTTTTTCCTTTTACCAGACTTCCAGTAGGATTATGTACTGGGAATTCTACAATCCATCAAGTACAGCTCTTGTTAGAGGATGTAATTGAGTCCTTAAACCACCACAAGTTCTTTGCAGGCCTACTGCTCGATGTCACTAGAACTCTCTGATCCATGTTGCATGAAGGACTACTATATACGTTGCTGACGCATGGAATCCCAACGCGACATGTGAGACTACTCTGCAACTGCTCTTATGGACAGGCCTTCCAAGTACACACTGCCAACAGAGTGTCATCTCATCATCTCACTGCTGCCTCTGTACTGCAAGTGTTGGTGCTTGGCCTGACCCTGTATACAGTAGACACTCCCACAACACCACAGGTGCAGTTGGCTCATACACTGATTACACAGCCCCGTGCACGAAGAGCATTAAGGCACAGATACTGCAACAGAGTCTTCAGATGGCGATTGATCAGCTCAGTGACTGGGCAACATAATGGTGACTAGTGCATCGTCATTACAAAGAGCCTGATGCCAACAAGTCTGCCACCAATCATCGTCAGGGGAACAGCGTGTCATTTGACTGATACCTTGGTGTCACGATGGACAGACGTCTAATGTGGCCCCAACACACAGAAGTTTGTGACAGAACCCTTGGACGACTCAGCGACCTTTATGTAGTTCTCAGTCCACACTCTACACTCACCACCAAGGCTGGACTTGCTATTCACTCTTACGACCTCACTCCAGTATGCAGCAGCTCCTTGGGGTAATGCTGCCGAGACCCGTATCTCACAGCTGCAAAGGTGTCAGAACAAGGTTCTGTGATTGTTTCTCTGCCTTCCTTGGCTCTATCCATCGCGAGAACTACACCTATTGGTTGATGTACCATGACTGACATCAAGAAACTGCAAGGAAAATCTACGAGTACCAAAAGACTCCTAGCCGACTCATTCTATCGTAGCTACATCATTTCAGGACTAAGTTCCATGTCTAGGTATTCGACACTAAGTTCCCTTTAATTACAGACCAAAAGCCACTGGTAGTGCTATTCGGGACGTGCTCCAGTCTTCCAGAATGGACAGCATAACAACTCCAACACTGGTAACTTCCTTAGCTCCTACAATTATGTCATTAAGTCTAATCCAACTACGCTAAAGCCAAACGTGGACTCTCTGTCTCGTCTTCCTGTTGGATGAGGCCTGATGTTTCACCTGTAGGACACTCCTGTTTACACATAGACACGAGATGGAGGTAGACCTTGGAAGGATTTTCCATAATAGCTGCACAGATCGCTGCAGGCACCCTCTCAGAATTGATCTTACACCTGTTTGTTTGTTTTCTTTCCTTTTCTTTACTTAATACTATGTACATTATCTGAAGTCTGAAAACATGTATGCCTGTAAGCGTTGTGCATGTATATCTTCTATTGTAATAATGTCTTACAAAGAGGTTACATTATTCTAACATAGTTGGTTCCAATCAGAGCAAAGGATAGACGAGGAAACCTGGACTTGGTGTGAGACTTTCTGGATATCGAATGAATGAAAATGAGGATTTCAGCTAGTGGGAAAGAAGTGTGAAGGTTGAGAAAAGAAACTGTGATATTAAGTGATTAAAATTAAGATTCTGAAAGGAGCTGACGCCAGAGCTATGAATGACGGAAGAGTATTGTTTTTAAGTGCGGTGAAGATTGATTAATTGCATGGCTGTAGCTCATATAATTTCTTTATGCATCTTTTCCGTTTGACCAATTATCGCGCTCCTACAACTACATATCGGATGTTGCGATTAAATACGACTGGAAATCTGTGACTAAACTGAAAATATTACTCCCACATGGACATCCCTTCATAATTTTATGCAGTTTCGAATTTATTTGTACTTTCAGAAAATCTGACTCAAACCATTTTGTTACCTAAGAGCGCCCGTAATTATTTTGGAGTGTTGTTGCTAGTATTCATGGACATCCCTTCATAATTTTATGCAGTTTCGAATTTATTTGTACTTTCAGAAAATCTGTAGTTGCTAGTATTCAAGACAGAAGCTACACAATCTTAGCAAAATCAGCGTAGGTACAGATTGCAACATCAGTTACCATCTAAAAACGGCATTAGGTAGGAGAGACTTTTCTGCATATGAATCGGTCATTTTAGAAATGCATATTTTTGAGGAAACTTAGAAAACTATTTTTAAAAGAAAGTTCAACACATATCAAAAGTTCCTTCTTCCTTTTTAAACAATATAGTTAGGTGAATAATTTAACACACAACATAATCTCCAACTTCTAGTAGACTCAGACAAAACAGGTATCAAAGTGATTGGAGTTACGTTTTTTTCTAAAATTAATTCAAATGCTTGTGAAAATGTATCACTGAAACGTGCTATTGTAATCAACTTAATAATAATTTTACATCGAAAAGCTATCAACCATGCAAAAACTGATTTGTATAGCAAACGTAACCACATGTATGACATTAATGATATATTGCCTTTAACATTAATGTTAATTTGAGGCATCTAACTTTTTTAAAATTATGCAGAAAAAGTAATGTTGTAATGTTATGAGTCGGCAATGCAAATGCAAGACTGAAAACAATTACTTCAAATCATCAATGATTGTCCAAAATTTGAAAGTAGAATTGCTGATATTCTGCAAGAGTATACGGCAAGATCTTGTTCAGTTCAGCATATTTAGCTTCAGTGATTAACAGCTGTCTGTTGTATGCCCTTGTTTGCCGTAAACACACATTTCGCTTCCCAGAACCCCCACAGGATGAATGTATGTTCCACTGCTGTGTTGATTAATGGTGATGCAACTACTGCCCTGGATAGCGAGATGAGTTCTTCAAATGACTTAATGTTGATGTCTGGAATGCAGTAAGCTTATCTCTTGAAGGGTGTTCACTTTCCAGTAAATTTACTATCTTTTTATACAGAGGAGGCCACCAATCATTGAAGTTAATTACATCTTCAATGTCTACCATAGTAACCATGAACTTCCCAGGAAGTCTCGACTTTACTATTATCTCACATACTTCTTCTGGTTGATAAATTCTGTCGTGCTTTGGCAAAAGCCTCTTCACAACATGAAAACCATGCTCATTGCGGAGAAAAGAATGTGCTTCCTGGGGAAAGAAGTGCTGAATTTTTCCAAAACGTTCTGTTTCTGCAAGAGCAATTAACAACCTTACTATAAGGGCGCCGCTGCTAGCTGCGCGGGAAGCCGCCGCCACCCCGGCACTGTCGCTCTGGCGTCCGTGGGCCGAGCAACGAACCACCACCCCTCAAGTTACCGGGTCGGGTGTACAACAGCATCGGGACCATCGCCGTAACTTGGCTGTTCCCATCGTGTTGACCCAGTAACACCGCAACACCCTCCTCAGTCATCATCATCATCATCGTATGAGCCTAGTTGGAATTGACGTACACGCAAGGTATGTGCGCCTCGCCACATACCGACTTGCCACTCATCAACACCATCATCAACGGGCTGGACTCAAAATAGTATTAATACTAATATGATCCTGTGCTAGTGGCAGTTCTCTCTCCCGTTCTTTTAGTGAAGGACATCAGGTCAGTGATATCATACTGCAGTTAGAATACTCGTTGATTGCAGACGCTTTTGAGGAGCGTATCTCATTAACAAGGATCGAGAACCTGGCAGGAGTGTACTGCGACTCTGTTGGTTTTCTAAGGGCGCTCCTTCCTGTTGTGGAAACGGAGCTCCTCAGCGTAATCAGTGATCAATGGTATCCTGACAATAAATGCAGTGCGATGCTTTGCAACGAATTATCACTCCCCCTCCCCCCCCCCCTCCCCCCTGCCAGAGTTGAGTTTGGAATTGAAGACACAACTCTTCATTATCTTTGAGGGGAAAATGGCGTGATAACGCGGAGCACGTCAATTGCCGAGCGGCTTCGTAAATCCAACTAGAGTGCTACACTGGCCCGGTTTTCCGAGATGGAACTCAGAGGGTGAGTAAAGCACTCTGCCGAATATTACATCTAGACATCCATACACATGTCTATGATCCGGTAAATGGAGGGTCAAGATATATCAAGCTCCCTAAAGATGTAGCTAACAGGAAGACTTGCATTAATGTCGAAAATAGAAAGGATCAGGCTTGTTTTGCATAGTCAATCCTGGCTTGTGAACGAAACTGGTTCGACCTTTTATTGTTCTGTTCAAACGCTCCACTATACTTGCCTTCAGGTGAGTTAAGTGAGTAGTGATGTATTCCGTACCGCTGCATCACGGTCATGAAATACCTATTGTAAAAGTCTCGGTCGTGATTGGTTTGGAGGTTGACTGGACATCGATTCGTCCCTGTCTGTAGCAAACGCTCAAAAACATCCGCGACATTTCTCCCCTTTTTTGTTTTAACAGATAATACCCAGGCAAATTTGGAGCATGTATCAATAACCATTAAAATATTTGAATCCATTATTCTCATGTTAATATTCCCTCATATCTACAAGATCAGCTTGCCATAAGTCATCCAAACCTTTAATCTAACATTCCTACGAGGGTACGTTTTGCTTGCTGGTTTGTGCAGTTCTCGAACTACTGTCTCCGTACTTATTCAATGATACCTCTCTCTCAAAGCTCAGAGGTTATTGAAACAGCCTCATTCGAATGAGCTGTATTACCTGCAGGAGCTGATGCCATGAGCAACCGTAGTCGATCTATTAGTTCGTGTGGTTTTAATAATTTATATACTGCGGGATTCGATTGTTCACTGTTTTATGCTCAATGTCAATACCATCACCGCTGCTGCTGTTGTTGTTTTCACCTTCAAGTATTGGTTTTATAATGGTTTTATATTTCTTGTTCCTCAGGCTTTTCGAGATCTTATGTACATCAGTCATGTGCAGTATTTCACGGTACATTTCCTTCATTAAATGAATAATTTATTGGTTTTTTGGTAGATCTTAGGAAAATAAGAGTCATTAAGCCAGGTGTTCTCTCAAACCGCCTATCACCAATCTCTATTGTGTCATCAGTTACAGTTATGGGATGCATGCCCAACATGTTCGGCCTTCCCCTGCTAACGCCGAATGTTCTGTCTATCTGACTAGGGGCGTGACGGATAATGAATTCGTCAATGGAAACACCACCATTATCGTGTGTTTTCGTTTTTGCTCAGCGCTGTCTGAGAGATTCAGTAACTGGTGAAAGGTCTCTTTTAGTGTTTGCTGTCGATCCATATGGCCTAACCTCAGCAATCTTAACTTCTCACGAACTGCTGTCCGCGCTTGAATCACTTTCTGCTTCGTTGACATCTCGGTGTATACTAATCAGACATCTCCGCAGCGTGAGGCCTTATATATCTGCTCTTCTTCTTCCTCTTACTATGTGCCTGCTCCTCCTTCTCAACAACAAGGAACTCTACGTCTATTTTCCCCTCAATAGCCTCGACCTTTTCAGTTAAGTCGGTTACTTCCTTACCGACTTCATTAACTAACTCATTTAACGCATTCACCTTTCTTAGAAGAGCCTGGTAATACGTCTCTAGTTCCGTCTGCATACCTCCAACTTCATGCACAATAGCCTGAATTTTCGCATCCATGTGCAGGAGAATGTTCGGGCGTCTGTTTTACACCCATTCCCTCGGGTTGAGAGCTAGACATGCGCGTAAATTTGTCCATGGTGCAGCGTATACTGATATACTATTCTCTCTTACCGTGCTATATATGCAGAAACTCTTGTAAGTTCCACCTGTACTTGCCATCACTCAGTTTTCTTGTTTTATCAATAACGAGGAACAAATACTGTGAATGATTCCAGCAATCGGCACATATATTTACAAAATCATTAAACAACATTTCAGTCCCGACATGTGCCTGGTAAATGGGTTTTAATTTCAGATTGTCTTGTTTGAAGGCTATAATGATGTTTGCATTATCCCTAACCAACTGTTTCGGGATTCTGGAATATGTTTGGTTTAGATAAAGTACATCAGCACCCATATGATGACCGAAACAGAAATATTTTCGAATTTGGTCTTGGTTTTCCACAGCAACATCGTCAAATATGAAGACAGTGTTTGACTTTGCTTTTTCAGATGGAGGGATATCACCGCTTTCACTGAATATCGTGTATGTAACACCATCTACACCCCGCAATATCTCCTGTAATAACTGATAATTGGGTTGAAACAGTGTTTTTGATAATACACAAACACGTTCAAATCGAACTCCATCTACATGTGTTAGCAGCGCCATGAGGACATTAGTCTTGCCGCAATTGGTTGGACCTACAATAATTGCTCGTATATTATCAGGATGGAGAACTCCGTTCTTCTTCTTCCTCAAGTCTTCTTTTGCATCTTCACAGGACCAGTCACCGACAGCAAAGTCATTGTGATGAGGATGTTTCACCCACCCTCCCATGATACTGACTACACCAAGTACTGACAAGTATACAGGGTGTTACAAAAAGGTACGGCCAAACTTTCAGGAAACATTCCTCACACACAAACAAAGAAAAGATGTTATGTGGACATGTGTCCGGAAACGCTTAATTTCCATGTTAGAGCTCATTTTAGTTACGCTCAATGGAGCACGTTATCATGATTTCATACGGGATACTCTACATGTGCTGCTAGAACATGTGCCTTTACAAGTACGACACAACATGTGGTTCATGCACGATGGAGCTCCTGCACATTTCAGGCGAAGTGTTCGTACGCTTCTCAACAACAGATTCGGTGACCGACGGATTGGTAGAGGCGGACCAATTCCATGGCCTCCACGCTCTCCTGACCTCAACCCTCATGACTTTCATTTATGGGGGCATTTGAAAGCTCTTGTCTACGCAACCCCGGTACCAAATGTAGAGACTCTTCGTGCTCGTATTGTGGACGGCTGTGATACAATACGCCATTCTCCAGGTCTGCATCAGCACATCAGGGATTTCATGCGACGGAGGGTGGATGCATGTATCCTCGCTAACGGAGGATATTTTGAACATTTCCTGTAACAAAGTGTTTGAAGTCACGCTGGTACGTTCTGTTGCTGTGTGTTTCCATTCCACGATTAATGTGATTTGAATAGAAGTAATAAAATGAGCTCTAACATGGAAAGTAAGCGTTTCCGGACACATGTCCACATAACATATTTTCTTTCTTTGTGTGTGAGGAATGTTTCCTGAAAGTTTGGCCGTACCTTTTTGTAACACCCTGTATATACATATACAATGCTCATGAAGAATAACTTGATCATTCATTTTTGTGAATAACTGGTGTAGCATTGAAAAATAATGATATTAATAAGCATAATACTTTGACTATAATGAGAGAGGTATGAAATAAAACACATACACAGAAAATCATCAGACTCTTTCTTTATCCTTCTCTTCGCACCTGTACAGTATTTCCCAAACAAAGCTTTTTGACATGCAATAAATTCTGCTCGTATCTCCCTCAAGCCGACTGATGCCTGACAGTACTCAGGTTTTTCACAAGCACATTTAATCAGTTTCTCTTTCGGTTCAGCGTTCATGTGCAAACAAAGGTACTGTTTCAAATCATCAACATGTACACTGCGCACACGCAGGAAGTTTACAACATCATTCTATGCAGAGTCTATGCTTGGCACCCATGGGTTTAATCTTTCCAAAGCAAGACATAGCACAGTGTCTAGACCGTATAACTCCATAACTGAGGCATGCCTCAGATAAACCCAGTTGTCACCCGATTTCACACATAGTTCACAGTCATCACACACTGTTGTAACAGATAATGTCACACCAGTAAGGCGAATGTCTGGGGGAGAACGAGTTGGATAATACTCAGTAGTCATCTGCTGATTGATGTAGCGGTCTGCACGACATATTTCGTCCCAGTCGAAGACGGAAATTGCCACTTTAACACCCTTTTACGCATTTTCAATTTCTATTCTCGCACGCAAGACACAGACATGATGCGCTTTTGTACCAATGTTTACATGTTTCGTTCTACTTTGAGTTAAATTGTATGTAGAAATGAAAAGCATGGGTACACTTGATGCCTTCTTAACCACAGCATCTGCACTCTGTGATTGCGCTAGCACAGGAATGTTCTGCTGGGATGGGTCATATGTTGGTGACCAGTACTGTCCTCCACCTTGCTGTTGTTTAGGACCACCAGCAGTGTTTGAGGCGTAGGAAGCAGATCATGTGTCCTCATCACATAAATCTATGAGTGGGACAGACAACAACAGCTCCTTGTCCTGCTCTAGCAAGTGAGCTATGTGTGCTACAGGATCCCACATGGTCGCTACAGGTTGACATGCTGCAGCAGGTCCAGAGGTCGGTGCAGGTCACGACAAGATGGCAGCTGAGATTGCTACAGGTCCAGACACGGCAGAGATCGGCAGGTTGGCGGTCGAACCTGCGTTCTTAGACCCATCGAGGGTGAGGTCCCAGAGCCGCTGAGCCTGCCCTATATCCCGTCCAACGACATTACCACATACTGCCATTCTACTGGTTGAAGTCTAACACGTGACTTGATTAAGGGATCCTATTGGTTCCCACCATTTTGTCCCTCCAGACCGCCATCTTGGATTATGTCATGGGAGGGATGTTGGCGCCTCTTGGTGGTGGTACTGTGTACTAGGTCAGTTGGACACCAGACCTCATGCTGAAGACACTGGATGGAGCTACTGCCTGTAATTGTTTAAATAAAGACTGAAAATAGAGGCTTATGTCCATCCTATCCAGCACAGGCTGAGTCCTTTTCCCACCAATTCCTAGGAAGAGGTGGCAGTCAGATGACTTAGGTTAGTGGAGGTAGCCCAAGTGATCTTTTTCCCGCCATTTTCTTTGGTTAGTCGAGGTAGCCATTGTGTGCTGCATTGTCGTGATGGAATTTGAACTTCCCACAATTTTCTGGGGGGAGGGGAGGGGAAGGGGGGAGACGGGGTTAGGTTAGTGGAGGTAGCCCAACTGACCTATTTTCCCACTAAAATTTGAATTTTCCGCCATGACATCATTGCGATGTTGCCATATGTATCGCCAACATCTTGGATCTGCCATCTTGGATACATTTGGCAACAATGGAGAGTGGGGTGAGGCTCCTGTTGTTCCACTACTTACACCATGTCTTCTCTTTAGCATTAATATCGCCCAGTAGGCCTTTCCAGTTGTTTATAAGTACGGCACCCACTGCTATCTCCAATTCTGCATAGAACTGGTTCTTCCATTTGGGTATACTTTCTTCAGCATGTTAGTTCAGAAACGACATTTTACATCTCCTTGTCTATTGCTAATACTGCTATTCTGGGTGTTACTGACGAAAATGAAATACTTATAATTTGTAAAGCTTGTAAGTGTCCAAGGTTGTCTATCTGCATAAACATGTTACGTGCATTGTGAATATAATTCTCTTACCGAAGACAAGTAGCATAAGAATGTTGGTAAGGAAGTAAAAACAAAACACTGATACAAGAAGACAGACACTAAGAAAATAAAGATTGTTCTCACGTTGTAGTATGTTATTCCTAAGCCTGTTGGTACTAGGATTCAGACGAATAATTATTCAATTTCAATTCGAACAGAGGCATGATTTTGCTCTTGACTGTTAGCTAAGCAAGACTCAGAGTCAGCATGCAGTGAACTTTGTATCTGTCCAACCTTGAGCAAATAGATTGCATTTTTCTTACTCCACATAAAGTGTACTATAGAGAAGATGCTGAGTGGCTGCGTTCACAGTCTACTAGGCTGCCTTATGAGCTAATGACCTTCGCAGGAAGTCAAGCACTTCACAGAATACTGCAATAGGAGTAGTAGGACTATGTATGTTCCAGGGCACCACTCAGCCCTGAGTTCAGATCTGGAGGTCCTGAATTGAGAAAACAGTGAGAGTATTTGTGGGTTACCTAGATGTAGCGGAACTGACTTAACAATCCACTATGGAGGCCGCTTTACACTTAAAAGCGATAATGAACCTTCTTATAGCACTGACATCAAGTCCAAGGCTTGTGCAGGTTGCCAACATGCCAGGGACAAGTGCATGACATACCAAGCTAGACTACTTCATTATCCATGACACAATTTTCATCATGCATCAATCCACTCCTTCCTCTCCTTACTCCCCTTTCCACCTCCTCCACCTCCTCACCAACCAAACTCAGCATAGTACTAAAATGATATATAAAAATGGCGCCAATTTCGAAAGTACGCAGTAAAAAATTATGTTTGTGTAAACAGATTATTCAGGTCACACGTGCACACACCCATACATGCACACATGTATGTTCATGCACACACACACACACACACACACACACACACACACACACACACACACACACACACATACACCAAAACCAAAGCAAAAATTGTAACAGCTGCTACAATTAACCCACATCACATCAAAACTGCAACATTTAACATATGTTTCAGCAATACATTGAGCTATCAGCGTCATCAGTAAGTAAGTGAACTTAGGTTTTAAATAGTGAAGCAGATATA
This sequence comes from Schistocerca cancellata, assembly GCF_023864275.1. Taxonomy (NCBI): domain Eukaryota; kingdom Metazoa; phylum Arthropoda; class Insecta; order Orthoptera; family Acrididae; genus Schistocerca; species Schistocerca cancellata. Next base: position 743,296,133 of record NC_064627.1, read on the forward strand.
GATTATTAGTGACACAGACTCTGCTAAAGCGTAAACAGGATGTACTAACTACTGTATGACGTGTATGAGTGTGAAGATTACAGTCTACAAGTAGGTAGTTATTTGATAATGTGTAAGATACCTCTAGATTCATTTGCTTAATATTCATTGTTGTAGCTTAAAATCCAGTAGCTCGCACTGACTGCACATACACACTGTCAGTTTCTGATGACAGAATACTATCTGTAAGTGTCAGCTTGCAGACCAATCGCTCTACTTGCTGGAACAAGTCGCAACTTACCAGAACAAGTCCTGAATTGCTTAATCGATGCCATGATTAGTTTTGCTTACATCTGCACATCCCACTGATTCACATGTAGAATTATGTCTATAACATCCAGTAACTGACATCCACTGCACATATAGTAGTTGACACCTACTATCATGTATGGGCATACTGAGTTCTGAACACATTTTTATGTGGAAAAGTCAACTGTCACTGCCGTATTTGCTCAGAATCTTATTTTGTTTAAGTTTACCAACTGTAACCTGACATGAGGAAAAAAAATTCTCAAGTACGAAGAAAAACAACAGCTATGGAAGCTGTAAAATATGAGATCCCTATGGCAAGTGCTAGTAAACTTCATTATAAGTTTTTCAGAACAACTCTGACGTATAATAATTCTGGACAATATCTAGTTCAAAGACATACGGATTCCTCTTGTATACTAGATGACAAATGTGATGCACTGTTAGTTGATCAGGTCTTAGAAACCCAAAAGAATGAATTCCCGATTAGCAGAAGTCAGCTCACAGAACGTTTCCAAAACTAGTAAAACTAGTTGTGCGTTGAAGCTGGACACTTCATTCAGAGAAAAGGAGTCTGGCAGGAAGTGGATGGCATCGTTTTCTCAAAGACAGCCACACATTACACACACAATTCCAGAGAGAATAGCTCAACCAAGTTAGGGAGTAATTGATAATGAACCAATCAAGGAACTTGCACCATATGTTGCAACAAAGAAGAAGACAGAGCAAGACGAAAAAGACGAAGACATTAAAGCGAAAGAAAACAATGTATTTAAATGGAAGACGGAACTATTGGATAGGAGGATGATTGCGTTGAAGAAGAAGACAATGATGACGAAGGTGAAAAGCAGGGTGATTATTGTGAAGAAGATAATGATCATGACTGGAAGATGGTTCCCAACAAATCATCAGCGGATATCAATTGGAATAAACTAAATGAATTGGTGGAGTGTTTGATTTTATAATTAGCTTTGAAATCTATAAGCAATAATTCACATCATAATGAAGCACTAGCGATAGAAGAGGAACTTTAAGAAGCATCAATAATTGCTTGAAGTTTACAACATTAGCTGTCGAAAATAATAAAGTGAAAGACTCAATTGCAGAATGAGATGTTGCGTATAAGAACATTCCATCAGTTGATGGACTTCCGTAAAATATTTGAAACTGTTCACGTAATTATTGCATGCTATTTCGCATGTCGAACAGCAGGCATTAGATTTAGTAAGCAGATGGCGAGCGATTGTATCCAATTTCCGAGAGAATTGGAAATATAGGCAGAACTGCAGAGCCAACATTCCGATCTGATCATGCGCATTTGTGTGTGTGTGTGTGTGTGTGTGTGTGTGTGTGTGTGATGTTTGTAATGTCTGATGAAAATAAAGTGTAAGACAAAAAATATAGCTGTTCCACGACAGTGACCGCACATGGGTGATGGAGACCACTGCATTTCGCTTTCGGCTTCACAAAATGATAGGCATGCCACTTAGACATCGGCAAGTCTCAACTCGTAAAACATGTACTTTTCCAAGCCTTAACGTGTTCTGAGAAAAGCACACATACAGTTTGTTGAGTCTGAGCTATACGAGAGATTACAAATGTATCGACTAGCTGCTTCTCGGAAGTTTTCAGAAAATGTTCACTCAACAGGAAATTAAGTATAAACATGAGACCAGTACTGGTAGAAGTGCTATTGTTGCTGCTGCTATACTCTGCGAATGCATCATCAAATCAGAAAAAATGGAAGTCTAATGTGCACTACTACTACTAATAAAATTTGTACTGATTTTTTTTTCTTATCCATTGCTTGTTATTACTCAAGAAAGCTGGGTTGTTTTGCTCCCATGTTGCAGAACTTCACCCATACGGGATGTTCGAAGCATAGTATGCACCAGCACAGTGTCAGCATTGGAGAAGGACGACTGGCATCAAATTTTAGCGCAAGGTGTATGAACACCAAGCTTGAAGTAGCAGTGCTGTACTATATGAATGAGTGAAAGATACATACATCAAAAAAAGTTTTGCATCACCTCGGTTTCGAGAGTTCCGAAACCTGTACAGAAAATTGGAATAGAGATCAACATAAATATCATCTCCGCCCTTTTCATTGCTCATGAAAACCAAACATTGCATGTTGTACCATCATACAGCGAGACCTTCAGAGGTTGTGGTCCAGATTGCTGTAGACACTGGTACCTCTAATACCCAGTAGCACGTCCTCTTGCATTGATGCATGCCTGTATTCGTCGTGGCATACTATCCACAAGTTCATCAAGGCACTGTAGGTGCATATTGTCCCACTCCTCAACGGCGATTCGGTGTAGATCCCTCAGAGTGGTTGGTGGGTCACGTCGTCCAAAACAGCCCTTTTCAAACTATCCCGGCCATGTTCGATAGGGTTCATGTCTGGAGAACAAGCTGGCCACTCTAGTCGAGCGATGTCGTTATCCTGAAGGAAGTCATTCACAAGATATGCAAGATGGGAGCGCGAGTTGTCGTCCATGAAGACGAATACCTCGCGAATATGCTGCCGATATGTTTCCACTATCTGTCGGAGGATGACAATCACGTATCGTACAGCCGTTACGGCGCCTTCCATGACTACCAGCGGCGTACGTCGGTCCCACATAATGCCACCCCAAAACAGAAGGGAACCTCCACCTTGCTGCACTCCTAGACAGTGTGTCTAAGGCGTTCAGCCTGACCGGTTTGCCTCCAAACACGTCTCCGACGATTGTCTGGTTGAAGGCATATGCAACACACATCGGTGAAGAGAACGTGACGTCAGTCCTGAGCGATCCATTCGGCATGTTGTTGGGCCCATCTGTACCGCACTGCATGGTGTCGTGGATGCCAAGATGGACTTCGCCATGGACGTCGGGAGTGAAGTTGCGCATCATGCAGCCTATTGCGCATAGTTTGAGTCTTAAAATGACATCCTGTGGCTGCACAAAAAGCATTATTCAACATGGTGGCGTTGCCGTAAAGGTTCCTCTGAGCCATAATCCGTGGTAGCGGTCATCTACTGCAGTGGTAGCCCTTGGACGGCCTGAGCGAGGCAGGTCGTCGACAGTTCCTGTCTCTCTGTATCTCCTCCATGACCGAACAACATCGCTTTGGTTCACTCCGAGACGTCTGGACGCTTCCCTTGTTGAGAGCCCTTCCTGTCACAATGTAACAATGCGGACGCGATCGAACCGCGGTATTGACCGTCTAGGCATGACTGAACTACAGACAACACGAGCCGTGTACCTGAAAACTGATCGGTTGTCGAACCCCCTCCGTCTAATGAGCGCTGCTCATGCATGGTTGTTTACATCTTTGTGCGGGTTTAGTGACATCTCTGAACAGTCAAAGAGACTGTGTAAAAATTGGGAAATTTGTGTGTACAAGAATGTAAATTCCTATTCATAAGACATCACGTAGTGGAAATATAAGAGATGTTGATGTTCAGTCTTTAAATGAAGTTTGTTATGGAGCTGCGTTTAATTTTCAAGACTGTTAAATAGTTTTCACATACCAAGTCGTAGGATTTGTTTCAGAAGTGAGTAACAATAAAACAGTTACTTAACAAGGACTGATTTACAGGTTTTGAACACTTCATTGATTTTGAAGCATATGGAGACTGTGAATGTATTTATTACACTGAAGTGGTTCTGTTTCAATTTAACAAATAGGTTGCTTGTTACATTAAAGATATATTATCCATGTTACAAACGACTTTCTTGAAAACTGTAATTCAGTATCATTTCGATTTTATAAAGGCAGATAACGATGCCAAAACTTGGTTACCTAGTGAAGCTACTTCTAATAGTTTCCCAAATTTTAAAAATCTTCTGTTTACAACAGCTTATATTGCAGAAAGTGTCAAAGATGAATTAGATTATGTATCATGATGGTATGTTTCCACTGTGTATGACAGCATAAAAAGTGGTTCAGTTCAGGAATAACAAACCGGTTGTAAGGCTACTAGAGTACTTTTGTAATATGAAAATGTAAAAAGAATTAGTAACGATTTCCACCATTATAACTTTTTGCTGCATTTCTTCGAACTTAGCGCCATTTTTACGTATCGTTTTAATACTATGCTGAGATTGGCTGGACAGGTGGAGAAGGGATAGTGAAGGAGTTGGCTTGTCACATGATGATGATCGCATTATAGATAAGGAGGAAGAGCGGCTTGTGACATCATGCATTTAGACCTGGTACGTTGGCAAAGCGCACTATCACTTGCATGTCTGTAGTATCGTAAGGTTCTATACATCTTTTACGTTTAAAGTGGCTGCCGTCTTGGACTGGATCATCATTGCTCCTGCTTCCAGGCAATCTACAAATATTGGCAAAATGCCCTCACCATATCTTGAAGCCAGGACTTCTAGATCCGAACCCAGGGCTGGGGGGTGCGCTGAAACATAGGTACTGACAGGAAGCAGCTCTTTCCAGAAGAATGTTTTTAGTGGGTGAAGGCGTACATTCCGTTCCTGTGGCTGATTAAAAGTTCTCAATGTCTGAACAGTTTTTGGAGTTGCTTTGAACTAGAAAAATCGAGAAGCCGATCGGTAGCCCACCTGGATTTAGAAGGCTAGTTGCAAGCGTTGTGTGTCAATGAAAAGCTTTAAAGAGTTCACAAATGTGTTTTCGTGTTCATGGATGAAATCATAAGTAGATTCCAGTTCTTCGGGGTAGGATGTGTGTGATCGATAGGCTGAGGACTTGTATCAAATCATAAAGCCATTAACGGGAGAGACGCTCTTTGCGACGACTGATGGTAACTAATAAATTGCAACTGTTGTCGTATTGCATTTGTCTGTGACATTTGAGGTATTGGCTTTGGTCTGTTTCCCTGTTTTGTCTTTGTGGAGATTAACTGCGGAATTTGCAGGGGACCATATCGAGGCGGCTTAGTGGCCCTCAACGGTGCACTTTCTCCAGCCCAGAGGTCGGATCTCGGCACCCTCTGAATCTTTGTTGATGCAATTATACTTTTACAAAACAATAATTTTTTGTTTTGGAGTGGGTACAAATTAATCCTGTCTCGAGGCCAAAGAGAGGCGACCTACATTATGATCACACTTAAGTGTAGCAGTGTACATAATCTACCTGGGCCTGCCTTAAACGTTTCATTGTTAATCAGTGGTGCAGCATATCGCGTAATTGGTATTACATGCCGCACGTCGCGAAGAGCGTGTGAATTGTGGCAGCAGTCGCGAGTGAGCGCGCGACGTTGCGGCAGCTACGGGGACGAGTGAACGGAATGTTCCAGCACCTGGACGGAATGGAAGAAATTTAGCATATACACCGAATGGTGACAAACACATTGAAAGACAAAAGCATTCATTGGTAACAACTGCCTCTGTGAAGATAACAGGCGAATCGCGTACTTCTTGAAGGAATGAGTACCATTCTTCATTCCTCTGGATACCTGTCATAATATATCTTTTGATATAGACGCAAGGATGAATCTTTGTATTTGACAAAATAGTCCGGAAGGGACATGATGATAATAATGTCAAGTAATATTCACGTTTGTGGGCTGCATCATAACCTTTCCAGTTTCTGTCAGTTTAAATTAGGCCAGAAGCAACTTGCATAGTGATGCAAAAATTGCATGCCGTAACCAATCTATTGATAGATATTTTATTATTAGAAAGTCGAAACTGCATCTTAATTCTAAATCAGATAAACTTTTTGGAAGATAATTTCTTTTGTATGTTCATTTGCTGCATTCACAGTCATTTGTCATCAAGTGCACCATTAAGTAACAATGACTTTTTGGCATGAAGTTCAGTTTAAACCACTCTATTGAAGTCAATGAACACAATTTCATTCAAAATAAAAACAATCAGCATTTACACGATTTTAACTGCAAATGGGAATAATTTCACCTCCCCTTTTTAATCGCCGTTGGAGTAGATCCATTTGTTTGAACCCTTATAAACTCACGAAAATTAATCAGTTCATATCAAATGAACAGCTTCGAATGGCGACCATATATTGGGAGTTAAATGTAATTTTGTTATGTTTCCTCCACATACAAACTTTTTGTCACATAACTACTTATTGTATTTTTTTTATTTTTATGCTCATATATGTACAGTGAGACAACTTGATATGGAGAAACAAAGTAAATAATCAAATGGTATGATACAGATACTTGTACAAACTATCTAAAATACTGTTCCGCGTGTAAGGTAAGGATATCATTGGTTATGGGTCTTATGAAACTTCGTGAATCGGGTAGACAGTTCATGGCCGTAATCTATCTCGAATCTAGTTGTAAAAATGTGTTGGTAAAGTGCGTTATTCATGGAACTAGCATCAAGGAGTGACTTCTGATTATCAACAACCTCTTGTAGAAAATTCATACTTTGAGTGAATATCTCTTGTATATTGCTGTTTAAAACGGACATAAAAAATTTATTCCAACAATATCATTCATATGTGGCATGGGAAAAAAGATAATATTATAACATGCAATTTATTATACTAAACAGTGATAAAGAATCTCAAGCCGACGGCTCGCTGATCTAGCAGTTGTTAATGTGGAATCTGCAGCTGGCGAAATAAAATCGCTGGCTGAAGGTGAGGGGCTTCACATCCTAGCCACGAAACAGATCATTACATGGAGCTGTACAAAACAAGAGGAACAATGATGATGATGAATTTCGATTGCATGCTAGCCAAAAAGGGCACTTCTCATTTCAAAGTGTAAGACATTCGGTCCAACCAGGACGCTATTTGATCCACACAGAATGCACTAAGATCCGATATTTCAGAATTAAAATTTGCTTACTAGGTCATCCCTGGTGCTATAAATACATTAAAAGATGAAGTGGCCTCAGTACACTCGTAACAGTCTAGTCTAAAAGAAACTGTCCAGCAGCTAATAGAGAAAGTAAACAGCTTAACTGCTGAACAAAAGGTGAGATTAAAGAAAAATCTGATGTATGTGGCCAGAATTTCTGTAACGATTTTATGAAATGGATATCGGAGAAATTTGAAGAGATTAATGAAAAGCCATATTCTGAGTTACAATTTGCTATACAACAATCTACTACTAAACTATCATGAGAATAAGATACTTCTGAAGACTAATTCAATCTTATTTGTATCATATTGTAACTACATTAAGTAGTTAACACCCTGAATTGTGTAACAAAACTGCTGCACAGATTAATGCCATTAGGAGGGAATTGTCCCCTATTTAAAGAGTCGTACATAAGACGCCACCCCTATGTTAGAAGGTAAGTGATGCCTAAAATATTCCGAGACAGTTTGATAGGATCCACAGTTCATGGTAGCCTGCCACCTAACCATGTGTTATATGAAATGGGAGCAGCTCCTACTTTGCCATCTCTTAAGAGGAAGGTTTGCTAAAGCATATACCGTTTCAAGTCTCTTCATCTGACAGATAGAATCCATACCCAGTCGTTTTTTAGAAAAGAATCATTTAAAGGAGATTAACCTATAGCATTATCTGTTTTTCAGAAAATACGATTGACTACAGTATTTATACAGTGCGAAGCAACACTATGACAACAGAAACACTTGAGTGTTATCAAACTTATGATCAATTTGAAAAGGCATTCTAATCCAAATATTGGGGTACCTGTGTACAGGGAAGGCAGAGGAAAGGAATTTTTAATCCATTCCCTCTCCATAACTGACAGGGTAGTTCACATAAATTCTTCGAAAAATAATTGAATGAAGCATGATAATGAACTGAACTGATCTCACGTTGAGATGAGTTGCAGATTCTTAAAAGTAAACTACCACTAACTGCCAAATAACAATTGTACATGTTGTTAAAGCGAACTTAAAGAATTTTATGTCTATGCTGGTATCAGTTGATTTGATACTTGAATAGACTGAAATGAATAATTTCAACAACACCAACAATTCTGCTCCATCAGATAACTATTTCAATCATTAAAGTAGAGCAATTGATTGCCACCACAGCTGTTAGCGTCGCCAGTAGGGCCTCTGCTGAATAACCATACGCAAGTCTGACGAACCTCAATAAAAGATGGGAACATGAAAGTAGGTGCAATACCAGATACGTTGTTAATGGTGCAATCAGTGGCATAATAATTACCACAATTAGTGTAATCCTACTATAAGATATCATGGAGAATCAAATGTAAATGGTACTCAGCATGATGATGATAAAGTGTAAAACACGCTGCTGAAGTGAAATGCCACACTCATAATCCAATCATTCATATGGTAGAAGTGGTGGCAGACAATAACCCTGAGCCGTGGTAAAAATTGGCTGTTTTGAAGAGCGCGCCGCAGCGCGTAGTCTGAAGCAGTCGCCCTCCGTTTCTGGCGGTGGCGCCGCTGTGACAATCGCAGCTTTGGTGTCTCCCTCTGGTGAGAAAGGGGAAAGGTTGCCTGTTCACGTGCATTTGAGGGGCGCTATGAGCCCGCCAGTGGGTCAGTTGGTCAGCCAAGTCAGTCTGGCTCTGTCTCTCGTCCGCATTGGTGAGGCAGTTAGTGTCTGTCTGTCGTCCGGAGTGCTAGTATGTGTTAAGCCGCAAGTCTGCTCGAGTTACTCGGGCAACGGTCATTGGCGGTTGCATACATCGGTTGGTCGGTCGCGCACTGAGACGCAAGATGACTTGTCCGCCTTAGGCCCGCACCGTATAGCGAGGGGTACTGGCTTCGCAGTCGACACGAGAGCAACAGGAGTCAACCCACGACGTCGGTCTGGCTGGGGCGAGCTGCGACGCCGTGAGACGGGAGATCGGCGCGCTTTCCTTCGTCCGTTGAAGCGGCTGGCAGCGGACGGTTCGGGAGAGCGTTTTGGGGGTGCTGCGGCAGGTCTTCGCCAGAAATCGCAGTTATTAGAAGTTAAGTGATTCGTGATATGTCGTTTCATTTACTTGTTAAATTCAACTTGCTTTCTTGGTCAGTCTCTCGTCCCCAGCTTGCTCGTTTTTCTCTCGTCCGCATTTGTTAGGCAGTTAGTGTCTGTCTGTATGTCTGTCTGCCGTACGTTGTGTGTTTGTCGGATTCGGTGTTAACGAATTTATTGCTTAAGGTGTAAAGGCCGAATTCCTGAAATATGTTTTATCTTGCCTATCATCTTTAGAGACGGTATATGTGTAATGCAGAGCATGTTTGTACATTTTATGTAAGACTGCATTTCATGGGTTTTTATTTAAATGGTCATTTTAGTATATAAAGTTGCCACCCTTCCACCGTAAGAGTTTTCTTTTAAAAACAAGTTGCACTTTCGGTGGCAAGTAATTTTTTTAATGTGAGTGTTTTGTACCATTTCCATGCAGGGTGCATAGTTTATGCGTTTGTGTGAGTTGTTATAATTTTTAGTTCAAAGTAATCTGGTGTGTTGCAGATTTACACCAGTGTAGTCTTTCAGAGGTTGTTGTGAGTGGTCGTAACTACGGCCATGTTAAAAGGGAGCGGCAAAGTTCTCAGCCCGAAAGCACATACTGCCAAAAAAAAAAAAAAAATGTTATTTCTGCCTCTGAATAAATTTTAACTTGATATTTAGAGGGTGTTTTCTGATTATAATTTTTAAATGTTTTTTTTTAAAAAAGAAAGGGTTTTTAGAAGTAAAATTTCCATTTGCTGAAAGAAATTTGTTTTCATCAGTTACCCAATGGCAACTACTTCCACGCTCACAGAGTGTGGTTAAATGTGTTAATGTTCTTGATGAATCGCTAGTAAATAAAGTAAATTCTTTAAGAAAAGAATTTAGAAAGTAAATTCACGGTTCACACCCCCTTATTCCAAATTCATCAAACTAAAACGACCACATTATGCCCTCCAGTATCAGTCAGGCTCTGAGGTGAGGGCAACGATGCCAGTTTCATTAACCTGTTGCGATACAATGGAGGAGCAGATATTACAGACGAATTGTGTACTGATCTGAACCTGGGTAATGGGCAACCTACTTCAGGCTGTTGCTAAAGCTGTAATGAGAAATATACCAATTATGATTGTTCTAGATACTGGAGCTACTGCCAATATGTTGATGAGATTGCGAAGATGACTACCTCACCAGCTGAGAACTGTGAAATTATTGTTGTGGCTGGTACTGGGTCATTTAATGACACGAAGGAAACACGAGCCCCTGTAATACTCGGAAATAAAGTCATTAGATGCACATTTATAACTGTAGAAAGTTTAATCATGAACTGCATCCTTGATACTGAATTTTCACAAGAGAGACCCAAAAATTAAACCTCTGCAACGGTAAATGCTATCTGTGTATTGATGGATAGAATATTACTAAAATTTGTTGAAAATAAAAGCAAATCATGGTAAATACTATCAAGTTGTAAAGCTCAAACTTATTAAAAGAAAAGTGCTGCATGTGAGCAGCCAGCAGTCTCATTGCATGAACTGTGGTGAAGATCATATTTATGATAACTGTCAGAAACTAAGTATCTTAATTAACAGCAACAATTAAAACTAGTCTATGTATTATTAAAGTTTATAGATGTATTTGTAGACAATATAGGCATCATGTGAGTTTATGAATAACATATCAAGATAATTCTTCGCAAAACCTACCCTCACATTTCTTACTCCATCCAGTGATCTAACCGAGAGGCTGTTGCTAAAGAAACCCATCAAATGTTAACCTGGAAGATTACTGTGCCACTGTTATCACTGTATTGTAGACTGCTGTTGGCCATGTCTAAAGTTGGTGGAAACTTTTACTTTGGCTTGACACTAGAGTGATTAATCAAATTATTGTTCCTATCCGTGCTAGGCATGGGAACCTAGATTGACAAAAATTTCATTGTATGGAATTTTTGCAAAGCATTGATCTGGGTATCTCCTATTGGCAAGTTAAATTAACAGAGGAATCTCACAAATATGATCCTCAGTGCTGAGCTTGGATTTTATAAATGAAGACTTTATATTGGCGGTCAGTGTGTCTTCTGGGACCAAACAATACTACAATACAAAATTTAAAAACTGTTGTAATTCACCAAAGTATGGTGCACCTTAGCAAAATGCTAAATCAAGACCAAAATACATTTCTAATCCTAGAAATCACGTAGTCTTAGAAACACCTTTTAAGGATTTGATTTACAAACTCACAACAACTGTAATACATAAATATATTTCTGTAAGTACCAGAAAGTGTTATTTTAGGGATTGCTTTGATACATTTGATTCGCAAACTCATAACTTAAACACATAAATATATTCATGTAAGTACCACAAAACATTATTACATTGCTATATATGAGAATACAGAAAATAAATTTTACATATAAGGAAACTTTAAAAACTAAACTACACATTGCTCTGACAAACTAAGTAACTTTTATTGCATGCTGCACTATGCTTCAAAGTAATTCAGATACATGATACTATTTTTCAAGATAGTCACTAAGTCTCTCAAAACAATGGATGGAACATTCTACCAATCGAACATTCCTTGACAATCAAAAGAATCCACTCCTTGATCATGTAACCATTTTAGAACCATTGTCAGGATATTGAATCAAATAAGTTTCTTGATTACTTGGACATAGTCATCTATGGTCGATGTCGACAGTCTTTCTTCCTGATAAGCATTACCTATGCCTGTAAGCCTGTAGGCCCAGTGCTACATCGAAAAAGAGTATTGCTATATTGTTATGAGGATATAAGCAATAGGGTACAATAGAATATTGCAGCATACTCTCAACACATTTTAGTTCCAAATTACTAACAAAAAACAGAAATTACCTTTATTTCTTGAGGCCATGCTAACACTGTGATAAACAGTTGTTATGAAACATGCTGAAACCGACTGGAAGCTTACAGAAACGACAGCGAGTGATGCACACAAAGCACACGGTGTGAAGTATGTGCTGCAATCAGGCACAATAAGTTAAGCTATTTGTTTGAGCTAGAAACAAATAAAAGTTTGATGTAGCATACATGCTACTCGACTAATGAGTGAGACACACTGTGTTTATATTTACAGGTAGAAGTTACCAATATTGTTTTCTTCCCACCGCCCAGAGTTGCCGAGCGGTTCTAGACTCTACAGTCTGGAGCCGCGTGACCGCTATGGTCGCAGGTTCGAATCCTGCCTCGGGCATGGATGTGTGTGATGACCTTAGGTTAGCTAGGGTTAAGTAGTTCTAAGTTCTAGGGGACTGATGACCACAGCAGTTAAGTCCCATAGTGCTCAGAGCCATTTTAACCATTTTTGTTTTCTTCCCCTTGGTTTAAATGTCAGCTCAGATGGCTTTATTACTGCCCTAGACACTGTGGTGAAACCTGAACTGTTAGATAAAGCAACTGAATGCTGATGAAGAATAATTCATCAGCATTCAGAGGAACACCTTAATTTTACAGAAAGTTAATAAATACCCAAGAATTCCATGTGGTTGTAAAATACCTTTGAGAGTACATCCAAAGTCAATCTCTTCTAAAGAGAAAGAAGTGAAAATATCAACTAATTTATTTAGGCCCATTTAAAATCTTTAGAACACCTCATGAAGAGAGCTACCTATTAGTTTTTCCTGGGTCAAATAAGACTAAGGGGTTATACCCCTCACCACGCCTTCAAGAAAAATATGCTGTAATTTAAGTTTTCAATGCACACAGATTTGTGTAAATATACAAAAGCTCTAAGATATATGTGTTAGTTGCTTTATCGGCGTCGAAAAAAAACTAATTACATGATTTACGCAAAGAAGTACAAGGGTTTAAGTAAGTGGCAGTAATTAATATGACCTGTATGACATTGTATCAGTGGTGGACGGTTATCATGTGCTCATATGCTACAGTGAACTGTAAATTTTGCACTAAAATTACCCTTTTTCTCTTTGAATGCAAGCCAGAAATCACACTCAAATTTCGGCTGTTACAACAGTACGCGGGCCTCTCGAAATTCGATCTTCATCTTGCACTGTTCCTGGTGTTCTGCCACCACTGATTTGTTGATTTGTTTGAGACTGACATAACTCAAAGTGTTCAGATAACGTGTTTATTGGACGTCCAGTCTCAGCTACATACACCAGTCCACAGTCACATTCGATTTCATAAACTCCGGCGGCATGAAACTTGTCAATTGTATCTTTTGTCGAGCCCAGAACGTCTTTTATTTTGTTGTTGCTACGAAAAATCGGCTTAATACCTGCCCGACGGAGAATTTCGACCAGACTTTCAGTATCGCCTTGTACTAAGGTAGTAGGACCGTGTTCCGTGCTTCGTTCTGCGTTTCCCTATTGCCCTCCTCCTCCGGCGCCATAGTTTTACGTATCGTCGTGATGTCGTAGCCATCAGCTCCAAAAATATGGACCTGAGGTTCTGTAGTTCAGCTTTGAGAATGTGTTCATCGCCGATCCTGTACGCTCTCTTAGTTTGCAGGGCCGATTTCTTTTGCGTAGGATGGTCGTGGGAGGATTCATACAGGTCTCTCTCCGTGTTGGTGGGCTTCCTACAAAATCTGTGTCCAAGCTTCCCGTCAGGCTTACGGTAAACTTCTACGTTGAGAAAATGCAATACCTCGTTCTTTTCTATCTCCCTGGTAAAGTGAATTTTGCTGTGGTGCTGATTGAGATGTTGGTGGAAGTTCTGAAGCTCTTCTTCTCCGTGTGGTCAGATGACGAAGGTGTCGTCATCGTATCGTAGCCAGCATTCTGGGCATAATGGTGCGTAATGGAGTGCTGTTTCTTCGAACGCTTGCATAGAAATGTCTGCTGTGGCAGGCGATAGAGGAGAACCCATAACTACACCGTCCGTCTGCTCACAGAAATCCCCATTCCACCAAAAACAGGTACTCGTCAAACAGTGGCGCACTAGCTCGCAGATATCAGGTGTCATGCATTCCTCTAAGATGTTCATGGTGTCCGTCACGGGTACATTTGTGAACAAAGACTTCACGTCAGAACTGACCATCAGATCCGTACCCGAGACATACTTTTCTTTCAAAAGTGCTACAAAATAGGTGGAATCCTTGACGTATGAATCTGTGTGGCTTACTAGACGCCTGAGCTTCGAAGCCAACTCTTTCGCTAGTTTGTAGGTCGGTGAGTTAATACTACTCACTATCGGCCGTAAAGGAAAGGCTTCTCTGTAGACCTTTGGTACACCACATATTCTTGGTATGAGTCTTCGGGCCGTGTCAAATTTCATCCCAGTTTGCTTCTGCAGCGCTTGCGTCGATTTCATTATCTTGACCGTCGTTGCCCGCATCTCGTGGTCGTGCGATAGCGTTCTCGCTTCCCACGCCCGGGTTCCCGGGTTCGATTCCTGGCGGGGTCAGGGATTTTCTCGGCCTCGTGATGGCTGGGTGTTGTGTGCTGTCCTTAGGTTAGTTAGGTTTAAGTAGTTCTAAGTTCTAGGGGACTTATGACCACAGCAGTTAAGTCCCATAGTGCTCAGAGCCATTTGAACCATTTTTTTGACCGTCGTTCCTCCCTTATGTTTATGGTAAATAGATTCACTCAAAAGATCCTCCATCCGCTTGTCATAATCTACTGTGTCCAACACTACGGTGGCATATCCTTAGTCCGTCTGTATTACCACTATCTGAGGGTTGTATTCAGCTCCTTGGTGGTATGGCGTTGCTCGTTACTGATGTTTTGCTTCGGAGGCTTTGTGTGAGCCAAGACTCGTACTGTTTCTTGCCGTATCTTCTCTTCCTCTGGTTGTGGTAGGTGACGAACCGAAGCCTTCACTGATTCTATAATGTCTTCTTTCGGTGAAACTTCCTGGCAGATTAAAACTGTGTGCCAGACCGAGACTCGAACTCGGGACCTTTGCCTTTCGCGGGCAAGTGCTCTACCAACTGAGCTACCCAAGCACGACTCACGCCCCGTCCTCACAGCTTTACTTCTGCCAGTACCTAGTCTCCTACCTTCCAAACTAACTTCTTTCGGTACTAGTTTTAGTGGGATTGCATAGTTCATCCCTTTAGCCAGAATTTGTGTGGCTGCATCATCCCCTGAAATAATGGCTCAAATGGCTCTGAGCGCTTTGGACTTAACATCTGAGGTCATCATCCCCTAGTCTTAGAACTATTTAAACCTAACTAACCTAAGGACATTACACACATCCATGCCCGAGGCAGGATTCGAAGAACCTGCGACCGTAGCAGCAGCGCGGTTGAGGACTGAAACGCCTAGAACCGCTCGACCACAACGGCCGGCCCTGAAATAATGGATAGGTTTATTAACAACCTGCATTTACTATTACGTACACAATACATAAAATGTCAGTGCATTGGCGGAGCTGTCATTTGTACTCAGGTGATTCGTGTGAAAAGATTTCCGACGACATTTTAGCCGCACGACGGGAATTAACAGCGTTTGAACACGGGACAGTAGTTGGAACTAGACGCATGGGACACTTAATTTCGGAAATCGTTAGGGAATTCAATATTGCGAGATCCACAGAGTAAAGAGTGTGCGAGAATACCAAATTTCGGGCTATACCTCCCAGCAAGGACAATGCAGTGGCCGACGGCCTCCACATAACGGCCGCGAACAGTGGCGCTTGCGCAGAGTTGTCAGTGGTAAGAGTCAAGTATCACTGCGTGAAATAACTGCAGAAATTAATATGTGCCGTACGACGATCATATCTGTCAGGACAGTTGGTCGAAATTTCGCATTAATGGGCTATGGCAACAGGCGACCGATGTGAGTGCCTTTGCTGACAGCACGACATCGCCAGCAGCGGCTTTCCTGGGATGATGACCGCATTGGTTGGACCCCAGACGACTGGCAAAGAGTAACCCGGTCAGAAGAGATCCGATTTCATTTGGTAAGAAGTAATAGTAGCCTTCGAGTGTGGCGTGGACCCCAAGAAGCCATGAAGTTTGTCAGCAAAGCTCTGTGCAAGCTGGCGGTGGCTCCATGACGGTGTGGAGTGTTGTTCAGCCACTTTGAGACCATTTGCAGCCTTTCATAGACTTCATGTTCCCATACAACGACTGAATTTTTGTGGATGACAGTGCGCCATGTCACCGGACCACAGTTGTTCGCCATTGGTTTGTAAAACATTCTGGACAATTAGAGAGAATGGTTTGGTGGCCCAGATAGCCCGACATGAATTTCATCGGACATTTATGAGACATAATCGAGAGGTCAGTTTGTGCACAAAATCCAGCATGGACAACACTTTCGCAACTGTCGACGGCTGTAGAGGCATCATTTCTACAGGGGACTTCCAACGACTTGTAGAGCCCATGCCACGTTACTGCACTGCGCCGAGCAAAAGGACGTCTGACACGATATTAGGAGGTAGCCCATCACTTTTGTCTCTTTAGTATAGACGTCAATGGAGTAAAGACAAGAAATTAACCATACAATAATATAGTACATGGTATAACAGCTCTGCCTCATGAGTAACCACTGGAACACAGTAAAAGGAATATTTCTACGGTCTCGATGGACATGATTAGGGTAAAAGGAATGCACAAGGGAAATGTAGAATAATCAGACACTTCGAGATTCTTCATACTTTCATATACGCACCACTGTATAGCAACTTGGGATTGTAGTATAGAAACAATATCTACGTCTACTTCCCATTTTCTAATGTAGTTGTTTGTATATACAGACACTTTTGAAAATAAACAATGATGTCCTAATTTTGCAGTAAACATAAAAAATTTGTGATGAGTATACAGCGAGTAATCCATGGCTACATGCCATTCTGTAAACCTAGAACTTCGTTGCCATACAACATGTGATCATGCGCCAATTTAAACAGTTTCTCTCGCAC
The DNA here is from genome assembly GCF_023864275.1 of Schistocerca cancellata. Classification (NCBI taxonomy): domain Eukaryota; kingdom Metazoa; phylum Arthropoda; class Insecta; order Orthoptera; family Acrididae; genus Schistocerca; species Schistocerca cancellata. The sequence continues at coordinate 743,313,131 of NC_064627.1, forward strand.
CATGATTGAAGTTACGACACACGGACCATGTTTTGTTATCCTGAATAACACATCGTCACGCATAATGAATTGTGGCCGCGTTGAAATCGTTTACAGTTCTCATCAACTGCTTGTTCTTTTTGCCAATCCTCTGTAATACACAAATTTTTCTACTGAGGCCATCTGCATTCTCAAGATTTTTATGTAGTTTACGGTTTACTTTGAAATCCATTTCACTCCTTACCATGTTAATATACTAGATGGATCGTTTGACTCTAATAACAGTTTCAATGCCATGTGACCTGTTAGTGCCTTAAACTTCTTATCATATAGATAATGTCGAATTTATGTCACGCTATATATGAGACTCAAGATTTCCTTCTAAATGGTAGAATAGTTCATCTCTCCTCTATTTAAATTATTTAGTGCATAGGCAACTAAATGTTCCCTCGCCTCTGGTTCTTGATTCATCATATGTCACAACACATGACTAACCTCATCAAAAGATAATATGAATTCCGTTTCACAGTTCCGAAAGAAGAATGTCAGAATAGTTGTCAACAATTCTTTCAGTTTTTCAAATGCGCTTTCAGACACTGAAATCCAATGAAACTTTACATATTTTTCCAACAAATGAATCAGTATTCATGGTGTTTCTCCAAACTTTGTGCCAATTTTTTATAGAAGTTTGCTAATCCTAAAAATAATTTAATTCTTTTGTAATCTGTGATGGAGAACTTTATATGGTCGTTACTAATATACGATCTGTCCAAACTCCGTCATGACTAATCGTGTAGCCTGAATATAGAACTTGCTTTAGTGTGTAGTGACACCTACAATGACAATTAAGTGCACTACACATAACCTCTTACAAACCTCCCTTGGCCGGCCGTTGGTGGCCGAGCGGTTCTAGGCGCTTCAGTCTGGAACCGCGCGACCGCTACGGTCGCAGGTTCGAATCCTGCCTCGGGCATGGATGTGTGTGATGTCCTTAGGTTAGTCAGGTTTAAGTAGTTCTAAGTTCTAGGGGACTGATGACCTCAGATGATAGTCCCACAGTGCTCAGAACCATTTGAACCATTTGAGACCTCCCTTAATTATTCCACATGCTCTTCCATTTCTCTTGCTGTTATATCATCCAAATATACCATACATTGCTTCGGTTTTGAGACCCTCAGCACTCCTTTCATCAAATGCTGACATTTTACTGGCATATGAGGTGTGACAATAAAGTAATGAGACTAATTTCCTTTGGAAGATGTAACAACCCTGCAGGCTTGCGTAGGCATAATATCTTTGACCTTGATCTATAAGCTGTTTCTAGTCCAAGTGGCACATCGATGCAACTGCTCGGTCGTGTGTTGTGCTGTAATAAGTTAACACGTGTTTGCGTTCCTCGTCACGAAAATGGAATCGCATAATAATGCATAAAGGTATTCCATTACTTTTTTGGTTAAACTGGGTGAAAACGCGACGACAACTTGCGGTAAGCTTCAGAAGGCTTTTGGAGAGAAGGTTATGTCAAGAGTTCAAGCTTTTCGTTGGCATAAAATGTTTAGTGAAGGCAGAACGAATGTTGAAGATGAAGACCACAGTGGACTACCATCAACCTCACGGACGGATGTCAATTTGGCCAGAGTGCGCGAACTCGTACGATCTTATAGAAGATTATCTGTGAAAATGATTGCAGAAGAACTGAACATCAATCGAGAAACGGTTCGTCTAATAATAACTGAAGATCTTGATATGAGAAAGGTTTGTGCAAAAATGAACCCAAAAATCTCACACAAGAACAGCGAGAAACATGGGAAAGTGTGGCAGCCGATCTGTTAGAGCAAACGGAAATCAATCCAGAGTTGTTGGGCCGTGTTATCATTGTTGATGAACGTTGGTATTTTCAGTACGATCCAGAGACAAAATTCCAAAGTTCACAATGGTGCTCAAAGGGATAGTCCAGACCAAAAATAGCTCGCATGTCAAAGTCAAAAGTGAAATGCATGCTTGTGTGCTTCTTTGATTCCAAGGGAATTGTTCATAAAGAGTGGGTGCTTCCTGGATAAACAGTTAACCAATATCACGGCAAAGAAATTTTGGAAAGACTTCGTAAAACAGTTCTTCGTGTCTGTGCCAACATTGGTGATAATTGCATTCTGCAACACGATAATGCGCCATCCCATACTGCTCTGTCAGTATAGCAATTTTTAACCTCAAAACAAATTTCAGTACCACCACAGAAACCTTGTTCACAGATATCGGTCCGTGCGACTTTTTTTCTATTTCCAAAAGTCAAAACGGCGGTAAAGGGACACCATTTTCAGACAATACAAGATGTCCAAAAAACTGTGACGAGGGTTTTGGAGGATATTACAGAAGATGAGTTCCAGAAATGTTACCATCAATGGCAGTTGCGCTGGAAAAAGTGTGTACAATCAGAAGGGAACTACTTTGAAGGAGACAACACTAAACTTGACTAAACGGTAAGCAACATTTTTTTTTCACATTAGTCTCATGACTTTATTGTTGCACCTCGTATTTCTTAGCCTCAACATCATGCGAGAATACAGGTACGGACATGAAGGAACTGTTAATACAGTTTATGACTGGTCCTCTGGTGCTACTTCTAGTTGACGATAACTACTACACAAATCTATGGTGGAAGATATCCTACAGTGCCCCAAGCTGTCCGCGGTTGCGTTATATTTGGGATTGGGTATGTGTGCATTATCATATGATAATTCAGGTCACAAAAAACCAATATATCTGAGTTCCAACTGTGCCCTCCCTCAGTATGATCACTATTGGTGCACCTCACTGACTGGTACTTCCTTCAGTAGTACTGTACTCTAATTGTTAGTGAATGAACTCCTCAATCATCATATGCAGATGATAAGGAACGTGGTATGCTTTGCAGTACATAAGTGATTCAATCCCTGTTGGGAATCTGTGTTCTGTAACCAGGATCGCTAGTAAAGTCCCAAGAGGATTACATATACCCTCAAACTCCATTAACAACTCCCCAATCACTAATTTCTCTGTTCCAAATTTTTCCCTTTCTTCTGTAATTCAGTTACGCTTACTGCTTGCTTATGATCAGGTTTCAGATTCATTCTGTCCAGATCATCTTCGTCTAAAATATCCAAATTGATGACCAACAACCCACTTGACAAATCCATGTCTTTGGTCTCAGAATTATCTACTTCTTCACCATCTATTTCTAGTATGCATACAATACTCCTGCGTACTAAACACTATGCTTAGTCTAATTCATAATTTTCTCCCAAAGGCTCAACCACACATAATACTTTTATTAGCAGATCCGTTCCCATGTTCAACCAGAGCAGTTTTCCTGTACCTTGCGGTACTTTATCGGACGAATTGACCCTTAGTGGTCTTGTAAGCAGCTTAATCAGTTCATATGTCATGAGAGACGAACCATGTGGTGGAGTGCCACTGACAACAATTTTCCCCAGATCGAATGATGTTCAACTGAGTTACACTATGCGTTAGTCAATATTATCATGATACTCGACGAGCAAATCTAAGATTAAGGCTACGATGCAACCATCGCCTACACAAGACAAAACGTCCATATATTTCTCGAAATGTTTTGCCTCACATGAAAACATCACTGAACCTATCGAAAGCATACCATTACCCCCTACTCGACACAGCTTATACCATGAAGGGTTTATCGCCTTTTTTCCATGACGTTTAAACTTGGCGCACACACATACACGTACAGGTATGTGTCCAATAAAATCTTGTGTTTCTTCCCCCCACTACCCCAGTCAAGCAAAATATCGCCTCTGTGCACAGTCCAGTCATGGTAAATTTCATCGGGAGAACCGAGTGGCGGCCATTGGTCTCCTTCTGTCGTTTAACGGTTGGTTATTTCCTGTTTCACACCTTCTTATCATACTCTCTGTTGTGCCTACAGTTCGATTTCTGTGTTCAGCTTTCTCAAACTTTTTACACTGTAGCTGATGGCAGTCTCATCGTATATCGCCCAAACATTCACATTGGTAAATTTAGTACCAGTGAAAATATGCTTCTCTCATCCCAAACTCAGGTAGATAACACTGAGTTTTCTAATTCTGTCTATGACACTTTCGGTGGATTCTCCCTGTCTTCGTGACACCCTGTTTTACTGTTCCCGATAATACCTACAACTACTTTGCCTTGTATATCGCTATACTAAACCACTTCTCAGTACTTCAAATGTTTGAGCGTTTCTCAAGGCCTCTTGGTATGTCACATATATTTTAGCATCAGCTATTAAACGTAACGTGACCATATGAGACAATTTTTCATCCACCCAGCAACCTGGCTTCGTGTTAGTAATTTGTCCACAAACGTCGACACATCTTCCACTGACTTACCTGAGGAAAAACCAGACGAGGATCTGTCGTCTTTCATAGTGTCTTACTGCCTATGCAGGTCTGTACTATCTGCTTTCATTTGAGCCGCTTGTTCTAATAAAAAAAAATGGCTCTGAGCACTATGGGACTTAACAGCTATGGTCATCAGTCCCCTAGAACTTAGAACTACTTAAACCTAACTAACCTAAGGACATCACACACATCCATGCCCGAGGCAGGATTCGAACCTGCGACCGTAGCAGTCGCGCGGTTCCGGACTGCGCGCCTAGAACCGCGAGACCACCGCGGCCGGCTGTTCTAATAAAGACTAGTGCACTTCTGGGATTTTGACTATCCGTCCCCCTAATTTACTCATTGTAGAGCTTATTACCTAACAACAGGGCAAAATATAACAGGACAAACAAAGGTAAATACTTAATCTGAGCAATACTGTAATAATTCTTAATATTAATCTTTATGTCTAACCACTAATTACTCTCACTCGCTGCGTTGTCTGAAGTAATGCCCAGGTCTCCTACTTTTAGATCAAGTTATGAGTGACGACTGGACCACATCCTTCGTGCTCAATAAACTACGCTGCCTTCACTGGATCCGTCTCACATGTCTCTCTAGTGTTCTCTCTGAACCCACTGCATTCAATACAAGTGTCACTTCACAACACTTTGGAGGCCATTCTCTAGTCTAACTGGCCAGACATCTCGACCTACAGAAATAGCGTGAATAGCGGACAGACAAATCAGTTGTCGTCACTCACCACACTGTGATGACGTGACGGTGCTGTTTGCTGACCTGCGATGCTGCATAATGTTACTGGCTCTTCTGAAATCAGTTGATATTGGGTGAAGCTGCTGGGTCACTTATGGAAGCAGTTATCACTGTTAGGCAGCCTCAAAAGCGTCAATATTATCCAGTACTCACTAAAACCACAAAATATGAGGATCACGACTCAGGACGATGATCATGGCGATGTGTGTGAAACACTTTTTCCCCTTGCTGCCATGTAATCAGAGATGTAATGGTATAAACATCACACTTTATTTAGCAAGATCTACACAGTAGCGGCTGGTGGCTTCTCGATGACATGCATCAATCCTAGGTGGCAGAGCCCACGATGTGGTGGCTCACCACAGACACCAGTAGACGATCAGGCAGCCTCAGCAGAGGTGTTGCAACGACTGCATAGCGAACTCGTTGTTACGTCAGGCTTTCCACTGACAGCAGGGCGAGGAAACTCTGGACATGCAGCAACCCCAGCAGTAGATCAGATGTGAGATGCACTCAGGTAGCGGGTGTGAACACAAAATCCCTCAGAGACGTCCAGGACTGGGTTGATGACAGCTGGAAAGAGACCCCAGATGCGTGGCGGGTTTTAAGTACCAGCAGCTCAGGTCTGGGAGCGGCCCATAGACAACAGCTAGTGGAAGTGGCAGCTAGTTGCAGGAAAGGCTGGGTGACCCATATCCGGTTGATGGTTCACATGGAGTAGTTTTCGGTGTAGGTGCAGTAAAGGACAGGTAATGTTAGACCAGAGCGGCCTGTATTTACACCCACTTATTTCGGTTCTATTGTTACAAAGCGCCACTTTTAGTCATGTAGAGAGACTGGGACGGCACAGCACGAAATAATCCAACTCGCGACTGCTCAGTGTTGGTGTCTAGCACTGTGCCAACTCAGCATTATTGTGCGCCACATATCGCAGTGTCACAGGCAGCAGACTGACACAATGGCCCGCGGGTTGTGTAGTCTGGGTAGAGAGAAGTTGACGCAACGCAAATTTAGACATCCTATTTGTTAAGAGTTTTATGAAGTATGTGTGCTAATTGTGCTTTACACCAAAGTCTCTGAGGATTTTATCTATTGCTTCTCTGTCTACCAAATCAAATGCTTTCTTGAAATCAGTAAATGGAAATATTATAGGTTTGTTGATTAACATTCTGTAGCGAGTTATTGTTTTGATGCTAACAATCTGTTCTGTGCAGGAGTTTACCTTTCTAAAACGTCATCATATCCTCCCAGTTGTTTTTCTCAAGCATCTTCAACTCTGTTTAAGAGAATTTTTGAAAATATTTTGTGTGTCACAGACAGAAGTGACATTCCTCTGTAAATGTTGAAATTTTGTTTTCCTACCTTTCTGTAGTAGGTGGACCAATGGCATATTCCCCACCTCTGGAATCTTTTCTGTTTTCCAAGTGCTTCAAAAAGCAGATGTAGATCCCTTATATTCTTTGGTTCTGACCATTTCAATAATTCTGTTGTAATGGAGTCTCCATCATTTTCTTGCTTTTGAGAGTTTCGATGGCTTCATGAATTTCTAGTTCTGTTGGTCGGCAATTTTTCTGAAGATTTACTGGTACTGCTGGAAATTCTAATTCATCTGTTGAGACTGGACAGTTTGACCATTGGTCAAAAACTTTTGCTAATATTTCTTCGTCAACCCTATTTTGCCATTTTCATCTTTGAAACAATTACTTAATGCTTGATGGCCTTTAAATATATGTTTAAAAATGTGTCAAAAATTTCTAGTGTATTATTGCTTAAATTTACTTGTATTTTAACAAGCTAACATTCTTCAAAGGTTGTGTTATTCAGAAGATATTCTCCTAAATTTTGATTTTCAGATATCTAACTTTCGGCATTTTTTGGTAGTTTCTAAAGTATGTACACATCAGTTTTAACTGGAGCATTTTACACATGTTGATTAGATTTTCATCATTTCTTTTTGCTCTTGAGTATGCTAGATATTCGCCTACAATGTTTTCAAATTTCTCTTCTCCCTAACTTGTGCAGTGAAGTCAGCGAAACGTTTCTGTTTTTAGATTCTGAAAGATCTCAAAATTCGTTTACATTCTGTAGATTTTTTGTGTTGTCTTCAGCTATAGATGCGTGGCAATTTGTAAGGGCATAGCTTTTATTCTCGCACTTTATTATTAAAATAGACATTCTTTCTGATTTTACCTAAATATCTATTGCACTATTTACGATTTTCTTTTTGTTTCCATGCTGTTCCAAACATTTACATGTTTATCAATATTCATACTGCTGGTTTCTCTTAGAAAATTCTCTAATGTTGTGTATCAACTACTTTCTATCTAAGAACCTCGTTTCTGCACTGCTAAAATTTGTATATGGTTCTTCTGTAAAAATAATTCCAACTTCTTCTGTTTTGCAGTTTCTGGAAGAGAATTTACATTCAACAACCAAAAGTAATACTTCTTATTGAACTCAAAATAAGAAAGCATTTCAGTATATTACATTTCTTCTTCACCACAACTGTTGGGACTCCCCAGAATCCTAAGTCTCAATGTATTACAAGATGCACTGATGAATTTCTCATTACAGTTATCGTCTGGAGTAGTGCACCCATTCAGTTTTGTAAATTGTGATCTGAAGTCATAAACTGAAGAGAGCAGGAAGCGTAGGGTTATCCCTGAATTCCAAAAGTAATACCAGGTCGTTATCCTGGTATTCTACTAAAGTCAGCAACTACTAACATGTACAACAGGCACTACCAGGGTACCATCATTATCATATGGAAATGTTGTGCCCTCTGTCCATTATAGCCTTGGACAGGAGGCTGCCTCTTTCGCCAGCTCCGCTGTTCCAAAATACTTCTCCACTTTCGCTGTCGTTGATGTCTTCACCGAAACCTTGGCAAGAAACCCTTAGATGGCAGTATCAGCAAGTCCAGCTGAATCAAGGTTATATGAATGAGTGGTATCTGTGACACGCTAGGGAGCATATCGCGATCGTGAATTTGTAATAAACACAGTGGTCGTAGGTGCAGTGCCGCTTCGAGCGCCGAGCGGGAAGATTCTTGTTTACTTCACTTGCCGCAACGTCGCTAGTGTGGAGTTTTCCTTGTTAGTGTTATTCTGTCTGCCGACTGAGTCGTAGCGCCTCCGCTCCGGCTTGTTTGTTTGTTTGTCTGTTTGTGTTCGTCTACTTACAGTGGCATCGGCCGCTCCGCTATGACTACCATGGTTTCCACGAGTATTCCACGAAAAGGTACTGTGAGCTTTACTTTCGATAAAACAACGCGACACGTGCAGCCCTGATCTCTAGAAATCCACGATTGGCTTGTCGATCAATTCATGTGAACTCTGCTCAGGTCCACACCGCTTATTTTGATGCCGACGAGTACGTGTGTTACGTGAAATTTATGGATCCCCTTCACGTTGAAAGATTACTGTCGTGACACGGTTCTCAAGTCCCGTTAGTACGGTGTCACTCGCAGATGCTGAAATCGAATATACCAATGTTTGAGTGTTCAACCTCCCGCCTGAAGTTGATGACAATTTTCTAAAGGACGTATTGACTCCTTACGGTAACGTGAAAAACGTCCGTCGTGAACGCTGGTCTACTCTGTGGTGTCACCGCCAGACACCACACTTGCTAGGTGGTAGCCTTTAAATCGGCCGCGGTCCGCTAGTATACGTCGGACCCGCGTGTCGCCACTGTCAGTGATTGCAGACCGAGCGCCGCCACACGGCAGGTCTAGAGAGACGTCCTAGCACTCGCCCCAGTTGTACAGCCGACTTTTCTAGCGAAGCTTCGCTGACAAATACGCTCTCATTTGCCGAGACGATAGTTAACATAGCCTTCAGCTACGTCATTTGCTACGACCTAGCAAGGCGCCATTTATCCTTTGCGATGTATCTTGTGAAGCATGTACTATCAGACCAATGAGCACCAATTATGGATTAAAGTTAAGTATTCCAGCAGCAACGTACTTTATTTGCTACATTAAATTACATTGTCCTGTTCCAGACCTCACACCAGCCTGCGTGAGCTTAACGCGTGCTATTCGGCTACAAGTCATAGTGGATTGGCTGTCAGGTCAGTCCACTACATACTCAACACAGATTACAGTGTTATGGTGGAATTCGTTCCGTGGAAATGCATGTCAAACGCAATATTCCATCACATTTACAAGTGTGTGGTTACCGCCTCCGTGTCAAGTATACTGGTCAAGAGGGAACCTGCTTCCTACGTAATGAAAGTGGACATGTTCGATCTAATTGCCCGCGGAGGGTTTTTGTATTACGGCCGTTATTAGTGCAGCGTCCCAAATTGACGGTTGCTGATCTTTTTCCTTCTACTCCCTAGGTCGGCCCTACTTCTGCTTCGAATTATAATGAACAAACAGTCAGTTCTGATAATCGTGTCTATGAATTTCCGCCTTCACCTCCACGACAGGTTCACAATCCTATTTTCCCCAGGACAGAACTTATAACGGTGACAAATAAGCGACGTCACACTCAGGGTGGTGATGGTGAGGATTTGGCTGTGCCTTTTGCGCCAACCTCCTCCGCGTCGATTGCGTCCCCTGCTCCTCTCGATGTTACGATACGTCCCACCCGTAGTACGGTGAGTGCGACGAAGTTATCTCCAGCATCCCTCCTGCTCGCGAAGTGGCTCCTGCTGCCTGTGTGTGAAGAGGGAGCGGAGTCCCCCGCCCCCCCCCCAACCCTTGTCTTTGTGTCCTCCGTTGCAGTCTGAGATGATGCAATATCCTCCTGTTCATTCCTCTTCAGCCGCCGATGGTTTCCTGCATTTGCCGACTACAGCAACTCCCGAGGAGAATAAATTAGGGACCAAGTATCACCTGTTGTATTGTTCGTTCCCAAGCATGCTTCCGCCTTAGTGACTGGAACTACATTACATGACCCTAGTTCTGGGGGGAGGAAGCTGTGCCTATAACCCCTCCCACGCCTCCGTCTGCAGAGGCCGCCATCCGACGTAGTCGACAGAAGCAGCGTATACAACCTGACCGTGCGGTGGCACGTAAGAAATCTAAGAGAAAAGGCTGCAATGACGGGGGTTCTGGTCCCCCGATGTCTGATTCCTCTGCGTATTCCGCAATGGACCCTGACTGTCAGCTGTCTACCTAATTCTACTCGTAGGTTCCGTACATCCCTGTCCAGCTGTGATCAGTGAGCCATACCTACACGTTCCTTTCCTTAAACGTTAATCGTGTAGAATCAGAATTGCGATTGGCTTCGCTGCGTCAGTGGAACGGTGGCCTGATCATTTAATATTAAAAGACTACGACCAAGGTGTGGACGGGGCCAAGGAATTGACATATCTGACGTGATTTAACACATAAATAATTTATTCATACCATACAATACATAACACCAAATACGCAAATCCTGTTTCGATGCTTACAATTGCCCAAAATGGGAGGGACACCACTTTCGAATTGGAAAGGCTTTAATTTAAGAGATTAAAACTCCTAATATAATTTTTTATAAATAATAATAATACAACACATAAGTAAGCGCTAAGTGAACGCACTCTTAAATCTCTAATTATTAATCACAAAGCGTGGGGTTACCACATTTAAATTTTCATTGCAATATAAAACATAAATACATGAATTCACAACACAGCAAGGCTTCAAATTTCAACCTGGACAACCTATGGTCCTAAAACTTTCGTATTACATTCCAGCCAATCACATCAATAACTTATAAACACGGTTGGCAAAATACAAACGTTTGCACTATAATGAATTTTAATAATCCACAATCACTCAAAAAACAACATCAGAAGTTCGATACGGAGCATGTAAGCCTGTTTATGCAATCTTTCGGACCAAAATAGGCACGAGGGCCACCATAACAGCATTGCGCAAGTTGCTTTTAGGATAGGTGCTCCCATTAGCTTAATCACTCAGCAGATATTTAATTAAGCGACAGGTAAGATAGTTAATGCAAATACAAGGTATTTCTAAAGTTTTTTTCCTCCCTTTTAATAAGAAGGTTTTAGTAAGGAAGACATTAAACTTTGAGGAGACGCAATAGCAATCTAGCGGGCACGCCTTCACGAGGACGCCATGCCACTACACACGTACTACACTAGCCGCGTGTCCGCTGTTCAAGCCAAACATTAATAACACAGATATGAAACTTCCTGGAAGATTAAAACTGTGTGCGGGACCGAGACTCGAACTCGGGAAATGCATGTCCCGAATTCGAGTCTCGGTCCGGCACACAGTTTTAATCTGCCAGAAAGTTTCATATCAGCGCACACTCCGCTGTAGAGTGAAAATTTCATTCTATAAACATCCCCCAGGCTGTGGCTAAGCCATGTCTCCGCAATATCCTTTCTTTCAGGAGTGCTAGTTATGCAAGGTTCGCAGGAGAGCTTCTGTAAAGTTTGGAAGGTAGGAGACGAGGTACTGGCAGAAGTAAAGCTGTAAGGACGGGGCGTGAGTCGTGCTTGGGTAGCTCAGTCGGTAGAGCACTTGCCCGCGAAAGGCAAAGGTACCGAGTTCGAGTCTCGGTCTGGCACACAGTTTTAATCTGCCAGGAAGTTTCATATCAGCGCACACTCCGCTGTAGAGTGAAAATTTCATTCTAGAAACATCCCCCAGGCTGTGGCTAGACCATGTCTCCGCAATATCCTTTCTTTCAGGAGTGCTCGTAGTTCTGCAAGGTTCGCAGGAGAGCTTCTGTAAAGTTTGGAAGGTAGGTGACGAGGTACTGGCAGAAGTAAAGCTGTGAGGACGGGGCTTGAGTCGTGCTTGGGTAGCTCAGTCGGTAGAGCACTTGCCCGTGAAAAGCAAAGGTCCCGAGTTCGAGTCTCGGTCCGGCACACAGTTTTAATCTGCCAGGAAGTTTCATATCAGCGCACACTCCGCTGTACAGTGAAAATTTCATTCTATTAATAACACAGTTCCACATTCCTGACACCCAAATAGTCGGGATCAAAACAAAACCAAAAATACGAAGAGTGCAAGATCCAGCATAGCTACAGAACAGATCTTACTTCATGCGGTTGCCTTCACAAATACAGTTATCGAAATGAAAACAAGAACGTGGAACAACATTCCCTAATCAGCAAAATTTCTTCGTTAGGTCCCGGTAGCGTTAGACAACGCTGACATGCCAATGTTAACAAACCTCTAAGGTTCAAATGGCTCTGAGCACTATGGGACTCAACATCTTAGGTCATAAGTCCCCTAGAACTTAGAACTACTTAAACCTAACTAATCTAAGGACATCACACACACCCATGCCCGAGGCAGGATTCGAACCTGCGACCGTAGCAGTCCTGCGGTTCCGGACTGCAGCGCCAGAACCGCTAGACCACCGCGGCCGGCAAAACCTCTAAGGCAACACCCTCCAACTGACAAGACGAAACCAATGTGACCCCTTATCAGCTTCGTGACAGGACTCGAACCCCCAGCAACTCACTTAGAATAAATACAGTGCAAATAGTATGGCGGACACATATACCCAGGGATTAACAGAACACTAGACTGAACTAGAAATAACCTTAATAATAGAGCACTAGATCTTGGGAGACAAGGAACTAACTCCCCACCCGAAATTCTGCAACCACAGGGCGGGAGGATGAACTGCCAAAACATAGAAGTGCAAACGTACACAAGTAACTACCAAAATACACTACACCGATTAGCAACGATGCGTGGGGGAATCTGCACTGTCAGAATTGCACCAGTGAACAGAACAGTGGATGGCCACGGCGGTGGCCACAAGGCGGGAAAGACGACTGGATGAACTCAATCCAAAAGGACGATCAACTTGAAACATTCACACTTAACTTCTTTTCTCCTTTCTCTCGGTGCACTTCGTCGTTTGTCCGGGACTGCTGTGCACAATTCTGAGCCGTCTCCAGTCGTCCCGGCAGACACCGACCCAGCCGAACTGCTCCCGGACTAAAACCCTCGCCGAACGGCGGCTCCACCACGCCATGATGGTTACTGTTTGTTTGCCTTCGTCGACGCAGGCGATGATTAGACTGCCATCCGCCTCCCGCGGACAACCTGTGAAGAGCGCACAGAGGGGCCTCAACCCGGCCGACGTTCCTCCACGTGTAGAAGTGCGGGTTCGATAACACCCGTACGCGGAAGGATGTCGACGTCACCAGAGCAGACACGAAGGCCACTGCGCGAAAACCTCTTCCAGCGTGACCGCGCTCGCATATAAATAGTACAGGCCAAAGAGTCTGCTGCAGTAAACACGTGAGTCGGTCGTGTTACCAACCTACGGTTTCTAAGTACACCAAAGACAGAACTCGCAATCGATAGTGGGTACACTACGGGCGGGAGTTCAAACGAAAGAGCTTCATATGAGACCAACCCTGAACAACCGCGGAAAAACGAAATAGAAGCGAAGCAATAAAATACAGCAACGAGATGCTAAAGCCCGATCGCGCCCAAACACTATCGATTACCAAAAATATTGGCTCCACACGACGCTCAGGAAGCGAGCCGTGGAAAGATGGAAGTAACACGGCTCAGTCAGTTCATTTATGATTCATGTGCGGACATAGTTTTCTAACAGGAGGTGTTATTTAGTAATTTCTCCTTACCTGGTTTTCGTATGGTCTTTAATGTACCACACGAATGTTCTTCCGCGAAGGCATTCCTATTGTTGAGGTGGAAATGTTGGATTCTGGTAGGGCATAGGTTGTCAACTTTTTAATCTTACCTTGGTTCTTTTATATACCCCTACTGGCACTGGTCGCACAGTGGATAGTTCGCGTTTTTATAAAGAGAATATTGTTTATCTGTTGTGTAAGAGTCCACCGGGTATTCTATTGGGTGGTGATTTTAACTTTGTATTGCGTCCTGCGGATCAATCTCCAAATTTTAATTTCTGTCGCGAATTACAAGAATTGGTCCGCTCCTTACGCCTAAAAGACGTAAATACCCGACGTTAGTTAAATTTACCCATTTTAGTGCGACTTCTAGTAGCCGGTTAGGTAGATTTTACTTATCAGACTGTCTAAGCGATAATATTCTTAATGATGAATTTATCTCAGCTTCCTTTACGGATTACTGTGCTGTGGCCACAACTGTCAACCTTGAATGGCAACCAGTCAAATTGTTTCGCCCACCGTGGATGCTAAACGTTGCTCACCTAGCTGACCCCTCCCTCGATATGTGATGCGAGTCGTGTGGGAGCGTACTCTACGGTCCACTAGGAAATATTCTTCCACCCTCGACTGATGGACACAGATAGCAAAATCGAGGCTCAGGCAAACTTTGATACATTTCTGTGCTGCCAAAGCGTGAGACTTTCGGAGAACTTATGAATATCACTATTCCATCCTGCATGAACTTTATGCTGCTTCGGATCACGCCCCTCTGCGAATTGTAAAGGCCAAATTGTTAACCTTGAAAGGGTTGAAAATCCGAAGCCTCGTTCATTGGTGACGAAAGAACTGACTTCCTTATATCATTTGCTTGGGCATCAGACCCGTCGCCGACGTGCTTGTATTCATTCTCTCACGACACATGACGGACGTATCGTAATGGAACAAGCTGATATAGTGCGTATCTCACACCAGTACTATGTAGACATCTACGATATCGATGAGTCCAGTGAAACCTTTAACGATCTACTTGTCTGCATCTTGGATAAGACAATTACACCTGAACGTAATGAAACGCTCTTGGCTGCCTTTTAACCTGAGGAAGTTTAGAAAATTATTTTGGGATTGCTTTCTCAAAAGTCCCCGGGTCTAGATGGCCTTCCAAATGAATTTTACGTGCGCTTTTGACCGTTGTTGGGTGCTACATTTACCTCCTTTTTGAATGAAGTGTTACAGGGTAGAGCAGTGCTGCCCTCGTTCAAAGTGGGAAAAATTGTTTTAATCCCGAAACGCACTGGACCGGCTGCCCCAGCTCACTTTCGCCCACTTACTTTGTTAAACTTTGATTATAAGACTGTGGCGAAGGCAGTTAATAGTAGGATGTCGGCTCTGATGGATACGATTGTTGCAAAACATCAAAGCTGCGTACCTGGTCGTACCATTCTTACCCCTGTAGTCGAGTGTCGTGCCGTGGTTTCCGTTGCTGCTGTAACGTCCATCCCTTGTGCCCTTGTTTTTCTAGACTTCGACAAGGCGTTTGATCGTGCTAGTCACGACTTTCTGCTTCGGATTCTGGAGGCAGTTGGTGTCTTTATTGACAAGACGCCGAGTGCTCGCAAATCTGTTTACGGGTATTTCGGCTTCGGTGATTGTTAATGGACAACTGACGCCCCCAATAAATATCCGTAGCGGAGTGCCTCAAAGAAGCCCGGTGTCAATGACTTTATTTGTGTTGTCTCTGGAGCCCCAACTTCGGATGCTGGCATCCCAGTTGACAAGTTGGACGCTTCCCGGCGGGACTATAGCTGTTCTTGCATACGCGGATGACGTGATTGTTCTACTTCGCAATCCAGCTGAGATACATCGACTGAAGACTGTCATCGATAATTTTTGTCGGAGTTCAGGTGCAAAACTTAATGAAGGTAAATGCAAGCTTCTTCCCTTGCGAGGTTTTGATCACGCGGTTGTTCCATGGGTTACTGCGGTGGATCGGTAAACGTCTCTCGGTATCATCATTGATCGTTGTACACTCAAAATGGCGGCGCTCAACTGGAAGTCTGTTACGGAAAAAAATTAGGGAGCGATATTAGAGCATGAAAGGCGTTCCCTTACTCTGCTCCAGAAAGTCCGAATATTAGATACATATGCCTTATGCCAAGCTTATTACGTGGCCCAAGTTCATCCGCTTCCCTCGATGATATCGAAGAAACTAAAACAGTTGTGTGGTCGCTTCTTATGGAAAAGACATATCTGTCGCTTGCGGTATTAGGTGATCACGAAGCCTCGCTTCTTTGGGGGGATGGATCTGACAGATATACGAAGGAAGTCGCAGATGCTATATGTGCGTCGTACCATTTTGACGATGTCTCAAGAAACTCACATTCACGTCTCGTTTATTTCTCTGTGTCCGTCCTGCTGGTCTTGAACCTCCTATTGATGTTGGTCGCAAAGTTAAAACACATTCGTGACTTCTGTCTTGCGGTGAGCTATTTCGGGGCTGACGTCTTATGAAGACCTGTCCTCACCATGAAAGTCCTACAGACTCGTGGAGAAGCAGTCCCTTCCCCGAATCTCGTTGAAAGAGACTCGTCGCAAACAACCTGGACGACAGTTTCGTTCAATATGAGTCTTCCAATTTTGCCGATGTGAGTAGCGTCCTCGTGGTATAAGGTAGTAAATAACTTGATTCCCACGAACGGTCGACTTTTCCGTACTGGGCTTAGTGACACGGATTTATGTAGTCGTTGTACGTCTCCCGATACGATACGACGTCGCTTTACTTGTGGAGGTCATAAGGCGAACTGGTCTTTGATCAAGATACAAGTGGCCTTCCTTACTCGATCTTCTGAGACTGCCTGCACTACGGACATCATATCGCGCCCAGATTCTTCTTTCTTTCCACGGTAGAAAACCCATACCGTTATGTGGTTTCCTGGGACACTTCGTTCATTATGTTGTAGAAGGCGAGGGAGACGATCACATGCAGTACATGATCACTGCCTATTGGACATGCTTGCGATAGCCTCGATATCTAGATCTCTTCTCAAACATGTTGAATCTTATTTTCCGTCGGCAAGGTGTTGGTTAATTTAATTTATTCTGATAAGTGTTTTTCTTTGTTACTTATGTTCCCATCTGATCTGCTTCGACTTGCCCTGGTTCTCCTGTTCGTTTCGTTTTGTTTTGTGTTTTGACTCCGCATCGCTCCAGTTCTATTGTCAAATGCGTATCGATGAAGTATAGATACACGTGAGCGTATACAATCCTTGCACTCAACTTGGGTTTTTTCTTTGTATCCATACTTCGACTGTAATCTTGTTTCGTTTTCCTTCTACTTTTAGATTCACTTACGAACTATAAAAATATATAAAAAACAAAATTAAAAATTTGCTAAAAACCATATAAAAATTATTGTTGATGCATATCTTGTGAGCTTGGTGGTGGTTTGTCGGCTACGTTCTCGGTTTTCTTCTTTTATTTATTATTCTGTTATCATAATTAATTTTTTCTCCCATTTGCAGCCTTTATTACATGATGATTTGACTATGGTCTACTGAAGTGTCATGATAGTACCAAGTCATTCTGATAATAAAGAAAAAAAAGATGGTGCAGTGACTAACGCAGCTGCCAGCTAAGCAGGAGATCCCAGGTACGTGTACCAGTCCGGCCCACATTTTCGCTCATCACTGCTGATTCCGCATAAAATCCTGATATAGCTAATATAATTAATTCCTTCCCTTTCCTTTCCTTTCCTTTCCTTTCTCCCCCCTCCACCTTCAATTTACATAATATGAATCAATATTATTTAAAGAGGTGTAACTGCTATATCATTTTTTTTTTTTATCCTGGTTTGTGACACGCAACCTTGGAGCTTTGGGATACAGGTAGGCGGAGTTTATAGATCTTTTACGTAGTCTCAAAGCAATTAAATTGTTCGTATTTTGATTCAAAATAAATGAGTTTCCATGAAGGTTTTTTTCCTAAATTGTCAACCAATTTTTTTGTTATGTGCCAATGTTCTTAGATGGTCTAACATAGGAACATAGGTGGCATAACGTTCTCACATTACTAATGTAGTTTTGTGTTGACAGCGAGGTCATGACATGACGAGCGCATTTAGAAAACCTTCGTCTGGAAAAACACTGGCGCGACCAGTAGCTGTCGCGCTAGCCGCATGTCGCACGCTGGCGCTGCGGTTAATAACGCCACTCTGTGTGCGGTATACTCGTATATAACTCACATTCGCGGCCGTGGCTGTCACGTCGCGCACGGACCGTTTTACAAGAGCGACCCACACGCCATGGAGCTGCCGCACTCGGTTACTAAAGCAAGAAAGAACGCTGTGGCGGTTTGTCGCATGTTGGGCGCCAAACGAAGCACTCTGGATTGTTTTTGACATATTTCAGTCACTGAACATTTATGGCTTCAACGCTTTGAGTTAGTCTTTATGGAGCGAAAGATACAATGTAACTACTGGTCACAAAATACGTATATTCATTCGCATAAAGGACATTTTTAAGCAGAATACATTAAGATTGCACTGCATTTATTTATTTTAAAGAATGACGTCATTCCACCAGGCTGTTATTTCAAATTCGTAGTTTATTTAGCCTGCGCTCCTTCTCAAGTGCGCAAAACATGTGGATATGTAGCCCACCTAATAAGAGGTTAGTGTATCTACGTCTTAGTGCACTCGAGAAAGAGCTCTTATTCTAAACTAGCTGAAACTACTAATTTAAAATAACAGTCTGGTGAAAAGATTACATTCTTTAATTAATCGAAACTGTGGTGAACACATGTAAGAAGTCAGCCGTTTTCTTTAGTGTTTTTCCCTGTGGTTACAGAAATGTAATTGAGATAATTATATTTGTGGTCAGTAAGGTGACAATTAGTTATCTGCACTTGGAGGGACAGGATCTGTCTCTCTAAGCAGTGATTTACCCTCTCGATTTTTCGGACACAGATTTCTCGTCATGAGACACGCGAACTTAGAATAATTTTGTGGTTAGAGAGTGCGGACTTCTGTTTCTGGAGAGTAGAACCAGTGCGTACTCTGGATTATTTAGGTGTGACTTCTGATTCGGATATTACAGAATGCATTTAGAATATTTCGCGTCTTGGACACTCACAATAATTGCGCCGCGTCTCAGTCGAAGTAGAGTTGGATCAGACCTAGAACTATTTATCCTTGAGTCGGAATTTCAATTCAGGTAGCGCAGTGCGTATTTTGAATATTTTTGCACTGTGGCCACGTACACTTGGAATAATTTTGCAGTTTTTCGCATTTCGTAAATTTTTGGGTAATTACAAACCACTATATAGGGACTCAACATTCAGATCTAATTAGGTTCTCACCAGCTTACTTATTACATGGAATTCTTCAGTAAACAGTGAATATACACTGAGCTAAAGAGACTGGTACACCTGCCTAATATCGTGCAGGGCCGCCGAGAGCACGCAGACGTGCGACAACACGACGTGACATGGACTGGACTAACGTCTGAAGTAGTGCTGGAGGGAACTGACACCATGAATCCTGCAGGGCTGTCCATAAATCCGAAAGAGTATGAGAGAGTGAACATCTCTTCTGAATAGCACGTTGGATGGCATCCCAGATATGCTCAATAATGTTCATGTCTAGGGAGTTTGGTGGCCAGCGGAAGTGTTTAAACTCATAGGAGTGTTCCTGAAGCCACTCTGTAGCAATTCTGAACGTGTGGGGTGTCGCATTGTCCTGCTGGAATTTCCCAAGTCCGTCGGAATGTACAATAGTCACGAATGGATGCAGGTGATCGGACAGGATGCTTACGTAAGTGTCACCTGTGAGAGTCGTATTTAGACGTATCAGGGGTCCCATACCACTCCAACTGCACACGCCCCACACCATTACAGAGCCTCCATCAGCTTGAACAGTCCACTGCTGACATTCAGGGTCCATGGATTCATGAGTTTGTCTCCATACCCGTACATATCCATCCGCTCGATATAATTTGAAACGAACATGTTTCCAGTCAACAACAGTCCAATGTCGGTGTTGACGGGCGCAGGCGAGGCGTAAGTCTTTGTGTCGTGCAATCATCAAAGATACACTAGTGGGCCTTCGGCTCCGAAAGACCCTAGCGATGATGTTTTGTTGAATGGTGCGCACGCTGACACTTGTTGATGGCCCAGTAGCGAATTTGTGGAAGGGTTGCACTTCTGTCACGTTGAAAGATTCTCTCCAGCCGTCGTTGGTCCCGTTCTTGCAGGATATTTTTCCGCCTGCAGCGATGTCGGAGATTTGATGTTTTACCGGATTCCTGATACTCACGGTACACTCATGAAATCTCAAACGGGAAAATCCTCAGTTCATCGCTATCTCGGAGATGCTGTTTCCCATCGCTCCTGCGCCGACTATAATAATACGTTCAGACTCACTTAAATCTTGATAACCTACCATTGTAGCAGCAGTAATAGGTCTAACAACTGCACCAGACACTTGTTTTATAAAGGGCGTAGCCGACCGCAGTGCCGTATTCTACCTGTTCACATATCTCTGTATTTGAATATGCATGCCTATACCAGTTTCTTTGCCGCTTCAGTGTATATGAAACTTAATTCTCGTTGTTTGATTTTAGATTAATTGAAAAACTGACAACTGTGACCACAAACCCTATGGCGCATAGACGACCCAAGAAACTTTCACCAGTGGTCGCACTGACCGACAAGTAACAAGGGAATTTTGTTATTTATTAGCACTTCTCGAATATCCATTTTGCCAATTTTCTGTTTGGAATTAAAACAAAAAAATACATTGTGTCTGTAGTGACATCAAAAAATTTCATTTCGATGTATTCGTGTAAACATCTTTGACATTACTAAACAGTCGAACAAATAGTAAATATGCACATTGTGCAAAAGTACAGTATTCAAATTAAGAAAAATGACACCAGACGGTTCCTGTACGCTAAGTGCAGCCGCTACAACGCAGTTTTGTAAACACCTCTCCGGTGACGCCTCTTCATAGCTCTTTAGACGGATATCGTTTCACCTACAGTTGTTTGCCCATCGCAGTTGAAAGCTATTGAAAGCGCTGCCAAGTGTCAGGTCTTCCTGACTGACTCGACTGTAGGAGTATCTTATTAATCAAGTACAAATGTATTAAAACCTCATTAAAGCCTCTATGAGGGTGAAGATTTGTCTGTTGTGATAGAAGAAGAAACAGGAGTCGATTTAGAAGAGACATGAGAACTAGTATTACAATCATAATTTAAAAGAGCTTTGGAGGACTTATGGCCAAATAAGGCAGAAGGGATGGATAATATTCCATAGGAATTTCTAAAACATTGAAGGAAGTGGCAACAAAACAACTGTTCTCATTGGTGGTGTGTAGTAAGTATGTGTGAGACGACATACCATTTGACTTTCGGAAAAATATCATGCACACAATTCCGAAGACGGTAAGAACTCACAAGTGCGAGAATTATCAATCAATCGGCTTAACAGCTCATGCATCCAAGGTACTTACAAGAATAATATACAGAAGAATGGAAAAGAAAATTGAGGATGCGCTAGATGACGATCATTTTTGTTTTAGGAAAGGTAAAGGAACGAGAGAGGCAATTCGGACGTTGCGGTAAATAATCGAAGCAAGACTAACGAAAAATCAAGACATGTTCATAGGATTTGTCGACCTGGACAAAGCGTTCGACAGTGTAAAATGGCGCAAGATGTTCGAAATTCTGAAAAAAGTAGGGGTAAGCTATAGGGAGAGACGCGTCATATACAATATGAACAACATCCAAGAGTGGACGACCAAGAACGAAGTGCTCGTATTAAAAAGGGTGTAATATAAGGATGTAGCCTTTCGCCCCTACTGTACAATCTGTACATCGTGGAAGCAATGACGGTAATAAAAGCAAGGTTCAGGAGTGGAATTAAAATTTAAGGTGAAAGGATATCAGTGATACGATTCGCTAATGACATTGCTATCCTGAGTGAAAGTGAAGAACAATTACATGATCTGCTGAACGGAACGAACAGTCTAATGAGTACAGAGTATGTATTGAGAGTAAATCGAAGGAAGACGAAGGTAATGCCAAGTAGTAGAAATGAGAACAGCGAGAAACTTAACATGAGGATTAATGGTCACGAAGTAGATGAAGTTAAGAAATTCGGGTACCTGAGAATGTGCGTCTGGAGTACAGCATTGTATGGCAGCGAAACATGGACTGTGGGAAAACCGGAACAGAAGAGAATCGAAGCATTTGAGATGTGGTGTTATAGACGAATGTTGAAAATTAGGTGGACTGATAAGTTAAGGAATGAGGAAGTTCTACGCAGAATCGGAGAGGAAAGGAATATGTGTGGAAGACACTGACAAGGAAAAGAGACAGGATGATAGGACATCTGCTAAGACATGAGGGAATGACTTCCGTGGTACTAGAGGGAGCTGTAGAAGGCAAAAACTGTAGAGGACGATAGAGATTGGAATACATCCGGCAAATAACTGAGGACATAGGTTGCAAGCGCTACTCTGAGATGAAGAGGTTAACAGAGGAGAGGAATTCGTGGCGGGCCGCATCAAGCTAATCAGAAGGCTGATGAAAAAAAAAAAAAGAAAAAAGTTTTTATTTGCTACTGAGCCCATTTCGCGCCATTTTTCCACTGAGTTTTGCATTGTAGACTTCGATGGAGGTTTTGCCAAAACAAAAGTTCCGCATACGTTTTCCATGAAAGTGCTTTGCATAATAATTGACCCTGAACACAAGACTTTTATCGTGAGCATGATTTTGTGTTGCATACAACTGATCACTAAACTCGCCTGCTGTGGTCATTCATTCGAACGTAATAACGCATGGAGGTACTCGGGAAAGAGCATACGGGAGATGCGCGTACGCAGACATGTCCCAGCAACCTATTCGTGCAGCGAAATCACTTTTTCCAGCATTTTCTCTGATGGGCAGCTCTCCTGTTATTTGTGCGTTGTGACACGACAGAGTAGAAAGACATCCGATGTGGTTTGTTTCGCTTTGAGCGCGGCCGCTCGACTGCGCACCTAAGCTGCACTGACTGACGCGGTAAGTGTGTTTCATTATCTGGAAGATGATTTCTATTCCAATTTCGCACCAGCTGAAAAATAATAGCGTTAATAGCGCCACTATGAGGATGCAAATCAGGTATGCTTTAAATACACTTTGTAACAGTCGTAAGTGTTAGTTACCTTTAAGATTGGACGTGGCGAGTTGATGTTCGTCAAAGGATGTGTTCAAGGAGACAAATCAACACCTCACTGAGTTTGAACGAGGTCGTTTGGAAGGTCTACGAGAAGCTGGATGTTCTTTCTGCAGTATTGTAGAAAGACTTTGCTGGAATGTAGCTACCGTACATGATTGCGTGCAACGGTGCTCCCGAGAATATACGGTCACAAGAAGACCGGGCTCCAGACCGTCGTTTCGGCGTATGGTTCTGACACATCATACAGCATCTGCAGCAGCAGTCTGAGCAGCAGTTGGCACCACAGTGACACAAGAACTGTTACAAACTGGTTACTTCAAGGACAGCTCCGAGCCAGACGTCCTATAGCGTGCATTTCACTGACGGCAAACCACCGCCATTTCACTGGTGTCAAGCGAGCGCTCCTTGCAGAGCATGGTGGAGGTCTGTTGTGTTTTCTGAAGAAATCTGGTTTTGTCTCGGTGCCAGTGGTGGCCATGTGCAGGAGGAGACCAGCTGAAGGCCTGCAACCGACCTGTCTGCAGCCTAGACTAGACACACTGGACCTTCACCTTAAGTTATGGTCTGAAGTGCGATTTTGTATGACAGCGGGAGCACTCTCATCCTTATCCCACGCCCCCTGACTGCACATTTCTAATTGATTCTCCTGATTCAACCTGTGTCATGAACAGCATTCCAAGAGGTGTTTTCCAACAGGACAACGTTCTCCCACATTCCGCTGTTTTAACCGAACATGCTCTACAGTGTGTCGACATGTTACCTCAGCCTGCTCGATCACAAATCTGTCTCCAGTCGAGCGTATATCGTACATCATCGGACAATAACCCCAGTGTCCTCCACAAACAGAAATAACTGTCCCAGTGTTTATCGTTCAAGTGTAACAGACATGGAACTCCATCCAACAAACTGACATCTGGCACCTGTACAACACAATACATGCACGTTTGCATGCTTGCATTGAATATTCTGGCGGTTACACAGGTTATTTATCCACCAGCATTTCACATTTTCAATGGCTTATCTTGCGCTTACATTAACCTGTGATCTTGCAATGTTAATCACTTAAATATGTTACCTACGCAAACGTTTTTCCCAAATTTCATTACTCTTCATTATTTTTTGGTGTTGCGTTTCTTTTCCGTCAGTGTATATACAAGTCCCGCCTGTCCGGGTTTTATTAGGATCTTTAGTGACGAAGGAGAGAACGCACAACGAAGGTCCGTTCTAAGCTAACAACGTAAGAGCGAGGAATAATTATAAGGAGGAATAAGGAAGTATATCTTAGGATATATGGATATACCAGCTACTGCAAATGGTAGAATATTATTTTCTAATTCCAGGCCATAATGCTAACGTCGATAGGGTGTTCTTTTTCCTAAACGACCAATGGAGTTCTATGAACTGCAGTCACAAAGATGAAGTTATGTAATTTAAAATCATCCTGCCAAGAATTCCACAAAATGATATCCAAGAAAAATAATTTCTTGATGATGTGGATTCAAAGGAGAAATATTAATATTTAACTGTAGATTATTCTTAATTCTTCATAAATCTAACATAACTAGCAGAAATTATCGAATTTTTTTTCTTTTCCGTTCCACGAGAACACATAATTGCTTATTTGGTTTAATGAAGAAGTTTTAGTTTATTTGAAGTAAGATTATTTTTTAATTCCTTAGGGACCAAACTGCTGAGGTCATCGGTCCCTAGACTTACACACTACTTAAAGTAACTTATGCTAAAAACAACATACACACCAATGCCCGGGGGAGGACTCGAACCTCTGGCGGGAGGGGCCGTGCAGTCTGTGACATGGCGCCTCAAACCGTGCGGCCAGTATGAGCAGCTGAAATAAGAATTTCTTAGGAAGAAGACACAAGTACTTTTAATGTTGATCACTCAAAAACTGACTGTAATTGATTATTACCAGAAGACCGAAAATACCCAACTGACTCTCTTCCTGTTAAATAGATAGTCCAGCTTTTAGGAAAAAATGTCCGGCTAAATATAACGCCGAGTCCGGATTTTCTGTTTTTGGACTTCGTAACCCTAAGCGCAAACCACTAAACTTACAGCGGAGTACGATACATCAAATATGAGAGCCCGGCTAGACGATTCTTTCGATTTGTAGACTCACTATCGTGGAAAAGTCGCAGTTAATTAGTTACTGAATGAAGAAGGAATCTATAACAACTTCTTATATATCTTTAATGTCATTTGTACTAATTATACCAAATACCGCCCACCATATCAAAGTGCTCATCGGGAAGAATCGATTGAGATACTAACATGTTTATTTCTGTACTTAATTGGCTGATAAGAGGTTTCTGAATCAAATGCTTAAAGTCAGAACTATTAATTGTACAAGACAGGTACACAAGCAGTATGCCAGCAATTGTTGATAAACTTCAGCACGAATCATAAATAATCTTTAGATAGCAAGTTATCGAAAATTAACTATTTTAATAATTTAATTAGAATTTCCATTGTTTCAGGTATTATTAAAATTCTGTTGAAGATGTATATGTTTCCTCAGCACGAGTGGAGAAAGAAGGTCGTTTTCTACGAGATTGATGTGTCACAGGTAGGTTTAGTGGACTTAACGTTTGTCGCGAGAACAACGAGTGCGGTCTCTGAATGATTTAGGTATGTGTTCGGATTCATGTAGTACAGAATACTTCGTGTCTATAGACACTTCGAATAATTTCGCCATGTGTTAGTCGTTCTCAGAAGTAGAGCTGGTCAACACCAAGGAATTAATAGCCATGAGCCAGATCTTTAGCTCAGATAGGACAGTGCAGACTTTGAATACTTCGCTAATGTGGCCACTTGCACTTGGGGTAATTTTTCCAATTTACCCCATTTAATTAATTTTACAGTGGTTTCCAAACAGTTATATGGGGACTGGAGTAGCATTTAAATGTAATTGGTGATAGCAATTAGGTTTTCACCAGTTCCTTGATTAATATATGGAGTTGATGAATATATGTTTTTGAATATACAGTGAATATACACTGTATGTTCAACAACATCATATATTAATTAAGGAAGTGGTGAAAATCTAATTGCTCGTTGTTGGATTTTAAATTAATTGAAGACGCGTTAAGTGGGATCACAAACAATGATGCAGAAACGAGCCAAAATCCTTAAACCAGTGGTCGCATTGACGTAGTAAAAATAAATAATTCTATTATTTATAACCATATCGTCACAGTGTCAGTGCTACAAATATTTTCTGGGGCAGTTTTATTTTGCCCGCCATCAATAAAGTTGCGTCTGTGGAATCTATGTTGATTCTGTACCTGTTATGAAGGATGTTTTTTGTGGCAAATTTAAAAATACGTTTTCGATGTCATCCATTCCTGTTTTGCTTATTTCCATAGTGAACGCACTAGAATAACAAAATTTCTGTTTCTTCAACTTCCATTTCAAAACTGACAGTCTTTTTGTCTAGAAAATGTAAAAAGTAGGTGGTTACGAGCCGAATGCAGCTAGTAGCACACGACTGGTCGCAGCTGTGAGTTGAGAGGTTTGCTGCAGAAATGGTGTAACCCACAAGTTTCCTGTTTGTAGAGAAAAGGAGTGAAAGTTAAAGAAACCGTATAAATTAATTATTATTACTACAAAAATTGTTCCTTGTACTTCGAGTGATATTATTAAATCTAAATATTTGCTGTCTACATGAGCTTAAAAACTGCATTTTCATTGTCAAAATTATGAGTTACACCATTTTACCTCCAAGAAAAATTTGAAACTTTATTGGCGTATTCCACATTATTATATGTCATTGTTGCTCTCTACGAACAAAATATGTATTCACTGCCACAATGAAGTAACCTACATTATCATAGTCTTAAGAAAAATGATGGAAATAACTCTATTTAAATTAAATAAACAGTATGTATTAAAGAAAATAAACAACATTTATTTCACATTATGCTACAAACATGGGATGCAAAGTACAACTTCTTTCTTTACTGACATTAGAACTCAAAATAATGCAAATATTTAAGGTTATATTACAAAAATGTCTAGACATTTCTCCCAGTAAACAAGCAATCACTCATTTTCGCCTTCTTCACTCAAAGATATGTCTGTATCAGAAACTCTACAAGTGTAGCCTGAAATTAATAATATCTTCATAAAAACTGTGATGGATGGTAGGCACATTTTTCATCAGCTTCCTTGTTCTCTTTCTACACTTTTTTTGAATGGCAGGAGGCCAGTAAAGTTTCCACTCGCATCCAGATCAGCAATTTCTTCTCCTTCGACGACAGTAACTGTTGTTTTAGTTGAGGTACTTTGCATTTGTCCACCATTTCCAGGATCTGTGAGAGTAAGGGTACCTCTTTTACTTTGTGGATCATTTATAGGTGCTGACACAGCAGATGCTTGTAGCCTTGCTGTTTCAGCACTGATTTGTCTTTTCGCATTTCTCTTTTTAAGCTTCCTTTTGGGGGTTCCATAATCCATCTTCATATGAAGAAGCATGTGGAACATATTCTTGATCAGAACCAGAATCACTCAGATTTTCTTCACTAAATGAATCCATAGTGGGTTACATCAATTTTGCACTCAATTACTTTCAAAATAGTCGTCTACAAGTCACATCACAAACGCTTTACTTCTTAATGGCACCGTTTTTTCTGCTTTTTGTGCATTATGGAGTCCCTTAAGGTAGAAGGGCAGTCATTTGTTTTTTGAATGTAATTACTTTCTGCAGTTGACTTCACTCATCGTAAATGAAAACGCTTGTCAACCTAACCACATGATCCACTTCTCGCCCTGTAGCCTTTGCTGAACTACCGAGCCCCATCCAGTGGCTTAAGGCAGAATCAAAAGTGGCTGCTCTATCATTTGGTCATAGACTCTGTTCAGCCACCCTGCCAAGCAGTTAATCATTGCCGTCTACTGAAGTACGTTAACAATCACTTGTGCAGTTATAAAGTATACATCCAGTCTAGTCATCCCATCTTGTTCAGTGCTTCTCACAACACACTTTGACTAAAGGTGCAACTACACACAAACACAATCGTCTCATCCACCCCATACGATCTCCTCTTCTCTCATGAGCTGCTGAAACCCTTCGGCTCTACTCTCCCTTCTCCACACACAATTGGACATAGTAACAAGCCACTAGCAAATAAATAAACACGTCTAACTGCCAAGAGACGCCGAAATTGACGACAGGTGGGCACTAAATTTAATGCAACACTATCCAAAAACGCAAGTTAGAAATGGTAGCTTCCCACCAACAATCAGACAATCCTGCTCCACTTCATTCACTCCTCCATAACAGTCAACCTCTCCTGGGCAAAATAAGTATAGCCAACCTTTTCGCCGTTTACCTTGGCAGTACATTCACCATTCCTGAACATCCACTCTGACCAGAATATGACTCCATATATCCAAGGGCAAATCAACACACCTGGTACTCCTCCACTCCTAGTATCGAATACATCACAAACGAATTTACCACAGCAACTGGACCACACGTCATAACAGCCACTATTACAAACATCGCCCCTAGTCATGATTCTATCAAATAGTGGCATGTTAAAAATGTTCTTTATTCTTCTTAAAACCCTGGCGCAATTGTATAACACCATCCTTTACACTGGTGAAAGACCTGAAAAATTATCCCATTCGTAAAACCCAACAAGCCTCCTTGTAAAACCTCTTCCAACCGATGCTCCAACCTTATATCGGACATCAGCAAGGTCTTCTCCAATAGCATCCACACGTTGAAAAAAAACTCCCTCTCCTCATTTCAGGGTAGCTCCTGTCCCAACTTTTCCGCCGCTAATCGTTACCTATACCTAGCCCTCCTCGTACACCAACAACGAAACAAATATCGGTCCTATTTCTAGACACTGAAAAAGCCTTAGGGTTTTGGTCTCCCGTCCAAACTGAACTGTAATCGCTTCCAGTCACTTACAGCCGTCTAACTGTATTTATTCCAACAAATCTTTCGCCCCATGTACCAATAAAAAACACGCTCTCCGCATTTTCATTCCATCAACTGCAGTCATTTCCCAATAATTTACCCTGTCACCAGTACTTTGCCTCATACACAGTGATGTCCATAAATTAGGCGGTCCAGCGCCCGTACTTCCACGTGCAGACGACAGTTCTTTCTTTGCTGTTCATCCCACCCGCCATTTGTCCCAACGTCTCCTCTAATTCCATGTCCATAATTTCATCTCCTAATCTAACAAGTGATTCATCTTCATCAGTCATGCAAAAATCCAGATAGTATTAAGATTAACAATCCAAGCTTTCTTTCTTTTAGATCTTTACCTCTAGTCAGCAAATAAAGAGTTTACCAAGAACTCTCGACCAACACTGACAATGAACCTACAAATTCTAAACTATCCATTTGAATGCTCACAACAGATTAAACTACTGACCGATCGAACATTGGGACTCAATCCCACGACAAAAGGCCTTCATGCTCCGTCTCCTCATTTACGGAAAGGTTGTATGGCTTTCCCTCCCTACCAAGATTTACCACCTCCACCAGATTGCCCAACGTCTTGCATTCCGCTCAACTATTTGTGGATGTACTCCAATCTCTGTCTTCCTCTACAGTTTTTACGCTCTGCAGTTCCCTCTGGTACCACGGAAGTTATTCCGTGATGTCTTAACAGATGTAAGACATCCTGTCCCTTCTCCTTGTCAGTGTTTTCCATATTTTCCATTTCTTGCCGATTCTCTGGAGAACCTCCTCATTCCTTAAGTTATCAGTCCACCTCATTTTCAAAATTTTTCTATAGCATCTCAAATGCTTCGATTCTCTTCTTTTACGGTTTTCCCACAATCTATGTTTCATTATCATAGAATTCTTTGCTCCAAACGTACATACTCAGAAACATCTTCCTCAAACGAAGGCCTATGTTTGATACTAGTAGATTTCTCTTGGCCAGAAACGCCCTTTTTGTCAGTGCTGGTCTGCTTTTTATGTCTTTCTTGCTCCATCCGTCGTGGGTTGTTTTGCCGAATCCCTTAACTTCATCTACTTCGTGATTACCAATCCCCTGATGTTAAATTTCTCGATGTTCTTATTTCCACTGCTTCTCACTGCGTTCGCCTTTCTTCTATTTAGTCTCAGTCCATATTCCGTACTCATTAGACTGTTCATCCCATCGACAGATGCTGTCATTCTTCATTACTTTTACGAAGGACAGCAATATCCTAGCGAATCTTATCATTGATATTCTCAAACTCCACTCCTTTTCAAATTAGTCAGACATCAGCAAAAACACCCTGTGAGAGAGTTAGCGTCACGAGAATAAATTACTGGGGGGTACAAGTGGCCCTTATTCTACACGGAGCACATCGGTGTTTAATTGTGCGAAATTGGTTTAATTTCTGTATTGTTGTGAATGAATCACACTGATTTACATAGATTGTGACATGACAGTTTCAGGACAATCATCAAGTTAACATAATACGTCCTGAATAGCAAAAATAACACTGAACACAACAATATCAAATTTAAATAGAAGATTCTCTACAAGTTTTTTTTTACATCTAGACAGTGAAGCACTGTCTCAGTTGGCCAATATTATGTCAAATCATTCATTTCTGTTTCATGTTGTTTTGTAGGGCGGGCAACCACACCCAAACTTCGACATTTTTCCAAAGAAAATTCTGCACTGGATGTATCAATGATTTTTATTAAATCTGCGACCGGTTTCTCACCACTTATCGGTGCATCCTCAGGTAATATACAACGCTGTTTATAACATGGTAACGTTGAACATTGCCCTGTAGCCACTCCCCACCATTCACGTCCAATATACTGTCATTTGGTGAAAGCGGTAGTTACAATTTAAAAATCTTTTTTAAAAAATTTTTAAATGAGCTTTCCCAGTCATTGCCGCACGCATCATTATATTGCCTGAGGATGCACCGATAAGTGGTGCGAAACTGGTCGCAGATTTAATAAAATTATTGATACAGCCAGTGCTGAGTTTTCTTTGGAAAAATGTCATTCATTTCTGGTTCTAAGTCCGGTACTATTTACGACAACAATCAAGTCTACGGATGATGGTTAGTTTTCCTGAGAAGATATGTAACAGATTACTCCAGGTTGCTCATGTTCACAGTGGATGCAAGCTGGTGATCCAATAATTTTACGCCTCTGCCAGCGGCATTTGCCTTTAGCTGCGACGTGTTGTTGGCTGCATGGCTGCTCTCGCCTTCTGAATATTCTATAAAAAGCCAATCAAAATCTTTACTGATTTCAGCAACTGAAACTGCTCTACGTTTCTCGTTAGGCGAGGAAACATGCACTCATCCCTAGTCTGGAAAACATGGCGATATACACGTTCATAGATGAAGCAGCGCGTGCACTTCAATGTCCTCTCAGTTCTCGCAGGAACAATTAGCTACGTTCCTGTCTCGTTTCTCTGCTATCGGTGCTCAACGACTCTTCAGCTAATTTCTAGCTGAATGCCAGCCAAAGTAAACGCAGTGTTTACACAAAATTCCTCTTTTGGCGTCGTGCAGAGCGTGATGCGCCCTGTTCTACATTTGACGCTGGTTCAGAGGAGAGTCCGTGAAATTTTTGGTATTCTGCCTTTCGTAGCAAAAGCTGTCCCCCCAACTGTGTCATTTCGTGCTTCGCATCACGGCCTTTTCAGACCAATGGTAGCATTCCTTTCATCTCGTGGAAACTACCCCCGCCAATTGCGAAGGGCATACCTTCAAACTGCACTGTAATCTCGCCACTTCTACTCCTTCAGAGTTTATTTCAGCCAATCGGAAATTTTGTGCCCGCTCCTGATGCCTAAAAGTTACACGCGTACATCATGAGAGCGCTACAGACCTTTCACATGATCAGTAAATGCAACTCTCTTTTAGCTGTGTCTCAGGCCTGTTTGTGACTATCTGGAAATTCCCCAAAGCAATTTTCTAAAGAATTTATTTTTTATTTATTTATTTACACGTCAAGTTCCGTAGGAACAAATTGAGGAGCAAATCTTCAAGGTCATGGTACGTGTTAGTACATGGAATTACAACATAAAAGTAATAACCGATACAAATAAATGTTCATGAACCTGAAACAAGTCAGTCCACAAGTTTAAGTAAACGCTATCAGCAGTACAATAAGAGTCAGCTTAATTTTTCAAGGAACTCCTAGACAGAATAGAAGGAGTGACCCATGAGGAAAGTCTTCAGTTTCGATTTGAAAGCGCGTGGATTACTGCTAAGATTTTTGAATTCGAATGGCAGCTTATTGAAAATGGATGCAGCAGTATACTGCACACCTTTTTGCACAAGAGTTAAGGAAGTCCGATCCAAATGCAGGCAGCACTGGGCCATGACCTGCTACCTTCGATGTATCGCATGGTGCATTCGTTGTCTCCCTTGCTGCCGGGCACTGACCTCCTGTTAAAAGCCTATCGTTGTATGTGGGCAGTAGCTGCACAACCCCTAGTCTGTCCCAAACTGAAGTGTCTCTTCCAGCAGCTTTTTTCATCTTTTGCTCATCGACATGCAGGATTTGGGTTCGGTGTGTTAATACCATCGAATCGAGTGTCATACCTTTTTGCATTACATACTGTACATTTTGATAGGCAAATCTGCTCATGTGACATACCCATCTGCTTTTTATGATGTATAAAATCTCATGAAAGGTGCGAAATCGACATTCATTCAAGCTGCCACCTTACATATCTGACTCCATCCATTTACAGTTTTGCGCTGGGTCAATCAACAGTTGAGAAATTGATTAAGTCACTGTAAAATTGTTCTCAACTGCTGAAAGGAGCAACTGTTACGTATTTATATTGACCAACTCGCTATTTTAATTTGGCATAGTCAAAACAGGTGTTCTATCAGTCTCTCTTTGTTTTTCCATTGCAATTGATTGGCTATATACTACAGATTTGAGCACAAAACTAATCTTTTTCCAGAATGTAACATGATTTTACTATTTTCTGATAATATATATATATATATATATATATATATATATATATATATATATAGCTGATATCATATATATTATATATTAAATATTATTATTTAAATGATATGAAGCTTTTTCTTTCTATTCTATGGTTGCATATACTTTAATTTTAAATTTAAACAAGTTAGAGATTCTCTTGCAATTTATATACTAGAGTTTTTTGCCTTTAATATAAATTTGTATCACTCATAATTTTTACATTTGAGAGTGATTTTTATTTGACATCAAGATTTATTTTAAATGATGATGGAGATATATTGCAGTTGAGGAAGCCTTCATTTAAGATTACCCCCGGCTTTTTCAATACTTATGTCTTATTCTTACCCTCAGTTTCTATATTTGTTAGTAGCTTCTGTGGCAATTATAATTCACAAAAGTTTCATCTCTTATAATAATTTCTCAAATTATCTTACGTTTATAAGCACCATCCCCATAACTTTACAAGCACAATTCATTACATTTTTTTTCATTCACAAACCTATTCATATCCCCCAAAAGTCTTAAACTTATTCATTATGAACTTACAGAAGAAATAAATTATTCATCAGCTTTAACAAAAATATCAAATTCCTAATTCTACTAATTACCCTGTAAACATCAAATCAATATCATCAAATTACAAAATCCCTATTTGTACATAACCTATATATATCAATAAACACTTTATGTACTAGAACCTTAGCCTCCAAATCAAATATCAAAACTTGTTTTTCTTAACCTAGTTATGTTCTCAAAATAAAAAATACAAGAGAATATCATTCATGTGTCAAGATTTAAGAAACTCAAAATTATTGTTAACAAAAATCTGTTTCTTACTCAAAATTCTTCAAAAATTAAATATTTTTAAAGAATAACAAACTCTGTGTGTCCTTCAAGAATTTTTTTTTTCGTTTAACTAGATACATATTATTCCACCACAGTCACTCTTTTCTCATATATCTTTAATGTGGTACATTTAAGTTGTCTTCCTCCTCTTCATGCGCCTCAATGTGTCTCCCCTGA
Source organism: Schistocerca cancellata (assembly GCF_023864275.1). Classification (NCBI taxonomy): domain Eukaryota; kingdom Metazoa; phylum Arthropoda; class Insecta; order Orthoptera; family Acrididae; genus Schistocerca; species Schistocerca cancellata. Next base: position 743,347,034 of record NC_064627.1, read on the forward strand.
TCTTGGAATGACAATTGGCAGAGAGAAAGACTGCAGAAGGTTTGAGTGTATTGTGAATGCTTGGTCGCCTTAGTTCCATTCCACATGTACCCATGGCGAAATTATATTGGAGATCTATTATTGGCAACATAAAAACTTAAATTCTCCGTCCATCCTTGAATCTTTATGCCAATCCATCGTTGGTTAATTCGTCTCTTTTTCTGTACGAATAGTCGTCTCTCATCTCTCAGTGTGACGTTTGAAAATGTTGCAATTTGCCATTAAGAATGTATTGGACTTTTGTATTGTTGGAACAGTTAAAATGGATTTTTTGTTGGTGAGTAGATGCAATAATGGTCTTGTATAGGAAGGGGCTTAGAAAGGTTTCTTGACTTCTTCTGATTCAGATCTTCTTTCTTTCTAATCTTCTGCATTGAATCTTCTTTTTCGGTTGCAGTTGCATCTTGCTATCTTCTCACTTGTGTCTTCATTCTTTTCTGGACCAGTAATTGGGATTTTTGGCCTGGTTAACCTCGTTGTTGTATAATCCATTCTTACAGTATTTTCTTTCAAATCTTTACGTATCCTTTACTGTATCAGGTTGTTCTTCAGGAATTCAAACCATCATTCTCTTGCTTACTCGAATGAATGTTCAGGGAATGTACCACAATTGCTGGATTCCATATGGTATGACGATAATTTCAGGTGTTCTGTATCTTGGGTTACAGAAACACGTCTCTTCTTCTTCCAGTGAATTCAAACATTCGTTTGTCATTGATGTGATACGTCCCCCTCCATTCCAGTTTGGTGGACTTCCATCATATCTCCTTACGCTGCTCTAAACAGCTTGTGACAGAAGTGCTAAGTTCCTATCACTTTAGCCAAACTCTTGTTATGAAGATTACAAGTGACTTCTATACGAATAAAGATCACGTCATGTTACATGTCAAGTCGATCCAGGTTTCATCGTAGATACCCATACTTGTCCACAGAGGTGTTATCCTCATGGACTGTTGCTCCCACAAACTCATTTCCTTTCGTCATCTCGAAAGCAGATGTATTGGGCACTCACACTTAGTGTTCCTTCCTCTCACGTCTAACTGCTCTACTCAGTTCTATTGTCAATCTGACGACGATGATGATGCATTGTTCTTGATGACATTGTGTACAATACAACATTGTGCACACGTTTGTCCATCTTACACCCCAAATTTCTCTAATTTACATGTTATTACCACCTGTCTCAGTTTTCAGGTTGTTCTACGAAACTTATGAAAGCGAATGATTATCAGAACCCCTTCTCCCTTAAGATAAATTACAAACTTTATAAATACTAAACTACCAAGACACTTTACAAAAATTCTGTATTATAAGCTATATATAAGATCCTCCCTATTGAAACTTTTCATAGCTTTACATCCATTTTAACAGATCAACGTCTTTTATCCCCATTCTAAATGTACACTTTCTTTTTTTCTTTTCACTATTAGTATAAAGGTAATGGTTTCCTCATCTTCATCAAGATGAATACTAAGAGGAGAATTTATGGGGATGAAAGTTAGTGTGTTAGTATGTTCCTATTTTTCCTCACTACAGGTACATCATATTGTAAATACTCCGCAGCTTGACTCTGACTCTGGCGTCTTTTTCTCTGCAATCTTTTCTTTTCAGCGTAAGCTGTAACAGAACTTCAAAATACAATATATCTCTACTTCTTGTTTCCCTTTTAATAGCTTTCTCCACTGTCCAATTCCACTGTTCTAGAATTTGCACTTTTATTAGCTGTAGTTATCCCTATCTTCTTCTTATAAACAGTACACTGCGATATTACTTTCACCCTCTATCTTACTCTTCCTTACTGAAATCATCCCTGTGTTAAACTCACTACCTTGTATTTACATACTTCAAAGAAATATCATATTTCTTGCTTTCCTTAATAACTCAATTCTCTCTCTTAATTCTTATCTCCCAACAACCTTCTACACCGATTTCCCTAACACTTCCTTTTATTATCAACTTGTAGTAACTTCCACAAATCATAAATACTTCTCATATTCCCTAAATATATCCGCAACAAAATGTTCACTGTATGCAATGGAACAAACCACACATAAATATTTCGTTCTTACATAATTCTTTCAACACAAATTATCTTGGCTTCCTTTCATCCACAAAAATTAACTTCTTTCTACATTACACTACATTTGAAGAGAGAATTTATTACTATTTCCTCAAACTATCCACATGCTAATCTCTGTCTTTCTCCTTTCTTTCTATTCTTTCCCCATAGCACATTTCCACATCAGAATGATTACTTTAGTTCTTACTTTACTCTTCTGCCTTCACAACTATGCGTTTGATATACTGAGGAAGTTAACCAATTAATTTTATGGAGATCAGTACAAACTTAAAAAAATTATTTGTATGCATTTTCTTAACTTCCCTAGTCTTTGACGTCTACATTTTATTTTCATTGGAATCTGGATAACTGATACATCTAATTCTCATTGGGGAGTTAGTATTTACTGTTTTATCCTTTATACACTTTAAAGTGACTCACATAGTGCAAGCCCAAGGATTTTTCTGTTTTTGGGTTAATCAATTCGACTGCATTATTATGAACTACCTTACTTACTTCCATAGGGCCCTTGTATACCGAAAAGAATTTATGGCTCTGATGTTTTCTCTTGCTAGAGAGATGGTGGGTTTTCACAATTACGTTTTTAGTGAAAATACTCGTGAGGTTGCCGTTTCGTCTACCCGGGCCTTGCTATTTAATTCTGCCGCATTCAAATTGCTCTGTGCCAATTTTACTAGATATTGATATTCTGAATGTTCTGCTATGGAGCTATTTGCCCATATTTTTTATCATACACATCTATGATATCTTCACAAGTCCCTGTCCTATATACATCATCTGACTTGTGTATCAATACTGGTGTGGTCAATGGTGCATTATCCTCTTGTCATACCATTTCTCCCTTGGTTTCGTATAAATCAACCAAATCCTCAACAATCTGGTCATCATAAGTTTTTGCACACCTGCAAACATTAACTTTTGACAACTATTGTGCCTCATCATTGGATGATTCCCAGTCAGCTTCCCAGCATGCTGGCATTTCTGTCAGATCACTCCTTAAACCTACTTCAGAGTCTTGTTGATCAAAGCTAAGTCTATTTACACAATTAATTATAAAATCAACTTCATTTGGCGATTGAAACTCTTGTGACTGGTCTTCGTTTCATTCATATTGCCAGTTATGCTTCTTAGCAGGGTTTGGTGGCCTCAACACGACTTCCTGTACCAGTTCATCCAGGGTGTGTTGTCCTGCTGAAGTTTGATCCTCCCAACATTTCTGTGTTCTAGGCATTCTAGATCCACCCAAATAATTTGGGTTTTGTGGTGGAGAACTTCTAAATCTTCCTGTTTCTTTTGCACGGTGATCATGTCGCGAATTATAGTTACCACAATAATTTGGGGAACCAAAGCCATTATTGTAATTCCGCGGCTCACCAAAACCATAATTATTGTTTTACCTCTGTGAGTTGCCAAAACCATAACCATTTTTATTCCATGGGCGATTTTTATAGCTCACAAAACAATTACCTTTCCCAACATTACTCTTACCATTGTAAGCATTATTAAAGGCCAATCGGTTGCTATTATTCCTCCTACAATTAGTTTCTCTCACTTCACGCTGTTTTTTCGCATCGTCTTCACTGAAGCTGAATTCAAGTTCTCTTAACATCCTTTTAAATGCCTGTATATTATCTCCAGCTCAGCCAACCAACGATTGCGGATAACACAGGGGTACATTGTGCTCATACAGATCAGTTCCCCGTCAGTGTATGGGTTGTATAAACACTGATCCTTTTTCGTCATTTCTTCGGAAAATCTAACTGGCTTCTTTTCTCATGAATTTTCTAATGACGTCGTCTTTAGCAATTCATATTTTACTATTTTGGGTTTCCGCGGACCAATATCGCTCCAAGAACGCAGACTTGAATTGTTCATATGACTGACAGTTTGCAGCGACTCTTTGCATCGTTTCCGCTATTGTTACTTCCACATGACCACAAATGAAATCAAGTTTATGTCTAAGTGGCCAATTTCTGGTAAACCGATTTGGAATTAATGGATAAACATGCGGGGTTGTAAACCGTTCCCGTTATCTTCGTAATGTTGAAATTTTCTCTGACTGTCAAAAAATTATCAGTGTCGAATTTCTCTATTGCACCATACGGCGTTTGTGTTTTCGAAACATTTTCCGTTCCCTTCACTTGCGTCATATTTTCCTTTATTCGTACTACCACATTTCGAATCTGAGACTACATATTTGAGTCCAATCTAGTATCGCATCTGCGCAATGGTGTGCAATTATCTACACCGTACCGTTCCTCGCGTATCGGACTGAAAGATACTTCAAATTTCCAGTTACTGGATCAGTGTTTTTTCTTTGTACTTGCTTCATATTGACCTGTGGTATCTGACATGTTGTACTATAACTCGTAAATTGAGAATTTCGTACGCATGTCGCAGTAAACTGCTCTGTTGTCGGGTTATTCGCGTACTTACGGCGGGTCGGCTGCTGTTGCTTTGGTATGCGCGCAGTTACCGCTTCTTGTACTATTGTCTTCTGTGAATGCACACTGTCTGCTTCGCTCACCTGTCTCAACTGTACTTCTACCACTTGTTTCTGTTTCCGATAGGAAAATACTGACGCAATATCTTGTGGACGTACAAGTGGCCTCTCATGACCTTTTTGCATTCCCGTAGATTGCAGAATTCCGGGAGATTGCAGAATGAGATTGGTTGCATCTGGACTTGTTTCCACCACTACGTCAGATGATAATACCGTTTCCGTCGCCTCACTACTGCTTTCTGCAACGTTCTCAATACACTGCTTCAGTTCTGTACGAAGCTGTTCATACTGCTGCTTATTTTTCGAGACTATATTTACAATGCGTGTACCGAATCTTCTTAACGCGGTTCGCGTTACTCGTTTTCTGACATGGAGTTCTTCCACGACTTGTTGCGCCTTACCAGACGCCTTACGTGCTAAATTATCAACTCTTTGGTTGACATTAGACACTGCATCCTGCACATGGCCAACGTCAGTGCGCATCTTTTTCTGATCGGCCATAAGCGACTTAATTAGTTCGCGCGAGTATTTCGCCTTTGCCCGGATTTCAATAAACTGCTTCGTTCGCAACGTTTGCTGATCTTTCAGAAGTATTTCGAACCCAACATTGCTTTCAATTTTGAGACCATTTAAAGCAGCATTTCTTTCGGTTTTAGATTCACCGTTTAGGTTTTTAAATTCGCCGTTTCGGTTTTTAAAGCCACCAACCCTGCATTTATTTCTGTTTTTAAGTCTGCTAATCTGCACTCATCGTTCGACTTTTTTGCTTCACAATAGTAGTGAGTTGCTTCAACATGGCAAACCACTATCACACGTTTCGCCATCGTCATCTGTCACCATTTGGTGTAAATTTTGCCGTTCTCGTCTTTCATGTGATGTTTCACCGACTTCTGTGCGCAGTGCTGACGCACTTATACACATTCTTCCTGTAGGAAACTGTCCCGTTTGATCCAGAATTACGACGTTTGGTTCAACGTACCGAAGTTGCATATCTGATTCTGCTTCTGAATCATTAGAACCGTCATCTGTACGGTTTTGTGCGGTCTCAACCTGAGATACCAATCGAGAAACTGCCTCCATTCCCTCTGCATTGTTACTCTGTTCGGTTTCGTGACATGCATTCGATACACTTTGTTGTTCGACATTTTCTATCCTACAAGATCTTCAGTTTGCCCTTTACGCGATGATCTTCGTCCGTCCGCCATCTCAGACCGTGTAACTAACTGACCTCTGTCTTTCACGATTTCCGCGTGTCTGAGCTGTAGTGAACAAGAAGTTATACGACCTGACACGTCTCCAAAATATCGCAGAAAGTCTCTTGTGACATTAACACATCATTATCAAAGCCGTTCACAGTCTGTGGGTGCTCAAACCAACTCAACAACCCCGTGAATAACTTCATGCGCGCCTCATTGACATGCATGATTTGGTTTCGGTGTGTTAATACCGTCAAATCGAGTATCATACCTTTTTGCATTACATGCCCTACATTTTGATAGGCAAATCTGCCCACTATCACTGAAGCATGTCATGTGACACATCCATCTGCTCGTTATGACGTATAAAACCTCATGTAAGGTGTACAATCAACATTCATTCAAGCTGCCACCTTACAATATCCTTTCCCATGAATTCTACTTCCACTCCTACATATTTCCATCATTGCTTCTTTGATGTACAGATTGAACTGTAAGGGCAAAAGACTACATCCCTGTCTTACATCTTTTTTAATCCAAACACTTCTTGTTCGTCTGCTCTTATTATTCCCTCTCGGCTCTTGTACCCATCTTTCCTATTTTTCTCAGAATTTCGAATATCTTACACCACTTGACATTGTCGAATGCTTCCTCGTGATTGATAAATCCTATGACCGTATCTTGATATGTCTTTAGGATTGCTTCCATTATCAAATGCGACGCCAGAAATGCCACTCTGGGGCCTTTACCTTTCCTAAAACGAAACTGATCCTCATCTAACACATGTTAAGTTTTCTTTCCCATTATTCTTTATATTATTCTTGTCAGCAATATGAATGCCTGAGCTGTTAATCGGACTGTGCGATAATTTTGGCACTTGTCTGCTCTTGCTATCTTCGGAATTTTATGAATGATGTTTCTCCAAAAGTCGTATGGTACATCGCCAGACTCTTATGTTCTAGACACCAACTTGAACAGTCGTTTTGTTGCAACTTCCCCCAATGATTTTATTTTGTTGGAATATTATCTATGCCCTCTGACGTATTCGATCTTAAATCTTCCAAAGTTATTTCAAATCCTGATTCTAATACTGGGTCCTCTATCTCTTCTATATCGACTTATTTTTCTTCACGACGCGGCTTTTCCCTCACGGAGATCTACAATGTACTATTTCCACTTATCCGTTCTCTTTTCCGCATTTATCAGTGGAATTCCCATTTCACTCTGAATGTTAGAATTCTTGCTTTTAATTTCAACCAACATTGTTTTGACTTTTCTAAATACTGAGTCCTTCCAATAATCATTTCATTTCCGATTTCTTCACGCATTTCGTGCAGCCGTTTCACTTTAGCTTTTCTGCACTTCCTATTTATTTCATTACTAATTGACATATATTTCTATGCCTGAAACTCCCTAAAATTTTAGTACTTTCTTACATCTATCTACAGAAGCATTTCTTCTGTTCCACAGAGTCGCTTTGCAATTACTTACTTTGTACTGGGTGGTAAAGTTCCCACATCTCTAAGATCTGGAATACCTAAGCTAATCCTGTGCCTCATGCAAATCGAATCTCAGCACAGTACTGCATTCTCCACGTTTATGAGCCCTACCCTGCTATAGTACCTCTATAACCACGTCCCACATTCCTTACAACTCTGCACTTTTCATGTTATTCCTCAGTGTAAACGGTCTTGGCTTCCCCACTCACGAAATATTACTGAAATCTATCCATCCTATCACTTGTAGTTCATCATACCTTTTACATTCGACATGAAGGTACCCACGAAATATTACTGAAATCTATCCATCCTATCACTTTTATTTCATCATACCTTTTACATTCGACATGAAGGTACCCACGACTCATTCACCGCATTATTGTAATGATACTGGTCTACCACAGTAGTCCGTATCTTGAACCCACATTCTGCTTTCTTTATATCACTCATTTCCCAGTTCCATTTGCAAATCAATTAGGTGGGAAATGTTACCAGGAGCCCACAGCACCACCACCACCCTCACATAACTGAAACTTACACCCATCACAAACATGGCGTCTCATTCAACTTCTGATCATCGTTTTTTGTTCTTATCAGCCTATTCTTTTATACTTAATGATTTGCTCTGAAAGGCTAAAAACTGACAACATGGTCGCTACCAATGGGGAATGTAACAAACAGAAAAATTAAAAAATACGCAAACGGGTAACTACTGATGTATGTACAGGGAAGAATAAACGTGAAATAGAAACATGTGACAGTGTGGTGTAACAGCTATTCTAATTATACCTGCTCCATTTTAATAGATAAATATGCAAGGGAGAATCTAAAAACAGTATCTAGTTAAAATTACATTTGAAATATATGTCTTCCAGCTGAACTAGGAAGGATCTGCTAGTTAATGCAATCAGAATTCCTGTTAACTGGAAAATAAGAATACTATTTTAAGCGCAATGCGATTGATGTTGAACGTGTTACGTATAGCAGAAGTGCGTCTGATAGACCTGTATGATTGCGATGCAAAATTTCCACAGTGACTTACTGTACGTCTTGAGTTATGTTTTTTACGAGAAAGGAATATAGTAGTGCGAAGATGGTAGGTTCATTTTACGCCATGCTTGGTCCATAACTTCGATAGCATTATTATGTACGAGATAGACGCGTGTTAAAATCTGTGACTGACAATATTCATGTGTACCAGCAGTGGTGTGGGAAAACAGAGTTGGTGTTGCCATAATCTGTTACAGGTAGTGGTAAAGTTTTGATGCCAATGTCGACTAGACAACCACACCTACAAGACTGCGTAGAGGTGCATATTAATAGAATGTAGGAAACTAGCCTCGGGTCATAGAGTCTATGTGTATTCTCAGACTCAAAACCCCACCAGCTGTTATAACGAATTAACAAGAGCGTTTCCGTTTTTCTATTCTTTCCGTTCCTTTAATGTCTTTCACTTAGATTTCTTCAGCAGTCAGCGTAACAAATAGCCTTTAGATTTAGTGCGTAGTAATGGGCTGCACAAACCGCTCGAGGAGCTGCTATTCTTGTTATCATAATTGTACACGCAAGCCATCTTCTTTGAATGCCGTAATTGTGTGAAGTTTTACTATTGTCATTATGCTTATTTGTTACATCATTAATAGAACAGTGTGGAGTTGCTAGTCTCCCATCGGGCGCCTCCCCAGGTGGCGGATAGGGGAATGCCCACCAGATATGGAGGGTACCGGGGAAATAAAATACCCGGGGTGGACCAAAACTAGCAACTACTGCCTTGTAGTTTAGGTATTGGATTACCAAAGGCTAAAGAAAGAAAACCTTGAGCAAAAATTACCTGGTCCTCCAGGTTGGGGGTTAATGCGATGGGCCAACTCCCCATTCATTGGAAAAACCTCACTGGTTAAAAAGCCTATAAGATTACAGCAGGACGGATATAATAGGAGACGAAAAAGGCTAAGAAAACGGACTGTCTTAATTGGTGTATGGAATATACAAGGATTACAAAATAAAGTAGGAGAAGTGATTAAAGAAATGGAGGCTAGAAATCAAGATATTATTATACTCCCAGAAACTAAGAAAAAAGGAAGAGGTATTGAACGAATAGGATCATATACACATTTCTATAGTGGTGTCACAAAAAATCAAAGAGCAAAATGGGGGATATCGATATTGATGAAAAACAAATTCAAAAGAATGGTCACAAACTGGGAAACTATTGATGAAAATCTGATTAAAATTAATATTGATATTCATGGATACAAAATTACTATTATAGGAGTATATGGAATAAGCGAAGATGAACCAATTTGTAAAAAGGATGATTTCTATAATAATTTAAATGGAATCATAGAGGATATCGGGAAAACCAGGGAGATTATTATTGCAGGGGATTTTAACAGTAGAACTGGAAGTAAAATTGGAAATAAAATTATAGGACCATTTGGAGAAAATGTTATAAATGATAATGGTAATAGACTTATTGATATCTGTGAACAAAATTCATTGAGAATATAAATTGGCTTTTATCAACATAAAGAAATACATAAATACACATGGCATAAAGATACATTGAATCAAAAATCAATAATAGACTATATTATAATTAAACAGCAAACGAGGATAAAAATACATGACATAAGAGTATATAGAGGGGTAATTCTTAGCGATCATTATTTGGTAAATTCCAAATTTTTATTCCCCTTCAGAGGAAAAAGCACTGAAGAAAATCGAAATTGTCCTATAGAAAATATACAAACAGAAATCAAAATTCCTAAATATAATTTGAATATTTTGGAGAATGAAAGCACAATATTTTTATATCAAAAGAGATTAGATGAAAAACTGGTAGAAACAGAGTTTGATAATACAGAAGATCAAAATCATTATATTGTAAATAAACTACATGAAGCTGCCAAGGAAGCTTTAGGAGAAACAGAAGAAACACGTACAAACCATCCATTATACTACTGGAATGAAGAAATTAAAAAGGAAGTGAAATTAAAGAAAGAAAAATATTTAAAATGGTTAAATACCAGAAATCTTCAAGATAAAATAGAGCTTAATGCACAACAAGCGAAAATCTGGAAAAAGGTTGCAGAAGCAAAAAACAAAGATTGGGAACAGTCATGTCAAAAAATTGAATCCTATATTGGTGGTAAAAGAAACACAGAAGCATGGATAACTATAAAAAATTTAAGAAGGAATTCCAAAGAAACAACACATATTAAATATATTACTCATGACTCTTGGGAAAAATATTTTAAAAGTTTATTAACAGAAAACAGGGAAGAATACTTGGGAAACCCTGAATATAATGAAATGATAGGTCTACAAGCAGAGAATTACATCCGTTTGGAAATAGAGACAGTAAAAACTGCAATAAAATCTTTAAAGAATGGAAGGGCTACAGGCATTGGAGGTATTCCTGCAGAATTATTAAAATTAGGAACAAAGAAATTAATGGAATTGTTAAGAAACCTTTTTGAAAGATGTTTAAATGGGGAAGATGTCCCAAATGATTTGAAAGTAGGATATATTTCAGTGATACATAAAAAAGGAGCGAAAGATGAGTGTAAAAATTATAGGGGAATAACAGTGACCAATACCTTCAGTAGATTATATGGAAGAATTATTAAATATTTGTTAGAACAAAAATACAAAGAAAAGGAGGCTGAAGAACAAGCAGGTTTTAGAGCTGGAAGATCAACAATTGATCATATCTTTTGCCTGCAACAAATTATTGAAAAAAAAATGGTTCGGGCACAACCTATACATTTAGTATTCATAGATATAGAAAAAGCCTATGATAGTGTGCCTTTATCCAGTTTATGGAAAGCTTTAATATCAATAGGAATAAATCCAAGAATAATTAAAGCAATTCAAAATTTATATAAAAATTCTATTTCAAAAATAAAAATTGGTAAATATCTATCACATGGATTCCAAGTCACAAAAGGATTACGTCAAGGATGTAGCATCTCACCTACATTGTATAAAATATATACAGAAGTAACTTTACAGAATTGGAAGAAAAAATGTCACGCTATGGGAATACCAATAAATGATAGAACAATATACTCGTTACAATTTGCAGATGACCAACTGATTATAGCCCAAGACTATGAGGACATAGAGTATATGACCAGAAAATTGATTCAAGAATATAAAAAATCAGGTCTAAATGTAAACATGAATAAAACAAAGTACATGGTAATTGGTGGAGTGAATGGAGACTTAATATTAGAAGAAGGGATGGGAACAATAACAGCTACTGAGGAATATAAATATTTAGGTGTGAAAATTACAAATGATGGGAAACAGGACAAAGAAATTAGATCAAGAATAAATTCTGGAAAGACGACAATCTCTTTATTGAATGGAATTCTCTGGGACAAACACATAACAACTGATAACAAAATAAAGATTTTTAAAACAATAGTTAGGAGCATTATTACATATGGTTCAGAAGTGTGGACAACAAAATGGCAACTCAAATCAAAATTATTAGCCACAGAAATGGATTTCTGGAGACGTTCAGCAAGAATATCAAGACGAGAAAGAATAAGAAATGAAGTAATCAGAGACAAGATGAAATGTAAAAATTCAATTATTGATTTCATCGAGCACAAACAACTTAAATGGTATTGACACATCAGACGAATGGAACAGGAAAGGCTACCAAAATGCATAATCGACTGGGTACCAATTGGAAGAAGAAAAAGGGGACGACCACCTGATACATGGAAACAGGGAGTTCAGTCAGCAATGAGGAAGAACAACATTCCTGAAGATTTATGGACAAAGAGAGAAGAGTGGAGAACAATAATTAGTAACTTACTGTAATCTAGAATAGGTGCTGGAAAAATGTACTCACATTGTAAATCCAGAATAATAATAATAATTAATAGAACAGTATCAATACGATAAATAATAAAGTTCTTGCAGCAAATAAATAATAAATTCTCTGTAATAGTTGGAGACGTGGTTCTTGAGAGTACGAAGAGACAACTTAACTGATCCACAGAGTTGCCATCCTATTTCACCCACCTAAATCATAATAGAATTCTAGAAAATATTATGAACTCATAAGGCCTACCTGAAAAAAGTGTCTACGTGGAACCACAAATGGTTCCTAAAATAGCGATCGTGAATAGCTCCACACTCAGTCTTTATTTATAGAACCATTAGACCCATGGATGTGGGTGACCACGTGCAGTCGCTCATTCTAGACTTCCAACAAGTTTCCTATTCATTGCCACACTGATGCCTTCTAAAGGAAACACATTCGTTGAAGGTATCCTGACGGGATCGCTACTGAAATGTTCGACAGGCAGTACGAATTCTGGTATAGCTGTCAGTGTGCCAGAGAATACAGCCGTAGGTCCTTTACTGCTCATATTCGAAATTAATTAGTTACCATCATAGATTTTTCAGAACTGATGTAGAACTTTAAAGAAGAATTAACGGATTAAAACTGAGGAAATAATAACTCAGATTTTGACTAACTTTTCTCGTAGACAAATGTAGAGGTGCAAAACTAGCGAAACGCGTTAAATGTAGTAGCGTTTAATGGCATGATGAAAGATTCGGAAAGTAATACGAAGACCCGGGAATAATAAATCATGAAAACATGAAGTGAAATCGTCACAAGGACTAATTTGTAGGTAAAGCAAAAGGCAAGTTTGAATATGAAGGTAACTTCTTACAAAATACTTGTTCGGCCTACTCTAAACATAGTACTGAAGTCAGCTACATTCATATGATGTTGGAATAGCGTGGACATTAAATTTCGTCGCCGAATGATATCCCTTGCAAGGATAGTGTAACAGAAATACGCAAAGATTTCAGTTTACAAAAAAAAAAAAAAAAAAAAAAAAATGGCTCTGAGCACTATGGGACTTAACTTCTGAGGTCATCAGTCCCCCAGAACGTAGAACTACTTAAACCTAACTAATCTAAGAACATCACACACATCCATGCCCGAGGCAGGATTCGAACCTGCGACCGTAGCGGTCGCGCTGTTCCAGACTGTAGCGCCTAGAACCGCTCGGCCACCCCAGCCGGCTTTCAGTTTACAGATAATCGGAAAAACGTCTAATACTTCATTACAACCTTCTTCAAATTTCCCAAGAACTAGTTTGTTGTTCTGAAAGGAACAGCAATGAATGGAGCAGGGTGCAGTAAGGTACTAAGCTCCAGAAACAAAACTTCTTACACAATAATTTTAATTTTTAGGAGTTCGCAAAGAAAATTTGGCGCAATTGAACCCTAGCAATAATAATGCATTTCCTATAAAACGCGCTACCAAGGGAGGGTTGGGGAGCGTGTGCACTTTACGCCAAACCTAACATAAAAAACAAAATCCATTCACTGTTGTTGACTTATATCAACAACATATTTTTAAAGAACTGCTGATATATAAGTAGGGTCCAGAACCTGCAAATATCTTTTTGCACACTCTTAGAGATATCAACGCACTTTCAATAACATCTACTACAAAAAGAGTGGAACTTTATGACCACCGCAAAAAATGCATAAATATAAATAAAATAAAAGCGCAGATTTAGTAAATTGCTGATTAAAATTCTTCTTGCTATTATGATAGTTATGTTCGTTGATTTTTACTCATAACCTGCTATTTGAAACAGATATTGATGTCTAAGTAATGTCCCCAAACTGAAAAATTTAGAATATAGCATTCATTGGGAAAGAGGCATCTAACACTAAGAACTAAATTTTTGGCTTAAATTTAACTGAAAATTTTAAAACATTTATGGGATCTGATAGAAGGATTCATTAAAAATAATAAATACTTTTTATTTAATTTTAAGACATAATGTAATTGACTAGATTACGATATCACAATATTTTCAAAAGGTGGACATAAAAAAACGCCTCCCTCCTTGAAATTTCGAGAGTGAAAAAGACAACGTTCGAGTAAACCTCAATACAGGGTAGGAGAAAACTATTTGCAAGCAAGACTCTTTTAGACTTATTAGCGTTAAAAAGAACATTTTCAACAAAGCTATTTAAGTTACAAAAGCAGTCTTCAAGGAAATTTAGCAGAATTAAACAGAAGGTAACGCTCTTAAGCTGAAAAGATTTGCAAGATTAACAGAGAGAATAAAACTTCAGAGATGAAAGGTAATAACAGAATTATAATCTGCTTCTGTGTAGTAAGTCCGCTGACTCAACACGTCCATGAAGATCGGCTTCTTATAGGTGAAGGCCACTCGCGCTAATTGGCCACTTTACTGCAATATAAAGAAACCAGAGATATAGACGTGCCATATATGCAATTACCTAAAAGAAAATGCTCCAACCATTGACCACGAAAGATGAAATTCGTGCCGAAAGTAATTTCAGGCTAAGCAATACTAGGCACGCCTCCGTGTATGAAAATCATAATACACACGCATTACCAATTCCTGTACACAAGAAAAGGTCAGGTAACACCGTAGAAAAGACTTTCCGCATATTCTTAAAAGCAAAGAGTTTCAGGAGAAGTAACCAAATAAATAAATGAACAAATACTCCTTGGCATTCTGCGATTATCTACAGCTTCCATAGAAACAGAGGACTAAAACAAAAACAGTGTCCGCTCACATAGAGGCAGGTTAATAACAATTTCGTTCCAGCCTCCACCTGAAAAGAGAGAAATGCAGCACGGCAAAGCACCTTATAGCTATTCGAACGATATAAATATAGATTTAGATTACAGAGGCAGCGCCGTGGACTTTACTTTATTTGTTTACTTATTTATCCTAGTAAGAGTATACTCATCATGCTCCCCTTCCTTTAACTACGTATTCTTTATAATTTACATTACATTCATCATGACACAAAATCAGATTACATGTAAGATTAGAGTTATAGAATACTTGATTGATAATATTAATGCAAACCTTACTAGCACAACTGAACTTGTTATTTTCATTATGAAAATAATTATGAACTATTCGTGTTGGGTCGTTAGTACTGGCTATATCACAGGCGTAAAAGATCGCTTGGTTCTGTAAGAATCTTTTCTGTCCTCCGGAAGTAAAGTTTCGGCCCATCCAGCATCTCATACCTTGCACACCCGCCACAGATGAATAGTTAAACTGAAGCGCAAGTCTATGTTGAAAATTGTTATCACAAACATTTAGCAGATGGTTGTTACAGCTGTGATACAGCTACCTAAAAAGAGAAAAGGGCGCATCATAATTTCGTTTCAGTTTAAATATTCATTTGCGGCAGATGCACAGTCTATGAGGCTCTGAATGTGCAAGCGGCAGAGTAAGCCACGTTTATTAAGGGCAGCTTGTTACGGTAATGGCGGAGCTCGGCAACCTAAGCCCAGCGAGCACGGCGCGATGCCCGTGGCGTCCTTTGACCTTTGCGAGCTGGCCATAGAAATTGAAAAACCAGCGCTGTTACGCGGCCGACTGGGCAACTATAGCCTGCTCTGCGAACTTCATTCGGCCGCACAAAAAAAGGATGTTCTCAAAAAAATGCCGTTATCCTTTTACTGTGAACGATGATACAGTTTTCAGATAAAAGAATGAACACATTATAGTGAATGACATAGGGACTCCGGTACGGCTGTTGTGTTGAACATCACAATGGTGGCCCCAGGGCAACAGGTTGTCCCTCGATTGCCTTACAACTCATTTCGAACGGCTACCTGCATATGCGCTTTAAAACAGCAGCCAGTTGTTTTCTGTTGTACCACGCCTCCTATCGTAGGTGTCGCTTTTTTGTACATCTCTTACTCTATACCAGGGGTCTCCAAACTTTTTAGCCCGCGGGCCACACTGACTCCTCCACGAAGTCATAAGGGCCAAGATTTACCTAGAGGGATTAAAGCACCCTAGCACTCCATGATCACCGTAATGTAAGGCTAAAGGAAAGATGAAATCGCTAGCACTGAAACGAACTACGATTTTTATTTAATTACATAATTTTGTTTGGTGGATGTACCTGCCGAAATTCTGGCGTATTGTATTCTGGCGAATTTCAATGACAAAAAAGTATGTCACTGCACATTCTTCACGAAAACGTCCTGCAAAGTTAACGAAATCTCAAAATCATTGTTAGCAACTCTATTACTGCAAGACGTAACAGTGGTGGAGTATGTCAACGCATTGTTATTTCTAGCGGCGCAACAATAAGTTTAGTTATGTAGTCTTGTAGCGAGTAACAGAGCCAATGTCGCGGTGTATTGGTCGCGATAGGCCTCGAAACTCAATTGTTGGCAGTATAGGTACCACCTCAAATAATTGGCGGGCCGGATACCGGGGATGTCCGGCCAGCTAACGCGGGCCGGTTTGCCGGCCCTCGCGGGCCGGTTTCGGCCCGCGGGCCGTAGTTTGGAGACCCCTGCTCTATACCAAACCACCCAGCGGCGTTCATGCGAGAAATGCAAGCTTTGTATAGTATTTACTTTCTTTCTTTCTTTGTTTTCCTTGTTTTTAGATTTCTCCCTTGTGCCAAAAAAATATAGCTCTGGCGTGTTCGTATATGTGTTAAGTGGAAGGCGTTCTCAGTGCGTATCTTAAGTCATGGAAACGAAACTCCTCGAAAATAATCAGGGCAGTTTCATGAGACATCTCTCATCAGAAACACAGCACCTATCTTTTCAAATACGATATCTTACGAGGACGCAGAAGCAGCTGAACAGCTAGATTCCATTTCCTTAAATTTACGGAAAGCATTCGACATTGCACAGAACAGAAACTAACTTTAGAAGAATCCAAAACAATAGAACCGTTATGTACTTAAATACATTAATGAATTGTCAACCTAGATCAGCTGTATTGCAGTTGCCACCGGCGACGTTGTCGTCTACTGGGAAGTATCGTAGCCAGATGGTGGTATAGAAGTACAGACCGACCTAGATAACATCTTCATGTGATGTAGTGGACGTTAAATCTCTTTAAATGCATATAAATGGAAGATAATATCCATAAACAAGAGAAACAAACCGATTAAACCATCTGTGGTGTACTTCTTGGGCCAGTAACACCGTATACAGTGAATCAGGGGAAGATAGCAATCGGGTTTGACGCCTATTTGCTCATGTTAGTTCACTGTGTCGAGAGAGCCCAGCATGCAGTGGTTAACTGCTTCCTTGACTCAAGTCTCAAGCGACAAACTGTAAGTGCAGTTGTAACGTATATTTTTCGTCTTTGGAACGAAAAAACTGTAAAGTAAATGCCAATATATTTAAAAACAATAATAGTGATCATGTACATTTTCACCAATTGTAACCGTCTGTTTACTATGTACTCTATCTTGAATTCTATGTGCGCCCATTTACTACCCGTCTGCTGCCGTATTGGAAGACATACTGTATTTCAAGTTGTACCTCACCCCGATACTTGAGAAAGACGCCATATTTTCATTCTGCTAAGATGGTCACTCGTGATACAGATTTTGTACATTTATTTATTTGTAGACGATGCCTATAAATTACGGAGTAGCATACTAATAGAACCAGTATTCCCGGTGGATCTGACAACTCACAACCTGACAGTCCTCATGAACCTCTAAGCGCAGAAACTGCGTCTAACGCTAGTGTTCCAGCTGCAGAAGGGATCTCTACCTCGTCTGAAAAGATTACACAGATGCCAGTAGTGAAAACACCAGAGAAAAGGAGGAGGGAAACTACATCGGTGTCGACAGACCAAGAAAACCTACAAAGTTTCAACGTAGTGCGACATAAAAGGACTGACACAAGAAAACATCCTCCATCCACCAAAGCAGGGAGAAAAGTAAAATCTACTCCTGAAGGCCGTGTGTTGTATGAAAAAGAAACTACTCCAAAAAAAGAATTGTAAGAAGTGGCTTAATAAAAAATGCACAGATAAAGCATATATGTGTAGTGACTGTGCTGTAAGATAGTACACTACTGGCCATTAAAATTGCTACACCAAGAAGAAATGCAGATGATAAACGGGTATTCATTGGACAAATATATTACATTAGAACTGACATGTGATTACATTTTCACGCAATTTGGGTGCATAGATCCTGAGAAATCAGTACCCAGAACAACCACCTATGGCCGTAATAACGGCCTTGATACGCCTGGCCAATGAGTCAAACAGAGCGTGGATGGCGTGTACAGGTACAGCTGCCCATGCCGCTTCAACACGATACTACAGTTCATCAAGAGTAGTGACTGGCGTATTGTGACGAGCCAGTTGCTCGGCCACCATTGACCAGACTTTTCAGTTGGTGAGAGATCTGGAGAATGTGCTGGCCAGGGCAGCAGTCGAACATTTTCTGCATCCAGAAAGGCCCGTACAGGACCTCCAACATGCGGTCGTGCATTATCCTGCTGAATTGTAGGGTTTCGTAGGGATCGAATGAAGGGTGGAGCCACGGGTCGCAACGCATCTGAAATATAACGTCCACTGTTCAAAGTACCGTCAATGCGAACAAGAGGTGACCGACACGTGTAACCAGTGGCACCCCATACCATCACGCCGGGTGATACGCCAGTGTGACAATGCCGAATACACGCTTCCAATGTGCATTCACCGCGATGTCGCCAAACACGGATGCGACCATCATGATGCTGTAAACCGAACCGGGATTCATCCGAAAAAAGGACGTTTTGCCATTCGTGCACACAGGTTCGTCGTTGAGTACACCGTCGCAGGCGCTCCTGTCTGTGATGCAGCGTCAAGGGTAACCGCAGCCATTGTCTCCGAGCTGATAGTCCATGCTGCAGCAAACGTCGTCGAACAGTTCGTGCAGATGATTGTTGTCTTGCAAATCTGTTGACTTAGGAATCGAGACGTGGCTGCACGATCCGTTACAGCCATTCGGATGAAATGCCTGTCACCTCGACTGCTAGTGATACGAGGCCGTTGGGATCCAGCACGGCGTTCCGAATTACCCTCCTGAACCCACCGATTCCATATTCTGCTAACAGTCATTGGATCTCGACCAACGCGAGCAGCAACGTCGCGATACGATAAACCGCAATCGCGATAGGCTACAATCCGACCTTTATCATCACAATAACGTTTCACCGGGCAACGCCGGTCAACTGCTGTTTGTGTATGAGAAATCGGTTGGAAACTTTCCTCATGTCAGCACGTTGTAGGTGTCGCCACCGGCGCCAACCTTGTGTGAATGCTGTTAAAAGCTAATCATTTGCATATCACAGAATCTTCTTCCTGTCGGTTAAATTTCGCGTCTGTAGCACGTCATCTTCGTGGTGTAGCAATTTTAATGGCCAGTAGTGTAGATATCGACCGTAGAGTGTACTCTCATTGAAATACAAACTTTTATTTGTATTACTTACCAATAAAATATGTAGTAATATTTATTCGTGGTGCTATTACATTTATTTTACAATCTTATCCTGCTTTTCGGGGTGAGACGAGTAGTAGACGAACCTGCAAACAAAATACTGTGAGACGTAAGATTTATTTTTTATCATATACATCGATTTTCGGTTTGACTAAACCTTGCCAGACATATATGATTAACTTCGGTTTGAAAATCTCAAAATTTCCCGTCATTGTTTCATGCGGAAGCATAAAGTATGGTATCGTCCCTCGACGTATTTTCAAACATGAACCCGACTCATACAATTATAGTTGGCGGTAACTTTAATTTACCCTCGATATGTTGGCGAAAATACGTATTTAAATCCGGAGGTACGCATAAAATCCGTCCGAAATTCTGCTAAATGCATTCTCTGAAAATTGTTTCCAGCAGTGAGCCCACGTGAATTGTAAACGGTTGTGAAAACGCACTTTATCTCTTAGCAACAAATTATATTGAACTAATAACAAGCTTCAAAACGGATACACGGATTAGTGAACACAGGATTGTCGTAGCGGGACTGAATATTGTAACACCCAAAGCCTCAAAAAATAAACGAAAAATATACCTATTCAAAAAAAAGATAAAAACTCAGTTGACGCCTTCCTGAGAGACAATCTCCATTCATTGCAAATTAAGATGTGGCTTAAATACAAAGAAATAATGTCGGCAGCAATTGAGAGATTTATACCAAATAAACAAACGACGGAGCTGACCCTACGTGGTACACAAAACGGGTCAGAACGCTGTTACAGAAACAACATAAAAAGTATGCCAAATTTAAACACACGTAAAATCTCCAAGATTGTCGATCTTTTACAGAAGCTCGAAATTTAGCTCAGACTTCAATGCGAGATGATTATAATAGCTTCCACAACGAAACTTTGTCTCGAAACCTAGCAGAAAATCCAAAGAGATTTGGGCCGTATGGGAAGTATGCTAGCGTTAAGACATAATCAATGCCTTCTCTGCGCGATAGCAATGGAAATACTATCGATAACTGAGCTGCCAAAGCAGAGTTACTAAACACAGCCTTCTGAAATTCCTTCATCAGAGAAGACTAAGTAAATATTCCAGAATTCGAATTAAGAACAGCTGCCAACATGAGTAACGTAGAAGTATATATCCTCGGAGTAGTGAAGCAACTTAAACCACTTAACAAAAGCAAGTCTTCCGGTCCAGCTGTATACCTGTTAGGTTCCTTTCAGAGTATGCTGACACAGTAGCTCCATACTTAACAATCATATACAACCGTTCGCTCGACGAAAGATCCGTACCCCAAGACTGGAAAGTTGTTCAGGTCACACTAATATTCTAGAAAGGTAGTAGGAATAATCCACTAAATTACAGGCCCAAATCATTAACGGCGGTATGCAGTAGGATATTGGAATATATATTGTATTCGAACATGATGCATTGCCTCGAAGAGAACGGTCTATTGACGCACTGTCAACGTGGATTTAGAAAACATCGTTCTCCTGAAACACACGAAATGTTGAGTGCTATTGACAAGGGATTTCAATCTGATTCTGTAATTCTAGATATCCAGAAAGCTTTTGACACTGCACCACACAAGCGGCTTGTAGTGAAATTGCGTGGTTATGGAATATTTTCTCAGTTATGCGACTGGATTCGTGATTTATTGTCAGAGAGGTCACAGTTCGTAGTAATTGACGGAAAGTCATAGAGTAAAACAGAAGTGATTTCTAGCGTTCTACAAGGTATTGTTATAGGCCCTTTGTTGTTCCTTATCTAACTGAACCACTTAGGAGGCAATCTGAGAAGCCGTCTTAGGTTGTTTGCAGATGATTCTTGGCCCTAAACAACGAAAAATGTGAGGTCAGCCACATAAGTGCTAAAAGAAATGAGTTAAACTTTGATTACACGGTAAATCACTCAAATCTAAAGACTGCAAATGCAACTAAATGCCTATGAATGACAATTACGAACAACTTAAATTGGAAGGGAAACATAGAAAATGTTGTGGGGAAGGTTGTCCGACCTCTTTTAGTATACTACTGCGCAGTGTGGGTGCTTACCCGATAGGGTTGACGGAGTACATCGAGAAAGTTCAAAGAAGGGTAGCAAGTTTTGTATTATAATGAAATAACGGAGAGAGTGTCATTGAAATAATACAGGATTTGGGGTGGACATCATTAAAACAAAGACTATTTTCGTTGCGGTGGAATCTTCTTACGAAAGTTCAATGGCCAGCTTTCTCTTCCGAATGCGAAAATATCTTGTTAACGCCTACCTACAGAGGAAAAAAACGGTCATCGTTATAAAATAAGGGCAACCACAGCTCGCGAGGAAAGATATAGGTGTTGATTTTTTTTTTCCGCAAGCTGTACGGGATTGGAGTAATAGAGAATTGTGAAGATAATTCGATGGACCCTCTGCCAGTCACTTAAACATGATTTGCAGAGTATCCATGTAGACGTAGATGTAAATGTAGAGATAGAGGAGACATGTGAATTCAGTGATGGGAGAAAGCAAATGAAAGATTCAGATTTATCGAGCTGTTTGTGACAGTACTGTGCATTTGTAAAAGAGACGCATCTACTGCTGTCTATTGTAGAACACTGTTTCAGGATTTCAGTTGATTCTCACGTAGGAACCAACAGCAAATGAATAAATTCAGAAAAACGATTGAGAGGTTACCCAAATAAATCCCCTGCACTTAACTGATGGTATTCAGGTTGCAATCAGTGTATTTGAATATTATTCGTAACTACTCTTTATCTCATCCCCCTGCGTCATAAAAGGGAATAAAACTGAATGGTCTGTTCGTTTGATATTTCGGCCCTCGGGGACTCGGTGGCAGACAGCATTCGTCTCTGAATGGCAGCCTTTCCACATAATGTGCGAGGCTTTCAAGATACGGAACGACTAATGAAATGCATTCTTCCTGCTGACTTATAACTGACAGAATGAGATTTTCATTCTGCAGCGGAGTGTGCGCTGATATGAAACTTCCTGGCAGATTAAAACTGTGTGCCCGACCGAGACTCCAACTCGGGACCTTTGCCTTTCGCGCGCAAGTGCTCTACCATCTGAGATACCGAATCACGACTCACGCCCGGTACTCACAGCTTTACATCTGCCAGTATCTCGTCTCCTACCTTCCAAACTTTACAGAAGCTCTCCTGCGAACCTTGCAGAACTAGCACTCCTGAAAGAAAGGATACTGCGGAGACATGGCTTAGCCACAGCCTGGGGGATGTTTCCAGAATGAGATTTTCACACTGCAGCGAAGTGTGCGCTGATATGAAACTTCCTGGCAGATTAAAACTGTGTGCCCGACCGAGACTCCAACTCGGGACCTTTGCCTTTCGCGGGCAAGTGCTCTACCATCTGAGCTACCGAAGCACGACTCACGCCCGGTACTCACAGCTTTACCTCCGCCAGTATCTCGTCTCCTACCTTCCAAACTTTACAGAAGCTCTCCTGCGAACCTTACAGAACTAGCACTCCTGAAAGAAAGGATACTGCGGAGACATGGCTTAGCCACAGCCTGGGGGATGTTTCCAGAATGAGATTTTCACACTGCAGCGAAGTGTGCGCTGATATGAAACTTCCTGGCAGATTAAAACTGTGTGCCCGACCGAGACTCCAACTCGGGACCTTTGCCTTTCGCGGGCAAGTGCTCTACCATCTGAGCTACCGAAGCACGACTCACGCCCGGTAC
Organism: Schistocerca cancellata; assembly: GCF_023864275.1. Lineage (NCBI taxonomy): Eukaryota > Metazoa > Arthropoda > Insecta > Orthoptera > Acrididae > Schistocerca > Schistocerca cancellata. Next base: position 743,370,360 of record NC_064627.1, read on the forward strand.
TCACAGCTTTACTTCCGCCAGTATCTCGTCTCCTACCTTCCAAACTTTACAGAAGCTCTCCTGCGAACCTTGCAGAACTAGCACTCCTGAAAGAAAGAATACTGCGGAGACATGGCTTAGCCACAGCCTGGGGGACATTTCCAGAATGAGATTTTCTCTCTGCAGCGGAGTGTGCGCTGATATGAAACTTCCTGGCAGATTAAAACTGTGTGCCCGACCGAGACTCCAACTCGGGACCTTTGCCTGACACTTGAAAACATCGCAATAAATGTTTGGCAACTCTTTCATCGTTGAGTTGCTTCCTGGAGCGGTATTCACTTAACCTGTTAAGTTCATTTGATATTTGCTTGCCATTCTCATGAAATATCCTGAATGCTTCTCACTAAAGGTGTAGCTTCGAGTTAGCAAATTTAATTTTTGGAGCCAAGGAAGGGCGCTCCAGACTACAGCAACAACTGATATCATTTTTAACTTTATGAATTATTTGCCTTGTCTGCCTGACTGCTGCAATCAGAGGTGATAATGTGGCAGATTTCTCAGGCCCAAGATGCATAAGCTGTCGTTACAAATCTCACTCGACACACATCATTAATCATTGTTTCTGCGGGTATAATAATCTTCAGCTAAAAAATAGTCTAACAGGATACTAACCGAGTGGTAACTTGTTTAAGATTTCACTTTTTCTAAGAAATTATCTTTTACAAGTGTTGAGGAATGCCTCATCTAAAATTCGCGTTTTCTGATCCATGCAATGTTATGGTATTAATTTTCATCTGGATCCGATCCTATATGGTACAGTCTTTCCTTGTGGTTTCTCACGGTAACATTTCTTGTATAGTCACGCAACTGCACTGGCGTGTGGTTAAGAGACCAACAAGAAATTAGCATTGCGTTGTCTACATGATCACCTGCACTGTGTTTCAACCATCGTCCACTCTTGTACATCCGGAGTTGATGGTGCCAACAATCTGAACAGTGGGATCTGGAAGGTTATCGTTTATGTTACAAAACCACATCAGTTTATTTTAATTACTATCCGAAAGATACAATACAATTGATAAATGATGCAGCATTACATATGAGGACTGTCATTACGCAATTTTATGTGCGTATGTAGTTGTCTGAAAGTGACCTATGAGGTACTCCTTTTTTTTACTAATGACAGATATTTACATTGAAATCAGATACTTATACACTGGTCAGGAAATATAAATTTCAATTAAGTCTTGATTTTATTGCTTTTACACATATCGAACTTTTGGATAGTGTTTTCCAATAATCAAAATATTCATATAAGAAAAGTCCGTTCTCCTCTAATATTCATCTAACACTTTGTTTCTATTTGGGTAATGACACTTGGACGTTATCCCAATGAACTGTTCCCTAAATCTGAAATGTCCCCTCATTACGGTATATAGTGTCCCTTTTGAAATATTCAATCCGATATATTTGAGGTAAATATTAAAAGGACTCTGAGTAGTATTATATGGACATAAACGACAAATTAATTATGAAAATGTATTTAATTAGCTCCAAAGAAAGACTATATCGATTGCAATGTTATAAAAAGACATTATTTATATTAGATTAGATAGTAGTGCATAACGTTCTCGAAACTAACATTATTATCTTAGTCATTATATATAACAGAAAAAAGATATTTAAAATCACTTTGAGTCAGATCTTTTCTGCTGCTGTATGTAAGGTACGCTTGCGGTAACTTTTGTTATTTTGTTCTCGTACGTAGCGAATAATTTAAGTGTGTATTCTGTGCTTTGTGGAAATATATTTACAAAAAGTGAGGGCATTGTGTTACTTAAAGAACCCATGCAAACAATTCTTCCTGAATTAATAATTGCAAGAAGTTATGTAGCATTTTTTCAGTCTCTGCGAAGCGAGCAGCGGTGATATTTGACTGGCAACAATTGGCCGCCATTACGCAGCGTATTTAAATTTATTTTTCTGTGTAACATCTTACCACAGCCGGAGCAGAAAGAATTATTTCAAGTTATTCAAGTAACTAAAGTGCATAGCTTCACTAATTTTATTTCGTCAAAAAATGCATACTTTCAAAGATACGATTTATTCTAGGTCAGTGAACTTAGCCTGCATTACATTTCGCCGAAAGCATTTGAAATAATTTGTAGGGTGCCTGGCGCTCATTTGAAACATAATTTTTTGTCGTCCGCGGCGGTCTAGCGGTTCTAGGCGCATAGTCCGGAACCGCTCGACTGCTACGGTCGCAGGTTCGAATCCTGCCTCGGGCATGGATGTGTGTGATGTCCTTAGGTTAGTGAGGTTTAAGTAGTTCTAAGTTCTAGGGGACTGATGACCACAGATGTTAAGTCCCAGAGTGCTCAGAGCCATTTGAACCATTTTTGAAACATAATTTAATATTTGTCTTTGGCCACATACAAATCTATATATCCCTTTCTTGTGTTTCACGTAACAATAATAATAATTAATAAACACAGAAAGGAAGGGATAATATAGGTAGTTAATCCTTTTCTCTCAAACAAGCAGTGTTTTACTGGGAAAGTGGTTCGATACTGCACATAAAATTTTTTTAGTGGGGACTTGTCTATTTTTAGAAGCTTCTACGGGAAACGAGTTTTGTAATCGCTCTGCATCAATCAGCAGCAGAGTTGTTTTCAGCATCTGAAGTCCCCTTGTAAAATAACACTTCTTAGTACTGCACAGAAACTTCCCGTGGACATCCTCTGATTGTTTATCACAAACAGTTTGTCTTCCTCTACGTGTTTTGCTCGCGATTTCGGGTTTCAAAAGCTGTATACAGCATGATACCTGGTCATAATTTCTATTACACAGTACGACACCCACTGTCCGTCGTAATGCTGGACCAAAATACAGCATACCACAATATCGTTTGTACTTTTCCCAATACGGAATCCGTCTGAGTAACTTGCACATCCTGATTATCCCAACACAGCAGATTTAGATTTCGTTAATACAGAACAATCTTAAGTTATGATATTATAAACTGGAAACCTTGCCATTATGTACGAAGGCAAGCAGAATTATTATTTTTAATGGTTTGTTAACGCAGTCATTCCATTTCAGATCGATATTCAAAGTGAACATGTTATCTAATATTTATCGCTATTCTATTTATTTGATACAGTAAGATTATTTCGGTGTATTTTGTATTAATACACGAGTACCCCCGTTTCGGTTCACTATCGATCACCGGTTCTGAAAGTTGATGTTCCATAGAGCCATCTTCCAGCAGGTATTCGGAACTGAGTCGTAGATTTAGATTTAGCTTCCCCGGTGGGAGATATCATTTCTTTGTGATTAAGAATTTATTTTATTATGTGCAACGAAATAATTTATTTTGCCTCTAGACGACAGGGCGAAAGCCTCGTAAAGAATAATAAACAAAATGAAACAACAAATATGTTGTACATCTGTTTCAAATATCTCTTTTAATACTCTATTCAAATGCAATAACGGTCGCTGATTCTGAGCTTCGTGAAATATGATGTTATTTGATAGAAAATTATTTCTGCAGGGTGACAATTATTGAAGTATATTAAAAATCGTAAATTAGTCAGAAACTACTGCGAACACACACTTTATTCAACATGTGAACGTCACTACAGATATTCGGTTTTAGGTTATGACATGATTGATACGGCTCCATCATTGGCGATGATGTGGCGCAAACGGATAGCGATATTCTGCATGACCCGCTGAAGTGCTGGAACATCGATGCTGTCGATGCCCTCCTGAATGGCTGTTTTCAGCTCAGCAATACTTTTGGAGCTATTGCTGTACACCTTGTCTTGTCTTCAGATCCGGAGAATATGGCGGCCAATCGGGGCCCATGCCTATGGCCTGTGGGTACCCCAAAGCACTCCTCCAGGACATCAAACACTCTCCTGCTTAGATGGGGTCGAGCACCGTCTTGCATGAACCACGTCTTGTCGAAATCAGGGTCACTTTGGATAATGGGGATGAAATCGTCTTCCAAAACCTTCACTTACCATTCGGTAGTTACTTTGCCATCAAGGAACATAGCACCGATTATTCCGTGACTGGAGATTACACACTACACAGTCACCCGTTGAGGGTGACGAGAATTCTCGATCGCGAAATGTGGATTCTCAGTCCCCCAAATGCGCAAATTTTGGTTAATGACGAACCCATCCAAATGAAAGTGGCTTCGTCGCTAATCCAAACCATACATGCCATACTAATTCCCATCATGCTTCGCAGCCAACCATACAGTTTCAACGTCCTAACGCAAGAAGTTATCACGATTTTATTTTATATAGTTCAGTAATTCTCACCCTGTATAATAGGATGAGAGAGAATCTATGTCTGCTGTCAAATTGTAAAAAACACCGTCATACCGTAACACCATCTCCTCCTTAGTTCAGTGTTCGCACTACACGTGGTGACGGGTAACGTCATCCAGGGATTCGCCAAAGCGAAACTGTTCCATCGAATTCCCACAGGGTATAGCGTGATTAATCACTACAAATCACTCGTTTCGAGTCATCTACTGACCAATGGCCTCACCTTTTACACCACCTGAAGCGTCGCCTAGTACTCACTACAGAAATCTATAGCTTATGAAGAACGGATCGACCATTGTTCCCCATTCTTTATAACTCCTGTAAGAGGTCCATGACTAAGGAATTTATTGCTAGCGCAATCGAGCAGATGTAATTTCGATGGATTGCTCACGTGCTGCCTGCGATATGTAAGCTATAAGAGAATCTCAGACCAGAGAGCAGTGTTGTATGCAGTAGGAACTGTGTAGCAGTAGGAGTAAGTAGTTGCTAGCAGTCTGGTGTACCCAGTTGGCTGGGCCGGTCGTGGGGAGCGATGGCGTTGCCTGAGCGATGTAGTATAAGGTAAAAGCAGCCTCGCGCATATGTAATATTGTTATATCAAGTCCCATGTAAATGTTTTTTTAAAAAATCTCTTAATAATAATCTTTCTTATAAAAAGTAACTTTTGACAATCATTCATCTCAATTTAAAGAATTTACTAATTTTTCCAATCCATGGTCATCCCGATTATTGTAAAGAAAAATCAGTTGTTTCTTTTTATACATGACAAATCTATCGGCCAGCATTGCCCTGGATTGTGCCAGAAAAATTTCTTATAAGAGCAGATATATATGCGTTATCCGGCGACCATATTGAGATAAGAATTTTCAATTTATTCAGAATGATTTTTAAGGGCCATGACGCAGCACTGCTGACGTCCAAATTTACCAGTTTAGATTCACAGTTAGTTAATTATTGAAAGGTTATGAGTAAGCCACAATTTATTAAGAGGTTAGTCACATTGTATTATTGGTAGGTTACGGAAATTATCTGTTGGGAGGTTACACTAAATGTGGATGTTATACCTGTTTTTACTGTTGGGAGGTTACACTCCCTATGCGCATTGCGGTAGATGGACTGCAAGTAGCACTTTGGAACTCGCGACTGATTCCTTCCGGTGATTTAACGCGGTTTTTTTTCCTTATCGTCCTCTGCAGTGCTCGACAGTCCCTGTCCCTCAGTACATGAGTTCTGTCTGGTCTTGGTTTAGCTACGGCTGTTCCTTCATGTTTCCACTTCACAGTCGCGTTACCAACAGTCAACTCGTGTGGCATTAGAAGCACTGAAATGTACCTCATGTATTTTTCACTCAGCTGACATCTAGTAAGCAGTCCACACTCTAAATCACTGAGCTTTCCTAACCGACCCATTCTGCTGTTAATGCTTCTCTACTGACAATACATCCCGCATCCTTTTATATTGGCGGATCCGCTTTGTTGGCATCTAGTGGTCAGTTCTACAGCGCTTAGAATGCCGAGACTCTTTTTATCAGTCAGTGTGCAGTACTAGTCACATAAAAGTATCTTAACTAGCTGTGTAGGAACGACTGATGAGCGAATGTTCATCCGTCGCCTGGTTTGTATACTGAGGACCAGAAAGCTTTTTTGTCACTCTCATTGAGTGTTCAAGAG